>NC_140794.1:45239233-45861233 GCF_037176805.1 Vigna unguiculata | reverse complement strand
ACTCATTTAACAATACATTTCATTACATGAATCAGCCAAAAAATGCAATTAGTTCACATTCATCAATTCAAATATCAGGTATTAACCCCATGGCTCAGTCCAATTGCTCAAACAAACATCATTCCAAAGTGAATCATTCTGGAAGACTTTTGTTTGAATGGACTCATTAGACTTGGCACCTGTCATACTTACCACCATCTCATTCTTTTCTACAACTTGTTGTCAAATGGAAGTCACATATCTCATCCAGTCACAAAAACGTATAGTACGTACAAAAACCTTGTACTACAGTTTTCTTCAATTTTATATGGAGGAATTTTTTTATCAAAAGATTAAGAAGGAACAATTATATGACAATCCTTAATGAACTCAAATATGTGATATGTGGGATAATATGAGATATTCACATGATCAATTATTTTCAGATATATGGTGAATTTGTCAATCAATTTTATAATTCTTGCATAAATTTTGATACGGTAATCATATATAATTGACGCCAATTTATTATGGCAATTACTTTGTGATGGACAGAGATTCTATAAATTTTATGGTTGTTATGTACTTGTTGGGTATTGGGCTCCCTTCCAATATGGAGAAAAGGCTCAAAACTTGAGAAGCCCATGTCTCACTTAACCTAGTGGAGAGGGGGCTGCAATATAAATAGAGAGACAGAACAATAGAGTCAGAACACACTGAAAGCCCTAACATAGAGAGGGAGAGGTAGAGGGAAAATTCTATTCAAGTTTTTCACAGAACTGTCACAGTAGAATCGGCGCTTCAGATTCGTTCACCGTTGGATCGGGCTGAAATTTTTACAGCAGGTTCGGAACTCATTGCTCTTCATTCTGACCGGTCGGATCTTTGATACGAGGTCTGAGTTGGGAGATATTAATTTCGCACTACAGCAGTGATTTGTAGAGGTTTTCCTCTCTTGTTCTTCTCTATTTTGAAAGCTTTGTTGCTTTGTTATTTGGTTGGGTGTTGGCACTAATTTGTGCTATTGATTGAGACTCTTTTGTACTCTTGTTGATCATAGTGGAGCTATTTCTTTGGTCTAGATGACTCGTGGTTTTTACCCTTGATTTGAGGGGTTTTCCACGTTAAAAATATTGGTGCCTTTATTTGTGCTTTTGGTGATTTATTATTGTTGCTCTTTGATTATTGCTCCTCATAGATTCTTGCAAGTTAGGGGAAATTATATCCGCTGCATTCTCTGGTATATTGTTTGTTGTTGTTTTCCCCATCAGAGTGGTATCAGAGCTCTTGGTTGGGCTATATTTACTTGCTTGAATGATGGAGGCAAATGCAAAGATGGTTGCTTTGAATGGTACAAATTATCATTTGTGGAAGGGCAAGATGAAAGATTTATTATTTGTCAAGAAATTGCATCTTCCGGTCTTTACTACACAGAAGCCAGATTCTATGTTTGAAGAAAAATGGGACTTTGAGCACCAACAGGTATGTGGTTTTATTCGGCAATATGTTGAAGATAATGTTTATAATCATATTGCTAATGAGACACATGCCAGAGCTTTGTGGGAGAAGATTGAGTCTTTGTATGCTTCTAAGTCGGGCAATAATAAATTGTATTTGTTAAATTGCTTGATGAATTTGAGGTACAGAGAGAATTCTTCTATTTCTGATCACTTAAATGAGTTTCAAGGGCTCCTAGATCAATTGTCAGGAATGGGCATAAAGTTTGATGACGAAGTTATGGGATTATGGTTGCTTAATACTCTACCAGAGTCTTGGGAGGTATTTCGGGTTTCAATTACGAACTCTGCCTCGAATGGTGTTGTTTCTTTTCAGATGGCAAAAAGTGGTGCTCTTAATGAAGAGATGAGAAGGAAGGCACATGGTTCTTCATTTCAGTCTGAGATGCTTGTTACAAAAGCTAGGGGGAGAAGTCAGAAAAAGGAACATAAAGGTGGTAGAGAGAAGAGTAGGATCAAGTCCAAGTCAAGATACAAGAATTTAGAGTGTCATTTTTGTCATAAAACTGGGCACATTCAGAAATACTGTTTTAAGTGGAAAAAGGAGAACAAAGACAAGAAGGGCAAACAGAGAGAGAATGACCATGATGATGATGATCGTGTCACTACTGCTACAGATGGTGATCTTGTTCTTCTTCGTGACTTTGAGTCCGTTAATCTTGTATCTGATGAGAGCATGTGGATTATTGATAGTGGTGCTACACTGCATGTTACACCTAGGAAGGAGTTCTTCACATCTTACACTTCTGGTGATTTTGGAGTGTTGAAGATGGGTAATGATGGTGAGTCTAAAGTGATTGGTGTTGGTGATGTTTGCCTGCAAACCAACATGGGAGTGCAGTTGTTGCTTAAAGGAGTCAAACATGCTCCGGATGTCCGTTTTAATTTAATCTTTGTGCAGTTGCTTGATGATTGTGGTTATGACAATCACTTTGGTTCTAGTAAATGGAAGCTCACTAAAGGTAACTTGGTTATGGCCAGAGGGGAGAAACAATCTAAATTGTACTGGACTAAAGCTTTGGTTGCTAAAGACAGTGTGAATGCTATGTATATGGAGGCATCTTTGTGGCACCGGAGGCTTGGTCATATAAGTGAGAAAGGGCTTAACTGCTTAGCTAAAAAGGATGTGCTTATGGGATTGAGGAATGCATAATTGGAGAAATGTTCTCATTGCATGGCTGGTAAACAAACCAGAGTATCTTTTAAGAAGCATCCTCCCTCAAGGAAGTCAAAATTGCTTGAATTAGTGCATTCTGATGTTTGCGGCCCATTAAAGGTAAAGTCATTTAGTGGTGCACTTTACTTTGTTACTTTTATTGATGATTGTTCCAGGAAGCTATGGGTCTATGCTCTGCAGCGAAAAGGTCAAGTACTTGAAAAGTTCAAGGAATTTCATGCTATGGTTGAGAGACAATCAAGCAAGAAGCTAAAATGCATCCGTAGTGATAATGGTGGTGAGTACCGTGGACCTTTTGATGTTTATTGCAGGCAGCATGGTATTAGACACGAGAAGATTCCTCCTAAAACTCCTTAGTTGAATGGTCTAGCGGAAAGGATGAACAGGACCTTGGTTGAAAGGGTTACATGTATGCTTTCAGAAGCAAAGTTGCCTAAGCACTTTTGGGGAGAGGCATTGCTTGCAGCTGTGCATGTTATTAATCTCAGTCTCGCAGTTGCTTTGAATACTGAGGTGCCAGACAAAATTTGGTTTGGTAAGAATGTTAGCTATGATCATTTGTGTGTCTTTGGTTGCAGGGCATTTGTTCATGTTCCTAAGGATGAAAGATCCAAGTTAGATAAAAAGACAAGGCAATGTATCTTTATTGGCTATGGTGAGGATGAATTTCGCTACATGTTTTATGATCCTGTTGAGAAGAAACTTGTTAGAAGTCGTGATGTACAATTCATGAAAGACCAAACCATTGAAGACATTGATAAGGTGGAGAAGACCACACCCGAGAAAGATAGTAATCTCACTGATGATAATCCGATGAGGTTGCCCGCTCACAATTTGGAGAATGTTGAAACGGAAGCTCAAGACAATGAGCAACATGGTGATGTTGATGATCAACAATTTGGAAGTGGAGTAGAGGTTCCAATTGATGATGCTCAAGAGGAACATGATGTTGATGATGATCTTGGTGATATACCTGAATCACCTTAAGTCCAACTCAGGAGGTCTAATAGACAGAAACAAACCTTCTACAAGGTATTCTTGTGATGAGTGCATAACCTTGACTGACGGTGGAGAACCTGAGTGTTTTGAAGAGGCAAAGTTCATTGCTATTACTGAAGCATGCAAGGAGTTGTTATGGTTGAAGAAATTCTTGCAGGAGCTTGGTTTTAGGCAAGATAACTATTCATTGTTCGTTGATAGCCAAAGTGCTATCCATCTTGGTAAGAATCCAACTTTTCATTCTAGATTCAAACATATTGATGTGAGGTATCATTGGATACGTGATGCTTTGGATGCTAAGTTGTTGGAGTTGGAAAAAGTTCATACAGATGATAATGGTGCTGATATGATGACTAAAGCATTTCCAAGAGGGAAGCTTGAAGTTTGTTGTGAGATCGCCGGTTTGGCGGTTATCTCCACATAGTTGTGAGGGGGAGATTTATTGGGTATTGGGCTCCCTTCCTATGTGGAGAAAAAGCCCAAAACTTGAGAAGCCCATGTCTCACTTAACCTAGTGGAGAGGGGACTGCAATATAAATAGAGAGGCAGAACAATAGAGTCAGAACACACTGAAAGCCCTAACACAGAGAGAGGTAGAGGGAAAATTCTGTTCAAGTTTTTCACAGAGCCGTCACAGTAGAATCGGTGCTGCGGATTCATTCACCGTTGGATCGGGCTGAAATTTTTACAGCAGGTTCGGAACTCATTTCTCTTCATTCTGACCGGCCGGATCTTTGATACGAGGTCTGAGTTGGGAGATATTAAATTCGCACTGCAGTAGTGATTTGTAGAGGTTTTCCTCTCTTGTTCTTCTCTATTTTGAAAGCTTTGTTGCTTTGTTATTTGGTTGGGTGTTGACACTAATTTGTGCTATTGATTGAGACTCTTTTGTACTCTTGTTGATCATAGTGGAGCTATTTCTTTGGTCCGGACGACTCGTGGTTTTTACCCTTGATTTGAGGGGTTTTCCACGTTAAAAATCTTGGTGCCTTTATTTGTGCTTTTGGTGATTTATTATTGCTGCTCTTTGATTATTGCTCCTCATAGATTCTTGCAAGTTAGGGGAAATTATATTCGCTGCATTCTCTGGTATATTGTTTGTTGTTGTTTTCCCCATCAGTACTTTGGGTCATTAAATATGCTCTTTTCTACAATATACTATATCATCAAAGCTCAAAGCTTAGAGGGTGAGGGTTTGAAACAAAAAAAAAGAAAACCGGCAATGGATGAATGTTATAATCCTTAGTCCTTTTTCTGCATTAGTTTTTCACCTCACTGCATCAAAGACACTTGAACAATCAAACCCAAAGAAATCACTTAGTCATGCAATCACACAAGTCACATTCAATTAATAAAGTTTCTACTCATCTAACTTTTCCATCACTACTTTCATATTCATTTCATAATGTAATAACACAGTTAGTTTCACTCCCACTTGGAAACTTCACAGTACAAACCTAAAGATTCCTTCCTCTCACACATTCTTCACTTTCTCTAGCTTTAGTCTAAGGAAAATGTGACCATTACAGATATTATGCACTGAACTTATACTTCACTTAAGAAGTTCTCATTGTTTTTGCAACAATATTCAATCAAAACAATCATACCGTCAACTAATATCTTCCTAAAAGTAAAACAGTAGATTATAAAAGAATGAAAATAGCTTTCCTTACTTAATAAAATTTATCTAACTATGCTCTCCTCACCTAAACAACCTCACACGTGAAAAATCCTTATCTACAAAATTAAAGGTTCGATCAACGATCAAGGAAAAAATTGTCAGAATCGTAAACAGATAGGGATTCATTAAAAATAAAAGAGACGATATGAAATTGAATATGGGTTGCACATAAAGAAAAATAAATTGCTCTTAAAGATGAGTAGAATATTTGATTTTTTTCTTGAAAAAACACCATGTTTATAAAAATCATAAAACGATGGAATACTTCCCGAAGGTGAAATTCGGCAAAGGTAATTGTAATCTGTTAAAATTTATTCTAACTTAAATACAGTCTTTGTTCTTAAAATATAATTATATTTTATTTCTGGTTACGATACTGTTCCATAAGTGTATAACTTTGGTATTATATAAATTATTCCATTTGTTAAAAACTATATGTATTCAAAACAATCTATTATGAATTTGATGGAGGACTTCTTCTATGTTTACATGGTTCTTTGTGCTTATGATTAACTAGTCTTTTTATCTGTGGAACACACGGGTTTTTTCAGTACCATTTATTCAATTATATATTAATTAATAAACAATAAATAATTTTTTTATTAAACTTGAAAAACATTCAGAATATATTATTTATTGAATATTCAAATTGTTAGTAATTAAAATAAAGTTAATTCTAAAAGATTACAATATGTATATAAACATATAATCTTTGGACATATTTGATGATATAAAAATTATACTTGGTGAGTTGTTGCAGGTTGTTAATGTCAGAAAGTTGATCAATTTTATTGATAAAATTTTCATAACTTTATATGTGATTTTCAACAATTGCATTTGTATTAAATTGACTTTGTCATTTTATAATCAAATTGTATATGTATTTATGAAGAACAAACAAAGATCACTTATTATGACTTGTTCGAAATATTCTATTTACATTATTAAAGTTATTGGTTTCATTATTGACATGTGCAAATAATTTTTAATAACTTGTGACAATAAATAAAACAACTTATTTACATAACAAATTTTATTTAAAAATAGTAATTACTTACTCAAAACCAACTCAGTTAATGGTTTTCTCTGTGGAATCTTCTTCATGAATCTGTCAAAAATGTAAAACCTATATTATTATGGATATTGAGGTTTAGTCTTTAGGTGTATTAAAATTGAAATAACACTGTACATGTGTATGTGTGGTTTTCTTTTATGTGGTAATACAATTGGTAGAACTATTTTGCTAAATTGGAGTGTTAGAATGTGTATGTGTGGTTTTCTTTTATATTAATTTAAAGTATTAAACTATTTGCAAAATAGATATTAGATTAAGGTCTTTTTATTTTTGAATCTATTATTTTTTCTGTTTATTGCTGAGTTGTCATACGTTTGATTACTGTGTATGGAAGATATGCTTTACAAATCACACCAAGACAACATGTTAAAGCGACCTTGTCTGCCTTTATTATTTTTCATCAATTCTCTTTTTTCACTTTTTCAAAAGAAAAAAAAAAGTGATCTGTTATAAAATAAAAATGTATTATAGAAAGGCACATATTTATAAAAATCATGCAACAAAAAGATAAAAATACTTTCTGGTCAATTCCATGTCGGGTCGGGTAGTTGTGATTTATTAAAATTATTTTTGAAAAATACATAGACCTGATTAGTTTATCTTTGGACCTTAGGCATTAATTTATGTAACTCAAACGTGAAATATTAATTTCGGAGCATCATATTTTTTGTTACTAGGTGTAATACAACCGCATGAAAAAGATTAGAAATTAGATTAAGTTTTGTTTTTTCTAATATGTTTGCATTTATTATCGAATTATCATAGTTTTTTTTTATAAGGGAGATAGGTTGCTAGTAGAGATGTCAAAATGAGTTTTAATTTGTGAGTCAATCCATGAGCCACGGGTTCGAGCCGGGTTGGGTTGAGAAAAATTTAAATTTTTTCAAAAGTTGGTTGAACTCAACCCGACTCACTTAACCCACAGATTAAACGGGTTCGAGCCAGGTTGGAGGTGGGTTGACTCACTTAATCCATCAATATTTTTTTAATTTTTTTAATTATTTTTAATAATTATTTACTACTCCTATTGTTCACAATTTTATATTTTTCAATGTTAGAATGTTACTCAATAATATTTGAATAGTTTGAATGTTTAATTAATTTGATTGTCAAGTTATATATGTTGATACTTTAATCTTTAACTATAATCTTTATAGTAAATTACTTAAGCAACCGTCTTATAAACCATCTTTTCTAAATTAGCATGATAAAAATGTATAGTTTTTTATTTATATTTTGTTGAATAACATGACAGAAAATGTGTAATATTAATCATATTTTTTTAGACTATATGGATACTTTCTTGGAAACTGTGGTGAGTATGATCAAGACATTGATTCTTGATTTTACTATGATAGTCATCTAATGGGTTACTTAAAAATTTATTTAAATATTTGAATATTAAAAAAAAAAAATTTATGTGAGTTGGTGAGCCAACCCACTTAACCCACCAACTCATAATGGGTTAAGCCGGATTACAAAATTTCTGGTTCACCATAAAATGAACTGGGTTGGTGATAATGTTAATTTTTACCATTATCCAAGCTATATTTCATTAGCAAAATCATCTCTTCCAAAGCTTTTAACCTACTTAATCCTCAAATTTATCTCACTTTTTGTAAATAAATACATTTTGGTTACATTGATCTAAATATACCACTAATCCCCATTTTTGTGACCTTTTTGTAGTAGGGAAGCTTTGTTCCAAAAATCCAAACAAGTGAGTGATCATGAGTAGCAAGAAGAAGGCAAAAAGACACTAAATGTGGAAGAAACAGTAATCGCCTGGCGCCACAAAGACATTGCCAGACGACACTTTCTTCCAGTGCCAGGCGCCAGGTGCCAGCCAGGCGAAAATGGCCTTTTCAGCAGCTCACCGCCTGGCGGCATCTGGAGACCGCCGGGCGGTACACACAAAATTTTAGCACTGTTTGGTGGCTTGCGCCTGGCGGTGAGAGGCTTCCGTCAGGCGGCAGTTTTCGCTGATGTGTCAAGTTTGCCCTTTTTCTTCTGTTTTCGCGAGGGGAAAAGGATCTTTGGCATTTTGGAGGCACGAAGAACACATTTGGAGAGCTTGGAGGAGTGCTAGGGCTTGTGGGAACAGCTCCATCTTCCTCTTTGTATCTCTTTCTCTTTCATCTCTTCCATTTTTAAGCTTGAGCTCTCCATGACAATGGAGAGCTAAACCCATTTTTGTTGGGGTTAGATGTAGCCACGAAACTCTTGTGTAAATGCAAATGTTTTGATTATATATATGACTCTTTCATTAATTGCTAGTCTTCTTATTTCTTCACTTAAAGCTTGCATTGATTTAGCCATCTCTTGCATGATTTTTGGTTCATGGGGTGTGAAAATATCTTTTGAAACCTAGATTTGGAATAAGAGAACTCAATGGAGCTTGTACCTAGGAATGGGGCTTGACCCATTGGTTGTCTTAAGCCCTTGTGCATAAAGCAAATTTGTTTATTAAGAGTTCAAGGAATTGACTTTTAATAAGGAAATTTAGGCTCAATCTTTTAAGGAATTAGGGTTTGAGTAATTTTGTGGGTTGACATTAGCATATTAATGAAGAGGATGTTAAATTGTAGTTGCATGAGAGCATAGTTGGTGAATTCTAACCCCGGCAATATCAAGTCATATCATTTCTAATCTTTTCCAATCACTAAGTGCCTTTAACTTCTAAAGTTCAATTTTAATTATTTATGCAAAGTTTAATTTCATACATTAAAACTCAAAATATGGATTTATTCGTTAGTTTAAATTAGTCACTAATTACGCAATTAATTAGTATACACGAGTCTCTTGGGAAACGATATCCCGGTCTTACCGGTTACTACTTGCACGACTTGGTACACTTGCCAAAGTCTTAACAGTTGGGTTCACTTATTTTCAACCCAACTCGTAGTGAGCCAACTCGTATAAACCGGATTGACTCACTTTGTGATGTTTGATTTCCAAAGAGGGTGAAGATTAGATGAAAAAAAGGTTTAGAAAAAGTACTTCACATTGCTGGTAAAGTTAGCCAAAAAAATCAAAATTACCTTACCCTACCAAAAGAAAGAAGATAAGAAAAATCACATTATTCTTTCTTTCCGAAAAGAAAGTCATTATTGAGTTCTAACCTATACCATTTCTTCTTTACAAGTAGCAAATATATATTCATAAATTTATTTTTTTAAATATAAAATTTAAATGAATTAAGAATAGAATATTTAATAAATAAAGGAAGGCGTTTATTTTGTTATTTCATTTATAATTTTATCTTTTTAAAAAATATTATAATCTTTTTTAAATTTAAAAATATTAAGATTAAATATGTTTTTAATTATTCTTCAACATTTAGACCAATTTAGTTTCTTATTCTTAAAAATACATAAATTTAATTATTTTTAATAAAAAATTGTTAAATTTATTTTACTTGTTTTAAACATGTTCACTTATCAACCTTCGATCTAAGAAGAGGTGACTCTTTATTTCAGTAAAATTGAAAGTGTTATTTTCAAAAGTTAATTAAAATGTTGTAATGGGTCAAAGACACCTTAGCTGTGACCCTAAAATGTAATCTACATTAAACAATTGTTGACTTTCGAGTTAGTCTGTCGGGAAGGTAAAAATGGTGAATTAACTATTAAACCACTTTGTAACCCTTGATTAATGACGACAATTATGTATAGTATTCTTTCAAAAGAATTTGCATTGCTGAGGACAACCGTAAAATTTCACGGCACCAAAGATATCATGCGTGATCCTCTTCCTATAAAACCATTGACGCCATGGTCCACTTGGGAACAACAAAGGACATTTCATGTTGTTTTTTCTATTTCCTTTGCTTTTCTTATAGATTAGATGAACAAATACTAAAATGTTACAAAGATTTTTGCTTTCTTTTCCCCGTCATGTTTCCAGTATATTATAACATGAGCAGAGTTTGGCTTCTTGCCCTTCTCATCCTCTACAGTGCCTTTCCCTCAAAAGGAACCGGCAACGTTTCTACAAGACCGAGTGCCATTAATATTGGGGCAATTTTATCTTTCAACTCCACAGTTGGAAGAGTGGCTAAAGTTGCCATACAAGCAGCAGTGAATGATGTAAATTCCAATGCAACCATTCTAAGCGGAACAAAGCTTAATATCTCAATGTTGGACACCAAATTATCCACTGGATTCTTAGGAATCATTGCTTGTACGTTCTTCTCATACACATCATACTTCTTCACTTCAACCTTTTTTATGTTTTCCCACATAAACATATTTCGTGATCACTACCTTAGAGTTTATTTTTGTATTGCAGCATTGCGATTGATGGCTAGTGACACAGTGGCCATAATTGGTCCCCAGTACTCGGTCATGGCACATGTGATTTCACACATAGCAAATGAGATGCAAGTGCCTCTGCTTTCATTTGCAGCGATAGACCCTACACTGACCTCAATGCAGTTCCCATATTTTGTGAGGACGACGCAGAGTGATCTGCGTCAGATGGCTGCTGTGGCAGAAATTGTTGATCACTTTCAATGGAGGGATGTCATAGCCATTTTCGTAGATGATGACCATGGAAGAAACGGAGTAGCTGCCTTGGGAGATAAGCTGGCAGAGAAACAAGGTAAAATATCACACAAAGTGCCCTTTAAGCCATATAATATCACCCGAGAAGAAATAAACAGTGCTTTAGTTAAAGTAGCAGCTTTAATGGAATCAAGAGTGATAATCCTTCACATATACCCTTCTTTTTGGTGTAGAAGTACTTCATGTGGCTCAATCACTTGGCATGATGCAAAGTGGTTATGTTTGGATAGCCACAGATTGGCTAACCACACTAATAGATTCAGACCCATCCTTGTTCACATCTCCAGCCATCAATAACATCCAAGGTGTTGTCACCCTGCGCATGCATACACCAGATTCAGACATAAAGGACAAATTTATTTCTAGATGGACCAAACTGAGCCAGAAAGAAAATCCTAATCATGATCCTTTAGGGTTAAACATCTTCGGTCTTTACGCGTATGACACTGTTTGGGCACTGGCTTATGCACTTGATGCACTTTTAAAAAGTGGAGGAACTTTGTCGTTTTCAAATGATTCTAGTGTAATTAACATGCTAACTGGGGACATCCTTCACCTAGATGCTATGAGGGTCTTCGTCAATGGTAGCATGTTGCTTAAAAAGATTTTAGATTCTAACACAAGTGGTTTAACAGGCCAGATGATGTTTGACTCAGATGGAAATTTAATGCATCAATCGTATGAAATCATTAATGTGATAGGCAGTGGAATTAGGAGGATTGGTTATTGGTCAGAAAATTATGGCCTCCACACTGAGGAAGCTCCTATTCATTCCAATTCTAGTGAAGGACTATATGATGTCATCTGGCCCGGTCAAACAACTCAAACACCACGTGGTTGGAGTTTTGCCAGCAATGGAAGACAATTGAGAGTTGGGGTGACAATGGGACTTACTTTCCGTGAGATTGTGTCAAGAATTGAGGGCACCGATACGTTTAGTGGTTATTGCATAGATGTGTTTACTGCTGCACTGAACTTGATTCCTTACCCGATACCATTCAAGTTTATTCCATTTGGTGATGGTAAAACCAAACCGTCAAATTCAGAATTTCTTCACATGGTCACAATTGGTGTGAGTATTTATGTTTCACGTTACTTTGTTAGTTTTAAATTCCTGCATTGAATTGATTCTTTTATGTGCAGGCCTTCGATGCAGTGGTGGGGGACATTACCATTAGTGCAAACCGAGCAAAGATAGTGGATTTTACACAGCCGTATATCGAGTCTGGGCTAGTTGTTGTGGCACCTATCAAGAAGTTGAAATCCAGTGCTTGGGCTTTCCTGAGACCATTCACTCCAATGATGTGGTTTGTGACAGGAATGTTCTTCTTGGTGGTTGGAGCTGTTGTGTGGACTTTAGAGCGTGGTACAAACGATGAATTTAGAGGCCCCGCAAGAAGACAATTTGTCACCATTATCTGGTAACTAAGTTTGCAACACAGTTTTAAAATATGGTTCATCGTATGTCACTTGCATACTGTTGCTGAATCTTTTCATTTATCTCTGCAGGTTTAGCTTCTCAACCCTATTTTTCACACAGAGTAAGTATATCAATAACAAATCTTGAAGGTGAAAATTGGTGTAGTAAATTAAAGTCTTACATCTAACGAAATCCCCTTGTATGCAGAAGAGAACACTGTTAGCACTCTGGGTCGTTTCGTACTAATCATATGGCTGTTCGTGGTTTTGATACTGAACTCAAGCTATATTGCAAGCCTGACCTCCATCCTAACTGTGGAACAGCTCTCATCCCAAGTTAAGGGAATTGAAAGCTTAATAGCAAGTAAAGACCGCATTGGTTTCCCGAGGGATACATATACTGAAAACTATCTAACTGAGGAACTACACATGGACAGATCCAGGCTTGTTGCTCTGAACTCCATGTCAGAATTTGAAAAAGCTTTAAAAGACGGACCAGCTAGAGGTGGTGTTGCTGCAATAATAGATGAACGTGCATACATGGAGCTCTTCCTAGCAACCAGATGTGAATTTAGTATTGTTGGTCCAGAGTTCACAAGGAGTGGATGGGGTTTTGTAAGTATAAAACCAGATGGGGTTTTTGTGTATCTTAGAAGTACTAAATTCATAGTTATATATGATCATCATATTGTTCAAATGTTGCATACAGGGCTTCCCAAGGGAATCTCCACTAGCAGTTGACATGTCAACTGCAATCCTAAAACTATCAGAGAGTGGTGATCTTCAGAGAATTCGTGATAAATGGCTAACAAGAAGGGCTTGCAGCTCCGAAGGCGCAAAAGAAAGCATTGATCGACTTGAGCTGAAAAGCTTTTGGGGGCTTTACCTGCTGATTGGCATGGCCTGCTTCATTGCTCTCCTTTGCTATGTTATTAGATTGATATACCGTTTTAGCAGGCATTCTAACAGTAACCTTGAAGGCTCATCATTCTCTTCTCATCTTCGATCGTTCCTTTCCTTTGTCAATAAAAAAGAAATGGAAGACAAATACAAGCCAAAAGGAGAAGTGCCCTTGTAGAAAGGTAGCAGTTCATGAAGATGGACCTTATGATGACTCAGGTGTTTGTGTCCATTTACAAAATAATGTCACTCCCTGAGGTTAAGTACCGAATCCTGAGCTAAATCTAAGAGCATGTCTAACTTCATTGAAAAATGCAATAATCATTGCAGAAAAAATGCAGTGACAAAATCTGTATCAGTTGGACAAAAAGTACTTGCAATCATCGAAATCAATCCTTCTAAAGAAGAACCTTGGCATTTGGCATCAGACGAGCCATGACAGTCAACAACAATATTACCAATATTGTATTTTATTGCGAGAAATTTCTTGATAAGAAAAAATACGATAATTCCAATAGCACTTTTTAGCTAATAGATTTTCCTCTTGTATGTATGCCAAGCAATGGTAATAATTGTTACCTCTTCTATGACTCATGAAAAATATTCAACACAAATCCCAAAAATTTCAAAGAGTTGTTTTCTTTCTCCTCTTTTTTCCGGCCAAAAATCCTCAAATTCTCTCCGACAACTCTTGTTGGGTTCATTTGATTCAAACTTCGAAGTTTGAAACGTTTCTCAAGGGATATGTTTTAAAATATTTGTATTTCCGTATAAAACATAATGTAAGTCTTTTTCTCTCATATTCAATTGGAAAATTTGTACATTTCATTGTAATTGACATAAGCTCACACCCAAAAAAAAAAAAGTTAAGATATGGTGTAACTCATGTTTTCAAAACACAAGGAATAATCCATTTCTAGCATTTGTCCCAAACTAGAAAAAACTTGGACATGTAGGTGCTGCTAAAACATATGAAATGTATTCTTTAGCTATTAGAGTTTCAATCGCAGCAATTCTTTTTCCTTTGAGATTAACACTTTCTCCGTTACTCATGATGACGGTGGAGAAGTAGGACAAATTGATTTAAAAGTGCCAGTATTGTTTATAGGTCACCAACTTTTAACTACTTGTGAACAATAAGTTGCTATAAATAAAAGCTTCTCAAATTGTTCCTCGTACTCGACAACTTGGACTTAATTATAACTGTTAGTTATTTTATCTTTAAAAACATTCTCCACGTCACCAAATTCATTGTAGGCCTATATTTTTTATGATATTTCTTTTCAGCTTTTTATCAGGGCAGCCATGTCTCAAGCTTTCAAGATATTATTTTTTACTTCAAAAGTTCATTGATGTTTTTGATAGGTATTTCGAGAAGATTTACTTAAAAGATTTAACAAAATAATAAGATATGAATTAAATATACATTAAAAAATTGATATTACCTTCGATATAAAACTTTAAAACAATAAAATGAATTTATGATTTTTTTTTTTTCATTTTTACTCATTGTGATATTTCAATTTTATTTCTGATGGAACTTAAATATTTTGGTGATATGAGATATATGAGAGATATAAAAGATACATGTTGTATGAAGGAACTTGTCTTTTGTTTGATTCATGTACTCTATATATAGAGTAAAATATAACATAATATCATATGTTTACTATATTTTTGTTCTTATCGGGATTTGGATTGTCAATTGTGAATTTCATGATAGTAACATTGGACCTTTGTCAAATGTTATTCTTATTTAATATCTATTTATTTGAATTTCAAACCTTCAAATTTGATTTTCCTTCTTTGGGTGCTTGATTTCTCCTTATATTTTTGTTGTAATTTTTGCTTTTCTAATTCTTCCATGGGATCATATCTTCATTCTATTTGCCATTCTTATTGTATCTTTTTTTATATCAACATCATCTTCTTTGTGAATTGTGGATTCCATGATAGTGACATTGGACATTTGATAAATATTATTGTTACAAAATTGACAAGTGTACCAAATTGCATAAATAATAAAGTGAAAAGTCCAAGTATTGTTTGTAGTTTAAGAAAAATTATGTTTATTTACTAATGAATATTAAGAATTTAAAAACAAGGAAACATATTGATGAATGAGAAATAAGCTAAAACTAAGAAAACAATAAAATTGATGTGATAAATTATATGTTAAAAGTTTCAATGGGATTGGGTTTCAGGATTCAATTCAAAGCAAAAACAACAAACAATATACTTCTAATTTCTTCTCTAGCATTCACACTTTTTGTAACAAACCCCAATTTCTTACCACAAGTCTAAACTTTAATAACAAAAATTCTATGTCTAGCAATTTTTACTATAAATTTGCATTAATGATCAAGATTTAGATGTTATCAATGACTAAATGTTCCATATCTATGTCTACAATGTGAGATTTATTAGTTGTTCTATCCTATTCAGTTTCTCAAACTATTTTATCAATCTGTCGATACTTCCAAAAATGCAATCAATAATCACACGTTAAAACAAGAATAGAAAGTAAGAGTGATGGAAAAGAATTATATTGAATAGTGAAATTCACAAAGATTAAAGAATACATTACACCACACTCTTGTGAATAAGTGAGTTAGCACTCCTAAACATTATAAATACTAGAATAATGATGAAGATGAATGCCTCTAGTCTTCAGAATGATCCTTTGTCAAAAAACAAGTTTTAACTATGTGAGGTCTTCTATTTAAAGACTTTCATAACTAATTGGGCCTAAAATTTGAACTTGATTTTGTACTTGAATATCTTGGATATATATCTTTTAATCTTCAGAGATGTCATATCTTTGATATATATTATTCAAATATTCAAATATTTTGATTTGTAATTGAAGTAACCAACTTCATGAATAACTTATTGTGTTGATATATTCTTTTAGTAAAATATAAACCAAATATTTATCTTTTTCAAATTTATTAAATAAAACCTGAAATATATAAAGAGATAATAATAAAAGATAAAAATAAACAAAAATAAAAACATGATAATGTCAATTATCAGTTATCTACTTTCTCTACTTGGACATTAAATTTCATCAAGAGATACCTCCTATCTTCTTTTGATTTTGATCCTTCTTTTATACTCTCTTTATTTGTAGCTAATTCCTCCTTCATCAACTCTAAAGCAAATCTTTTGTCTTTCATATGAACTTTGAATACTTTTAGGTTATTAGCATCTTTGATCACACAAAGTTTCTTTCAAAGCAAACCTTATAACCTTTCTTTAACATTTGAGCAACACTTAAAAGATTTTGAGTAATCTCAAGAACATAAAAGACATAAAAAATCAATTGATACTTGAATGAGTTGTAATTGAAATTGTTCATATACCTTTCACAACAAGTTGTTCTCTATTTTCAACTCTTTCTTTGGAAATATCTAATTTGTTGAGTCCTTTAGAAAAGTTTTCAATCATGAGTCATGTGGTTTATACAACCACTATATATAATCAAACCTTTTGTAAACTTGTTTGTTGTATCACATGATATTGTAAGAAGTAGCTCCTCCTTTGATCTGTGCTCTACAATGTTGATATCGTCTTGAGGATCTTGGTTTTTATACCTTTTTCTCATGTCCTGATTGACCACATTTGTGGCATTTTTCATTTGGCCTCCACCAACATTTGTTGTATTGAAGATTATTTTTCTTGTAATAGGGATAAGATGGTAAAATATGTGTGTTGTTGTATTTGTTCTTTATTTTTTTGTTCTTGAATATGAGAGCAATCTTGCTAGTATGAAGTAAAGGACTTTCAATCCCATGATTTTCTCTCATTAATATTAGTTGCTCTTATGCTTGCAAGGCATGAATCACTTCTTTCAAAGTAATTATAGATAAATATTTTGTATTTTCTAACAAAGCAATAAATGTTTGATATCTCTTTGGCTTCATCACCATAATTTTCAAGTAGTCTGGAATTTAGAAACTTATTTCCCACTAATTTTATCTTGTTAGAAATACTCAACAATTTGTTTGTGTATTCCTTAATTGTCTTAGACTCTTTCATCCTTAGTGACTAAAACTCCCTAATCAAGTTTAAAACTTTTATGCATCGAATCTTCTCGTTTCCTTCATATTCTCCTTTCAAATAATCACAAATTTCTTTGAATGACTTTATAGTCATGATTTTGGAAAGGAACATTTTTTGTGAAATGCTAGCATAACGTTGCCCTTGTCTTCTTTATCTTTCTTTCCTTCTGTATTTTGATTTGATCCACGATGGGTTTTCAAGCAACCGATCATCCTTTTCCTCCATGAATTCCCATAAATTTAGCCCCTCTAGATAAGTTCGCATTCTTACCATCCATAGACCATAGTTTTAACCATCAAAGAGTTGAATAACAACTTGTGAGAAATTTCCTTCCATTCCAGGTCTCGTGAGAACAATGGCTTTTGATACCAGTGATGGGATATTTACAGATAAAAGATATATAAGAGATATATGTTGTATAGAGGAACTTGCTCTTTTGTTTTATTCATGTACTCTATGTATAAAGTAAAATGTAACAAAATATCAAATATTTACAATATGTCAATCTTAATTTTCTAAATCAAAAAAAAATAACCAAATGTATTTTTTTTATTTTTATATGAAAGATATTTCTAAAACTAAAAGATTTACTAAAAACTAATCTAAATAAAAAAGATATTAAGTAAATATTTTCTCAACATATCTGACAACTTGAAATGTGTTAAAAAGCTCTATATACTCAAATCAAACAATTGTTCACATATCATCGTAGATATCTAACCACAAAGAATCAATATAAGTTCATTACAATTTAAGTCATATATCATGGTGTCATCATATATCATCAACCGTACATACTTTTTATCTCAATTTATTTCCAAACATTATCATTCATCAATCTCAGTAAGTGTTCATGGTCCTATGAAAGGTCCAACTTTTCCAGCAAGTATACTAAGTCAGTTGTAGTGCAACAAGGTCATATCCACAGGGAGGAAGTGATAACTAGATCAATAGTCTATAGTTTGATTCAATGTTATGCAATGGAATAATAATGAGTTTTGGTTTTCATATTGATAAGGATAAACTAAATAAATATATGAGAGAGGTGATGTTGATTAGGACGTTGGGATTAAACTTAGCCTCTTAACTTCAACTGTATTGCCCTATAATTATCTTTATATTATGGTCTTTATCTTACTGTTCATGGAAGTACACGTGCTTGTAGAACTAACCACATCTTTGTGTCTTAGAACCTAAGGGTATCAGACGTAGGATTTCACAATCCAGGTGGAGGAACCCTTGCTTTGAAAACAAGACTCTTTACACCAATTGAGCCCGCATATCCATGTTTGGTATATGCCAAGGGTCTGGATACTTGATTAGATCTAAACACTAGACCATATGTCTCTGCATCTAGTATTGATGAGGTTCGATGATTGGCCAAATCACCACCGAGTGAAATACAAACTAAGTAACCAACACGTAAAACAAGAACACAATAGATACGTAATCAAGTGCAATACATAAAGAGTTTAGAAGTTACATTTAATCTCAACTATAGAAGAATTAGTTGTTCATGATGATGAATACAAGATGAACTTGGAGTAACATCATTTCTTCCATAGCTATATACATTATACTATAATAACTAAGCTAGTTTAAGAGTATCTCTCTCTAGAATAGTATAGAAAACCAGCATACAAATAACAGGGGTCATGTCTTGTATTTATAGAACTTTACATGTTGCTCTAGCATCCAAATCTTGAAGTTTAGCCATGGAGGTTTCCTTCCAAAGTGGGTTTTCTTCCCAAGCTTGGGCATCTATCTTTTGCATGTCAGCAATGGAGGTTTCCCTACCATGGAGGTTTTCCTGCCATGGAGGTTTCCTCTTCGTGCTCAGCTTCAAATCTGGAGCTTCATGTTTCTTAAAATGTGGCTTAAGCGCCAAATTTCGCTGCTCAGCCGCAAGCTCAAAGTTTAACTTTCTGAGTTCATCTTTTAGCTTGAGCTGCAACTTTTAGTGCTCAACACCAACTTTATAATTTACTTCATTTTACCTAGAAAACAACACAAAATATATTAAATTCCACTTTTTCTATTTTATCACTACATCATTCTATAATTATGTAAAATTAGGACAATTCTAATTATTTTTATAATGATTAGAGCAAGATAAGTGTCTAAATGATATGCAATTTAACTAATAATTAACACTTATCGGTAAGCATGATACAACAACCTAACTCATTTAAATAAAATCATAAACCAATCACATATAGGCATTAAAATTCAATTTGTGTTTTAAGAATACAACTTCTAACCAACTCAACTAATTAATGTAGACCATAATTTGCTCAAACATCATTATTTACTGAAATCAATCTTGGTCCCTTAGCTTCAAAGTATACATGTTTAAACTTATATCAATTTCATAAACTATCATAAAGAATAAAGAAATATATACAAATTTACTCTACTTATCTACTTATCTAAATTATGCTCAAAACTCAATTCACAAAAATTCTATAATTCACATGTATAATATGGTCATCAAATCAATATATCAATAAAAGTATCTGATTCAAAACATGTTAAACAATAATTTACTAGACAAAACTCAACAACATTCAAACTTCTTCTCAATCAACCACAATCATTATATAGAAACAAAACAAAAAAACCTAGCAAGTCACCTTTACATATATATAATCTATCTTATGATTCTATCAAAATCATAAATAACTTCCCTTACTTGTAGTCCTTTACTCCAATTAAATCTCTAGTTTTAGCATAAACTTACTCAAAATTTAGGGATATAGAGCCAAGTATTCAAATATAACCAAATTTTAGTACATGATAAAAGCAAGTTGAGAGAATCACTTCTCCATATTGGTCCCACTAAAATTGATGACAAAATCTTGAGAAAAATAAAAGAAAAAAGAATTCATAGAACAAATAAAAACTTACTTTGTTTAAAAATTTAATCAATATAAATGTTTAAACCACGATTTTTGAAAGAGGAAGGAAAAAAAGAGATGGAAGAAGAAAATGAAAGCCTGAGGCAACAAGAGCATAGTCTTAAAAGTAACATGTTTAAGAGTTTGTCATCCGCTGCCACGCATGTTGCTCACCACACACACAAATATATCTATTAAAGAGAGAGTTGTCTTGATATCTCCTTTACTCAAATTTTAAAATTTTTCATAAAGACAACTATTATAACCATTTTCCTAAATTTAAATATTTAGAAATATTTGTTTAATAATAAATAAACGTTAAATTTATAAATGTAAAGTATCAAAATTGTTAGTTATTATCAAGAAACTATTTTTCAAGTAAAACATTGTATTTTACCATTTTATACACGGACAGATATTAGAGATATAAATTTCAATTTTCTTAAATAAACTTTTTTAATTAAACAAATAAATTCTCTAAAACTTTGTTTGGATAAATAATTTCAGTTATTGTTCACATATTTGAATTTTGTTTTCGGGAAATTAAATTTCAATCCGGTGTATTCTTCTATGAACAATACTTTAGATAAATTTTTCAACCTGGATGACCACTGTTGACAGGTCGGAATTTGTTTTTTATACTTCACATGAACCATAGACAAGTCTATGTGTTTAAATGTAGTTTGAAAAAAAAATGTTTATAATTTAAAAAAAAATCTAATTATTAAAGAAAATATTGATTTAATTAATAAAAATGAGTCAATGAAAAGTTTGTATATTAAAGTATGTTGGAAGGAGTTGAGATCAGTAAAGTTTATTAACAAATTTGTTTTTTAAATAAAATCACAAAACTCTAATTAACATTAAAATATAAAATATCGTAAATGTAATTTAATTATGTGAATTGAATTAAAGTACGAAAAATAATTAAATTTTATGAATTATAATCATAAAAAAAAAAAGTTGATGTGTATTTTATGCAATTGATCGCGTTGTTGTGTGGAAGAATTTATTTTGACGATAAAGTTACAACTTTACAAAAGAGTCTTTTAAAAGTAATTTCTTTCTTAAGGAAAAAGTTATTTTACACAAAAAAGAAAAATACTTTAAATAAATCTTGTTTCTTTTGTAATTAAAAGTACTACTAACTCATTGGGTGTGAATGTGATGGCATTCATATTTGACAATAAGAACATTTATCTTCATATGATTCCCTAGATTTCACTACTCACATTAATAATTGAATCCTTTATTAAATATCATATCAAACTGATGATTTTTAATTAATTTTTAATTATTTTAAGTACTTAAAATATCTTTTACTTTTATTTAATTAACTTTTATTTGATTATATTATTAATTGAATTATGTATTTTTTATTTTTGTTTTTCTAGGTCTCTAAATCATCAATCAATCCTTTTTTCTTTAATCTCAATAAAAAATAATCTTATAATCTTATTAATAAAAATAAATAAAATAGAAAATAGTGAAATAAAAATAAAAATATTTTAAAAATTTTATAAAATAAAAATTCCTAATAAAAACTCAATTACAACTAAAGTTACAAGACAATTAAGATTTAATGAATTGATCTTTCGAATTACTTTCTAGTTTTAATGTATACTCTTAAATTGGGTATTACACATAATTAGTTCACAGCCAGACCTTTTGCTAGTATTTTATAAAACGATCTTAATTATATTTGAAACAACCAAAATCATATTTAGATGTGCAATAACACTACACTCTTAGATACAATTTATTTATAAAAAGGAATTGCACAAAAAAAGAAGATAAATTAGCATGTTTGCAAAGAACTGAAGATATTTAACAAATACAAACAAGGAGTTAAGACACCTGTTTCTCCTTTTACACCATGACTACTCATTATTTATATTATACACCTATCATTCTCTTCTTACACTTTTTAAAATAATATATATATATATATATATATATATATATATATATATATTTGTGTAATAATTTTTTCTTAAAAAATATCATGAGTTGAATATATTTTTAGTTTTTATATTTTCATAAAAATTAAAGTTTATTTTTATCTTAAATTTTAATATAGTTTAATTTTAAAATTTAAAAAATAAATAGATAAAATTCTTCTAATCTGTTTCTAAAAATTCTTCTAATTTAACTTTTATACAAATCATACAAATGATGAAATATTTCTGAAGGTGAAATTTGGATTAGGCAATTGTAACCTATAAAAAATGATTTTAACTTAAATATAGTCTTAGCTCTTAAAATATAATTCTGTTTTAGTTTTTGTTTCTATATTCTTTTTCCATTTTGACGTCTGTGATTTTTATTTTTTTAATCTCTGTAGAATAATTTTGTCTTCTTATTACTTTTTACTGTGCATTGGTCTCGTTGAAAAATATTAAATAATCACTGAAAAATAATGTATATTACAAGAACAAACAAAAGAAAAGTATTTAGAGAGAGCAAAAGAAAATAATAAGAGCCAAAGAAAAAATTACTCGCACCAAAAATTTGAAAAAAAAAACATGAAATATATTTAAAATAATTATTTTTTATAAAATATTTGGACTTATTTAAATTTTGGATGTAAGCTAGATTAAGCTCTTTTTAATTAAAAAACAAAATTTACTATTTTTTCTGTTTATTTTTGAATTATCATTCATTTGATTAAACGTGTAAGGAAAATTATATCTTACAAACCACGTCAAGACAACAAGGTTAAAGCTACTTGCTGCCTTTATTACTTTTCATAAAAAAAAAAATCACTTTTTCACTTTTTTAAAAGAAAAAAAGTGACATGTATTAAAGAAAGACGTTTTATACAAATAGTCTTCTGTAAACATTAAAAACTTACGATGTGATTTGTTACTTATTTCTCAAAATTATATAGACTTTATTAGTTTTTCTTTGGCCCTTAGGTATTTATTTATATAACTCAAACTTGAAATATTAATATAGGAGCAACATATTTTTTTGGTTACCAGGTATAGTACAATGAAAATGATAAAATATTAGATTAAGCCTTTTTTTTTCTAATTTCTAATTTGTTTGTTTTTGTTATCGAATTATCATAGCTTGTTGTCTTGATCAATATAAGATAATAAAGGCTTTCACTGAGGGTGACGATGACATGAAAAAAAAATAGAAAAAATAGTTTACTTAAAGTTTAAAAAAACAACTTACCTTATGCCACAGAAAGAAAGAAGTTCACAATATTCCTTCTCTCCCCAACTAATCAATCATTATTGAATTCTAAGTTACCACCCTTATTTGTAAGTAGCAAAAGTATATTGTAAAATTTTATTTTTTTTAATATAAATTTTAAATGAATAAAGAAATAAATATTTATAAGTAAAGGGCAGAGTTTATTTTATTTTATTTTATTCATAATTTCATCTTTTTAAAAAGAAGTATACATTTTTTTCTAAGTCCAGAAAAGATTTCTATGGTTGTTACTCTGTCAAAATCTAAAGTAGTCAACTAGATAACAAACATATTTGACCAGTCAAAATGAAATTTTGGTAAGTGTTTAATTCATACTAAAGTTTGTTTTTCTTTTTTTGTTTGGATGTTTGGTGAAGGGAGATGTTATTGATGTAGTGATTAACAATGAATGGTGATAGATTATATGGAATTATATGGATTGTTGATAATTCACTGAGAGTATTGGAAGAAACTTAACAGGCAATTTTCACTCCAAGTGTATTTATATAATGTTTAGATCTTTTAAACGTGTGAAAGATGTGATGATTCGATTGTAAAATATTTTTTTTATTGAATTTGTTCGAGATATCTTTGAGGTAGATTAATCTAATAGTTGACATGTGTATGATCTTTAAATCATCATGAGAGGAAGTTTACTTTTAAGGATTTTTTAAAGAGTATATAAACAAAAGTGATTTTGAGATGAAAGTATTTCCTACAATAATATGTATTTATAACCATTTTAGGCTCAGGAGCCAACAAGTGAATGGATCTCATTCTAAAAAATGACAATTCGAAGGGGACAATCTCTTGACCTTCGACTTGGGTCAATCTATCTCGACCTTTAGTTTAGGATAACCCGTCTTCGGCCTGAAAGGATACATTTAAACCTTCGATTCATGCCGACCAATCTCGACCTTCGACCCAAACCAAGTCATCTAGACCTTTGATCCCCGACAACTTGTGTTGGTCTTCAGTCTGGACAACATGTCTCTACCTATAGTCCAGGACGACCCATCCTAAGCATTAACCTGAGACGGCTTGTCAAGACCTTCGACCTGGGATGTCGAACATCGACCTTTGACGACACATCTCGATCTTAGCCTCGATTTGATTAGTCTCAACCTTTGGCCCGGGTTGAAACATCTCAACCTTCGAACTTGACCAATTTGTTTTGGCTTTCAGCATGAGATGGCTAGTTGACTTTTGGCCTCGCATGGTCACATTCGACCTTTGACTCGAGACAACCCATGTTGGTCTTTGACCTGAGACGACACGTCTTAAATTTCAACCCAAGATGGCCCAAAGACAACTCATCATGACCTTCGTCCTAAGATAACACATCGCGACCTTTGACACGAGTAAGCTCGTATGGGCTTTCAAATCGTGTTGGCCTACTCGAGCTTCGACTCGAGAAACGCGTCTCGACCTTCAACACGTGTCTCAATCTTTTATCCAGACCGACCCGTCTTGAACTTCGATCCAACTCGGTCAATCTTGACTTTCGGTTTGGCTCAATCTGTCTCGACCTTCGTCTCAGGCCAACATGCCTTGATCTTTAGGCTTGGCTGGACCTTTCCTGGCCATCAAGTATGACCAACCTGTCATGTTGTTCGGCCTGATCTAGCCTGTCTTATCATTCAGAATGGGTCGACTCATCTCGACCTTTGGCCTAAGTCGGCTCGACTCGATCGTCAATCCTTGATTATGCCTGTCTCAACCTTTTGCCTTGGTTGACTTGTCTTGACCATTAGGTCTGGCAGACTTGTCTCAATCTTTTGGCCTAGTCCATCTTGTCTCGACTTTTAGCCCAGACCGGTGTTTCACGATCTTTCACTGTGGTCGATTGATCTTTACCTTCACATAGGCTATCCTATCTCAATCTTCGAATTATG
Source organism: Vigna unguiculata (assembly GCF_037176805.1). Classification (NCBI taxonomy): domain Eukaryota; kingdom Viridiplantae; phylum Streptophyta; class Magnoliopsida; order Fabales; family Fabaceae; genus Vigna; species Vigna unguiculata. The sequence goes on along the minus strand of NC_140794.1, from coordinate 45,835,860 downwards.
ATGGATTGTTTTGGATTTTGGCTTGAGTTAGTTCATCTCGAACTTTGACCTAGCCGACTTGATAACCTTCGTCCCATGTTAGCTCGACAATAACTTTTGTGTGGGTCGACTCGGTTCAACCTTCTATTTGGACGACTCAAACTTTAGTTCAAGCGGACTAAGGTTAACCTTCAAGACAAGACAACACAACTCGACCTTTAACCTAGGCTGAAAGTGTTGTTTTAAAGAATTACCTAAAGTTTTGTAACAGAGTCAAACTCACTTTAGACCTAATCCTAACCCTCTTTGATAGGAGACTTTTGGAGATGATTTTTCTTTAGGACAATGATAGTTTAACCCACTTTTTTTGACTCACTTTTAACCCACCACTTCAATCACCATTAGATCATCACATCACATTACTTGAAAAAATCAAAATAAATGATCTAATGGTGATTGAAGGAGTGGGTTAAAAGTGGGTCAAAAAAATGGATTAAACTATCTTTATTCTTTTCTTTATCCTCCCTCATTTGGTGGTCTTTTAAAAGAGAACTTATTCTAGGATGGGTTTGAATTGATCCAATGGACCATAGGTCAAATTGACAAATCTATGTATACATTGTTTCGTATTTTCTTCTTTGTGTGCTTTTTTTAGGGACTCTTAGGTTGGATATCGTTCAAATGGTGACACTTCGCTACGTAACGTGTAGTCAGAGTGTAATGTTTACAATGACCTCTCACCATTGATTGATTGATAATTTGGACGCTTGGTCAAGTTAGAAATTGGAGGAGGTTTATATATAATACTTTAAGTATATATGAATGGATTATCACGGTTGCATAACGTATATTAGTTTCTAGGTGAAACATGCTTAAACAAATGAGTCATTCCTAATGTGTCATAAGGTGGTTAAGCAGTTCATTGGGAAATGTGGCTAATATATTGTTTTCAATGTTTTAATCTTTATTTGTTAACTGATAAAATGTTGTTGAGGAATATTTTTCATCTTATATAAGGTGTAACTTGCATTGTGAATATTTATGTTATATATATATATATATATATATATATATATATATATATATATATATATATATATATATATATATATATATATATATATATATATAATCTTAACTGTGATACCCCTTTTATTCTCTTTCTCTTCTCCTTTGCACTTTCATAGAAAAACCACCCACCAACTCAGAAACTCTTCTTCCTTCCTTCCTGATCTCTCTCATTTCTCTCTATTTAGAGGACTTAAGCTTCTAGTCTGGTTCATCCTCCCTTCCTGTTGTTGTAAGCGAGCCTGAGACCTGAACGAAACCTCCTCCTCCAGCTGAATTTTCTTTTCCTCCATGTAAGTTAATTCCAGCTTCCCCAATTCTCTTCAATTTCGAATTCTAGAGCTCCATTCTTGCTAAGCCAAATTAAGATCCTATTCTCACTTTGTGAACCTGTATTTCAGCTCCTTAGGTTGTGCAATTGAGGTGCCCCCTGTTGAAAGTGTTCTTGCTAGTTAGTGATTTCTAGAGGTAAGGGAAGCTGACTGTTTTGCTTAAAATTTCATATATAATTATCTTTGATACCTTTGATTGCATGAATTTGTGTTTGTTCGATGCTTGGATCACCTATTTGTGTTGAATTAGGGTTGTTGGCATAAATTTCATGGATTCTGCATGTGGGAACAGATTGGAAATCTGGTATTTTCCGCTTAGGCGAGCAACTCTCCTCTGAGCGAAAAGGCCAGAAAACCCACCCATGTTCCTGCGCGAAACCTCGCCTAGGCGAGCTGGCTTCGCTTAAGCGAGAGTCACTCTCGTCTAAGCGAAACAACTTAGCCTGAGTGAGAATTTGCCCAGATTTCAATTTGCCTTTGTTTGGAGTCTCGCTCAGGCAAGTGTGAACCGTCTAAGCGAGATAGCCCTCTCGCCTAGGCGAGATCCTCTACCTTGAGCGAGAACCACTATAGAGTTATGATTAATTCTCTATTTTAAATGGATGAAGTTGTATTTAAACGAGATAATGTGGTATTTGTTCATATTATGTTTGGTTTGTTATGAATGGTAGTCTAGGTGGTGAAATTGTATGAAATTGGAATATGAGAAGTGTGGTTGAACTAGGATTTCAAGAGAAATTCTAAGGGAAATGTTTTAGTATATGTAAGGACATGAGGACTCAGTTTTGATTGGTATCATGACGCTCCAATAACCATTAAGGCTCATGTAGAGTGTAATGAATTATGTCGTGAAGAGTAGTAGAAGGTCCTAGTCTGTGGACCCGATCTGTCATAGACGCGAAGGGGACTTATCTTGGGAGTGGTTGGGTGATAACCCCTTGAGCCCAAACTCTGCAGAGTTTGGGAACCTTCACAGGTGCAAGCCAACAAGAGATCCAATGTCGCTTAAATAATCTGGATATTGAGTCTAGAGTCATGTATTTGTGTTGTGTTGTGGTGGTTTAAATAATTCTGATGGATGTGAAAATACTTGCTCATAATTATAATTGAATTGCATGATTTCTCTTCTTTTAGTTAGCTTACCCTTCTTGTTTATGCTTGTTCTTCTTGTGTATGTCCTCTTTTGCAATGATCACCTATGAATTGGTGTGAGCAGAGAAGAATCCAGGTGAAGATACTCCCCTCTTGGACAAGAGTTGACCCATGGCTAGAGATGTCTGATAGTAGTTCTTGTTCATGCTTTGGAATAGAGTTTTTGGATGTATATGTTATCTCTTCCTTAGTATAGGCTACACTCATAGTTTGCGACTTATACGGTTATTTTGGATGACTATATTAACATTATGTATGGCCTATTATGACTATCTGCTTTGCTTGATCATGATATAATGTTTTTTTTAATAGCTTAAAAACTATTAAATGGGATGTTACATTAATTAATATATGACATTTAATTACAATATTTTTTTGTTTTACAAAAGAAAACTAAAAAAATATTAAAAAATTAATAAAATGTTCTACAATTTTATCAATAATATATATATATATATATATATATATATATATATTTCTTCCCCCAAATATATTCAAATGTAATAATATTTTCCACTATAATATTCTTAAGAGTAGTAAATTGATGTCTATAGATAATCTATACTCCTTTACATTAAATTATATTTAGACATAATAACATTTACCATAAAGAAAATTCTTTATTTCTTCAAAATACTAGGAGGGATATAATTAAAGATGTCAAAATGGATAATCGATCGACTCGATCCATAACAGGTTGATCACTTAGTGCGTCAACCTAACCCGGATCACTTAGTGAGTCAATCCAACTTGGCTCACTTACCAGCGAGCCAACAAAAAAAATTTGAACCCAGTTCGACCCACCATGGGTTGGCTCATGAACTCACTTAATTAAAAAATCACTAGTGTAGTAAGGGCTTTCGGCCCTGGTTGTTTTTGTTATTCTGCCTCGGTTTTAGAACCGAGGCATATAAGGACGAGGTAAAATGGAGATATGATTGGTTTTGGGTGTGTTAACCGAAGCCATAAAGCGTTTTTCTACCTCGGGTCACGCTTGAACCAAAGCCATACAACTCGCTGCAGAACACTGGTACTTGTTCGAACCAGCATCCACCATTGCAGAAATGCGAGCTCCATTCTCGCACCAAATCTTGTCCACCACACTTCGTCATCCTGCATCCACAAACCAGATCTGAAACTGCACCTGCGACTTCTTCACCATCCATGCCCACGTCGCCAGAAGCACCACCATTCTTCACCATCTTCTTCCACTTCCATCACATTTCCACCATTGCAGCACGCACCATCGCAAATCTGAATCATCAGCATTCAACCATGAACCACCACGATTCTGTCGGAAACGCGTCTGGGAGAGAACCATGGAGCAGCAGCTTGCGGACTTGCGACCACAGATTGGGCAGCGGAAGCGCGGCCGCCATTGGTCACGGTGGTTTGAGCGCGACTCGCGGAGGCGGCAAGCTCTGGTTCTACGAAAAAAAAGGTTGAGGGGATGGTGGAGGTGCACAGGGCAGGGAGAGAAAAGAGAGAAATGGAGTGGCAGAGAGAAATGGAGAGCATGGGGAAGAAGAAAAAGAAAAAGGGTTCGCGTTTTGAACCCTAAATAAGCTATATGGCCTCGGTTCAATTAATAACTGAGGCATATGATTGGTTTTGGCACTGGTCGTTTGTCACCCGAGGCCAAATATGCAAATTTTTTGCTTCGGGTCTCCATAATCGAGGCATATGCTAGCTTTTAGCCCCGGTTTTTTATCAATCGAAGCCTATAACCGTGTTTTGCTTTGGGTTTTTTCTGAACCGAGGCATAAAAGTTGTCTGGAATTGCAAAAATGTCACCGCACCATTATAGGCTTCGGTTTCTGGACAACTGAGGCATATAAGACGAGTTAAAATGTAAAATTTGCACTAGTGAATACACTTTTTTATTTATTTATAGTCAAAACTAAATTTTAATTTTAATTAAAATCTAAATAAAATTTAATATAATCCAAATACAAACCAAAATCACAAAAATACAAATTATCTATGTGTTAACTAAACAAATAACCTAACGTGACCCAAATGTAAAATCCAACTTAACAAAAATCCTTTATTTGCGAGTTGGTAAGTGAACCTAACTTCCCATAATTTCAACTTAAATGAACCGTGTTCTAGGTGAACTAGATTAAAAATCAATCAATATTGAAATTGGTAAACAAATTTCAATCAAGTTCGGCTCAAATCCATAGTGGACCGTATTGGCGTGGGGATTCAACCCACTTTCAAAGTTCTAGATATAACTTATGATATTTCGGTCCCTTCCCGCCCATCTAACCCCTAACCCCTTAACGCCTAAAAAACTTTATATACTTACTCTTTTATTTAATTCTTGGTAAACTATTTTATATTTGAGAACAAAAATATAATTGTATTAACGTTAAGTAGGTGTAGAACAAAGATGGGAGAGTCCATGAATCATTACCCTGCATATAAACAGTACGTATTACAGTGTTAAAGGTGTTCTGGATGAGTTGTTTAAGAAGAGTGTGACTTCCGGATTAGTTTGTAAGGAAGGTGAAAATGGTGAATTAAGTATTAACCCACCTTGTAACCCATGATTAATGACGGAAATTAAAGTTATGAATAGTACTATATATTTCAAAAGAATTTGCATTGTTGAGGAGAACCAGAAGATTTCAAGGCACCAAACACCTCATGCATGACACTTCCTATAAAAGCATTAACGCCATGCCTCACCTGGGGACAGCAAGGATATTCCATGTACTTCCTTTTCTTTTCTTTTCTTGTAGATACACAAATACTAAAATGTTACTAATATTTTTGCTTTCTTTTCCCCATCATGTTGGCAGTGAAAAAATATAACATGAGCAAAGTTTGGATTCTTGCCCTTCTCATCCTCTACGGTGGCTTTCCCTCAAAAGGAACCGGCAATGTTTCTACAAGACCAAGTGCCATTAATATTGGGGCAATTTTATCTTTCAACTCTACAGTTGGAAGAGTGGCTAAAGTTGCCATACAAGCAGCAGTGGATGATGTAAATTCCAATGCAACCATTCTAAGCGGAACAAAGCTTAATATCTCAATGTTGGACACCAAATTATCCACTGGATTCCTGGGAATCATTGCTTGTACGTTCTTCACTTACACATCATAAACATATTTCTTAGTCACTATCTTAGAGTTTTTCTTTTTTTAATTGCAGCATTGCGGTTGATGACGAGTGAAACTGTGGCCATAATTGGTCCCCAGTACTCGGTCATGGCACATGTGATTTCACACATAGCGAATGAGATGCAAGTGCCTCTGCTTTCATTTGCAGCAACAGACCCTACACTGACCTCAATGCAGTTCCCATATTTTGTGAGGACGACGCAGAGTGATCTGCGTCAGATGGCTGCTGTGGCAGAAATTGTTGATCACTTTCAATGGAGAGATGTCATAGCCATTTTCGTAGATGATGACCATGGAAGAAACGGAGTAGCTGCCTTGGGAGATAAGCTGGCAGAGAAACAACGTAAAATATCACACAAAGTGCCCTTTAGGCCATATAATATCACCCGAGAAGAAATAAACAGTGCTTTAGTTAAGATAGCAGCTTTAATGGAGTCAAGAGTGATAATCCTTCACATATACCCTTCTTTTGGTGTAGAAGTACTTCATGTGGCTCAATCACTTGGCATGATGCAAAGTGGTTATGTGTGGATAGCCACAGACTGGCTAACCACACTACTAGATTCAGACCCATCCTTGTTCACATCTCCAGCCATCAATGACATCCAAGGTGTTGTCACCCTGCGCATGCATACACCAGATTCAGACATAAAGGACAAATTTATTTCTAGATGGACCAAACTGAGCCAGAAAGAAAATCCTAATCAGGATCCTTTTGGATTAAACATCTTCGGTCTTTACGCGTATGACACTGTTTGGGCACTGGCTTATGCACTTGATGCACTTTTAAAGGATGGAGGAACTTTGTCGTTTTCAAATGCTTCGAGTGTAATAAACATGTTAACTGGGGACATCCTTCACCTAGATGCTATGAGGGTCTTCGTCAGTGGCAGCATGTTGCTTAAAAAGATTTTAGAGTCTAACACAAGTGGTTTAGCAGGCCAGATGATGTTTGACTCAGATGGAAATTTAATGCATCAATCGTATGAAATCATTAATGTGATAGGCAGTGGAATTAGGAGGATTGGTTATTGGTCAGAAACCTCTGGCCTCCACACTGAGGAAGCTCCTACTCATTCCAATTCTAGCGAAAGACTATACGATGTCATCTGGCCTGGTCAAACAACTCAAACACCACGTGGTTGGAGTTTTGCCAGCAATGGAAGACAATTGAGAATTGGGGTGATAGTTAGAGTTACATTCCCTGAGATTGTGTCAAGAATTGAGGGCACCGATACGTTTAGTGGTTATTGCATAGATGTGTTTACTGCTGCAATGAACTTGTTGCCTTACCCAACACCATTCAAGTTTATTCCATTTGGTGATGGTAAAACCAACCCGTCACATTCAGACTTTCTTCAAATGGTCACAATTGGTGTGAGTATTCACGTTTTCTTAATTTATCGTCTTTTTTGCATCATGTTACTTTGTTAGTTTTAAATTCCTGCATTGGAATTGCTTCTTTATGTGTAGGCATTCGATGGTGTGGTGGGGGACCTGACCATTAGTACAAACCGAGCAAAGATAGTGGATTTTACACAGCCATATATCGAGTCTGGGCTAGTTGTTGTTGCCCCTGTCAAGAAGTTGAAATCCAATGCTTGGGCTTTCCTGAGACCATTCACTCCAATGATGTGGTTTGTGACAGGAATGTTCTTCTTGGTGGTGGGAGCTGTTGTGTGGACTTTAGAGCGTGGTACAAACGATGAATTTAGAGGCCCCGCAAGAAGACAATTTGTCACCATTATCTGGTAACTAAGTTTGCAACACAGTTTTAAAATATGGTTTACTTAACTACTTTGATTGGTTCATCGTATGTCACTTGCATACTGTTGCTGAATCTTATTCATCTATCTCTGCAGGTTTAGCTTCTCAACCCTATTTTTCACACAGAGTAAGTGGTTGGAGAGTTCCTTGTTTTTTAGTGCTTTAATGCCATATCAATAACAAATCTTGAAGGTGAAAATTGGTGTTGTAAATTAAAGTCTTACATCTAACGAGGTCCCCTTGTATGCAGATGAGAAGACTGTTAGCACTCTTGGTCGTTTCGTACTAATCATATGGCTGTTTGTGGTTTTGGTACTGACCTCAAGCTACACTGCAAGCCTGACCTCCATCCTAACTGTGGAACAGCTTTCATCCCAATTTAAGGGAATTGAAAGCTTAATAGCAAGTAATGAACCCGTTGGTTTCGTGAAGGATACATTTACTGAAAATTATATAACTGCGGAACTACACATGGACAGATCCAGGCTTGTTCCTCTGAACTCCATGTTAGAATATGAAAAAGCCTTAAAAGATGGACCAGCTAGAGGTGGCGTTGCTGCAATAATAGATGAACGTGCATACATGGAGCTCTTCCTAGCAACCAGATGTGAATTTAGTATTGCTGGTCAAGAATTCACCAAGAGTGGATGGGGTTTTGTAAGTATAAATCCATTTTTCTTCTCTCAACTTCACCATATGTACAAAACTCGTCATTCAAAGTAGTAAGACAGATGGTTATAAACATATATGCATATATTCCTTTCTGTATACCTCATATTTCAACATCTCATAGCTCATTATTCCTCCCACACACTGCTTTTGTATAGTGACTATCTCTATCCACTTTACTACACCATGTGTATCTTAGAAGTACTAAATTCATAGTTATATATGATGATCATATTGTAGCCAGGAAGTTGAACAAGTTTTAAATGTTGCATACAGGGCTTCCCAAGGGAATCTCCCCTAGCAGTTGACATGTCAACTGCCATACTAAAACTATCAGAGAGTGGTGATCTTCAGAGAATTCGTGATAAATGGCTAACAAGAAGGGCTTGCAGCTCAGAAGGCGCAATACAAAGCAATGATCGACTTGAGCTGAAAAGCTTTTGGGGGCTTTACCTGCTGATTGGCATGGCCTGCTTCGTTGCTCTCCTTTGCCATGTTATTAGATTGATGTACCGTTTTAGCAGGCATTTTAACAGTAACCTTGAAGGCTCATCATTCTCTTCTCATCTTCGATCGTTCCTTTCCTTTGCTAACAAAAAAGAAGCAGAAGATACAAGCCAAAGGCAGGACAAAAGGAGAAGTGCCCTTGTAGAAAGGTAGTAGTGCATGAAGATGTATCTTATGATGACTCGGGTGTTTGTGTCCATTTACAAAATAATGTCACTCCCTAAGGTTAAGTACCAAATCATGTGCTAAATCTTGGACCACGTTTAACTTAATTGAAAAATGCAGTACAAAAACTTGTATCACTTGAACAAATAGTACCTGCAATCATATCTAAATCATCCTTCTAAATAACCTTAGCTTTTTGTATTAGACGAGCCATGACAGTTAGCAATATTATCAATGTTATTTACTTGATAAGGAAAAAAATATGACAATTCCAACAATTTTTGTAGTAGTTGGAATCCAAGTGTGACGCCTAATAGAAATGAGAAACTGAACAAACGTATAGAGAAAAAATTATATATTTATTGTTTTCTTTCTCCTTTGTTGCGGCCAAAAATGCCCAAATTTTCTCCGACAACTTTTGTTGGGTTCATTTGATTCAAACTTCGAAGTTTGAAACGTTTCCTCAAGGTATATGTCTTAAAATATTTGTATTTCCGTATATAAAACATAATGTAAGTCTTTTTCTCTCATATTCAATTGGAAAATTTGTACATTTCATTGTAATTGACATAAGCTCACACCAAAAAAAAAGTAAGATATGGTGTAACTCATGTTTTCAAAACACAAGGAATAATCCATTTCTAGCATTTGTCCCAAACTAGAAAAAACTTGGACATGTAGGTGCTGCTAAAACATATGAAATGTATTCTTTAGCTATTAGAGTTTCAATCGCAGCAATTCTTTTTCCTTTGAGATTAGCACTTTCTCCATTACAAATGATAGTACAATAGTAGGACAAATTGATTTACTTGAAAAGTCCACCATTGTGAATCATATAATTTCTGGGACCATTGTTTATAAGTCACAAACAACAAGTTGTAGTAAGTAAAAGTTTCTCAAATTGTTCCCCATGCTTAACAACTTGGACTTATTGTACTGTTAGTTATTTTATCTTACAAACGTTTTAAGTGACCAAACCTTATTTTCTTCTCATCTTTATTTAATGTAAGATCTTAATTTTATACTTGAATTCCAACATGTCTAAGAGCTCTACAATTAATATTTAAAACAAACCTTATTCTCTTCTTCTAAAGAGAATAATTTTTATTCAAACTTCTCCACAGATTTTCCAAAAAATTTTCCACACCCAGTTTGTAAAAAGTTGTTTACCAAACAATTTGATTTGTCTAACCACCTAAGAAAATTAAGTTCAAGATTTACATTATTTCAGTTCCTTGCAACGTATCCCATGCATCTTTATATAGTTTCAAGATTAAAAATCTTTATGCATACATCCTCATGCAGCATTCCGAGTATACTGACAAATATTTTCCCATCCTTTACCGATTCATCGTTATGACTCCTAATTTGGGTACAATTGAGCCCAATTGTTTGTTGAAAGGGATATTTTTGTTTTTTTGATGGTTTTTTCTCTCAAAATCTGTTACCTTTTTCTCTAGGGAGTTTTTCCCTACACCTCCAAAGAGTTCTATTACACTTCCAAAAGAATTTAAATTTCCTATAATACCTTTCTGAATCCTTTGACTATTAAGCAGTAAAAAGTTAAAAAAAATTCTTAACCGGCTTTCGAAACCCGGTAAAATTCTTAACCGACTTTCGAAATCCGATAAAATCCTTAACTGGCTTTCGAAATCCGGTAAAATCTTTAACCAACTTTCGAAATTCGGTGAATAGTGTCAAACGGATTTGAAATTGTGAACCGGTATTTAAAGTTCGGTTAAGTGATTTAACGAAATTCGAAATCTATTTTCTTTGTATACCGACATTCGAAATCCGGTTATGAAATTGTTTAAATCAATTTTTTTTTAAAAGCGACATTCGTAGTAATGTTGGTGATTTTAATTTTCTTATTTTTTTATTTGATTTGTTTATAAAATTTAACTTCAATTGTTTTATAATTTATGTATTAATTATTTAATTTTAGATTATTTATATTTTATATAACTACATTAAATAAAATTTTATTAATTTAATTTTTGTAGGTATTTGCCTTTATAATATCTAGATTAATTTTATTTAATTATTTTCAAATTATTTTTACTTATTTATTATTTGTTAGTGTTTTTATTTATTTATTTAATTTATTTATAAGATTTAATTTCAATTTGTTTATATTCATATATTAATTATTTAATTTTAGATTTTTATATTATATATAACTACATTAAATAAAATTATATACCGATAATGGAAGTCCAGTTCAATAAACTGATTTTTTATTTAAAATTTATATTTATATACTGACATTTGAATTTCGATAGTCGTAATGATAATCACAAATTTTATTTTATACAAATCGAAAATGGAAATCTGGTTTTTATTTTAATTTACTTATTTTTTTGATTTTGATTTTTAATTTTGAAATGCTTTGTATTTATTTTCAGAAAATGGATTTGGATTTCCATTTTATCTTGTTACTGGTTTCGATATTCGTAATGTTATAATAAATCTTTTCAATTTTTAAATTTTTAACTTTTTTATATTTTTTGTGATTCATTTTATATTTATTTAATTTATATATTTGTTTTACAAACTTTTAAAAATTAAGAATTTCGTGAAGTCTTTAATTTTTATTTTGAAATTGTTTTTAATACAAACCGACTTCTAGTCGTAATGATAATCAGTGATTTTATTTTATACAAACCGAAAATGGAAATCCGATTTTTATTTTGCTTTACTTATTATTTTTGATTTTGAAATTTTTTGTATTTATTTCAAATATATAAAACTTACAAATAAACAAATAAAAAACTCATTCATCAAATAAATAAAACTTTAAAAAAAGTGTAGAAAATGATGAATAAAAAAAATTACAAATAACAAAATTTATAAAACAATAAAGTAATAAAATGAATAAAAAATTAAAACAAAAAATAATAAAAATAAATAAATAAAAAACTCAAGTTCATAACTAAAAAAATATTAAATATTAATAAAATATATTACAACAAAACAACAATTTAGTAATATTAATCTAATTGAAAACAAATTTTTTATCGGATTTCGAAAGTCGGTTAAGGATTTTACCGGATTTCGAAAGCCGGTTAAGGATTTTACTGGGTTTTGAAAGCCGGTTAAGGATTTAACCGGATTTCGAAAGCCGGTTAAGGATTTTACCGAAAATTTTTTTTAATTTTTATCGCTTAATAGTCAAAGGGTTCAAAGGGATATTATAAGAAATTTAAATTGTTTTGGAAGTACAGTAGAACTCTTTGGAGGTACAGGAAGAAACCCCTTTTCTCTACCTCAGACCCTTTCAGGTCAATGGAACTCTCCGTATCATGTTAATAACTTCACTAAGCATGAAAGATGTAAAAGAGAGGAGCAAGTTTTTGATATTGTATTTTTTCAAACAAATTTTTCACGCTTTTGTAATTTTACAGGAGTGTATATATGAAATTTCTATTTGCCACACCAAACGGGTAAATTGTGGCTAAAAAGTATACATCATATTTATAGATTTTAAAAAGCAACTAAATAATAATATAATATCTTTATTTTATATTATATTATATTATTTATTTTTTCATACGTGGAACTTTACTCTATTCCACCTTAATATATCAGAAAAATATTTTTTCCCCATTTTATTTCTTTTCCATTATATTTCAGTCCAGCCTATCAGATTTTAATTCTCTTCCTACCAATCCAAAATAGGAAACACTATAAACATGATCATTGTCACCTTTTGGGAATAAACAACCAACCTCCTTCAACTCCTTCACTGACTAATGTTCCTTCAAATTTAATTTTTGTTCGTATGCTTTCAATTAATGAATTAGTCCTCAAGAAACATTTGAAAGTTGTTTCAAAAAACATATTTTTCATTTTTTATTTTTAAAATAATCCATCATAATACCTATTTTTACCATTTTAATTTTTTAATTTTTTTATCAGTAATAAAAAATATTAATTGGAACACACGACAACAATAAAGAATTACCCTGTCCTGTTGCTTAACTCCAGCTTCTTTTTATATAATTCAGTACGATAAAAACCTTAAATAATTACCAAATTTAATAATAAAAAATAATTAATGACTATAATAACTAATTTAGATATTAATTTATAAATTAAAAATTATTAATAGTTAAACTAGTTTCAAAAAATTATAATTAATTTCTAAAATGATAACTAAAATATTTTTTATTATGAAATGGTCTCTAAATTGATCACTAACATTAACTACTTAGGTTTTGGCTACCAAATCAATGGTCATCAAATTAGTTTCTAATTAGTTATTTAGAGATCAATTCATAATAAAAATTAATTTAGTTACCAATTTAGAGATCAATTATAATCTTTTGAAACTAGTTTAGTTATCTATAATTTTTAATGAATAAATTAATATTTAAATTGATCACTTTAGTGACTAATTATTTGTTATCAATAAATTTGGTTGTTTTTTTAGTGTTGGTAACTCTCATTTCATTTCTTAATTCTATAATTTATCTTTTAGTATAGATAAAGATATACATATCCTATAAAAATGGATTAATTATAAATCTATTTTTAGATTCAATAGAAGGTGTTCTGGTGTTGTTGTACTTAGGGATGGCAATGGGACCGGGCGGGACGGGGACGGGTTTCACTATCTCATACCCATCTCCGCAAAAGAAATTCATCCCCATTCTCATACTCAAACCCAACGGGTATCAAAGTTTTATCTCATCCCCATCCCCACCGGGTAACGAGTATAATCTCGTACCCATACCCATACTCATTTCCTTACTACATCAATATAAATTTTAATTAATTTTTATAAAATAATAAAAAATTACAATAAAGGAAACATAATATTATCAACTCTTTAATATTAGGAGGATGGTTGTTTCTTCGATATCAAATACTTTGAAATAAATTATAATTGTTTACATTCTAGATTGGAATACCAAATAAAATTTCATGACAACTAAAACATTTATTAAATTTGCAAACTGCAAACATTAATGAAACCTAGTTGATAACATTTAAAAATATTTTTTTTAAAATTTAAAGGAAAACAAATATTCAAATTAAAATATATTTTAAATGTTTGTTTACTTCAATTTTTTAAATTCTAGTTAATCTCTTTTTTTATACATTAATTAAAATGATAATACATCATTTAATCAAAATGACGCAAATAACAAATAATAAACATAATAAAAAAATTAACATGGATATTGTATCTTTTGAACTCCAAAATATATTGGATGATGATAAAAAATATTCATGACAATTACATTAAATTTTGATATTGTAGCAAATAAAAGTTATTTATACAATTATAGTGAAAAATTACAGTATGACTGATATAATGAGTTAGAAAACAAAAAATAATTAGATAAAATATTGAAATAGTATTCTACATGACGAAAATAAACAAGAAATAAAAATATTAAAAAATTAAAAAATGTATGTCTTAGAAATAATTTGAGAAACTATTGAAAGAAATCGCACAAAGGAAAATAAATGTATAATTAAAAGTATGATAAGATGAAAAATACCTTAGATATCTAAGAACATTTTTCAAATATCAACATATATATATACTCAATGGTTGAGAAATAATTGTTTTAGCGAAGCAAAAGAGTTCTTCAAATGAAACAACAATTAATAAAAATAAGTAAAGAATTTTTTTTATATTACCTAGTAAATGAAAGGTTTATGCTATTAAACACTTAAATTGAGAGTATTAAACATACTCATGTGAAAGGAAAATATACAATAAATAAAAATATTAAAAAATAATAGAAATATTCAAATATGAGACATAAAATTTTTTTAATTGACATATATCATTTTAACATAATTACATAAATGTTATGATAAGATGAAAAATATATTGGAGATGAGAATGAGTTTCATGATAAACCAAATAATTAGAATAAATAAAAAATTGAATATATATATATATATATATATAGGGTTACTTAATTAATTGTGAATATTTTAATAATTTAAATGATGACGGAGATATGACGGGGACGGGTATTATAGCGGGGATATGTACATCCCATAACCATCCACATACCCAATTGAAAAAGTCGGAGATTCCCCATACCTATACTCATACCCAGTCAATGCGGGAATTTCCCGTCAAAATAGGAACGAGTTCGGACAATATCTACGGAGACGAGTTTATTTATCATCTCTAGTTGTAATTCAATGTTGTCCATCATATTTAGATTAAGTATGGTTAATTATTTAATTAAGAGCGATTATAATATATACAACGGATAGAATCCAATACTTGAATATATTAATCGATTGGTGGCTCTCTCATGAACCATATTCTCCATATCGTAGAAAGTGCCTACTGTGTGTCCATCTACCTAATAATTATTGCTAAAAGGAATAAAATATCATAAAAGTATTTTTTTTTTATTTCGTCGATTACACTAAAATATCTAATGAGACTTCTTTGCACATTCTTCAGCGTACTTTTCTATGTTGCAAGTTGCAGGATTCGATGCCATTGTGATGAGCACAAAAGAAAGCCACCCAAAATGGACACTGTGCCCCAACAATTGTCTTCAGAAAGGGGTGAGTTTTCAAACTACAACAAAATAAAGTACCAAATTTTGGATAAACATAAACAAACAATTGGTTGGTACGGTAACTAGTTTGTTCAAACGTGAAGACATCAGCTTAGATATTTGTTTTAGTATTAATTGAGTGTCACAAAATTCTACAAAAACCAATTTTTAATATTGGTAGTTTTCTTGTATTTCATGATTGAGTAGATAAAGAATGTGGAATAAAAAGAAAAGTGAAAAGTTAACATTTTTTTTTTTAAGGGAAGAAATTTCCGAGTTGAGATCACAGCTACTTTAATATTTAGGAGAGTAAAATAAATAAATATTTAATATAATATTTTTGTATATCAGAATTATTTAATATAATTTTTTAATTTTTGTTAATATAATTTTTATCTATAACTATGTATAAAGGGGATTCCCTCTTTTGTGTCCATATTTCATAATTCCAACTTTACCCTTTATAATTTAATTATTTATTAAATTTTTAAAAGTTAACGGTTACTTTTACAAGTTTTTATAAAATTATTTACTTATCTCCTTTTTCTTTTTTTCTCTTATTATTCATCAACAGTTATTTTTCTCTTATTTTCTCCGTACATTTTATTTTATTTTTTATAAATATACTTTTATTTTGTTTATTAAATTAATAACATTACAATATCATCAATTATTAATATAATTCAAAAAATGCGTACACACAGGCGCGATAGCGCCTATGTTTACACTAGTATTTGTTAAAAAGGATAAATGTAATGTCTTTTTGTCAGGTGTCATTTGCATTATCACATTGTATACAAATAATAACGTAATAATATAAATAAATGTGTATTAAAAGTAATTTAAGTGTGAATCAAAAGTCTTACATTTAATATAATAACCAAAATTAAACACTAATATCATATATATATATATATATATATATATATATATATATATTTATATATATATAAAACCACAAATGTGTTATTGTCTAACATAATTAGATAATCCAATATGGATAAATTATTCAACATGACATCAACTCTTCATTCACATGTGTCTGTGAGTACGAACTTAAATAAAGAGATTATATTAATATATTTTAGCCAATATTGACATATTAGATAATTTTAACAAATATTAAGATTGTACTAAATTAATAAATAAACACATAATGTTTGAGACGGTGTTTGGTATTTTCAATAAGCTGTGTGTATGAAACATCACTTTCTTTCTTTTTATTGTTTTAATAGCACACTCGTCCTATTATCAATATGGTGTCACGTGGATTGAGGCGCACTGGTTTTTCAAAAATAATTTATTTATCAAATAAAGAACTGCAAGTTGGTATTAATATATTCGTCTTCTAACTTTATCGTTTCCTCCTCACTTTTACGTTCAGACTTGAAGATGAGGCGATTATTAATGAGTTTTATCTGTGTGAATTCTTCTTCTTACATCATTTCACATCTTCATATTATTAAATCTTAGCATATTTTGTAATACGGAAGAAATAATAAGGACTAATCTTCCGTTATTTTCAGTGTCATATGAGAGCTTTTTATGTGATTTTTAGTTTCAAATTTCTATTCTTTAAACTTTGATAATATAGGATAGGTATAAAAGAACAAATTTGATTACTCAATACAAAGTATAAAATATATGTGAAATTTATAGAGTTTTTTTTCCATCACAAAGTAATTCTCATAATAAATGTTTTACATATATGAGATTATGGTATCAAAATTTATGCAACAATTATAAAATTGATTAACAAATGAATCACATCTATTGAATTAATTGACGATGTGAATATCTCATATTATTCCACATATAACATTTTTGAGAAATTTTCAACATTCTCTCACTTTGTCCATTTATTACACTAGTGTAGTTTTTATTTTTTAACTCGCGTGATATGTTTCGGTTTTAAAGAAACCAAGACCTATAAAATTGTGGTGGGAATTTTGAAATTTTTGCGAACTTATATGTCTCGGTTGCTGGAGAACCGAGGCCTATACATGGTATATGCCTCGGTTGTTTTAGAACCGAGACATATAAGTTTGCTAAAATTTCAAAATTTTTATTTTTTTTATTATTTTATTTTACGCAGAGGTTTATGTCTCGGTTGCTAGAGAATTGGAACCTATACATGCTATATGCCTCCGTTATTTTAGAACCGATGCATATAAGTTTGTTAAAATTTCAAAATTGCCATTTTTATTATTTTATTTTGCGCAAAGGTTTATGTCTCGGTTGTTTAAATAATCGAGGCCTAAAACTCTGTCTAGGGTTAAATTTCGAAGAGTTGCAGAGGCTTCATTCCTTCATTGCGCCGCTTTTTTTTCTTCTTCTTCTTCTTCTTCTTCTTCGCATATAAGTTTGTTAAAATTTCAAAATTGCCATTTTTATTATTTTTTTTTGCGCAAAGGTTTATGTCTCGGTTGTTTAAATAATCGAGGCCTAAAACTCTGTCTAGGGTTAAATTTCGAAGAGTTGCAGAGGCTTCATTTCTTCATTGCGCCGCTTTTTCTTCTTCTTCTTCTTCTTCTTCTTCTTCTTCTTGCATTTTTGGTGAAGTTCATGTCGTCCTTGGGTTCTTTATTTGTAAAGTTTGAGTTTTTTTTTTTGCAGTCATTTGTGTTTAGGTACCCTTTGTGGGATTGATTAGCTCTCCAAAACGAGTCCAATATTGCATCCTCCTTCATCATCATTGTTGTTCAACTTTTCTGGGTTCTTTTTTTTTATTATTATTGGTTTTATGCCTCGATTTTCTAGAACCGAGGCCTAAGATTGAAGTTTATGCCTCGGTTGATAGCCGAGGCCAAAAACCAAACCCTTTCTACCTCGTGCAAATATGTCTCAGTTATTATCTATATTTTTCTTTCCCTATTGTTGTTTTCACCTATATCTATATTATTATTATTATCTTGTTCATTCAAAGAGTACTCACTTCTATTTTTAAATTCATTTTTCTTATCTATTTTTACAAATTTATCCATAGCTCCTTTTTGTGATACAATTAAAGCATGTGTTCTCATCTTCTTCTGGATTTTTGAATAGTCTGATTCAAATTTTCTAGTTGACATATTTATATATTTTTATTTAAAATAAAAAGTTATAATATATAAAACACTACTAAAGATAGGTATATAAAATGAATGAGTTAAAACAATAAAACTTGGTTCTGATTATCAGGAAAGTAAACTTGATGGTAGACTTGTAATGTCTTAAGTCTCAAGTCTCTTTCTCATCCACAAGTCTTAACTTTTTGAAAAACCAACAGAGTTTATTTTAAGATTAATTATTAATAAAAATAATCTAAAAATTTATTATTCTTTTCAACTCGATAGTAAGTTTTTTTTTTCCTAAATTTGAATTATCCTCTTGTCAACTCGATGGTAAGTCTTTTTTTTTTCTTAAACTTAAATTATCTTTTTGCAGCAAACCCAACTTTGAATTATGCTCCAATTTATTTATTATCTACAAAAAAAGGCTAAACCTTAATCTAATTAATAATTTTGTAGAAAAATTTCAATTCCTCGTTAAGATGTATGCAAAAAAGCTCTTGAAACCAATAAATTTAAAAGTACCAAAAAATAAAATTGGGTAAAAGAAACACATTTCTATTTCTAATACAAATTCAACAAATAGAATAAAAACAACAACACAAATATAAAAAAAACACTAACCATAATGGATGAAAAGATTGGTACACAGACAACATAAGATTCAAGGAATGTAAACGGTCAAAAGCCTAAAAAGGACTCTAGAATTGAACAAAAAAAAATAAGGAGAAACAAGAGGAATCACAGAGAGATAAAAGGAAAAAATAGAATCAAGATCAATTATTAGAAAGTAAACTAATCATTCTCGTAAACAAAATTACAATTAATTTAATAAAGCTATATTAGTAATAAAATATTATTTTTGAGACCTTTTTTCTTCTTAAACATATTTCTATAATATTGTAATTAAATAAATTTAAAAATATTAGTGGTAAAAAAATATTGTTGAGGCTTTCTTTCTCTGGAGACCTAAAGCGAGTGTTTTACTTGTTTTACCTTTGAGCCGACCATGGTGTCGATGCTCTAAGACATTTGTACCCATAACAACAACGACCAATAATAGGTTAACACCACCTCGTTAATTGCAATAGATTCAAAACAAGACAAATGTATTTAACCTTGTTTTGATGCCAAATGTAAAACTAATGCGAAAAAATGAATAAAGACTAACATTTAGCCATTGTCAATGTCATAAAAATCTCTTGATGTGTTTTTTAGTTTCAAACTTTCACCCTCTAAACTTTTATGTATATTGTACAAGAGAACATATTTAATAATTAAAAACACAGAGTAGATGTGAAATTTATAAAATTATATGAAGTAATTGTTATAATAAATTTATGCAATAATTATAAAATTGATTAACAAATAGATCACATATATAAAAATAATTGACCATGTGAATATCTCATATTATTTTATATATCACATATTTTGAAAATTTTCCAACATGCCCTTCTTACCAATTTTCCTCTTCAATATCTCCAAACAAAATGAGATATATATATTTAATGTTTGTATACCTAGTAATATCTAACAAAGTTAAGGAATAATAACAATAATTATTGCACACATGAAAAAAAATCAGTTGACGATAATAAAGTATAAAAAAATGTTTAAGTATAGATGTTTTTTTCTTTTCAAAACATCGTTTCTATTATATAATTTCAGTCCATGCATGTTGTTTTACCGCCCTCATTCCAAATAAAAAAATAATTGAGATGTTGGAAAGCTCCTTAGTAGATGTTACCTTAAGTGACAAACTTATTAAGTAAAGATTATTGCTAGATGTGTAAGGTATTATTAATGTTACTCTTTAAGTTTTCAATTTTATTTTTTTTCCAATTTTCAAAAATAAAGTTTTATAGTTTTGTTTATACCATTTTCATTTTAGAACTAAATTGATTTATTTTTTTCAGGGTGCTCATTTTTTTAAATGATTTCTTTTGTTAAATTTTAAATGTGGTGAACTCAAAGTTGTTTCCCATTGATCATCCATTGACTTCACTTTGTTTGATCACGTTGGTTTCCATTTTTGTTGACAAATATCTAAAGATTTGATCACGTGCGTGCCGAATTAAATGATAAAACTATTCATAAGATGTTATCACCAGAAACTATATAGGGAATTTTGAATATTTATTATATTTCTCAAATACCATTTTAATTTATATGAATTCTTTTATCTTTTAATCATATAAATGTGTATATTAATATTCTCTTACATTTACGTTAGGAAATAGATACTCTTAACAAATTAAATTGAAGGTCGTAAATAATGTAAGTTGTGAAATCTGGGTAATTTATAGCAATGCAAAACAATAAAACAGCAATAATCATTGAACACAATTTCGCCTTTAGTCATATCTGACAAAGGTTGTACATACATTGGATTATGGAGATTAGAAATAAGTTCCAAAATTAGAAAAGTGCCCTTAGAATTTATTTATTTTTCTTTCAAGTTCTTCCATGACTTTTGAAATAAAAAAAAAAAATGATTTCAATGTTGTCTAAATGATTCAATGTTAGGCAAAAACAATATACGATGAGATCAAATTATTTGTAGATACAAAAGATTTATGAGATCCTGTTGATCTTAAAGAAGAATTTCAAAGATCAAAGTGAGGATGAAGATGTTTTGATGATACTGAAAATTTGAGTTTTAGTGCTCTCTTTATATTTTATTTGTGGTCTTCATATAGATAAGGAATTTGCTAATTTATTTTGTTTCGACACGTATAACCTATATTAAATAGAGAGAATGTTTTTCCAAAGAAAAATCAAACTTCAAATATTTTTCAGCATTTTTAATTGATTACATTTTTATATAATTGGTTAAACGGTTTTTAAAATGAAATAATCAATTATATAGCTTAAATAATTGATTAAAATAAAGAGATTTATGAGATCTAAATATTTTTAAAGAGATCAACAAAATAATTCATTAAGTGTTTTCATAAATGGTTAAACCAGTTTTAAACATTTGATGAGTGTATTTAATAGATTAAAAAAATTAATAATTTCCTATTTCAGGAAGAGGTTGCAATTTTTTCAAAAAGTTAAGTTAGAATAATCAATTAAGAACTTTATTTAATTAATTAAATGTGTCGGTACTTTTTAGATTCAATGTTTTATCTCGATTTTTAAAATTTTCAGACAAGTTTATATACATTCACAAGTGATTTTAAATTTTTTTTAAAGAATTCAAGAAAAGGTTCTCCTATTTCACGTGATTACTTCTAATGTGGTGATCAATTTCGACAAACTCGTTCATTTTGTATTTGAAATGTGTTTTAGATTTGATACTTATAATGTTGACTTGCTAGAGGGATTAGAAAAAAAAAATGATAAACCAAAACAAGATAGAGATACAGATAAAAAGATATGATCCAATCAAACAATTTTTATAACAAACAATAAGATAAGGTAAATGAGGAAAGAGATTATCCTTGTAAAATCCTCAAAATCTATTCTGTTTTGCTTGTAAAATAGTTATCTTAAACTGTTATGTTCTCTTTTTGATAGGTTACAAGTGTTGCTTTCTCTTTTATTTTCATGCGATTTTGTTCTTTGCTTCTTTTGATGTGTAAAAAGGTTGAAGCACAAGAAAAGAATGAGATAAAATATTGTTGTAAGAACTTTAGTGTTTCTTATTATGTTTTTTCCATACACATATGTGTTATTTATAAATAGAAAAGTGAGACACATGAGTCAATTACCATCAATATGATTTAAACCAGAGTAATTTCTAATCAATGAAATAAATAAAAAAACTATTTATGTTTATACATAAATAGTATTTAACTTTGGAATTAAAACACTATTAACAAGTGATATTTTATTTTAATTATTATTTTTTAAATTATACTAGCATTTCTAACAATCCCCACATAATTAAAAAAAAAAACTATATTATCTCTTAAAACAAAATATTATATTTCAGTATAAAGAATCTTCTGAGTTTGAGCTTTACACCTAGTACTTATAAACTTTCACCCAAGAAAATGTAAAGGCTTAATTGTCTTAAGTTACATCGCTCTGATTTAAGTAAATAACACATACAATGTCGATATTCATTATAGGTTCTAATCAGTGGTTGCATGTTACGACCTTGTGCATTAATCTTGTTTCATGAATGTCACTTAGAGACTTTGTCCATATCTCACAATGACAACCCCACCATCACACTCACCAGGTAAACCCAATGGTGGTTTGTGACTCACACCCCTATAAAAATTGTCATCGGGTTTATTACCAGGTATTTTACAAATAAACATAATAATACATATACATCAACCTTATTATTGTCACAATTTATAATACACCTCACCATATTTAGGAATAAGACATAACATTTAATCAAATCAATTGGTTTACTTTAGTCAACAATAACTTCGTTATTATCTATTAAACTTCATACCATGTGATCGTCATTCATGAGGAGATAGTTGTTCCAATAGTATTTTTGGATTGTTGTGTTTTCGATAATTGTCGTGTTCTTACAACAAAAGTTCAAAAGGAATATTTTTTGAATAATTAAAGAGTTGATTGGATAAAACATATATCATCTTTAATATCAAAAATTGATATCTTTTAGTTGAGTGTGTTTAAGAGTTGATATTGTTGTAAATTTGTAAGGTTATTTTTTCATAGGAACTAGTTTTTCAAAGGTGAAAAACTTATACTAAATGTAAGATTAGTGGTAATATGAAAGAGTATAAATTTTTGCGTTTTCCTACTATTGTTCTATTTTCTTTAATTGTATAATTATCGATTTTAATTATAAAATTTAATTGCATTATGTTTTATAAATTAAAAACATTTTAAAAGGAATTTAAAGAAAATCTTTTGTAAACAGAGTTTCAAAACTGATTTACTACTCCTCTTGATATAACAAAACCAAACTTATTTTTCTAACAAATCTTTTACTATTAAGGAGAGGTTTTTCATGACTTCGATAACTACGAAAACTAGGATGAAGAAAGAAGAAAATCGGTGCATATAAAAATGAAAGAAAACTACTAATCATATTTTAAGTGCAGTGCAGGTAACATTATCACATATCATGCAACTAAACTAGTAGTGTATTATTTTTTGTCGATATACATAATTTAATTTGTCACCAAATAATTAATTATATAATAAAAATATATGTATAAATATGAGATTTATTTTTTTAAATATTATTTCTTAAAATATAAATATAAATTTTGTGTGACTTAATTAATTGCTAAGTATTCTTAATTAAGTCCATATCAAAATATTTTATTTTATTAAGGCCTCAATTACTTTTGCTATTAAAGAGATAACTTGATTGTTACTTTTATCTTCCAATATTTTTTAACTCATTGCTTCTGTCGTTTCTTTCTCTTCTAATTTTCTTCAATTTATCCGTCAACGCATTCTTAAAGAGAAAAGAACAATAATAAATTAAAAGAAAACAAATAAATTATAATTAGAAAAAACAAAATTAACAACAAAATTATCTTATTAATGATAAAACTTTAATAATAAAATTATTAAATAAAAAAATTAAACACCCGATAAAACAAAAATATTTTAAAATCTTCACAGAAATTTGATTTAAGATTTATAAAAAATAATTAATTAATTTTTACAATATTTATTAAATATAAAATTAAAGAAATAAAATATGTATACAAAATAAATTTTTAAAATAATTGTTAATTGTTAAATACAGAAGAAATTTATAAAATAATAGTTAAAGATGAATTATTTATAAAATAATTAATTTTTAAAATAATAATTGAAAGTAAAATTGGAATAATAAAACGTGTAATTTCTTTATATATATTTATATATTTATATATATAATTTATATATTTATAATAACATATAAATAAAATAATTTAAAAAATTATTAGAAAAAAAGGCCAATAAGAGGTGAGAATTTTATTCTGTTAAAGAAACGTCTTTGTAATAAATCTGTAAAAGTATATGCCTCTAAGAATTTTTTCACACATGATGTTGATTTTGGTTGGAAGAATAGTAGTTGGATTGAAGTGATGTCCTGTCCCGTTTGAAAGTCACTGTCCCGTTTCTGAAAGCAGTGAGAGTCTGTATACAGTACACCCATTAGCGGGCCCCACTAGTCATTACCATTAAATGCCAGAGTGGTACCATTCCATTTCCCTTTCACATTACATATATAGCAACATTAAATTTCATATTCGTAACAATTAGTAAATATTTTTTAACAAATTATTAAGAAATTATAACAATTATTGTACAACTGAACATATCGCATGAAAAACACACACACGTGGATTTAAAAACACATGTAAAATGCGAGATTCGACCATAATTTTTCACTAAAACTGTGTCATTAATTACATGGAGAGTAATTGACGCCAGTCGCAGCAGAAGTCTTACCTTTCTCTCTGTCTTTTCGGTCACTAACTTAATCTGCCTTTCCCGTTTCATAATCATGGTGGTTTTTGGTGGGAGGAGCAGCAAGAACAGGAACAGGAATGGGATGAGGAGGTTGTCCTATGAGAACTTTCCTTAAGATATTTTGTCCTGAGTGTCCTTTTTGGCTTTATGCTAGAAAGTTAAGTAAAGGAAAAAGTAATATCATAGGAATAACATTCTCAGGTGAAATACCGTTTAATCTTATGAACATTATTTTCACTCTCTCCCACACTATAATTTTCTTTCAAGATCTATCATCCATGGTCTCACTTCAAAGTTGATTTCTTTTGTCTTTGGATAAATGTAAAGTTTATATTTTTATTTCCAAATTGAATCAAACGACAGGTTTTCTGGACTCGTTTGCTGCTAAATATAGATACCAGCTATCGTCTTGTGAATCAAACTCAGGTAAATTGTGACCCCTTTGATTAAAGTTCTGTTATTCACATGCTTTTACTTGCCCTTGCAATCAGCTACCTTTTTGCTTTAATGGGTGGAACTTTATTGTTTTATCCTTTCATGGTTGGTTGCTTTTTAGATGTGCTTTGCAACTCTGTGCTTGTGTTTTTGTTTTGGGTTACTTGGCCTGGGACCAACATTGCGTGCCAAATAAGTTCTTGATTGAGAAGTGCAGTTTATTCTTAATGTTTTGAAAGCCACAGTTTTGGGTATGAATGTTTAGCTTTTTACTTTATAAGTATCTCCCCTTTTTTAATTCTCTGAAGATGCTGCTTTACTTGTGTGTTGAGCAGTGTGATTGATACTGGCTTCGCAAAAGGCAAGCGCAACCATGATTAGAGTTGAGATTGTGGTGTTGATGGTTCTCTTCGAAGGGTTATTTTCAGCTGGAGCTGTATCAGATAATTCCACAATACCTGCTTTGGTAAACATAGGAGTTCTCTATTCTTTCAATACCAGTGTTGGTAAAATGGTGAAAACTGCTGTAGAGGCGGCGGTTGAAGATGTAAATTCTGATCCATCTATTCTTGCTCAAACTAAGTTGAAGCTCTCAATGCAAGAAGATACCAAATACAGAGGGTTTTTGAGCATTGCAGAGGGTATGTCGGAATATTCCCATTTTTTCTGTGTCAAAACTTCAAAAATCTTTTTCTGTTACACAAGTTAGTTCAAAGTTTGGCAGATTATAATTCTTGTTTGACATAAACTATGTTGGTACAGCCTTGCAGCTGATGGCGACACAAACTGTGGCTATAATTGGCCCCCAAACCTCTACAACAGCTCATGTCATATCTCATATAGCAAATGAGCTTCAAGTTCCTCTGCTATCATTTACAGCCACTGACCCTACCCTTTCTTCTCTTCAATTCCCATTCTTTATTAGAACTGCTTTTAGTGATGTCTATCAAATGACTGCAATAGCAGACCTTGTTAACTACTTTCAATGGAGAGAGGTTATTGCAGTTTATGGTGACGATGACCATGGGAGGAATGGAATGGGTGCATTAGGGGATAAGCTTGCGGAGAGGCGTTGCAAGATTTCATTTAAAGCACCTATGACTCCTGAGGCAACTAGAGAGGAGATTACTGATGTACTTGTTCAGGTGGCCCTGGCAGAATCCCGGGTTATAGTTCTTCACACAAGTACTGCTTGGGGCCCAAAAGTCTTGAGTGTGGCAAAGTCTCTGGGGATGATGGAAAATGGCTATGTCTGGATAACAACTACTTTTCTCTCTACTTGGCTGGATATACGTAGTCCTCTATCTCCAGATACAACCAATGACATGCAAGGGGTCATTGCACTGCGTATGTATGTACCAGATTCAAAGCTCAAAAGATGGTTTATTTCTAGGTGGACAAACGTGACTACTTCTGGAAAGAATGGTAATGGTACCCTTGGTTTGAGTACTTATGGTATCTTTGCATATGATACTGTTTTTGCTCTTGCTCATGCACTTGATGCATTTTTCAAACGAGGGAATCAAATTACATTTTCACATGATCCAAAGTTATCTCAAATACGTGGAGACAACATGCATCTTGATGCTGTGAAGATCTTTAACGAAGGAAATCTGCTGCGTAAACATATTTATGAGGTTAATATGACTGGAGTATCAGGCCTATTCAAGTATGATTCTGATGGAAACCTTGTTAATCCAGCGTATGAAATCATCAATGTGATTGGAACAGGAACACGGAGGATTGGTTATTGGTCTAATTACACTGGATTATCCATTGTTCCTCCAGAAACACTTTATTCAAAGCCACCTAATCGGTCCAGTGCAAGCCAAAAGCTACTCCCTGTGTTTTGGCCAGGGGAAACAACCCAAAAGCCCCGTGGTTGGGTTTTTCCAAACAATGGAAGGATGTTAAAAATTGGAGTGCCAAAAAGGGTTAGTTACCGGGATTTTGTCTCTCAAGTACAAGGCACTGACATGTTCAAGGGATTCTGCATTGATGTATTTCTTTCTGCGGTGAACTTGTTGCCCTATGCTGTCCCCTATAAATTTGTTTCATATGGGGATGGTGACAGCAATCCTAGTAACACTGAACTTGTCCGTCTTATCACAGCGGATGTGAGTATCATTACAATAACTAGTGGAGTTTGGATGTTTTATGGGTACTTCTTAGACCAGTTTTTTCTTTGCATACAGGTTTTTGATGCTGCAGTAGGTGACATTACAATTACAACAGAAAGAACAAAGATGGTGGATTTTACTCAGCCATATATTGAGTCTGGTCTGGTGGTAGTAGCATCAGTTAAGAAGACGGATTCCAATGCTTGGGCATTTTTCAAACCATTTACGCCAATGATGTGGACTGTTACAGCTATATTTTTTCTATTAGTGGGAGCTGTTGTTTGGATTTTAGAGCATAGGCTGAATGATGATTTTAGGGGAACTCCCAAACAACAAATGGTCACAATTTTGTGGTATGGGAATCTGATCCTTCTGTCTCTCCTCCCTTTCTCATGTTCACTATATTGAATCTGCTATTTATGTTGCTGATGAATAACAATCGTATCAATGTTACATTTTCACTCTGGATCAACTTTGGATATGTTTGTAACTTCTACTAATGTGTTTATTTGGCAGGTTTAGTTTTTCGACCATGTTCTTTGCTCACAGTAAGTGCCAATTTTTTGTCTTCTGTGATATATATGGTCCCAATCCCAAGTATAAGTGGTGACTACATTGGGTTTATGAAATACTCTTTTCTGTACTATGTAGGGGAAAATACAGTGAGCACTCTTGGTCGCTTTGTGCTGCTTATATGGTTATTTGTAGTTCTAATAATTAACTCAAGTTACACAGCTAGCCTGACATCAATCCTCACAGTGCAACAACTTTCTTCACCTGTTAAAGGCATTGACAGTTTAATAAATAGCAAAGAGCCTATTGGCTACTTGCAGGGTTCATTTACTCGAACTTATTTGATTGAGGAAATTGGTATTGATGAATCCAGACTGGTTCCTCTGAAAACACCGGAAGAAACTGCAACAGCACTCAAAAATGGTCCCCAGAAGGGTGGTGTTGCTGCATATGTTGATGAGCGTGCTTACATAGAACTTTTCCTTTCAAGCCGGTGCGACTTTAGCATTGTAGGTCAAGAGTTCACCCGCAATGGTTGGGGATTTGTAAGTTATCTCCTTACCAATAGTCCTAATTTTCTTTATTTCTTTGCCTTCACAGTGAACTTTGGAATGTGCTATTTATTTTCTGTTCATCTCTTCCTAAAGGAAGCGTAAATGCATATTTCTCTTGACTATTCTGGTTGAAACTTTGTTCCGCTTTAAACATTGTTCATTAACTCATTCAACCATGAAGCACTGGGATAAAACTTTACTGCCAAATCATTATGTACAAGCTTGTTCCTGACTCCTCATTTTTGTGGTCTAACAGAAATGCTGCACTGTCAGAGTCTAAAATAAATGTCCTACATTGTAATATATGCATATCTCACTTTAGATATATCCTAATAAATGTAGCTACTTTTCAATGTTTTCACCTGAAATTTCCTTCCATATTTGTTGTTATCCAGCCCCTTTCCTAACTCAACTCAAGAATATAACTATCCATGTTTTAGTCCTTGTTATTTGAAACCTGTAACCTTGCAACAAAGAAGTGTAACCATTAAGGGGGGGTCATGGAACCTTTACTTCACTAGCTGGAGCATAATCCCTTACCTATGAACTCCTTAAATTAGCTAAATTGTAGGAAGTAACCTATTCTAATTTCATGTTTTGTTAGCACTGTAATCTACACCATGATTAATTGTTTGTTGGCCTTCATTTTTCTTAGGCCTTTCCACGGGACTCACCATTAGCGGTTGATCTTTCAACTGCCATATTGGAGTTGGCAGAGAACGGAGACTTACAAAGGATCCATGACAAATGGCTTTTGAGCAGTGCTTGTTTATCACAAGGTGCAAAGCTTGAAGTGGATAGACTCAAGCTGAGAAGTTTCTGGGGCCTGTATCTGGTGTGTGGGTTGGCATGTGTGCTTGCTCTTCTCATATATCTTGTTCAGACCATGAGACAGTACTCCAAGCATGGGCCAGAGGAACTTGAGTCTCCTGGCCATGGCTCAGGATCTTCACGTCTGCGCACATTCCTTTCCTTTGTAGATGAAAAGGAAGAGATTGTTAAGAGCCGTGTGAAGAGAAAGAAGATAGAGGGCATGTCCTACAGGAGCACAAGAGAAGTAGGATCATCCATCACCTCCAACAAAGGATATTCTCAGGCATCATCAAACAGAATTGATTCAGCTACTGAAATCTAACTGTTGCATACTTGTTTGCTCATCATAATTTTGTAGCTTCTTGTACTAATCATTCCCCCGTTGCAACTGCTGGGTTCCTCCTACATTTTTGTGGTTTTCCTTTTTAGTACATATAATTAATTGTAAGATATATCAATTTGTGTGGGACTGTAATATAAGCGTGGGGACAAGTTGACTTTACAATTATTGATGGTACTTATAGTTGTGTAGGATACATAATCATTAATGAAATCATTTCATTTTTATTTATAGTGCAATACACCAATTGTTGGCTTTCATTTATTAGCATAGTAGCTGGTCTTAGACAATCTTTGTTACAAGAATGTTCTACGTGATAAATGAAGAGTACAAAACCCTTGGTTATGTGGGTAATTTCTTCCGGCACCCCATGTTTTCTTCCTGCACTCCCATACTTTGTAAAACTTCAATTATTATGTCTGTTCAAATTATAGTTTTGAATTGTATAATAGGTAGATATTTTAGATTACACAATACGTGATATAAATTTTAAAAAAATTAGGATATAATTCATTTTGAATTATATAATCTATAATACAAATTAATATTTTATATTGTATAATCCATAATATAAATTTAAAAGTAAATCCTAAATGTAAAATACATTTTGAATTGTATAATTCATAATACAAATAATACAAATTTACATTCTAAATTATACCGTAATACAAATTTGGAAGAAAATTTAGAATATAAATTACATTTCAAATTGTGTATATGTAATACAAATTTACATTTTAAAATGTACAATTTATCATATAAACTTAAAAGATAATTCAAAATGTAAATTGCATTTCAGATTACATAATTCAATTTGCACAATGACAATACCATTAATGCTTTGTGAGAGAAGAATGAGGTGCAATGGAGAAGGAGGGAAGAAAGTAAAGACAAATTTGACTTTTCACTTTATTTTAGAGGTAGAGGAAGAAATTCCCGTTAATGGTCGGCTTTTTAGGCCCATGTATTCTGCCCTACATAAGAAGATTCTTTCTTATATTAAAGGAATGTTAAATCATGCATAACCTTCAATTAGAATGGACATATAGATGGTACGTTTCAATCCTGGGTGAGTAAACATAAAACAGTGTGACCCTAGTTGTCTCCGTTAATTCATTACAATCTTTACTATGCGATCTTAGGATGAATGATTCAAGATTCAACTATAGTTAACTGTCCAAATGTTTCAATTAAATTTATTGCAACAATAGGTTAAAGATAATTTTGATTAGCTTTTACTCTTTTAACTTAAGAGACAAGTAACTTTAGGTTGGACTAATACACGTATATACATGATTACATGTATAAAATATCAACATAAACAGCTTCATGCTGAAGCATGCCAAAGCCCTAATCAACACATCTAAAATATCTTTGAAAACATTCTTCCTCCTTGCAATAATGAAGGATAACTTTATACACCTCAATCAAGAGTCTTGGGTATCTATTTGCAAAGTATTCGTAGAACCCTTCGGGAACAGCTCCTACAAGTTCCTGAAAAATCAATAAGAAATTAGAAGCCATATCATGTCCCAAAGAGTCAAGGTATCCAACTTATGAACGTCTTTTTATCCTTTAATTATTTGGTATCTAAACTTATGCTTAGAAGATCATATATATGTCATATATTAACATAGATGGAAGTTCAAATTTTATATATTAGAGATTATTATCATCACATTAAAAATCAAATAGAGGAGCTCATACAATTTCAGTGAACAGTCATAAAAAACCGAAAGAACAAATTTATCTGATAAATGATGAACCAAGAAAGAACCTGGATTTCTCGAGGCAATTCTCTGTAATGATTTAGTTTGTTTCTCATAACTCGCAACAAGTCTCGGACACTGTTAAAATTATACCGCCGATAATGACCGATGTTAGCAATGAAAGCTGGTTCCATCCTTTCATCCCATTTTCCACCCAAGGCATCTGTGGCAATGCTTTCTAATGTCACCAAAAGATCAGAATTAGTCTCTCTGTTTTCCACTTCCACCCTGTCACTGGTGTCACGCAAAAACGAAAGTCGCATCTCGGAACTCCAGAAAAAAGGATGGTACAAAACTTCACTCGCCTTTGGCCTGGAAACAAAATAAGTCTTACATGAAATTGCTAGCCCGTAACCACACCTAATGCCAGAGATATAACAACCTTCATGGACCTCTATCTAAAAGCTTAAAGCTTTTAAGAGAATTTATCATTAGATATTGCCAAAATAGGGTACACTCTTCATCTTATGTTATTATTCATAAAGCTATATGTTTGGACTTTGAGACTTCACTGTTTTATACGACATACCAATTAGATGTGTCAAAAGAATGCAAAATTATGAATGTACATGAAAAATGTTTTTCCATTCTCGGGCAAACACACTGAATGAGAATGATTTACCTTAGATCAGGGTAAGGGTTTAGTAAACGGCTAATAAGATCTTTGGCTTCAGGAATGAACTCCACTAAGAAAAGGTCCATGCGATTTTTCAAAATATTGACATCCCGTTCAATACGTTCTCCAAACGGATGTCTTCCCCCAGTAATGCAGAAAAAGAAGACGCAGCCTAAACTAAATATATCTACTGCTCGTGTTTGACGTCCTTGAACAAGTTGTTCTGGTGCTTGCCAACCTGAGCTGCCACCACCTGCAATTAAGCCAGTAAACCTTATAGCACAAGAATTTAGATCGTGAATATTTTTATTGGGTGACTATTAATGATGGGGTGATAATCTTACTTGTCAAATGC
This sequence comes from Vigna unguiculata, assembly GCF_037176805.1. Taxonomy (NCBI): domain Eukaryota; kingdom Viridiplantae; phylum Streptophyta; class Magnoliopsida; order Fabales; family Fabaceae; genus Vigna; species Vigna unguiculata. Next base: position 45,803,571 of record NC_140794.1, on the reverse strand, counting down.
ATTATTTTAATTTGGACAACTACACACATCACTCTCCTCATTGCTATGACTCTCTACCCATCATAAACATATGCCCAGAAAAAATAGTTCCAATGTACATTCATATGTGAAGACCTTATTATGAAAAAACAAAAAATCATCAAGGTAAGGAAGAAGGGTATCAATCAATGAGAAAAGAATTGCAAATCCTCCAATCACCCTCCAATTTGGACAACTCCAAAATAGTATCCTCGGATTCCTTGAGCTTGACGAGGTGACAAACAACTCTCGACTTCTACAAAAGCACCTTTTTGAGCCAGGGACAAGGTATGATACCGACAAGTAAAAAAAGGCAGTCCCCTATCTGAGGATACAAAAATGTTACAGATGCAATATGCATTACAAACACTAGAAGAAAATACTCAATAGAAAAGATCAAAATGACACCAAAAGCCTAGCTTGGGAGACAATGGTAGAGCTCATAACAGGGTTGGGTCCCAAGATGAGTTTGATGTGATTTCAGTAACCTTTAGAGGAAGCAGGGGCCCGAAAGAGTTGGCAATGCAAGGGTTGATGAGAGAAAACACAATGAGGAACCCAATGTCCAACACAAAAGGAGCATGTTGTCAATCTAGTATTGGGCAACAAGGAGACATCATCCCAAAACCAAAAAGGGGCAATAAACCAACAAATAGAGAAAACAAAAAAGGAGTCACCAAATAGAAAAAAGAGAGGACGGGTGGCATCAATCCCTGGAGATTATGTTTGAAAACCACTTTTAAAGTGACTATCGGTATCATATTGAAAACAATTGAAGAGAAGGTTCTTATTGCTAACATTATGACCAATAATATGCCATATTTTGGGAGTTTTAGTAGTGCTATTTTGCTTTAACTTTAGTGGAAATTTTATTATACATTTTTACTAGGAGCTTATCTTTTGTTCCCAATGTCTAAATACCATATGTTGACATAAAAAGTTTTAAAACTAGCCAAAACGGGAAATATACATAGGAAAATCATTTGAGCCACTCAACACAACCTTCTACATCTAGTCAGCCCATATTACCTCAACACAACCAAGTTGACACCGAAACTACTGTGTTAGAAGGTGGAGATTTTACAAGTTTCTTAAGTTACGCAGCGTAGCCTGGGGTGGATTTATAGCATGCTTACGTTGATCCACAACACAACATTGCAACCATGTTAGAAGATGAACATCAAACAAGCTTTTTTATTTACACAACATGGCGTTGGTTAAACTTATAGCACATTCATGCTAGGTTAGCACAACCCTATTGAATCCTAACATTGCTCTATAGCGTCAAGATCAGCATGACCACGCAAAAATTTAGGCATGGTCATGCTCATGCTCGGTAAACAAGGCATTCCTAAATTTCCTGTAGTGCCTTACTAGGTTAACAGGGCTGTTGAAATTCTAACATAGACCTATTCAGTATATTGTAGCCCAAGCCTGCATTTTAATTCTAATTAAAATTTCTTGTGTGACATACTTTTACCTTTTAGTATACCTTTTAGCTTTATTTGCTTTGGATAAATTTTCTCAGCTTTCCTAGAAGAGAAAAGTGGTGAATCTCGGGGAGGAGGTAGTGTGGAATTCTTGTAATTTTTGTCATGCTCTCTCTCTCTCCTCATTACCCATTTTTATTTTCTCTTCCCCTCTACCACTCTCTTTCTCACCTCCCCCTCTGATCGCACCTCACAATAATTGAAGAGCCAGGGAGATTTATGTCCAATCAGATTTCTAAACAGAGTAAGTTTTTATTTGCTCAATAGATTCTTTCCTCTCAATTTTCATATTATTTTGTCAACAATATTGGTGAGATCAGGGTTGAGAAAAGTGAACCTCTCAATTGGTTTTATCACGCACTGAAATTCTGTTATGTTTGGATACCTTGCACTCTAAGTTGTGAGTAGCTTTTTGCTTGGATTTTGAAATGCTTTTGTTCTCGCCTAGAGTTGGTTCTAAACCAAAGAACAAATAATGAATGGATAGTCTCATTCAAAGTTAATAGTACTTTAAGCTAGAATAATCCACATAGGCTAATAGAGAAGTACTAGGTGGACAAGAAGTCTCAAATGTAGTTGGCGGAGCCATCTAGGAAACACTGAGAGATCATGGTAGGCAGTTATGTAAAGTGCAACAGTTGTCAATTATGTAAACATATGACAATCAAAACTTTCAAGAAAAAGTGACACTAGTAAAATCATAACTAGCCCCATAGCAATGTTGATTGTCATAAGTTTGTCAAACTTTGGTTTGCTTCCTAGCAAACTTGTAAAAAAGTAAGAAAATAATGACTCAAATAACATACAAGAACTAAGATTTGGGTAGCGAAGCGGAAATGAGACAAATATTACTCTACATAATGAGTTTAGATAGAATTGGTATAATAAATAATGTGATAAAAAATACTAAACAAATGTCTTATTTATACAAATAATTAGGTCAAGTAATAGAATTGATTCAATAGGACGAATTAAATAAGAAATCAAATTAGGAAACAACTCCTAAGATTGTTTCCACAATTAGATCACAAATTTAATGAAGTAAATTATAATCATATTGTAAAATATGCATAGGATAAGCGAAAACATTTTGAAATCTGTGAAGATATTAAGAGATGCCATCACCACCGTAATCTAAATATACACATCTCATGCTAGATTAAAGTAGCTATTCACATGAAAAATACTACAAAAATAAATAAATTTGTTATCTTATAAAGAATACTTACCAGTTGCATTATTACCCAGAGAAGACATATTTTCAACAAGACATTTGCTAATTCCCATATCAGAAAGTTTAGCACATAAGTATCTCTCCTTGGTTATTAGAACATTTTGTGGTTTCATATCTCGATGTATTATTCCTAATTCATGCAAATGAATGACCCCGGAAACAATGTCCCTGTAACGCAATACAAAAAATGAAATTCAGTTTAATAAAAATGGGAATAATATAAACTTAGATAGTCAACTTCCATGCATGAGCTTCCATAAAAGGAAGATTTATCTGCCTCGGTTCTCAAATGAACTGGATCAACTACACGAATCTAAGTTGTAACTGAATATGCTTATTCAGGCTTTTTTGCTTATTAACCACTACGTTTTGCTCCAACTGTAATTATAACTTATTAACTTTATTTTATTATTTTATGCCACCCTCGATACCCATTTCATCTCCTTGGTTTCTCCTCCTATTGCATTCAAAACAAAAAATTGTATTTTAGTCAATTCTATCTAATCTTCTACTTAATGAAATTACCTTACCCACATTTATCATCTGCCTTCTTCTTTGGTAGTTTTGTTTTTCCTTACTATAGATATATCCAAATTAGAACTGCCAAAGGCTTTGACAACCTTCACCTCATAAGATAACTTTTAGGATTGTGTTAGGCCTAGTCCAAATTCAAGATGGTACCAAAACCTATCACAGATCTAATATCATGCAAAATAAGATTTTTTTGTATAGTATATGCTTATTAATAAATAATCAAATCAAAAAGACATAACACAAACCTCATCAGTTTTAGTAATAGAGGAGATGGATAGCCATTTTCCTTCCAAAGACACTGTGTACTGTCCTTCCCCATCTCTATTTGGGACTTAATCAAACATCCAATATCTTGGTCTTTCCTAAACGCAGAGTTTACTGATATATCTGAATAAATTTGAACCAAATCATCTAAATTGCAGGTACATCGTTCCAAAGCAAGGTAAACAAAATCGTTATCATACTCCACCCCATGCCATCGAACAATATTCGGATGACGATCAGACATGATAAGGTTTTTTATTTCCTTAAAAGCTATGTCATGGTGAGCCTTGACAAGACGTTTGATAGCAACTGCTCGACCTTCGTATATACCCTCGAGCACAATGGTGCCATTGCTTCCCTTAGAAATCTCTTTGTTCGAAACAAATAATTTACCAACTCTTCGTCCATCAACATTTTCATTGACATGATTGAAGTGCTTCCATACTTCTCTATCATTATCTTTTTCTGTCCAAACCTTCTCATTCTCTGAATACATATGACTTTCCCTTTTATTGATAATGCCATTTTTCCTTCCTGATTTATGTGTTTTCTTTTTCTTAGCAGGTGAACATTTTAATTCAGACTCACTATTTTGGTCCTTCGGTGTTTCTTGATCCTTAATCACTAGAGGATAGATGAGTGAAATTGCCAAAAGAAAGATGGTAAACAATACAAGAGGTAACAGAGTTGGCCACTCAATTGTCCTGTTCAAATAAATTTCCCTTGGTGTAGTAATCTGGATGAGAGGTTGAGGGAGCATGATATTATCATCATCACCAGTGAATAATCTATCAATATTTGGCTGCAAAGGAAGCATTAGTGAAGGTTCAAATAGGTTCTTTTTCAGGCGGAAGACTTGTCGTATCTCTTGACATGGGTATGGCATTGTAAAATTGAGGCCACTATCGGAAACATACTCATCCTCTATATCAGAAGAGGAATGTTGGCATAACAATACAGCCTGAAATTCAGCTAATGCCATAGTCCACAAAACTATTCCCGAGCTCGGACTAACAGATTGAAGGGAATAATCTGTCCTAAAAATCTTAAGCAGCAGCTGTGGTGAATTTAGTTTCACAGGATCAGCAAGATCTCTATTATTTATGTTGGGGATATTTGTAACACTTTGCCTCCCATCACTCCAAGGTGCAGAAGCATTAACAGGATCAGGCATCGCATAGACTTGAATGATTGATCCAGTTATAGCATCAACTTCAAACAAAGTGCTTCTTTTAGATCCAAGGGTAACTGCTCCATCATCTGACAGGGTAGGAGTACGAGCTACATATTCTGTAATAGATTCTGAGATTCTCTGCAGATATGACAAACCAATCAACAGAACATGAAGTTCAGTATTCATAAGAAAATAGAGGCACTTGGACAAACATCACTTTGAAAACACTACTGGTCATATTAAATATTATAACTTTTTTAATTAAAAAGAAACAAAGAGCACCCTACATAATTGATGTATCCAAAGAAATTTTAGAATAAGTAATTGTTGCACACCGTGGCAGAAAAATGTTTGAATAATGTAGGGTACCACTAAAATTATCTTTCTATTTGTTTTCTTAGTTATAGGTACAAGACTGTAATATAGAAAGAACAAAACACATTATTACAAATAGAGTAGGAACAACCACGGGTCCACAACATGTCTTGAAACCAGCATGTCCTAAGAACAACCACAGGTTCATGATATTATTCAGGCACTTAGAAGATTCTACCTCAGGTTGTAAGAAAAAATTGTCAAAACTTAGTTGTTAAAAAAATCATTTTCCTTTATACTATTGTTCAAATGACATATCAATCTATGTTGTTTCTATAAAATGCCAACTCGTATTTCAAACTTGTAAATCATATCCAATAAAAACCAAAGGTAAAGTCCAGCTTCCAAGCAAGAGTTAAAGTCAAGAAATTTGTCTTAAAGCACCATTGACTTGCCTTCACTTAAGAAAAGCATTAAAACAACAGTCACAATGCTCAGATATATCTTAAAACAGATACCATTTTACCAAAGTGTCTGTCGTGCATGTACAATGACCAGTCATCCCCACATTCCACGAATCCACTCATTAGTGCTGCAGATGCATTTTCTTTATCAGTATCCCTTTTCACGGTAGCTCTATACGATTGGTAGATGGGCGATCCTGTCGAGAATGACCATATCACCTTCATGGAACCAGGAGATCTGTCCACCAAATACATAGTCCCATCGAGGGTCACAACCAGTGCCGTCGTTGCAACCCTACTATAAACGCAAACATTTTACCAAGCAGAATCACACTGTTAGAATGCCACAGGTCAATAGAAACAATTAACGCTATTACAAAACCACGATAACCTATAAAGCACGGAATCAACATGCACACAAAGACACGGATAATCTTCAAAACTGTACAACACAACCTTAGTTAAAAGATTACAACTTTTGCCTCAAGAGAGGAATCAAGATTACAAATGTGAACAGAAGTTATCACACGTGCAATAAAATACTATAATTTATCAAATCATGATGCTATTTTTTACTATATTAGATTATAAAAACAAACAAAAACAAAAAAGATTTCTTTTAAAGAAAGGGAAATAAACTTCAAGATTAAAGGGGAAGCAAGAATTTAAATTGCGCATAAACTATTTTCCGCAGATAAGAAGATGAGAGAGTTGAGGGAACTGACGGTGGAAGAGAGAGAAGGGATCGTGAGGGTCGATGAAGTCCATTATGCCCATCGCATTCTTCATTCTTGTGATGTTTGGGAAGCGTTGTTGGTGAGGTTTGGACGAGGCAGAACGCGATTAGGAAGGCAAAAAGAAAGGAAAAGCGAAGAGGAAGAAACTTCATTAGAACTAGAGAATTGGAGAGGGAGTGTTTGGGTGGCGAGAATTGAAGAGGAGGAAAAGGGGTTTATTGGGAGGGAAGGTAAGAGAGAACAGCAACAAGTAGCATGGAAGATTCCACGCTTCTTCTCCGGTGTTTGGATTCCCCAAACATCCATCCTCACGTTTGACTTCTGCGTTGTAACGTAAGAAAACTAGCTTTTTTAAAAGAAAGAAAACCAAGATACGGGTTTGAAGAAAACTAAGAAAACTAAGATGCGTTTTTTTTAAAAGAAAACATTACAGCACGCTTTTTAATCCGAAAATAATTCCTAATATATATCTTGAGCTTACCAAAGTCATATACTTCCCAACACTGTTAGTTTCAGACTAATGTGAAGCAAAATAAATTAAGTGACAATATAAAGTTGAGGAAAAGGAAATTGGCCAAACAAACATAGACTACAATATTTTGGTTGAAAAAAAAAAAACCTTAAATAATGATTTCGTGCTAGTTTTCTTTCGGATTTTTTATTTTGTTTTCGATTTGGTCTAATATTTATCAATTTTATTTAATTTGGTCATTTTTACTAACACTGTTAAAATAGTTAACAGATTGTGAACAATCACAGTCACGTGTGATTTTTTATTTTTTTACCTTTCTCTAATTTTTTTATTTAAAAAAATTTACGTGTCAAGCTCATATCATGTCACGTATCATTTTATGATTTTTTTATTTTTTTTTAATTTTCTTTTTAATTTAAAGAAAAAATGCCACGTGTCTTGTTCAGTTTTTTATATTAAATTTGGTCCTAACCTTTTGTTTTTAATTTAATTTAGAGTTAGAGATGGTTTAAAATTAAAACGAAAAATTTCAAAGTAGGCAATAACAACATTAATTTAAAATTTTAAGAGGTTAAAAATACTTAAATTAATGATGTTATTCTCTACTTTTAAATTTTTAAGAGGCGATTTTAAACCAACTCTAACTTCAAATTTAAAATATTTAATAAAAATATAAATTTTAATAAGAATATCCATATAATATTTATATACAAATTAAATTTTGTCGGAAATGAACAAAAATGTTAAATTTTAAATAAAAAATTAGGATCAAATTGAATATAAAAAATTTACCTTGACACGTGGCATAATATCGGCTTGACATGTGGATTTTTTTAAAATAAAAAAATAAATTTACAAAAATTAAAAATTAAAAAAATCACAACATGACATGATATGAACTTGATACGTGAACATTTTTAAATTTTTTATTTATTTAAACAAAAATCACAAAATAACACGTTACTGTTCACAATTCGTTAACTATCTTAACGGTCTTAGCGAAAATGATCAAATTGAACAAAATTGACAAATATTATGATGAGATTGAAAACAAAATAAAAAGTAAAACCAAATTGCAAAAACCAAACGAAAACTAGTATGAAATCATTATTTAAACAAAAAAGATGTAAAAAGGATTAAAATAATAGGGTTAAATATGTTTTTTTTTGTCTTTCAACTATAAAATTAAAATTAGTTCCTTAATACGTTTCATGATAATTTTTTAACTAACATTGAATCAAAATGTACCAAACGGGTAAACAACTCTAATACTATCCTTAAATACATTTGAAACCTTAAAAAAAGTTGACAAATGTAATTGAAAAGACTAAATCCACACAATTCTAAAGTTGAGAGACTAAATTAACTCAAAATTTTACAAAAAAACTAATTCAATATTTTAGTAAAAATTAAAAGATAAAAAATATATTTAACCTGAAATGAAATAATAGATCGTATTAATTTAAAAAAAATAAAAACATTCTACCCTAGACATCTATGCTAATGTCGTCGTCTTATTATATACTAAAAATCATTTATTCTTTTTTCTTTGAAGTCTATATTTTTCTTTGAAGTCTAGATAGGTTGTCCTTTTTTTTCTTAATTAGGTTTTTATTTTGAAAAATTTGTTGTCACTAGATTCTTTATATTAGTAGTGTACTAATAGTGTTAATTATGTGTTACGTAATACGTGATTTTTTTTATTTTTGTTTTTTCTATTTAAAAAAATGTCAGGTGTCGAGCTGACGTTATGTCACGTGTTACTATTGGAAAATGTGAAAATTTTCAATTTAGTCCTTATATTTATTATTTTATTTTAATTTTGTTCCAATTCTTTTAAAATTGAAGTAATTTCATCCTTATTCAAATTAAGACAAAATTTAACCTTTATATAAATGTCACAGTGATATTTTTAACAAGATCAAGTTTTTATTTTATAATGAACTTTATTTAAATATTGTTTCAAATATTTATATATCAATAATTTATAGACAAATGTTAGAGTTGGTTTAAAAATAACAACTTTGAATTCTAAAATTTTAAATAATTATATTTATTTTAAATTATTATAAAATTGTTTTCAAATTTTATATTTGAATTTATAAAGTTGCTATTTTTAAACCAACTCTAACATTTATCTATAAATTATAGATATATAAATATTTAAAACAAAATTTAAATAAGGTTCAATGCAAAATGTAAATTTAAATAAACTTAGTTTTGTTCAAAATATCAATTATAATAAAAATACCATTGTAAAATTTATATAAAAAACAAATTTGGTATAGGGATGAAATTGATTCAGTTTTAAAACAGTTTGGACCAAATTGGGATAAAATAACAAATACAATAACTACATTGATAATTTTTATATCCAATAGTGACATGCGACACTGCAACTGCCACATCACACTACCTCTGCCATGTAACACAATGTCAGTTTAACACGTGACCATTTTTTTTAATTATAAAAAATAAAAATAAAAAAATCATGTGCTTACACATGACACATAGTTAAAGCTGTTAGTACACCACCACTAACAAAAATGGTCTAATTGTAATAAAATTTTCAAAATAGGAACCTAATTAAGGGAAAAAAAAAGAAAGAAACATAGTTGAATGTGTGTATATAAAAAGTTACTTAATGGAATGTAAGTATTCTAAATATAAAAAATAAAAAGTGAACACACACCGTGAGTATTCTAAATGTTTAAGCGATGAGAGGAATATGACTAGTTAATTATACTATTTAAGCTAAACTATGTATAATAATAATTGAATTGTATTATAAAACAATTCAGTCTTAAAAAACTAAGCTCTTATTAAGTTAACTAAGTTAATTGTTAAATTATAACAAATAGTTTATTGATATGAAAGAAAAGGTTGAGAGAGCAAAGTACCACAAATAAGATCTTAATATTAGGATAACCTTGTGTTTGGATATAAAGTTTGGGAAGAAAGTCGGAAAAATAATGATTAAAATATTAATAAAACACGAAAAAAAAAAATTTGTCACACTTTCTCTTCAAAGATGAAGAGATTTGCGTGGAAAGTAAAAAGTAATATATTATAGGTAATAGTTAATAATTTATTTATAATTTTGAATATAAAGAATAAAATAATATAAATAATAAATAGTAATAATAAAAAAATAGTAATAAAAAAAATTAAGACAACATAAAAAGAATATTTCAATGCAAACGAATAAACAAATAAAGTGTAAGACAAAAAACTCATAACTATAGTATCGATTCTAATACCAATATCTTATTTATAATATTATTTATAATAGTACTTTGTTTATTTACTACAAGAAAATCATCAATTATAAATCAGTGACAAAAAATAGTTAGTCACTGTGTTGACCAATTTAGATATCAATTTTTAAAATAAAAAATTATGAGTTACTAAAATAGTCACTATTATAAATAAAAAATTATAATTGGTCACTAATTAACTAAAGACCAATTTAGAGACTAAGTTATTTTGGTAGCCAAAAGTTAAATTACTTAAAAAAAATATTTATAATAAAATTTAAAAATTATTTATATTTACTTTTAATATTAAAACAAGTGAACAAACACTTTATATATAAACGGAATTTTCTATTTTGGGTTCATATTTCTACCGTTATTTTTAATCAATCATTATATTTTATAATTTTTTTTTTAACTATTAGTATTTATAACATTAACATTATTCTACATTGTTATTATTTAAATCAATAATTATATTTTTTTAATTTACTCATTTGATTGTTATTCTTTACATATTAAGTCCTCATTTTAATCTCCTGACATTGATTTAATTGGAATGCGAACTTACGAAATTTTAAGAGTCATACTACAATATAAAATATTAAGAGTCATATAATTACTGTATGAAATATTATAAGTATTGAAAATTTTTAAGCATTGTGAAAATATGAGATATATATGATATATAATAGATATAAAAGATATGTTACAGAAAAAAACTTGTTATTTTATTTTATTCATATATATATATATATATAAAATAAAATGTAACATAATATAAAGTCAAATGATTTTACGTGATTTTTTTTATTTTTTCTAAAAATAAAGTTACAAAATTATTAATCTTATTATAAAATAAAACTAATAATACACAATAATATAGAGGAGAAGAAAAGGATGAACAAGAGGTTGGAAAACAACTTTTCTATATGTCTTATTATCGATAAAAAGAATCATTTCTATAGATACAACAGGTAATTCAGAAAAGATACAAATTAAATATCAAATAATTAATATAGATAAAAGTAATTAAACAAATATGAGAATTTTCTCTTTCTAAATGTAGATTTATATGCGATGCGGATTTAAATGATTGCGGACTTAAGCGCGAATATGTAGTGTAGTTAGAAATTTAGTATTAGCACTTATTATAAAATTTATTACACTTTATTATTTATTATTTTTACTTATGATGATTTATTTTAATATTAAATTATTTTTTTAATTATGGTAATGTGAAATTATTTTAAATATGGTAACATTATGAAATATTATTTTTAAATATAATATGTAAATATTTATTGATAATTAAAAAAATAAAATTTAATTGTAAACATTCATATAATATTTTATTTATGGTGTTTATTAATAACATTTGAATATATTAAAGAAATTATTTTTTTCCATAAAAATTAAAATATCTGTTTTTTTAAAATAAAATACATAACGATTTTGTTTGATACATAACTATTACAATTATAATTTTACTTACTTGCTAATATTAAATGTAATTCTTCTTAATTAATCATCATAAAAGTATTAAATCTGAAAAATTTAGGCAATTATGTTGTATATTTATTATTTTGGAAATATAACGGCAATGTGGTTTTCTGAGTAGAGATGACAAATAAACTTGCTTCGTAGGTATTGTCCGAACCCTTCCCCGTTTTGACAGGGAATCCCCGTAATGACTGGGTATGGGTATGGGGAGTTTCCGACTTTTTTAATTGGGTATGAGAATGAGTATGAGTAGGGATGTCAACGGGGTGGGTAGGGTACGGGTAGTAGTCATACATAGTCATATCTGTCGGGTATCCGTTATGCGGGTACCCGCCTATTTTTTTCATATCCGCGAGTATCCACGGGTACCCGCAAGTATTTATAAAAATATATAAAAAAAAAACAAATATTTAACTATAATTAGTGTTTGGATCAACAACCTTATTTTCTCCAATTGATTTATAAAAAACAAACAAATAAAAAATCACTAACAAATTATATAGTAGTTTATTTTTGAATGAAATATTAAAGAAATTACTAACTTCATCAATGTCCACATCTTGCAATATTGTATAAAGTTTCATGTTGTTCAATTTTAATTTGGAAGAGCCTTAAAACATAAGAAGTTCATTAAAAATATCTAACAATCACTTAATTAAAATGTATAAGTAAAAGTGTTAATTTCATTACCTTCCATGTTGGTCTATAATCAGTCTTGGAAACACATCAATGCCTCCATAGTAATTGGAAGTAATATACTCTGATGTGGGGCAAGAATCCGACCACCATTACTAAATGAAGACTCAAAATGTTTTTTACACACACACACACACACACACACATATATATATATATATAAGGGTATTTATGTAAATTAAAATTTAGCGGGTACGGGTATCTACGGGTACGGATACTATGATATCCGTACCCACCCCGTTAACATGCGGGTATCAAAAATATTCGTACCCACGGGTAGCGAGTATCCATTTTTAATATCGATTTCCTACCTGTTGCGGATTTTATCCGCGGATACCTGCGGGTACGGATTTTTTTGACATCCCTATGTATGAGGATGTACATATCCCCGCCATAATACCCGTCCCCACAAAATCTCCATTTCCGTTTAAATTATTAAAATATTCACAATTAATTAAGTAACCTTTATATATATATATATATATATATATACTTTCTATTTTTTATTTCTTCTAATTATTTGGTTTGTCATGGCATCTCCAATATATTTTTCATCTCATCATAACCTTTATGTAATTATGTTAAAATGATGTATGTTAATTAAAAAAAAATTTATGCCTCACATTTGAATATTTCTATTATTTTTAATATTTTTATTCATTATATATTTTCCTTTTACATGACAATGTCTATACTCTCAATTTAAGGTAATATAAAAAAAATATTTACTTATTATTATTAATTTTTGTTTAATTTAAATAACTCTTTTGTTTCGTTAATATAATTTTCGTTATTTTTCAACCATTGAGTATATATGTTGATATTTGAAAAGTTTTCTTATATCTCTAAGATATTTTTCATCTTATCATACCCTTAATTATATTTCTAAGACACATATTTGTTAATCTTTTAATATTTTTATTTATTGTTTATCTTCATCATGTAGAATAATATTTCGATATATTTTATCTAGTTATTTTTTATTTTATAACTCATTTTTAATCATACTATAATTTTTTCACTTTAATTGTATAAATAACTTTTATTTACTACAATATAAAAATTTAATGTAATTACTATGAATATTTTTTTGTCACTATCTAACATATATTGGAGTTCAAAAGATACAAAATCTATGTCAAAATTTTATTATTATGTTTATTATTTGTTCTTTGTGTCATTTTGATCAAGTGATGTATTATAACTTTTATTAGTGTATAAAAAAGAGATTCATCAGAATTTAAAAAATTGAAGTAAACAAACATTTAAAATATATTTTAATTTGAATATTTGTTTTCCTTTTATATTTTTTTAAATGTTTTTTAATTTTATCTACTAAGTGTTATGTTTTGTAGTTTGCAAATTTAATAAATGTTTTGGTTCTAATCTAAAATGTAAATAATTATAATTTATTTCAAAGTATTTGATACGGAAGAAACAATCATCCTCCTAATATTGAATATTTGATAATATTATATTTTTTTATCGTAATTTGTTTTCTTTTATAAAAATTAATATTGAAGTAGTTAAAATACGGGTATAGGTACGAGATTATACATGTTATCCGGTGGAGATAGGGATGAGACAAAAGTTTAATATCAGTTAGATTTGGGTATGTGGATGATGATGAATTTTTTTTTGCGGTGATGAATATGGGATAACAAAACCCGTCCCCGCCCCGTTGCCATCCTATTTATGAGTGAATAAAATATTTTGAGCAAGTTTTTTAAACGTGAGAAAAGTACTAAAAAAAAAAAACTGTTCTATTAAACAAATGGAAAAGTTCCATCAAGTACGCAACTTACTTTAACACAGATGGATACAAAATTTCTTTTGTAAGTTATGTATTTATTAAAGCAATTAATAGCAATTAGCTACGCTTATAACGTCTATAAATATGGACAAACCAATTGTTTCTTACACATCTGAATTGACCAAATTAAATCAGTTTCTTTGAGAGAGAAAGTTTTGAAGATTTCATTCATGGCTGAAAAATTGGCAAAGATATTGACTGTGATCTTGGTGGTGACAGTTATGGCTATGGAGGCACAACCTGTGGATTCTGCATTTGCAATCGCCATGGATCCTTGCACCCTCCCTGAATGCATTGCTAAATGCAAGAACATTCTGGGCCAAAAATTTATGAGTGCTTCCTGTGTCAAAAATGGCTCTAAGGGAGCCCTTTGCATTTGCTTAGGTTGAAATCTTCATTCAAAACCTTTGTTTTTTCCAGTACTATATAAATGAGAGGGGTAGGGTTTCTAACAACAACATTCAATTTTCATTATTTTATTATGTATTTTGGATATTCACTCCTTCTCTGGTTATATAAATTCAAGTTCTTACTGTTTGATCCATTTCTTTCTCCGTAGTTCAAGTTTGTCTCTCCTACTTATGTGTTTGTATATTTTCAGTTCATACGTTATATTTGTTATATGAAAATTAGAGTTGAAAAAAATACATTAAACATATCTGATTCCCGTCAAACACTTAATCGAGTTGGTAAAGTGATTGCAACAAACATATTATAATGCTTTTATTAAATCACAGGAGAATTTTAATAGGTACTCGTTAAATATAATTAATGTGTTATAAAATGTATAATTAAATGTAATATTAAATGAATATCGATATAATTATTATAAATGTAATTTTAATGAAAACAAATACTCATATGTATATACAATTTTAATTAATAATTTATTTAATGCATACTTATAAAAGATTTAAATAATTAAATAATAAAATAATTATATTTTAATATTTTTAAAAATTAAAATAAAATTAAATGTAAAAAAAGAAAAATTGAAGGAGTGACAAAAACTGTTTTTCTTAAATCAGGAGAATCTTAACCGGTACTTGTTAAATATAATTAATATGTTTTTTTAATTTTATAAAAGTATATAGTTAAATATAATATTAAATGAATATTGATATAGTTATCATAAATATAATATTACTTTATTTTAATGAAAAAAAAAATATTCATACGTAAATACAATTCTAATTAATAATTTATTTAATGCACATTTATAAAAAAATTAAAATAATTAAATAATTAAATAATTATATTTTAATATTTTAATATTTCTAAAAATTTAAATAAAATTAAACGTAAAAAAAATAATTTGAAGGAATGACAAAAGAATATTATGAAATAAGAGAAATTTTTTCATATGAAAGTGCAATATTTTTATTGTAGAAGTATTTGAAAAAGATTATAAATTTCAAAAAAACTTTTTTTTTCAAAAAATTAAGGGTTAAATATGTTTTTCGTCTCTCAAGTTTCAGTGAATTTTGGAATTAGTCCCTCATCAAAACTTTATATCAATTTAATCCTTCATCTTTCAAAATGTATGAATTTAGTCCTTTTAACAAAATTTTGTTAAGTTTATCTTACGTTTCAATAATTTATCTTAAGTTAACATTGAAGCAAAAATGTGTCAAACAGTGTCAATAATTTAAATACTATCATGAAATACGCTTGAAACGTCAGGTAAACTTAACAAAATTTGGTTAAAAGGACTAAATTCAGACATTTTAAAAGATGAAGGACTAAATTGGTCAAAAGTTTTGATGAGGGACTAATTCCAAATTTCGCTGAAACTTGAGGGAGCAAAAACATATTTAACCCAAAAATTAAAGATCGTACCTTTCAAACATTTCAAACTTCTAGGAAAAGACTCTTCAAGTATTAGAGAGTTATTTTTTGTCACTCTTTCAAATTAATTTCTTTTTTTTTTTATGTCTAATTATATTTTAATTTTTAGCAATATTAAAATATAATTATTTGATTATTTAATTAGTTTTTAACTTTTTATAGATGTGCATCAAATAAATTATTAATTAGAGTTGTATTCACTTATGAATATTTTTGTCCTTTAAATAAAATAAAATTGTATTTATGATTGTTAGATCAAAATTCATTTTCAAGACATATTAATTATTCTTAACCGGTGTACACTGATTAGTAAGACCCTTTAATATATTTCCTTAAAAAAGTTTAAATAATCACAATAAATGTAATTTTGTTAATTAAAAAAGTCATTGGAAAATTTTATAATAGTTTTAATTTTAATTGTTGCAGTAAATTAATATTGATTAATTCAAATATTTGTTTTGATTAATACTTTTTATATCAAATTTCGTGTTGTCCATGAGTTTTGTAAGGCCCGTTAAGATTATTCTTTATATTCCCGCTCTAAATTGAAGGGGTTGCCCTTGTAAGTGGGCCTTAGGACTGGCCCAACAGATAAAGCCACTCCTAGTTGCCCTAACTCACACTTACACTCTTTTCAGTGAACCTTGAGCTGCAGCCGTCAACCCCTCTGCTAGGGTTTTTGTTTCCGCTGTTACGTTGAGCCAGGAGGTTTCGTTGCTCCATGTAAGTGCCCTTCTAGTCCATGCTAGTTCCCTTTTATCACCTTTTCGTAATTTGCAGTTAAGAGCCTTTGTTAACTCCGTTTCTGGTTTTGTCCCACCCTTATCTCAGCCCTATAGTTCATCCTTAAAGCTGTTGTGCTCGTGGTCATGCCATCGGGGTCTTTGCTAAGCTTTCCAAGTACGGGAAAGTTAGAGTTTTTGAGTCTTGAACGATTTTCTGGCTGATTTAGAGTTTGTTGGGTATTGCATGAACTGTATGTTTGTGATGAATGTGTGAACGATCTTGGACTATTGCTTGGTTGTGGGTATGTGACTGTTGCAGGAAAGGCAGTGGCGAGATCTGTCAATCTCGCCCAGGCTAGAGTAACTCGCCCAGGCGAGACCTGCAGGAGCAACCAGGGTTTTGTGAACCCTCGCCCAGGCGGAGGACTCTAGTTTTGAGCGAGGCCAGTCTCGCTCAGGCGAGAGCCACTCGCCTAAGCAAGGAGGAGTTGAGGCTTTGGAACGCTGCTGCGATTTAGCCCAGGCAAGGGACCTCGTTGTTGGGCGCAATGTTGTCAAGATCGCGATCTAGATCGCAAACTCGTACGATCTTGCGAGTTTCTGTCCTCCAAACGAGCTGACGCGGTCGTCGGATCGGAGGCTTGCCGGATCGGAGCGATCTTCCGAGTTTGGTCGCCGGATCGGAGGATCGGAGGCGCGTCGATCCTGTATCGATCTTCCATGGACACATTTTAGGGTTCTGTTGTGAATAGGGCAACTAGGTTAAGTTTGATGGCTTTCCCTAATATTAAAAGTGGGCTGCTCCATGACTAATTAAAGTTGACCCGACCCAATTTAAAACCCAACAGCACTTTCCCCCCCTTTTAGGTAGGTTACTTTTGCACCTCGTTAGAATACCAACGAAGACCCAACGACTCACTCACGTTCGCGCGCCTACTGCGCTGTCTCGTCACTGACGTCGTCGCCGCCCTTCCCCGATGTCGTGGCCGCCCTTCTCGACGTCGTCTATCTTCTCCACCCACGTCACTCTATTTTTTCTCCCTCACGCAGGCTCTGCTTCTTCTCCCTCACGCAGGCTTTGCTTCTTCTCCCTCACTCTATTAGTATAAGGTGTTAATTAACATTGTAATTGTTTAGGTCCACACAAAGAAAAGAAATCGTTTACAACAAAAGATCGTGAATGATGTGGTCTTTGTAATGGCTAATTCAAGATTGAAAAAGAAGAAGGATGTTAGGAAAACAAAGGATTATAACATGGATGATCTTGCTTCTGATGATGAATGGACTGTGGAGGAAAATGAAGCAAGTTCAAGTTTGGATGCTTCATATGAAGAACTCTTACTTGAAGTTGGAGAGAATGAAGATGCTAGTAGAGGTGGTGGTGTTGCACCTATACATCATTTAGAGGTTCCTCCAATTGTTGATAATGATCAAGGTCCTAGAGGAGAGGACATTGATGAAAATGAAGATGCTATGGAGGACAATGATGATTATCCTACTTTTGATATGAAAGAATTTCTTAGATAGTTTGTATTAAACATTGAATAATTTATTAGATGTTTTATGCTTGGCCACCCTTATGAAACTATTTTAATTATTATGGATTCATTTTATGAATTATGTATGAGTTGTTTTTGTCATTTATATTTTTTTAAATGATGCACCTATTTATGAATATATTTTTTTTATCTACTCGTAACTCTTACGAGTCGAGTTACGATCCTCGAGTTACGAGTTTTCATCCCCCTTCCCGATCCTCTTACGATCTTCGAGTTTAACAACATTGGTTGGGCAAGGAGTTGTCTCGCTCAAGCGAGCCTGCGTAAATTTCCCAGCACTAGTCGCGATCTCGCCTAATTGAGGGTCTATCGCCTAAGCGAGAGTACCCCTCTCGCCTGAGCGACAACTCTTGGCTTTGAGCGAGATACGCTGCAGGTTGGGTGACTCTCTTAAATTGGTAATTTGATTGTTGGTTATGATGTGTTTTGTATGAGGTATGAAGTTTGTGAATTGAAAGGCATGGTATGGTCTGTGTTATAAATTGGATAAATGTGATTGAGAGATCTTGGCATGTGAAATTGATGAGTGAGTTGGAATTGAAGAGGCATGATATTGATATGAGATGAGGCTCTAGACTCATGGGGTGGTAATGACCAGTGGTATGGATTTAACATGTGATACTAATTAGGATTCATTTTCAGAGGTTGGTACAAAATTGTAATCATGATTAATGTTCTCTCATTGTTGATGTATGATTTTTAGTCTGTGTCAGTGTGTAATTTCTTGGAGTCTCTAGGTGAGACCTCCGGGGTCGTGCTTCAGTGGTCGGGACATAATTTCATGACCCCTCTTAGTGGGTGTTCATGGTGGTGCCCCATCTGTATAGTCTAGTAAGGATTCAAGGTAAGGTTGCATCCTAACACTCTAAGGAGTCAGTTAGTCTCACTTAGAGCGGACTGACTCTTGTGGTGAGACTAGCAAGAGGCCTGAAACTCATTAAGGGCTAACCTTGTGGTGAGGGAAAATGATTCATTGTAACACTTGTAACACATAGCTCGGGGGTGAGCAGCTCGGGGGTGAGCAGCTCGGGGGTGAGCAGAGGTATCCACCACAAGTGCAAGCATCCGCTGAATCCGACCAGACTATATGTATGCGGATGAGTCGAGTCAGGGTCTAGTGTATTGTTTGAGAAGTCAGAACATGTTTTGGTGATATATGAAATGCTTGGATTGGGTGATGATATGTATTTGCTTGATGAATTGTTTTACTCTAGCTTACCCTGTTTGTTGTATGGTTGTCTTGTATGTGGCTCTTCTTTCTTGCGATGATCATCAATTTAATTGATGGGGCAGATGGGCGAGGTTCTCGCGGTCAACAAGAAAATGGCGATTCCGCTGCTTAGCCATCTAGGCTGGACTTTATTTTCTTCTTGAGCCTTCTTTAGGACTATGGCCCATGTATTGTTTTATGCTTTACTACTCTATTCTCATTTGTTAGACTTTTATCTGGTTTCCCATTGGCATCGTGGTGTGCTCAGGTTGTAGGGGTTGTGTTAAGGACCCCAGGTCTATGCTACAGTACTATCTTTGTGTGACGTTTTCTTTAATTTCGCTTAATAATTAAATGAGACGTTAGAAGTTTCTATCACACTATTCTTTGTATTGTGCAATTGATTTTAAATGAAATTATATAAACACATTTCATTTGAAAAAATAGAGTTTGTGGACGATAAATATAATAAAAAATCTCTTTAAAGAGTAAAATAAATACTCGTTCTGGATAAGTCCACTTATAATATATTAAAAATAAAACATGTAATAAGTATTATAATATTAGAAGTTTTGTTTTATTTTCAAAATTAAATATTAAATATAATTAAAGAAATACATATAAAAATAAGAATTTAAGTTATATGTATGTGCTGTGTTGGTCGAGTTATCCGATGACCGAACTCAATTCAATCTAATTAATTCAAATTAATCCACTTATATATAGGTTGTGTAATGAATTTATTATGATTAATTCGAGATTTATTTTTATATTCGTGTTAGACAAATTTTGATATATTTTTCATTTTGTGTTTTAAGTTAGCTTGAAAAAACTTATTATTACTTCACTTATTATCTAATTTGAAGTTGTTTATAAAAATGGCGTTATTTTTTTTAATTACGTTAATATTTTAAAATCACAATTTTTAATAAGGAAAGAAAAAAATTTCGACCAAATTGCCCTTATTTAATCTATTTCTCTCATGTTTGAGTTGATTTTGATTGAATTTAAGATAAAAAAATACAAAAACTTAATCAATCAAATAATTTTTTAGTAGATTAATAATGGATTTGCTTAAATCCTACCAAATCCAACCCATGAATACCAAAAATTGCGTAAAAAAATTTGATTTAAATAATCTCAGTTAAATTCAGTTTCAAAGAGAATCGTACTATATTAATAATTTATATGTCTTGTTATCGGAAAATATTAACACTAGATGGATTTCCTAACGTTGCTTTCTTTCTACGCTAGTTAAACGTCACAAAACCTATTTTGTTGCTAATATAAAAGGACTACGTATAACTTTCAATGAAAATCAATTTAAAACCATTAATCTAGTATAAATAAAATAATTTAGTAACATATGTTTTGGTAAAGAAAAAAAAAGCTAATATATTACCAAATTTTTTTGTAAAACAAGTTTTTAATAGAAATTATAAGATTTTTTATTGAAAATTTATATAAAAATTAAATTTGATATAGAGATGAAATTGATTCAGTTTAAAAAAAATGAGACCAAATTGAGACAAAATAATAAATACAAGGACTACATTGATACTTTTTACATCCAATAGTAACACGTGGCATTGTCATTGTCACATCACAATATCTCTACCACGTGGCACAATGTCAAATTGACATGTGACAATATGTTTTTTAATTATAAAAAATTTTAAAAACCACATGCTAACACGTGACACATACTTAACACGGTTAGAGTACTAATAACGAAAAAAACCTCCTAATTGCAACGGATTTTTGAAAGATAAGTACCCAATTGAGTCAAATAAAAAAGGGAGGACCTACTTGAAATTTCATTACAAAAATTAGACTTCTAGAATGATTTAACCTATAATAAGTATATTCAAGGATATGGTATAAGAAAGAAATTTTTGTCTTGGAAATATAAAAGAAAATCTAATATAAGTTACTTAAATAAGTTATTTATTAATAAATAAATGTTAATATAAATTTAACTCCTCAAAATTAATTAATTAAAGAGAATTATTTATATAATATTTTTTTAAAATTTAAAAATTTTATATCTGTTTTCACTTTAAAATAAATTAATGAACTCACATACAAAGTTTATTGAGATTAAAATTTTATTTTTTATGTTAGTTTCATTTTGAATTGAAACATGATATTCTTAAGAACGCGTTTTGAAGAATGCGTTTGAAGAATGCGTTTGAAGAATGTGTTATATATAACTATGTATTTTTACAAAATTGTAAGTTTTTCAAGTTTAAAAAAGTTACCCCTATAAAAATATCACATTAACCTTATTAAATAATTTATAATACAATTAATAATTATTTTTTAATGAATCTCTATGTTATTAAACTAACCTAAATACTTCTAAAAAATGTATAACCAATCATCATTCTTAAAAAATCACAATTCTCACCATATATGACTTACAAAAATCATGATTTCTTGAAACAAAATTGAATTGTACAAAATGCAAAGAAAGTTGATGCGATGTACTTTAAATTCAATTAAAAAAAATGACTAAAATATAATAACATAAAATAGTTTTACAGAATAGAATCATTTTATACACCTTTTACGATAAACAATCGGTACGAAGAAATAGACACTTGTTTGGAGAATAAACCTAAAAGCTTGTATCCACTTCACACTCATCCTTATCAAGGCCATTGAACATGATCCGAATCTTTACCCTACCACCTAACTTCTTTCATAGATAGTGTATGGTGTAGTTCATTCTAGAACGTAAATTTCATGCAAAAATATCATCCTTCATGAACAGCTATCACTGAAACCAAATAGCTGAAAGGAACTTGCTGCAAAATTTTCTCAGCTGTATCATCTCCTTCGATGTGTTTGTTTGGATATCAAATCCATCTCTTATCTTAATGTTAAGAAAATATCCATATGAGGTACATTGACCAGAGAGTGAGAGCAATAGTTGCAGCACCATATGTCCACAAGATAATAACTGAAGACTCTTCGGTGCCTACATCAAATAGCTGAGCCATGGTACCTGCACAAGTATAATCTCGTTGT
Source organism: Vigna unguiculata (assembly GCF_037176805.1). Taxonomy (NCBI): domain Eukaryota; kingdom Viridiplantae; phylum Streptophyta; class Magnoliopsida; order Fabales; family Fabaceae; genus Vigna; species Vigna unguiculata. Next base: position 45,781,228 of record NC_140794.1, on the reverse strand, counting down.
AACATAAACCAAACTTTATGTAGAAGTTAACCTAAACAAGATCTAAGTCATTAAAAGAGGTAAAAAAAAAAGTATATTTGTATGGAATGAATGAATTAATCACTCACTGATGTTCATTGCAGGTGGCAAGGCATACTGAATCACCAGCACATACTGAAACAAAGGGTCCAATGGGAGCAGACCAAAATGTGCAGCCGCTCTAACAACACAAAATCCAATGGCAGGTAGCAAGACTAGTCGAGCTATGATGATGCAAATCACGACCACTGGTTCGACACTTGATGACTGCATGCCTATAATTTTGGTGCACATGAAATTGAAAAACTAACTTCAGTTCTAGGATGTCTGAAATTTGCTGAATAGTGATACTATTTGTACTTAAGTTAATTTTGATATACCTTGTGTAAGGTTTCCTCCAAGCAAAACAGTGATACAAGGAATTGTACCATCCCTGAAATGCATGAGCTGGTTATGCCTTGTACAGTAAATAAAATTGACTAACATGCAACACTGTATAATATTGGATCATTGGTTTTATGAGAGAAAAGGCACATACCCTAGTAATTGAATGGAGTCTAGGATCACTTTTAGTGGAGCATCGACTCCAATTATTAGATTCCGTAGCCATTCAACCCCACCAAAGAGAAAACCTAAAAGCTGATCGTGGGGGTAAATTTCTCAGGATCATTTAAAGACTAAGGAACAGAGTTGAAAGCAATAGAAAAGGGAATGAAAGAAACTCACCGTAGCAATTGTTGGGGGTGACATTAGTTCTGCCAGGATATGACCAACAGTTTCCGTCATTCTATGCCATAAAGATGTTTCACTATTCATTGACACAGTGGACGCACATTGGTCTACAAGCTGCACATTTGAAATTTTGGATTCATTTTATAATCTGGCAACTTGTTGAGAAATTTTTATATATTGAGTTTGAGAAAAAGGAGAATTTGCAGTTCATAAAGGAGTGGATAGAAAGATTTTTTATGCTCACTCAGTTATTTTGTATAGGACCACCACTTACTATCATATTATGTTTAATAAAATGTTTTCATGCCAATATTTTCCTACACAAACATAGCAATGATATATACTACTTCATGATTTTACAATTTGATGTTCTGAGTCTCCGGCATAACCATCCTTTCGCTTGAGAAAGCCAGTTTCTTCATCAGCATCTAGGCCTTTGTGGGGAATCTTTAAGATCTCAGCAGCCTCAAATGCTTTATATCTAAAGGATGTGTTTCGCATTAGTTGGTAAGTATAGGTCCAGATGAAGACACCACCAAGCTACAATTAATAACAGATGCTAATATCAGATACAAGTTGAGATATGGTGAAAGCAAATGAAGGGTAAAAATGGATGCATCACCGCCAAAGAGCAAAAAGAATAAGAGAGAGCCCTCTTGCGGCAATCATCATGTTCACCAAATGGACCTCCTTTTTCATTGCAGATAGCAGGGATAATTACAATGGGAAGATTACCCATGTTTCCTGATCAAAGATGCACCATTGAAATGAGAACCTTTTTTTTGTTACATTTATATGAGAGACTTTAAATAAAGTGTTGGTAACACAATTATATGACTGTTTGGTAAGAGTAAAAAATGGAACCATTAGGTGAGAAGAGAAAGAAATAAAAAAAAAAAAGATCCATGTCTAGGCACATTGCTAATTCTCACAACTTCCTCACCATTCCTTCCAAATTTTACTCTTGCCGACTGTACCACAACTTTGATGCTATGGTACCTGATGAACAAGAAGCAACAATGAGTCCTTGCAGTTTCAAGTTTGGTTTTAGTATTTTTACAATTATCCATCCCAGAATCCCTCCAAATAAGAAGGTAAGTCCAATGTTAACTGGCATAAACCACCTGCATTAATGATTAAACAAGACATGGTTAGCTTTTACCATAAACAAACAAAAAGAACCATACCCCTTTCTCTTTTCCTTTTTCAAAATCATAGTTAGTTTGTGTATGCTATATATATGCTTTGTTTATAGTGTTCATAGGAGAAGACCCCTTTTAAACTCTAGCTGAGAACCATCTTCTTCCTATTTAGAGAATAATTTCTTAGGCTTTCCGTTGCGAATCAAGAGTGAACAAAAAACACAGCATGCAGAGTTTATAAAAGCAAAAAAATTAGTCGTGGTGTACCATAATATCATTTCGTCAAGGGACACATTCTTGGCGAAACTGGCAAATATAAGTGAAGGAGTGAACGCAATGAAGACAAGCTGCTCAAAGGGTACACAAAATCAAAGAAAAAAAATGGTTGGATAAGAATGAAGCAGAGTTTGTCCATAATTTGTTCACTAAGAAAAAATAGGATGGAAGAGCATTGCAGAAATAAGTATTCATCACAATTTTAACTCAAACCTCATTGATATTTAATTCAGATAGTCTCTTACCTTGTTCAAGGATTTTCTAAAGTCTGGTGAAAGAAGATTATTACAATTTTCTGTTGCCATAAAAACTCCTACTGTACTGATAAGTAGGACTTCAACAACCGGCGCAGAAGCCACCTCCAACAGTTCCCAAAATCCCATCCTTCTCTTTGCCTATATTGATCTGAGTTCCTTCTCTTGTTCAATGTTATTGTTTTCCTCTCTCATTCAGTTCTATCCTCTAGGATGAATAGAAGGTAGATCTTGAAAAACAGAATAAACATAAACACACTATTCAGTGACAATCAAGAAGCAGTCCAGAAAAAGAAGATTTAAAAATATTTTTATTCTTCATCAAACTGCGAAATTAGAATTCGTTCCAAATCTTGTATACCTTTTACATTTGTCGGATATAAACAACTCATACTAACACGAAACTCTTTTTGTAACGTGAAAGAACTATATTTATTAATTTTAAATGAAAGTGTATCAAAGTTAAAGAAGACAGACGCTGTACGAGGAGGCTAAGTCCATATTTGGACCACTGTCAACAGCAAGGGCCAACCATGAAGGTAACATCAATTTTCAGCATTCGAGAAGCAGTGGAATTGATGACATTTAACAATTTTTATAACTTACGGGGTTTGAGCATAGAAACAATGGCACTCATAATCTGTCACAGGAGTAAGACAGCCACGTCAAGAAAACTCAACCTAAAAAAGTGAAAAATGTGTATGTGTTAGTGAGACATTTTTATAGGAAGGGTCTAAATAAGAATAAAAATCCAGAAAAAAAAAAGAGGAAAAAGAGTTAGTATAATTTTCTCTTTTTAAAACTAAATGTTTAGTACCACATTTTGATTTCAGTCACAACATGAACAGGTTCAAAGAGAAAAGAATTACTGACCAAGTGTTTTCATCTCTGCTGATGAAACCAATCCCTTGAAAAGCAGCAGCAGCAGCAGCAATTAATGTGTAACATATTTTTCAAAACCTGTTCATAACATATTTTAATCCAATGAGAATATGAGAAATTAAGACTCCTCTCACAAACCTATTTATGTTTTCATATATATATTCAGATAAGACTACATATATAATCTCCATTACTGAGATATGATATGATGCATACATGTGAAAGGAAGAGTGGTTGTATTATTAAACCTGTGAATCAGAGAGAGACTAAGAACTTCATTGAAAATAAGAGCAAAAATGAGTTTGAGAAGAGAGAAAGAGAGAAAGGAATGAGAAGAGTGTGCTATATATGATTTATTGAGCAATCAGTGTTGAGTTGTTCAAATGAGTAGTGTTAGATGCATCGTTATTTGCGCGTTGCCTCAACCATGCTTTCTAAACATAGTTAGATGAGTTTAGTTTCAACTTTGATGTATCTTTCTTCTTTTCATTCACTTTTCTCGTTCTTTTGACCACATCAACCACACAAGTAGGTTTAATTAGTTACGTTACTCTTGTAAACTTCTTCTGTCTATTTCCAACCTTTGTCTCATGCTATGAGTAATACTAAGTTTTATTTTTACAGATTATAGTTTGTTTTCCGTAGTTTTTTTTTTTCGTTAGCCTAGAAATCTATTAGTTCATTGCAAATATATATATACTTTAATATGAAGTAAAGGTTTTGTTTCACTTAACATGCTGGTGTATTGGGATTTTAGTGAATGTACGAAGATGATGAAGATAAAGTGAGAGGTTGAAGAGAGTTTAAATTTTTATTGAATTTTTTATTTAAGATAAAATTGTCATTTCAACATTCGGATGAGTGTAGATTGAAATTGTTGGAGTGCAGTGAGAATTGCCCTTAAGTTCGCGTGGCATTGGCCCAGACAGTGCAGGAAGTAAGCCATAGATTACTGGCTCTGGCCCAAAAGACCTGTTAGTTTTCTTTTCTTCCTTTTGTTAACTTCTAGATTTACGAATTAAAAATATTCCTTTTGAAAAATTAATGCAATATAATTTTTACTAATTAATTCATGTATAAATTAATTTATTAGTGAGAAATTCCTTTAGTTTTTTCAAGGGTTTATAAAAGAGTTGCTCAAAATATATATTCTTTGCTAGAAAGAGGTTTCGCCACGTTTTGCCACGCTTCAATATAACCTCTATTATTATTATTATTATTATTATTATTATTATTATTATTATTATTATTATTATTATTATTATTATTATTATTATTATTATTATTATTATTATTATTATTATTATTATTATTATTATTATTATTATTATTATTATTATTATTATTATTATTATTATTATTATTATTATTATTATTATTATTATTATTATTATTATTATTATTATTATTATTATTATTATTATTATTATTATTATTATTATTATTATTATTATTATTATTATTATTATTATTATTATTATTATTATTATTATTATTATTATTATTATTATTATTATTATTATTATTATTATTATTATTATTATTATTATTATTATTATTATTATTATTATTATTATTATTATTATTATTATTATTATTATTATTATTATTATTATTATTATTATTATTATTATTATTATTATTATTATTATTATTATTATTATTATTATTATTATTATTATTATTATTATTATTATTATTATTATTATTATTATTATTATTATTATTATTATTATTATTATTATTATTATTATTATTATTATTATTATTATTATTATTATTATTATTATTATTATTATTATTATTATTATTATTATTATTATTATTATTATTATTATTATTATTATTATTATTATTATTATTATTATTATTATTATTATTATTATTATTATTATTATTATTATTATTATTATTATTATTATTATTATTATTATTATTATTATTATTATTATTATTATTATTATTATTATTATTATTATTATTATTATTATTATTATTATTATTATTATTATTATTATTATTATTATTATTATTATTATTATTATTATTATTATTATTATTATTATTATTATTATTATTATTATTATTATTATTATTATTATTATTATTATTATTATTATTATTATTATTATTATTATTATTATTATTATTATTATTATTATTATTATTATTATTATTATTATTATTATTATTATTATTATTATTATTATTATTATTATTATTATTATTATTATTATTATTATTATTATTATTATTATTATTATTATTATTATTATTATTATTATTATTCTTAAAGTTTGAATATGATCTATTTACCTATAATTTTTTTTAAGTCCAAGTTTGGTATGATCCGAAAGGTTTTTCGTAGAAAATTATGAACCAGCTTAGAAACCTAATTAGTTCGTAAAGCAAACTCATTTTGTTTCATAATATTATTTTTTTAAAAAAAACAAGTATTAGAGGAAATAATTTTTTTAAAAAATTAATAAATCATTAGATTAACAATGATCAGACACAACATACACCAATTTCTCATCCTTTCAAAGGATAAAAATTGAGAAAAATAAAACTATAAGCGAAAATAATGAAGTAACAAAAAAAGTAACATAAAAAGGAAAAACTTCAACAAAAAAGTATTGAACATTTGTACCTTTTTATTGAAGCATCATATTACTAACAAGTATATTTGATCACTTTCTTTTTTCAAAAATATCAATTTAATCTTGAAAACTATCTTAATTTTTTAGTAAAAAATGTAACAGTTTAATTAATTTAAATGAAATTGAATTATCAAATATATTATCAAATTTTATTTTTATTAATAAAAAATATAATTTTAAAAACTTGATTGAAAAGTGAACTACATATTAACAAAAAAAAGTATATTCATTTAATTTATTAACTCTATAATAATCATTTTATAACCTATATCAATAATAATTTATAATTAAATAAAATTATAAGACCTTACACTGAGTTTTGGAGAAATTGAGATCCCTAATTGAAATGGGTTTGCGAAAATTTTCGATTTAGCTTTGAACCAAAGAATTTCACATCCTCTCAACACAATATTGCTTCAATTTTTGTTGGTAATGTAGAGAGAAAGAGAAAGGGAAAATAAAGATGAGGTTGAACGTGAGCAACCGCGGACCTTAGAAGGCTTGTACGGTCATGGCTCCCAATTTTTTATATATTTTTTAAAAATATTTTTAAATAGGTTTTTTAAAATTTTTAGATTGGTTTGTATTTTAATGTCAATAAATAATAAAATATAAAATTAAATATAATACAAAATAATAAAATTTATTAACATATTTTTTTCTCTTTTATTTTAAGTTTTTATATATTATATTCGGTGATTATTCTTGCATATCTTTTTCTTTTCCCGTTTTAAAAGAAAATAGAAAGTTAGATACAAATCTATTGACTTAGCTCTCATTTTTTATCTCTTAATAATGAAATTAATAATAATGAAACATTAGTTTGATATTTAGTATTTTTTTCATATTATGATTTTTTTTTTGTATATTTACTTTTTTAGGAAGAAAAAAAAAGTTATGCATTATATATTTTTTCATAACCATTTTTTAGATCTGACTTGATTAATATAGATTTTGTTTAGTAATTATGTCTCAATTTTTTATTAGATTTTGATATATTATTTTTTAGTCTTATTTTTTTTTTTAAATAGGTATATTGATGAAGAATAAAATAATATATTTATTTTTTGTAAGTGATGAGAGGAAAGATAAATGTGAAGATGAAAACAATACAAATTTACTTGTTCACCTATCTTTAAGCATGATATTAAGGATTAAATTGTTCAATTAGAGGAACCTTTCTTAAAATTCAAGGAATTATAGGTAGGAAGTTCATATTAATCCTTCAGAATTATAAGTGGAAAGTTTCATATTAATTCTTTGAAACTTATTATAAGACAACATTATCAAATATGAAAATATCCAGTGAAAGAGATGAAATTATAAAAACTTATTTAAATGGGTTTCATAAGTACAACTCCAAAACTATCATTTATTTGAAGGAAAAATGTATAAAGAGATTTCAATACTAAATTATATGTACTTTTGTTATATTAGTGACAATGATTAAATAAATAAAATTTTAAGTATATTATTTTGGTCCCTTGAAAAACTTTGATCAATATCCACCACTAAATGTGAGAAAGGTAACAATGAGGTTTAGTGATGGCAATGAAATGGAAAAGAAAAGTGTTCTTGTATGGAATCGAGTTGCCTCAAGAGTCTTCAATCCTTCGATGCTCAAGTCTGTAATACTTCTAGTTTAGGTGTGACTAAAAGATGAATACAAAGAATAGATCCCTTACCTTGGACACTGAACCCTCTTTTATATTACCTTAGTTTAATCATGACTTAATAATCTTTGTAACCGCTTTTATTCTCTTAGTAAATACCAATAAAACCTTATGAATGTCCTATCGTAACAGTAATGTTGTTTCATTCCATTATTCCATTATGCTGCCCATATTCTTAAATGCACTCTTACATCCATGTATCCCATTTGGGATATACACCTATATGCTTGATCCCTTTATGTATTGGGATGTACCTCTATATGCCTGATCCCCTATGTACTGAGATGTATGTCTATACTCCTAAACCCATATGTACTAGGATGTACACATGTATGCTTGATCCCATATGTACTAGGATATGTACTAGGATGTACGTTTGTACCTATAAGCCCATAGGTGAATTAGATTGAGATGTACCTACTCCTTGTTGAAGTTAGCATATACTCATCTTTAGGTGGGACTAAGATGTACTCGACTCCCCTATACAAAGAGAGAAAGAATAAAGGGAAAGAAAAAAGAAAAAAAATTATAAAAGAAAAGAGAATTAATATATATATATATATATATATATATATATATATATATATATATATATATATATATATATATATATATATATATATACATACACACACTAAAGGTTAAAATACCTTTTTGTTCTCAATTTTCGTCAATTTTTGTCAAATCAGTTCTAATTTTGTTTTTATGCTCAAATAGGTCTAAATTTTCGTCAATTTTGTTCAATTTGGTCATTTTTTGCTAATACCGTTTAAATCATTAATGGTAATGAACAATGTGTTCCATGTGCCACTTTGTGGTTTTTTAAATATTTTTAAATTTTTTTTTTTTTTTAAAATGTCCACATGTCAACCCAACGGCGTGTCACGTGTCAGAGTCAATGTTTTATATTCAATTTGGTCCCTATATTTGTTATTTTTATTCAATTTAGTCCTAATTTTGATTAAAATTAACCAATTTTGTCTCTATCGAAGATGAGACAAAAATTAATTTTTATATAAAAGTTATAATGATGTGAATTTTAATATATTATATAAAAATATTTAATTAAAAATGTGAATTTTAATATAAAAGATAAATTTGATTTCAATTTGGAGAGGAACAAAATTTGTTCATGTTAACAAAAATTATGACTAAATTAAACAAAAATAATGAATATAGAGACCAAATTGAATATAAAATATTGACTTTGAGACATGGTACACTACTGGGTTGACACGTGGACATTTAAAAAAATAAAATTAAAAATTAAAAAATTAAAAATAAAATAAAATAAACCACGAAGTGAACGTGACTGTTCATGGTTGTTAATAATTTAAATGGTGTTAGTGTCAGTACAAAATGATCTAATTGAAGAAAATTGACGAAAATTAATACATATTTAAGCACAAAAACAAATTTAGAACTGATTTCACGAAACTTTACAAAAATGAAAACAAAAAAATATTTTAACTTATATGTCAACCATATGTTCAAAATATTTAATCCGGTCGGCATAACTATTAGACACAACAACTAAAAGTTAATGTATCTAAAAGTTGATATAAAATAGTGCATAACAAAACAAAAACCTTTCACAATAGTTATATCAAGCATGTTTCACGTTAAAAACCTCAACTCTACAAGTCAAAGTGAGTTCAACATAACGTACACCTAAAATGTGTCTTGGTGGCGTAAAAACTCTCCTCATATTTTTCAAATATGATGTCTTGATATACATAATTTGGACCAGTGAAACGATCTAAAGATTCCTTTATTTATTACTAAGCCAAAGTTCGTATTAATATATCATCTCATACATGTGATTTAATTAATCCAATCCTAACATATCAAATTATATTTTTAACTATTTCAGTTCATCAGATTCAATAAAAGATAATAGTTTGCTTTTTTTCTTTCTATCGGCGATAATAGTTTGCTTGATGTAACTTATATAACTCTACTCGATCAAGCAAAATTGAAGTTAAATGTAAAACCAATAGCAACACAAACATCGTCAAATTCAGTTCAAACTTCTAGATGTAATATTAATAATTTCAAAACCAACTATTCAACAAAATTCAAAATCAACAACGAATTAATTTTTCTTTTGGATTTTTTTTTTTGTGTTCCCAACCAATAACTAAAGGGAGTGTAGAATGTACAAACAATTTTAGGAACCTAGAGAAATATTATCAAACAATTTGAAACTTATATCAAAGGATGAATCAGTTGTGATAACAATTTTCCTCAAGTGACAACCAGTAAAATTTTTAATTGCGCATAAAATAGGATAAAATAACAAAAAATTAGTTACTAAAAAACGACTTACTACAAATTAAATTTTGATAGACTAAAAAAAAAGACTTACGGCTCATAATTTCTACCTAATATTCGCATATAGAACTAGTAACGAGTAGTAAATGAATATTTTAAATAGATATCCGTGAATAACATATATATGTATTTTTTATACCTGTAAGTTAACGGAGTTGATACGGGTATCATAGTATTCGTACTCGTGGATACCCATATCCACTATATTTTAATTTAAATTAAAAAAACATAATTAAAATAAAACACTAACACATTGGAATTGAATGTGTTATTTTTTATCAATTAATTTTAAAAAATCTCTATTTCTTTGTAAACCGTCATTCAACACTATTTAAATGAATTATTTGCATTTTGTTTGAAATTTATAAATGTTATGCATTGTATTTTTATTTGAATTTATGATTAAAATATAATATTAAATATTAAATTTTTCTTTTGTAAATATCCGTGGTTACCTGTGGATATTAAAAAAATATGCAGGTACCCGCATAACGGATATCTGCACGGATATGAGAACGGGTATGAGTCAGATATTTACCTAGCGGGTAGGGTACGGGGAGCTATTACCCGTACGCTACCCGTCCCGTTGACGTTGACATCCCTAGATATGATAGGATGTATATATGAACGAGATGCGAATAAATGTAATAAATTCTAAGAGAAGTGGAAGTAGTGATAGGAAAGGGATGCGTTTTGTTATCTCATACTCATCTCAAAATAAAAAAAGTTATCCTCATAGTCAAACCCAATGGGTATAAAATTTTTGTCGTATCATCATTTCCACCGGGTAACGGGTATATACTTATACTCATGCACGTTTTCTTATTGTTTCTATATCAATTAATTATTTTTTATAAAATAATAAAAAATCACATTAAATGAAACATAATATTATCAAATATTCAATATTAAAAGAATAGTTGTTTCTTCAATATCAAATATTTAGAAAGAAATTATACTCGTATACATTTCAAATTAGTATACCAAATAAAATTTCATGAAAGGCAAAATATTTATTAAATTTGCATACGTTAATGAAGCCTAGTTAATAAAATTTTAAAATATTTAAACAATATATATAAAAGAAAAACAAATATTCAAATTAAAAAATATTTTAAATGCTTGTTTACTTTAATTTTTTTAATTCTAATAAAATCTCTTTTTTTATACACTAATAAAACTTATAATATATCATTTGATCAAATCACACAAAGAACAAAAATTAAACTAAAAATAATGTAATTTTAACATAAAGTTTCTATCTTTTGAACTTAAATATATGTTGGATGGTAATAAAGAAGATTTGTGGCAATTACATTAAATTATTATATTATAGTAAATAAAATTTATTTATACAATGTACATGCATGATAATTAGGTAGAAAATGAAAATAAATAAATAAAAAATATCAAAATGGTAATCAACATGATAAAAATAAACAACGCATAAAAATATTAAAAAAGTGATCAAATGTGTGTCTTAGAAACAATTTGAGATATCAATAAACGAAATCACACAAAAAGAGAACAAAATGTATAATCAAGAAGATGAAAAATACTTTAGGGATCTAAGAAAACTTTTCAAATATCAACCTAGTCGATGATTGAGAGAATGAAAATTATTTTAGCGAAACAAAATAGTTTTTCAAATGAAGCAAAAGTTAATAATAATAGAATAAAGAAGATAAATTTTTATATTACCTAGTAAATTAAATGTTTATTCTATTAGAACGCTTAAATTGAAAGTGCACAAATTTCTCATGTGAAAATAAAATATACAATAAATAAAAATATTAAAAAATAGGAGAAATACTCAAATGTGAGACATAAAAAATATTTGATTGACATACATCATTTAAACATAACTGCATAAAGGTTGTGATAAGCAAAAAAATATCTAAGGTTGTGATAAGACAAAAAATATCTTGGAGATTTGAATGAATTTCAATACAAGTCAAACAATAAAAAGAAAAAACGAAGAGAATATATATATATATATATATATATATATATATATATATATATATATAATGGGTATTATAATGGGTATAGGGAGAAAGACGAGACGAATATGTACATTTTCATTCTCATCCCCACACTCAAATGAAAAAGTCAGGTATTCTTCATACCTATACCAATACCTAGTCAATACAAAAATTTTCCATCAAAACGGGGACGAGTTCAAGCAATACCTACGATAATATATTTATTTGCCATAAGTGGAAGATAAAGGTTTACATAGTTTGATTGAAGTATCAAACACTTCTAATATAACCTTAATATCTATTAATATAATTTGCTATACAATATAAGAGAGTCAAATATTTTTTATTATACACAGAAAAAATAAAATATTATCTAAGAAGTAAAGATGTTTCTGCATTTTATTATAAATATAAGAAAAATGTCTACTTATTTATTTTAAAAATAAAAGAAGTGAACATTATTTATTACAATATTATGAGAGAGAAGTAGATTATTTTTCGTATCGAAAGGTAAATCAGCATAATGATATATTCATAATATACTTTATTATATGGAGTAGTTAAATGTTTTAGTATATAATTCAATTTATTTTAGAAAAGTACATAATATGAATATAGTAAGTAAATATATATAATAAAAGATGCATGCGTAATTATTAGAGACATCTTTTTTGAAAGCAAAATTGGGAGTGTTTTGTTTTTATATACAATTCGGTGTCTTCATGAATCGTCATGATTCATTATTGTCGATTTGAACGGTTTATAAATGGTTTTTCCTCTAAATTACATGTTCTTTGGTTATAGTGACATGTTTTTGGATTGTAGTTAAAATTAAGTTTAGTTGAATGCAACTAAAAATTTTAGTCAACAAAAAAAAAGTGTTATAGTTTAAGTTCCACGATTTGATTCAATTGAAGGATCAAACCCTTACGACTAGACCAAAAATTATAATTATTAATCAGGTGTAAGTTTTTCTACTTAAAAATTAAGAGCGTAGCAATCCAAATGTTAAGATTCAATGGTGACTCAGCCCACTTAAACTCCGTCACGGAACAATTAATGTCACCTAAAAAAACAACTTATATTTGATGTTCAATCAAATAGAACCAAAATTTATCAAATATCATTTGTAACTTTCAATACAAAATAGACTTTGTGTTTTATCCCAAATCAAAAGTGGACACGTCTTTCACCTGCCAAAATTTTTAATTTTTTTACATTATACATATTATATATTTTTAAATTATAGTAATATATATTAGAAATTAATAGAAGCTAAATTAGGTATTTTATTTATTTATTTTATAAAGTATAATATTTAATGTTACTAAATAATAAAACATAAAGTTAAATGTAACGAGGAATAAAAATATTTATAAAGAGGTTTCTTATTTTCTTTCTTATTATGTTTTTGAGTTTTCCACAAATTATACTCATTTCATACATTCACATGGTTTCTTTTTGTTTTGAAAAAGAAGGTAGATACAATCTGTTATTTTTTTTCTTTCATTTCTCATTTGTTCTCTTTCATTCGTGAAGGAAAAAAGTATCCCTCTTGTCTCACATAATACTGAAACATTTATTTAATAGTTAACATTATTTTTTATCTCATGAGCCCTATATTACTTTTTTATAAATATGGGAGAAAAAGTATTGTACTATGTATTTTTTTCATAACTGTCTTTTAATTGAGACTTGATTACCATAAATTTTTCTTTTAATAACTCTTAATTTTTTATTTTTTGATTAAATGATGATAAATTATATTTTAATCTTAAACTTAAAGAAAAATAAGTATATTGATGAAGAATAAAAGAATATATGTAGTTTTTAAAAGTGATAAAAAGAAAGATACATGTGACGATGAAAATATGATAAATTCTACTTATTTACGTATTTCGAAACACGATACAAATAATCATATTTTTCAACTAGAGAAACCTTTTATCAAGGTTCAACGAATTACAATTGCGAAGTTTCATATTATTCTTTGGAATTAGTTCATATTTACATTGAAAAATAAATGATTGAAAATTTTAGTTCTGATTCAATTATTGATGAATTCATAAAAGTGAAAGAACTATGGACAATCGTTTATATATAAATAATTTCTTTGTAGTTACAGTTATACTAAATTATGTATTCATTTTTATTATGTTAATAATAATAATTAAATATATAAATTTTGAGTATATTAATTTGACTTCCCCGTATCAAGATCCGTCATTATAATGCCTACCCAATTGTCACACAACTTCCATATACTCCAAACAACCGAACAAGTAAACAATAAATGACATGATGAATCTTCACAGCTCCCACACATCACACATATTACTATAGATAGTGTTAGCTAAGTATACATAAATAATATTTAATGCATGATAAAAATACTAATATTTAGCACACACATGGTTTTAGTTTGTGACTAATTTTGAAATGCATTTAGTTTGTTAAATATTTTCTCTCATTTGCTCTGGAATATAAATTTTAATATTTATAATAGACCGCATGTGTAATAATAATAATTATTATTTAAATGAAAACGACTAGAAATAAAATTGAAACGAACGACAGAGCAGAAGATAGCGATGAATTCATAAACCATCGACCACCGGCACATGCCTTATTTAATAGCTTAATAAATACAGACTTTTTAGAAATGAAAAACATAATTTTCTATAAATTAAAACTGTTCTATATATACATATAAGTTAATTTTAAAAATTCCTCTTATATAATTATTATAGTTTATATCTACTTTATCCATATTTGTATCATTTTTAATTAATTGAAATTAACTGATGTTTACATAAATAGTTAAAATCCTACTGAAATGTTTAACTGAAAAATTGTACAATTAAAATTTAATTTACTTATCGTACAATTAAATATTTCAAACACTTTTTGTATGAGAAAATTTAATCTCCTCTTCCAAATAGGTATTTCAAATAGCTGCAAAAAATGTCTAGAATTGAAAATTATTTTTCTTATCAAAAAGTACGTTTTTATGAAAACCACTTATCGGTAAATAATTTATAATTGATGTTATTGTACCGTACATAAGGGCCGATGACTCTTTGAGATGATTATCCTTTGGATTGATATTTTTGGACAATTATCTTTGGGTTGATATTTTTTATGGATTACCTTCGGGTTGATTACCTTTTGAGTCAATCATTCTTGACCGATCACCCTTTGGATCGATCATCTTTAGGCCAATCATCATTAATCGATCACCCTTTGAGCCAATCATCCTTAGTCTATCACTGTTAGGTCGATCATCCTCGGGTCAATCATCCTTAGTCGATCGCCCTATGGGTCGATCATCTTGACTGAATGCCTTGATCGGTCGATTACAGAATGAAGGTCACATTAACACTTAGTCAATGATCACCACGAATCAGCCTACTAATATTGATTAAGGTATGTCGTGATTAGACCAACAAAAAGGTAAAAGCCCATAACAACTACTATAAACAAAAGTCTAAGGTATGATTGTACACACACATGCATTACAACACTTAATATCCTTCCGATTAATTACTTACTAACTTTAGCACTTGAGTACCTTTTGCAAGTACCCTTCGAGCGATGTGGATGGTCGGCAAGGCGTAAAACTTGAAGACCAGTTAGAGCAGGGGACATCCAGTGAGCCGCAAAGTGGACGCTCGTCCCTTTTACCCAAAATAATTATGACAAATTATTTCATTACCTGCTATGAAGATTTTCATTTTTGTGTTGTATTGCTATGGTTGATGAATTTTTGGAGTTTGGTTAAGGCTGAATTATGAAATTATTATCCGTTATTAGTAGTATTGGAGATGTTAAAAATTGTTAAATATAAATGGTAAATAATAATATATAATATCTAACTCTTTATAGTGTATAATAAATCTCTAGAAAAAAGTAGGGTAACAAAATAGATCAATCTAACTTATTTTAGTCTGTTTTGCCATTGGCTTGTTAAAAATGGACTAGACCGAATTGACTCGCCACAAGAAAAGAGGGAGGTATATTTCTACGTGTATCTTTATACTTTCTTTCTTCCTACCTTCATAAACAAAGTAAAAAGACAAATTTTTCCTCATCTTCTTCCTTCCTCCTTCACTATTGCACCTTCATACTTTCTTCCACCTTGCACCTCCACTCTCATTCTCCCACCTCCATCGACACCTTATCCTTTTCCTTACTTCCACCTTATTCCTCCATCTCCATCTCATCTTTCCCATCTTCTTCCTACAACCCATTCATTCACTCAACCAACCAACAATAACCAATTCAACCTACTGCCGTTTAGGGGTGATCATGGATTGGATTTCTAATGATCCAATCCACATCCATTTTTGATCCAAATAATTTGATTAGATTTTTGATCCAAATTCATTTTTTCAAAAAAAGTAGATTGGATTTTTAAAAAATCAAAATTCAAATATTTATATCAAGATTAAATCCAGATCTAAATATTTAGATCAAATTCAAAATCCAAAATCTATTTTTCAAAAAATAAATTCAAATTAAATTTTTTAAAACTTGTGCCCTTAGAGCTGACACCATAGAATTTGGCAGATTTTTTGTCGAGGCCAAATTTCAGCATGGGATGAACTTGGATGACTTTCAAATGAATTTCGGTCGGGGACGATGTGACCAAATTTTGGCTAAGGTCGACTCGACCAAATTTCAGTCGAGATCGACTTGACTAGATTCGACTGAATTTCGGCCAGTACCGATTTTGCCTAATACGACCAAATTTTGGCCAGAGCCGACTTGGCCAAATATGGCCACATTTGGGTCAGGTCCTGATCAGTCAAATTTCGGTCAGGGTTGACTCCACTAAATTCGTTGGTCGGGACCGACTTGACTGAATATGACCAATTTTTTATCACAACCGACTAAGTTGAATATAGACAATTTTCGTTCGGAACTTAGTCGACCGAATACGTCTAAATTTGGGCAAGTGCCGACTTGACCAAAATTTTGGTCATAACCAACTTGACTGAATTTGGCCAAATTTAGGTTAGGACCGACTCACCTAAATATGACCAAATTTCGGTCACGATCGACTCTGTCGAATATGACCAAATTCAGGCCAGAACCAACTCGATCAAATTTTGGTCGAGGCCAACATGATCGAATTTTGACCGGAGCCAACTTGACTGAATTCGACCAAATTTCGGTCGTGGTCGACTTAGTTGAATACGGCCAAATTTCGATCGTGACCGACTCATTTGAATACGGCTAAATTTCACCCAAGGCCATCTCAGCCAAATAAGACCAAATTTGGGCCAGGGCCGACTCGGCCAAATCTCAATTAGGGCCAACTCAATTGAATTCGACCAAATTTTGACTGAAGCCAACTAGGCTGAATACAACCAAATTTTGGTCGCGGTTGTCTCGGCCGAATACGGTCAAATTTTGTCTAGGTCGACTCAGACTAATGCAGTCAAATTTGGATTGGGGTGAAGTCAACCGAATACTTCCAAATTTTGTCCAGGATCAGCTGGGCCAAATTTTGATCGAGACCGACTTGACAGAATTCGACCAAATTCAACCAAATTTTGATCGAGACCGACATGAAAATTAGATTTTTTGCTCATCCTTAGTTTAACTTTTCAGATCATCTTCTGCTTCCTTACGCTCATTTAAGAGTTCAATAAATATAAATTATTGTTGTTATCATCATAATTTTTATTTTTATGTGTTAAATAAACATTAATTATTACTTTTACCCTCATATTTTTATTCTTTCAATTTTATATGTATTTAATCTCTTTTTATTAATACATTTTTTTACAAGAGTATAATTTAAATTTGTTGGTACAAATTTATGGATACATTAACAATTCTTTTATTAAACTTCTAAATTTTTTAATTAAATTGTAAGTTTTAAAGTTTATGAATATAAATGTCAAGGTTTAGTGTTTAGGGACGTCTCACGTCGCATGTTTCACGACGCACGTCGCACGTCGCACATTGCACGTCTCACGTCTCACATCTCTCAAGTTGCGTTCACGTCTCCCACGTTCCACGTCCCACGTTCCATGTGTCACGTCTCACGTCCCACGTCCCACGTCTCACGTCTCACGTCTCACGATCCACGTCCCACGTTTCACGTCCCACGTCTCACGTCTCACGTCACACGTCACACGTCACATGTCACATGTCACATGTCTCACATCTCACGTTTCACGTCCCACGTCCCACGTCTCACGCCACACGTCTCGCGTCACACATCTCACGCCGCGTCCCACGTTCCACGTCTCACGTCTCACATCCTACGTTCCACGTATCAGGTCTCACGTCCAATCTCCCACGTCTCACGTCTCACGTCTAACGTGTCATATCTCACGTCCCACGTCTCACGTCTTATGTCTCACGTCTCACGTCTCACGTCTCACGTCTCTCGTCTCTCGTCTCACGTCTCACGTCTCACGTTTTATGTCTCACGTCTCACATCGTCTCACGTTTCACGTCCCACGTCATACGTCCAACGTCTTACATTTCACATCTCATATCCCACTTCTCACGTCCCACGTCCTACATCTCACGTCTCACATCTCATGTTGCACGTTCCATGTCCCACGTAGCACGTCTCACGTCTCACGTCCCACGTCGAATGTCTCACATTATTGCACTGAAATATTTGATTCTTTCATAAAATAATGGTGCTTTGGTGGTTGCAGTATAGCTAAGGTTTTTCTTTGCTGTTTATCCTTCTTCAAATTTGTTATTGATCGAAAGAAGAGAAAAGACATTATTTTATCGGAAATAGGAAAGCTAACCTTATGCAACAACAATAATTTAAAGTTTTTGCAGATGTCTGCTATCATTACATGGATGATTTTAGAAAAATGTTTAGATGTTGGCAGATAATATTTTTTTTATTGGTTTTCTATTCTGACATACAATATGCGAAAAGATGTGTCCCAAAATTCTAATAGAGGGTGGGCAAAAAATATCCATTTTTTTATAATCCAATCTATTTTTCTATGATCTAATCCATTTAATATCTATTTTATTAAAAAATCAATCAATTTAAAATTCATTTTATTGGATATGGATATCAATCTGATATATATTTTATGAATTGGATATCCATTCTCTAAATTTAGATTTTCAAAATGGATAATCCAAAATATCCAATCCAAATTTTAAGTTTATATTTTTGGTTTGGCTAGGCTAAAGGTTGAGACAAACTAGTCCAAATTTAGTCGTATTTGATTGAGTTTGCGTGACCCTATACAAAATTTGGCCGAATTCTGTCAAGTCGGTCTCGATCGAAATTTGGCCCAGCTGGTCCTAGAAAAAATTTGGAAGTATTCAGTTGAGTTCACCCCGACCCAAATTTGACTACATTGGCCTGAGTTGACCTAGACAAAATTTGACCGTATTCGGCCGAGACAGCCGCGACCAAAATTTGGTTGTATTCAGCCTAGTTGGCTTCAGTCAAAATTTGGTCGAATTCAATCGAGTTGGCACTCATTGAGATTTGGCCGAGTCGGCCTTGGCCCAAATTTGGTCTTATTTGGCTGAGATGGCCTTGGGTGAAATTTAGCCGTATTCAAATGAGTCGGTCACGATCGAAATTTGGCCGTATTCAACTAAGTCAGCCACGACCGAAATTCAGTCGAGTCGGCTCCGGTCAAAATTCGGTTGTGTTGGCCTCGACCAAAATTTGACCAAATTGGTTCTGACCTGAATTTGGTCGTATTTGACAGAGTCGATCGCGTTGGTCGTGAACAAAATTTTGTCAAGTTGGCACTTACCCAAATTTAGCCGTATTCGATCGACTAAGTTTCGAACGAAATTTGTCTATATTTAACTTAGTCGACTGTGATCGAAAATTGGCCTTATTCAGTCAAGTCGGTCCCGACCAACGAATTTAGTGGAGTCAACCCTGACCGAAATTTGACTGATCAGGACCTGACCCAAATGTGACCATATTTGGCCAAGTCGGCTCTAGCCAAAATTTGGTCGTATTAGGCAAAATCGACTTTGGCCGAAATTTAGTCGAATCCAGTCAAGTCGACCTCGACTGAAATTTTGTTGAGTCGACCTTAGCCCAAATTTGGTCACGTCGTCCCCGACCGAAATTCGTTCGAAAGTCATCCAAGGTCATCCCATACTGAAATTTGGCCTCGTTGGCCTCAATAAAAAATCTGTCAAATTCTATGGTGGCAGCTCTATCGAAAATCTAATCCACATCCATTTTGGATCCAAATAATGGATGTGGATCTAAATTTATGTCCATAGGGCTGACACCAAAGAATTTGACAAATTTGGCCGAATACTTCCAAATTTTGTCCAGGACCAACTGGGTCAAATCTCGACCGGGACCGACTTGACAGAATTTGGCCTAATTTGGCAAAATTTTGTACAGGGTCACACCAACTCAATAAAATATGACTAAATTTGGGGTAGTTCGTCTCAACCTTTAGCCTAATCTAACAAAAAATATAAAGTGAAAATTTGGATTGGATATTTTGGATTATCCATTTTGAAAATCTAGATTTTGAGAATGAGTATCCAATCCATAAAATATATAAAATATAGATTAGATTGATATCCAGATCCAATAAAATGGATTTTAAATGGATTGAATTTTTAATAGAATGGATATTAAATTGATTGGATCATAAAAAAAAATAGATTGGATCATAAAAATTGGATTTTTTTCCCACCCTTATGATAATTTTTACAGCCCCTCAAAATCATGGGATCCATATTCTCCAAATGTTTTTTCCAATCCATATTTTTTTCCTACACTACTATTATTGGTTGAATAAAGAATTTAGTGAAATAAGTGACAAAGCATTTAGAGGATTAACCGACAAAGCATTTATATGAATAATTCCTGTGACAAAGGTGTTTCTTATTACACTATCCGACCATCACCAAAAGTTTATTTTACCTTTAAAACAAATATTTTCGATTGTTATCCGGTATGTATTTTTTATTATATTTTAGACTGTACAATTTAGAATATAAATATTCTATTACAGATTCTACCATGTGTAATGTATCATTAAAAATATATTTCGAATTCCAAAAACTTTTTCAAATCATGTAGTTCAAAATTCAAAATAACGAACCAACCTGCAGGACAGACCACCAAACCTGGCATCTTTTGTCATTCTTAAAAAAAAAAAAGGGTTCGAAGCTAACCAACAACTCAATCGTGACACAATTTAATGTAATCACCTACTTACACATTTTTAATTTTAATTGGTTTATTAAGTAGACTATTCTTTTGCAACATTTTAAGAGATCCATGAGATTTGAGGAAGTGGATTCAATAACTTTTTAGAAGGAAAAGTTACGTAATTTTAGTTTATATTAATGTCTTGAATAAATCACTTCAATTTTCTAAAAAGGTAATAAAAAACAGATAAAAATGAAGTAAAGTTGTATGACTTTTCTCTGCAAAAAGTCATTGACTTTGTTTCCAAAATTTGATGTAGGATGGGTAAATTGTTTCATAATTTTTTTTAATAAAGAATAAATTGTACATAAATTAAAATTAGTTTTTTATCCTGACCTCGTTATTGTCTCTACTATCAAGTATTAAGGGAAATTAATTTTTCTCCATAACAGATATGGAATAAATCATCATTCTCTCTGATAATTTATATGTTAAATAACTATGAATTTTCAAATATATAATATAAGAAACCATTTACAAAAAATAAATTATATTTATACAAAATATTTTTATTTTATTTTCAGAAAACGAACTTATTATATTTAATTAAAGTTAAACAAAATTGTGTCAACAATCCTTTAAGACTAGTTCAATAATGTTGATGTAAAGTCCTAAAAAATAATTAAGAATAGAAGTGATTTGTAAAAGATGATATTCGATTATTTTATTATTTAAAAGTTAAATTACGAATAGAATTTTTTATTAGTCGAGTTTCATTTTATAAGAACTATCTTTTTTATAAAACTTTTTCTTAACTTTTTTTGTCTTTTCTCTAGGTCTTTGATTCTATCATTCATCCATTTGAAGATTTGAATACACCATAAGACTTTTGGCATCAAGGTCTACAATCCTACCCGATCATAATCTTGGATAGAGTAAGTTCATATTTTACTCTTCTTTTAAGTCTTGTTAATAAATATGTTACGTGTCGGGAGTGTAGGGTTTGCATGTGATGTTAAAGGGCTCATGATCAATCTCTATTTGGTTGTAATTGTAAAGGTGTGTTTTGATTCTTGATCAGAGTTTTCTACATGCAGGTAGAGAAACCTATGAGAGGTAGAGCCTGTGTGGAGCACCTTTTGAGTTTAGGAGCATGTATCCAAGTAAGGAAATCTAGTAAATTATAATAGAGCTAATTGAATTTGATTGGATGTGATGAAGCATGGCTTGATTGATATGATAAATCTATGATTCCAATTTGGATGTGAAGAAATTAGTGGTGTACTATATGTACCCAAAAACATCTCAGTCACCTAAGCCCAACGTGTTCTTGGCCTAGAAATATTCGGTAAGAATGACATTATGTCAGTCAGGGCATAACAACAATGATAAATTGTGATTAAATTAAGGTAATGACTAAAGCATATTACTAGAGTATTAGGCAAAATTAATCAAGGTGATTAAGTATATGGACCATATCCATCCAAGTAAAAACCCATAAACATAGTACAAATAGCACAATACACAAGGTAAATTGATTACGTTCCATAATTACAACATTTATTACCATCTGAAGTACGTGCCTGACTTGCGCACCAGAGTGTCTCCTATAGTTACACCTCCATTCAACTTTGAGGAGACGCCTGAGACATCTCAACTTGAAGGTTGGAGCACGTGGGAATAACTAATCGTGAAGGTATTTACAAGGTATATTTAGTCTTACAAGAACAAGTTGTTATGTCTGATTTGGTATGTTAGCCTTTTAAAATAGTTAGTTAAAACATTTGATTTTAAACTTATGTGTTGAAGAATATATAGATATTTTGAACTGTGAATGTTGTGACTTGAGTTATAATGTCATCAAATTGGTTTATTAACACTATTTGAGAATTCTTGAACTAAATTATACTTACTAAAGACTTGAGAAGAATAAAAATAACTCAAATAAGCCAATGAACCCAAATTAATATGCATTATTCAACTCTGGTATTTTGATATGTCTGTTATATTGAGTTGTTGTCTTAGTTAAATTGAAAATGTTGTCTATGAAACTGATTTCATTTTGCTAGATTATCTAATTTGCTCTATCTAAGGGTTGTTTTGAACGAAAACAAAGTATTTTAAATTAAGGAAGAGCTAGAATTGCCTAAATAGGCAAGTTGGATAACCTAACTTAGTAAAATCAGGTGTTTTTTTTTTTTCAGATACAACATCAAGCGGTACCGTAGAATTGTTGGGCACTAAGCAAAAAACTTAAGTTAATGAGTTTCGAAGGTCCAAGGCGTTGAGTGGTACTCTAACACAGCTAGATGCTCACTTGGCTGTGAGCTCTAGAGGTTTAGAGGGTTGGGCGGTACCCTAGTCGCGCTAGACACTCACTTAATAGTGAACAACAGAAACTTTGACACTAGCCTTCAACTGTAGGGCATTGGGTATGACCTTAATTTTATTTATGGACTACCTCAATAAAATTAAAGTTTCTACTTTGTTAATGTTGGATCAACTAAAATTTTGATAAATAATTCTTGAAATGTGAATTTTCGATTTAACCATTCAAATTGTCAATTAAAAATGTATAATTTGAGAAATACATCTTACTATTTTGAAATTATTTAACATACTTATCTCGTCCAATTTTTTATGAATCAAACTAAAAGAATATGATTAAGATATTATACCACCGTTATATCATTTGATCTAATTTGAGTTAAGATCACCTAATTAAAATTGACTTGAGAATATTTTAATTTAAATTCAAATGTAAAAGATACTTACAAATCTGAAAAAAAAATAATAGAAAAAATGTCGAATCAAAGAATGTCTTACTATGAATATTAATTTTAGTTGTTTTTAATATATTTATATAAATGGATTGAATGTAAAATATGAAACTATGTTTGAATATAAAATTAATTGATTAAAATAAATTTAAAATGGTTTAGATTTATATATTTGAATTCTTTTCACAGATGTGCAGAAGAGGCAAGTTACTTAAAACCGTAAATGGCGTAATGAAACTTAGGCGTGTGGATGTTGATTATTGACCTTTCTTTACTGCTGAATTGGTTTTTGAAAGCAAAGCAAAGCAATATCATTAGTTTCGGCTCCACACAAACAACTTTCACCGATCAATAATTGTTTCCATCCATTTTTTTCTACCATCTCAAGTTATGCAACTTCACAAATATGTTTCATTACATGATTATAGGGAAGTAAAAAAAATTTGTATATGCGGATAAAACTCGTAATGGATAAGAGATGAATATTATAAATGGATTTTTATGGATAACGAGTACGAATATTTCTTATACCCACATGTTAACGGGTCGGTATCATAATATATGTATTCGTAGATATTCTTATACCTACTATACTCTAATTTAAATTAAAAAAATTAAAAAAATATGATTGAAATATTAACCTATTGATTTTGAATGAGTTATTTTTTATGAATTTATTTTCAAAAATCTTTGTTTCTTTGTAAACTATCATTCAATTATATTTAAATGAGTTATTTGAACTTTACTGAATTTTATAAATGTTATGTATTGTATTTTATTTGAATTTATGGTTAAAATATGTTCTTAAATATTTAAAAAAAAAGATTAAATATTTGTACCCATGAATATTAAAAAAAATATGTAAATACTTGCATGACAGATATATGCACGAATATAAGAACGGACACAAGAACGAATATTTAGCCAGGAAACAAGTATGAGATAGCTACTACTTGTGTCTTATTCGTCCAATTGACATTTCTAAACCCTTGTTGATATTTATAGAAATCTTGAACTTGCAAATTACTTTCACAAATATTTAATTGGAGTAAGGTTGTATATGGACGTAATTTTTAAAATTTTAAAAAATGAAATGTTTAAAATTATAAGTTTTCAATTTAATTTTTATTGTTTTAACATTATGTTTAAACTAATTAACTAATGTTTAAACATTTTATTTGAACAGAAAAATTTATTTTTTTACTATATATGTAATACTTATTTTTATATAGGTAAAAATTAAAATTTTAATATTAAGTTTCATAAAAAAAAAATATTCATCTGTGTTTTTCAAGTATTCAGTTATCAGAAGATAATATTTCATGACATTTAGTAATTTAAAATATGTATTAACATTTTTATTATCTCATTGACAATAGAGTGAAAGAAAAAGGAAAAGAAAAGAAAAAAGTTCAATAATGTGAGAGAAGGTTCTGGATAAAGAGAAGTTATGAGAGCATATAAAGGAATGAAAAAAAAAAAGGAGAAAACATGAGACACGGTGAAAATGAGTATCGACAAAGGAAAAAAAAAAAGAGAAAAAAGAGAGAGAAGTAGAGAAATAAATAAAACTCATGATTAAGAAGACATAGATGATCTTTTATAGAATATCTAATAGTTTATGTAAAATATTATTTTTATTAAATAAATTGTACAAACAAAATTTTTAAAAGCAATAATAAAAAAAATTGTACATATTTTAAAAATTTAACATAAACTAAATTGATTATTCCATTGATTTATGTGATTATATTATAAGTGGTTTATAGTAAGGACAAAAGGAGTGATCAAAAGAACACTAAAACAAAAACAAACGTAAATATTGCCTTTAGACTTAATTGTGAGAAAAATCAATTACTTTTTGCAATGGTTAAGGATAACAGTTAAATTTATTTAGTGTTATTGTTTTTATTCAATAACGATAAATATTTTCTAAATTACCTTCAGATTATATTTATTTAGAACGATGTTTTAGATTTAAAAGATAAAAGTATATTTAAAACAGTAGCATTAAATAAAATTCAGGAAGTTGTAATTTTTTATATTTAAATTCGTTTAATATAATTATTTATTTATATTTGAGTATAAATGTATTAATTGAAAATATTAATAGAGACATAAATGCAACTTAGAGAAGTAAACGTATTAAATTGGTTGTGACTTTTGGGTTGCTTGGTAGGTGTCAGTAAAAGGGTACTAAGAAAAAGTCAATTAAATATTGTACTTAAAAGTTCAAACACCACAGGATGCCACATTCAACACAGTTCTTCCGAGAATCGAACTCGCAACATTTATTCTGATATCAATCGTCAAGATCGAGCATTTCTCATTAAATAAAAAATTACAATTGTTGATCATAGTGTTAATTTTTTTTATTTAAGAGTATAACAATTTAAACAACACAATTTAATTATAATTCAATTTATTTTACTTTTGTCACGAGATAATTGCTACATAATATATATATATATATATATATATATATATATATATATATATTAAAACTTTTTACAATTTGAATGTAATAATGCTAAAAACACCCAACACACTGATTTTGAGTGTCTTTCCTTTTGGCGTTTTCCGTATTACAAGCCTCTCCTTTTTTTAAAGTATGTTTGAATTATTTGATGAGATTGTGGTGGTGAGAGGTAATGTTTTTCTGATGGAAGTGATGAGAAGATATTAAGGAATATGTTAACATCAAGATACTTGTATTTTATTGAGCTGTTTTTCATTTAAATATATAATTAATATTGATTTCATTAAAAAAGAATATTAAAATAATCATTTGTCAGATTATTGAGGAACGTATGGCTCTCCAAAAAATGTTTGAAATTTATTTTTTATATATATTTATATTTTTTTTTTAAATTCTATTTATATATTATTATATTATTTATATTAAATTTATATTATGAAAAATTATAATAAAAATAAAATACAGATAAAATAAAATAAAAATTAATGGAGACATTGGTTTATAAAAGATAATAGGGTTTTTTTTTTGTGACTATGAAATTTGTTTACCATGTAAGTTATTATGAAAGTGTGTGAGGAGAAAGAAATGTAAAGATTTATGATTGAGAAACAAATGTTGGGAAACACATAAATTGAGATTGAAGTATACATTCTCGCATGATCTCTCACAGATAAAGGTTAGTATCTTATTATGACTTATGTACGCTAGATTTATAATTCTTCTTAGAATGTTTCTCCCAGATTAAGTTTATCCTAAATTAGTATACATTCTCACTTTTTTATAACACCCCTCCAACTGAGAGCATGTCACATCTCTCCAGTTGGGAGGGTGTTAAAGGTCAGGTTTGGGGTTCGATTCCCACTGGCAACAACCCACCTGCGATGAGGGAATCCCGAGGTGAGGGGTTGCGGTGTATTTGTGATAAAGATGACAAAAAATGCATTTGGTTAACTAAATTTGGGAAATTTTATGGAACCATGAATTTATGACGAGTTGCATGTAATAAATTTAAAAATTCATTAGAATGCAATTCGGGAAAACCATCCTCAAATTTGTCAATACCCGCTAAATCAAATTGATGAGTACGGATAACTTATCTAAAACGGTATTTGTGGTTTGATATCATGACATAATAGTGAATTATAGTCATATTTTGTTGGATTCTACTATTATGTGTGTTTCTTTTAAATAAAAAAATTGAATAGAGAAAATGAATTTTTTTAACTAAAAAAATAATTATATGTAAAAAATTTAATTTGACATCCCTATATTTTTTGTCCAAGTTCAGCCGTGTATATCAAAATGTGCAAGTTAAAATTATTATTAAGTATTTGAAAACAACATTATTTTGTCTTCATATTCTTATGTGTTTAAATCCATTGATCATAACTCTAAGATAAACATGTATGTAATTAAGCATGTATAAATATATCATTTAACTTACTCCACTAAATTGGAATCTTAAATTCGTGGTTTTTTAGAATGTTACTTCTCATATAATTTTTATATATATATATATATATATATATATATATATATATATATATATATATATATATATATATAATATAACGTTTATACTACATTTTATAAAATCAAAATAAACATATAATAAATAAAAAAATAACTACTAAAAGATTGAAGAGATAGCTTGTACATTCTCATACGGTATATTTAGAGTTTCTGAAGCTGTCGTGATCACCTTCTTATATGTCATCCATTACATATACTGTGTCTAGATGTTTCGTCCATTATATAATGCCTGTCATTGCATAAATTTATTCTTTTTTTTATGTGAACAAACAAAGAAAAGAGACATTTTTCTTCTTCTTTATAATCAACAAAATAGCACATCGAATAAATACTTTTATCCATCAAGCTTAAGGAAACTTTAGTTCATAAATATATGAAATAGTTCATAATTATTTATACATTCGAATATCCTTTTCATAAAAACATAAAATAATAAAATTTTTATAACTTAATAAGTTAATTATAGTTTATCAACATTTTTATTTTTAGTTTTTAGATAAGTGTAGTTTATGGATTTTTTTTTTTAAGTTTTTAATGAAATTATAATCTAAATATAAGTATGATGATCAAGCTGGCCCACAAATTCAACTTTTTTCTAACCAATCTCACAAATTCACCGAAAAAACAGAGAAATGCGAACCACATTATATGTTACCACTAAAATCACCGAGTGGGTTGTCCTTTCTCCTTTTAACGTAAAGTCGAAAGGCAAATGAAACTTTTGAAGGTAAATTGACCAATTTAGTTTTGATGTGAAGCATAACAAATTCTGTCTTTGAAAAATACAGTTTCGTAATTTCGTCTATTGTTAAAAAGTGACCATTTTATAGTTTTTAGAATCATTTTTAACATTAAAATTAGGGACAATCTATCACTAAACTTTAATATTACCATCATTTTGTTTTTTATACACAACAAAGTTAAGTTAGAATCTTTGTCCTATTCAAAATCACGTATTGAGAGACTCAGTATTTACTCTGCTTTTGACCGCACTTCATTTTTAACGTTTTATTTTATAAATAAAAAAGTTTAGTTAAAATGGTCTTTTAAATTTATGTTTTTTAATTATAGTTCAGGACGACTTTTAAAATAAGCCACCATATATCATTTATCAAAATACATAATTTTATCATGAAAATTCTCTCAACACCTTCTGTACTCTTCGCTCACCAGGATCTAGCAACACAAAAAATCAAATTATAACTCAAAATATATTTACAAAAATTAATATCTAACTTAAAAAATAAGATTTAAGTTTCATTGTCTATTAAGTTTATGATAAAAAACTAAATTGATATCTTTTACTGTTAATAATTATTTAAAACAAAGATAAAAAAGAAAAAGAAGAGTTAAAATGCACTAGAAAGATGATGAAGAGAAGGAAAAGGAAGCGGGAGAAGTGTGGAGTGAGATGGAGTGGGAGAATGGAAATGGTGTTGTTCGGTTGGGGAGGTGAGAGACAAAAGAGGAAGGGTGAAGTGGCACAAATGAAAGAGATACACATAAATATTTGTAGCTTTAATCTCTATCTATATATATATAAAAGAATATATTTGGTGTTTATAATTTTATTTCTGATTTTACTTTTTAATAAATAAATATTTTAAAAAATATATATTTTTAAAAACAAGTTATTTGTTCCGACTAACACTAACTTTGATTTAATCAATTTTATCTCTTACTATTGAGTGTCCAAGTTTTTAATGATTTTCATATTTTTTATTGATAGAATCTCTATAATACTTGCTGATATATGACATACATTAAGCATTTTTTGTTCATATAATTTTCTACACCAACACTAATGACATTACATCTTGTATGAGAGATCTATGATCTTCTTTTTTCTTTCTTAGTCCTCTGCATTATGTTGGAGATTTTTGTAATTTGAGTATTCTAAAGGGGACCAAGTTCCATATTGTCTAGTCTAAACTTTTTTAAAATAATTTAAATATCAAGACCTTACCACGTATAAAGTATTGTACATTTGGAGTCCGAAACTCGGTCACAATTTTATTGTTAAAAATTGCATCAAACGGTTGAAGGACGAAAAAATATTTAAATTATTTTTTATCTTAAATATAAATGCTACGAGACTATTAGACGAACAACATATCATTTAAAAATATTATGTAACACGTATAAAAAACACTCTATTCATGTTGTCAATAATCTTGAAATTGTAAAATGTGTTGGAATTAAATATTTGTAAACAATCTATATATGCGAAACACTACAAGAAAACTTATAAATAGTGACCAATAATTATTAGTAACTATAATAACCAATATAGAGACCAATTTATAAAACAAAAAATTATTAATCACTAAAATAGTCACTATTATGAATAAAAAAATTATAACCGGTCACTAAATTGGTTTTAAAATTAACTACCATGGTTTTAGTTATCAAAGGAAAAAGAAATCGGTCACTAAAAATTAGCTATCTAAATTTCTAAATTGGTCTCTTATTAAGTAGTAATCAATTTAATAATTAATTATAATTTTTTATTTATAGTAATGACTATTTTGTAATTAATAAATTTTTTATTTTGTAAATTGATATATAAATCGGTGAATATAATGATTAATTATTTATAGTTTTTAAAATTAATTTGTAATGGAAGATTTTCTTGTAAAAGTATTCTGTTTGCTTTCTTGAGTAAGAGTTGGACCTCTTTGGAATATTCACTGCAAACAGATTTTATCTTTGATGTTGTCTATGTGACTAATTACTAATTAATTCTCGGTTGGAGTAACAATTGAAGGCGTGGGTAGAACGTTTAAATGAATTTAATCGTAATTAAGTTTTCCATTAAATGATATATGACTAATTGCATATACCCTATGAGACGAATGGAAGTAGTTGAAGATATTCACCAAAGCGAGTTCACTCATTTGAAGTTTTGATTGTGATGGTAGCAATCAGAGGCGAGTGGAGTTGCGGAAATTGAATTGAAAGGCAAGGTAACCGAAAATTAGGGTTAAAAAATGGTCAATCTTTACTACTGAGATTACTTAATAGATGTTCTTTTTTAAACATAAAACAAAAGACCAAGTTTGGAAAGTGATATTAATATATAGTTTGTGATACACGGCGAATCAGACACAGCAAGTATGAAACGCGGATTAAACTACCTGCTACGCAACACCAACAAATACAGTCAATGATTTATTAAATATATATTAAATGTTTATTGTTTACCCAACCACCACCAAAATTATTGCTACAAAATATTCTACAAATTTTCTTTATTCTTTTATTCATTTGCATACGTATTTGTCAATGTAAAACAACACCCATACTTTTATCTTATTCAATGTTAACAAATCTTAAGCACCACCCCTAAAAAAGGAAACACACCCTCACAATTTTTATTTATTTTTAATTATATATGTAGTATTGATGGTTATTATAAAATAACATATTTATTTTAGAGGTATCATTAACATGGTTTTGTTATTGAAAGCTAAAGGATTTTAAGATTTCACTTATCGTTTAATGATAATCTTTTCTATTTTTATGTTTTTAGTAAATTTAAATCTATAGAAAATATGTGTTACAAAATAGACTATAACATTCCTCAACTTTTTATACACGACAATATATAATTGAATACAAGAATAGAAATTCTTACCAAAAAATAGTCTTCTAGGTGTTGGAACGGAAACAATAGAGAAGTTTGATAAAGGAAAAACTTTGGAGTATTTGATTCATGCTAATTTTGGTTTGTTTTTATTTATCATTTTGAAAATAACATTGCTACTTTTTAAAAAAAACTTGTGATTTCCATGAAATCATTTTCATGTGGTGAGCAGAGAATATAAACGGGCATTTACTATTTTTTTTTGTAATTTTAACCAAAAATAGCTTAATTGATTAACTTCTGTTTAAGTAAAATATAATAATTTTCTGTTTAAATGTTTTGAAATAAACTAAAATTTAAGTTTATATGTCAACAGTGAAACCGTGTTTGTGGGGGTAGCAAACGTACTCAGCATCATTTCTGATTTAACAAATTAATTCTCAATATAAATATAGTTTAGAAGGCACGAAATTATCAGTTTAGCTTACAATTGAGATTAGGATCCATAAGTATGATATATATTAATAAAATAAACAATTCAATATAGTTTGTAAGTGTCTTTTTATATTTTTTTTATAAAATAACTCATGTCATTTATTATTATTTATTTTCATACGCGGATTCAAAATTTATATTCTTTCGTTAATAAATATATTTAAAACACAAAATATTGTCCTAAAAAAGGATGTCTCGTATCGAGATAAGAAAATATAACTAGGAATTAATTTTATCAAAGATCTTTAACCGTCTTTAAACTATTTAAACTTAAATTTAGTATATAATAAAACACAAAGTGTCTAACTATTTGTACATAAAATTTATTTATGATTTTAATAAAGACTCAACATTTATTTAATTTATATTCTCCGCAAATCATGTTGACAAACAGTAAAAAGAAAGTGGTAGGAAAAAGGAAAAGAAAAAGAAAAAGAAAAATTCAGTATAATTAAGATTGTCACTGACGTGACAACTGTTATGGTTTCCATTTTTGCAGAACATTCTTACGCTAAATGCGAGTTCATTTTCTTACATTAAATTATTTAATTTTGATTATCAATCTAAATCAGACAGAACAGAGAAATAAATTTTTTTTTTCACAAATAAAACTATAAAAAAAATCCTTCTCCTACCTCTGAAACTGCATTCAAAATCAATTCAAATACCGATAGGTGTGCCTGCTCCTGCAGCACCACCAGAAGCCACAACTTTTTTTTTTTCTCTCACTTCTCTCAACATCGCCTCTTCAATAAATGCACGCCTTCTGAAGTCTGAAAACTGGTTTTTCATTTTCAAAACCAGCCCAGATCAGGAAAAGTCGTAAAGTTATTATCTTTGTCTACTTCAGAAGTACCCAAACAACAACAGTGCTTGTGGTTTTGCAATCTGTTTCTGGGAACCCATTTTTCCTTTTTCTCTCTCATGCCGTAGTGGTTGCTTGTTCTTTTGAGGATTTTGGGTGGTTTGTTTGTGCATAGTGCTAATGTCTGTCTCAAAGTACAAAATACTGTCTCTTTGTCTGGTTTCATGGCTGTGGTGCGGTTATGTGGCTGTGGCTTCAAGTGAGAGCAGTATCGGTTCCAAAGACCTTGATCAGACACCAACGTGGGCCGTTGCTTGTGTCTGCACTGTTTTCATCTTGATATCATTAACTCTGGAGAAAAGCCTTCACAAAGTGGGAACGGTGTGTCACCATTTTCAAAGTTTCTTCTCTTCTCTTCTTTTCGGCCTTGTAAATTTAATTATTATCACTGTTTTCTTGTGCATGCGTTTGACAATCAAGTTAACGGCCCCTTCCATACTCTGCTTCAGTTTTATTTACTTTAATTGGGTCTCAATGGAGTTGTTATTTTTTTTTTCTATAGCTTTTTTTTTGTCCCTTTTCCTGAGGCTTTGGTATTTGCGTTTGATCCCTGAATTTGCGGGGTTCTGTGATTTTTCTTGTACATTGTCTGTTCTGCCTTTGCAGTTTCATTATTTGCTTCCGAGGAAAATCCTTCTTTCGTTTTTTTGTTTCTGAAATTATGTTTTAATGCTTGAAATCTTAGAAGTTGAAGGGTTGTTGTCATAATCGGTGCTTGTTGGGATTTTCCTCTTTGCTAACCTGATGATTTTTTTTTCCCAGTGGCTACATGAAAAGCACAAGAAGGCTTTGCTTGAGGCTTTGGAAAAGGTCAAAGCTGGTAAGAATTTTCAACAGAGCGATTAGTTGTCATGAACTAATGCTTACATCGTGGAGCCAAAGCAGTTTGACTCTTCTTCTTGACTTAATTTATTTTATTGTAATTTATGTGAATGGTTGTTATTATTATAATAATAATTGCTACTACTTCTTTCCCTGTTTTTATATTGTTGGTTTTGATTTTGCAGAGTTGATGATTCTTGGTTTCCTTTCACTGCTTCTTACTTTCGGGCAGAGTTACATTGTTAGAATATGCATTCCTACTGATATTGCAGACAAATTGTTGCCATGTCCGCTTGCTGGTACCGAAGAAGAATCAAGTAGTGAAGAGGAACACCATAGGAGGCTTCTTTCTTATGATCGCAGATATTTGTCAGATCATGCTGCCCCTTACCAATGCAAGAAGGAGGTAACTGGGTTTCCTCGCTAAGATTTTATTTAATTGAATGAAACCTTAGTCTGTGTTCTTTTCTGAAAAGGGCTTGGAGATTTTATCTTAGTTAACATAAAAGTATTTCAACACGATAATATATTTAACACTGTTTTTCATGATACTTTGCAGAATTATGTTTGTAGAAACAAATAATATTTATGTAGTCATGCCATGTCATGGATGTTGTTTGATCAGCGTATGCCGTCTCATTCAAAATGCCATCTTTAGTTGTAGAGTGATCAATTGAAAACAATTGCTTCTCTCACTCAATGAAATTAATAGAAACATAGAAGAAAACTCATCAGCTACACTCCCATTCTCTGTTAGGTTTCCCACTTGTTCACTTCCATCAGCAGTCAGCACAATATAAAAAGCTACTTTTGTGCATCCATGTCTGACCTTATTTTATATTTATTGTTTATTCGTATCAGTAGTTTCCTATCTAATTGTTGTTGGTTGCAGGGACAACAACCACTTATATCTGTCAATGGATTGCACCAGTTACACATCCTCATATTCTTCTTAGCAGTCCTTCATGTGTTTTACAGTGCTGTAACAATGCTTCTTGGGAGACTAAAGGTTTGGATGTATTTTTTTTCTTTCTCTGTTCTTTCTTCTTTCTATAGCTTTATTGATCGAATACTTCAGATATTTTTCCATATCTGTGCATTTTAAGGATACCAATTTAGTAATAATAATCCTTTGGCTTCCTCCTTGCTTTGGAACCATGATACCTTGAAGATTTAATAGTTGAAATTTCTTGTATTTACTGGTTTGCAAATTTTTTAATTTTCTTCTAAGAAAAAGGAAAAAAAAAATTAAGTAGATTTAATTTAAACTTTAAATTGAAGATATAATAATAATGGCTTGAATTTTTGTTCTGATCAGATTATTCCTTCATGGGTGTTAGTGCATCTATACTAGAGGCAGTTGTAGGTAGGTTGAAAGCTGCTGCAGAATACATATACATTCATACATACATATATAATAATAATAATGATGATGATAAGCCAAGACCAAAGTAAGGTACGTCAACTTTAAGATAAAAATGAAAATGAAATCTTGGCTTGGGTGTTTAATCCGAAATATGACAGTTTAAGTCTTGAGATGGGTCACTTATAAGATGGTCAAATATTGAGAATTTAGACCCGGTATTTGCACCCAAAGTCTCACTATGATTAGATTTGTGAGTTTTTCTGTCAAAAAAACTTCTTAAGCAGGGTCATGTCCTTCTTGTGTTCATTGATGATGCGGAGTTGGTGACTGAAATTTCTTTTTTTTTTGTGCAGATTCGAGGTTGGAAGGCATGGGAGGAGGAGACTTCATCTCATGGATATGAGTTTGCCAATGGTATGATGTCCAATGATGTATTTAACTGTGTTTCTTCTTCTAGTGTAGAATTCCTTATTTTACTGACAAGTGTAGTGTACCATTTTACTTTGAAATGCTGCTACATGCAATCTCATGCCAATATTGAAAATTTACTATGCCCGCAGATCCCTCAAGATTCCGCCTTACACATGAAACATCATTTGTGAGAGCTCATGCTTCTTTTTGGACAAGATATTCAATCTTCTTCTATATAGTAAGATTCATTTTACCAATCTTCTATGTTTTCACAATTTGTTTGGTTGAGGGCTTGACTTAATCAACTAGTTAGGGGTGCAAGTACCGTAACCTTTGTTGGACTTGTAAATTTGTGAAAAGAAATGAACGGTGGACTTTAATAGCATTGGTTTAGGTATAGCTCTGAAGAATCAGAAAGTGAAGTAGAACAACTTATGAATTCACTACTTCAATTTTTTTACATCATCAGTTATGAAAAGCCTGCTTGTTTATAACTTGAATTAAATTTATGATTCTCTTTAAAGTTTTGTAATATGTCTTCTATGTTGCCAATTTCAGGGATGCTTTTTTAGGCAATTTTATCGGTCTGTGGGCAAGGCTGACTACTTGGCTTTGCGCAATGGATTTATCACTGTGAGACCTACTCCACAATACAACATGTTCTTTTAAAGCTGAATTTGCCTTCCTCTTTTGACAGTGCATTGTGTGTAGGTACACCTGGCTCCTGGAAGTAAATTTAATTTCCAAAAGTATATCAAAAGATCCTTGGAGGATGACTTCAAGGTTGTTGTTGGTGTCAGGTAACTCTTCTAAACATTGCATTAGTAGCATTATATTGTATATAGAGATGGCAAATAAACCCGTCCCCGTGGGTATTGTCCGAACCCGTCCCCGTTTTGACGGGGAATCCCCGCATTGACTGGGTATGGGTATGGGTATGGGGAATCCCCGACTTTTTCAGTTGGGTATGGGGATGGGTATGGGGATGTACATATACCCGCCATAATACCCGTCCCCGCCATATCTTCATTCTCGTTTAAATTATTAAAATATTCACAATTAATCAAGTAACCCATATATATATATATATATATATATATATATATATTCTATTTTTTATTTCTTTTAATTATTTCATTTGTCATTAAACTCATTCTCATCTCCAATATATTTTTTATCTTATCATAACCTTTATGTAATTATGTTAAAATAATGTATGTTAATAAAAAAAATTATGCCTTACATTTAAATATTTATATTATTTTTTAATATTTTTATTTATTATAAATTTTCCTTTCACATGAGAATGTTTATACTCTCAATTTAAGGTAATATAAAAAAAAAATTCTTTACTTATTATTATTATTATTATTAATTTTTGTTTAATTTGAAGAACTCTTTTGTTTCATTAAAGTAATTTTCGTTATTTTTCAACCATTAAGTATATATGTTGATATTTGAAAAGTTTTCTTAGTTCTCTGAGATATTTTTCGTCTTATCATACCTTAGTTATACATTTGATTTCCTTTGTGTGATTTTTTTCGATAGTCTCTCAAATTATTTCTAAAACACACATTTGTTAGTTTTTTAATATTTTTATTTATTGTTTTTATTTTCATCATGTAGAATAATATATCATAATGTAATTGTTTCACTTTAAATTCTGTTTGAAGTAGTTAAAATTATATATATATATATATATATATATATAATGATATTTAGGAATAATATATGATAATTTACTACAAGAAAAAATGAAATGGTGACTGATTTAGTCAGTAACCCATATCAGTCACTATTTTTCGTCATTGATGGTAGTAGTTGATTTATTGTCTAAATTAGTGACTGATTCAATGATCGAATCGGTACTTGATTTAGTGACCAATTTAATTACTAATTTATTTGTAATTTAATGATAAATTTTTTGGTCACTAATGATATTTCTATTTATTTTTAACCACTTCAAACATAATTTAATAATTAGTTCTCTAAGGTTTTTTTCATTTTATCATACCTTAATTATACATTTGATTTCCTTTGTGCGATTTCTTTCGATAGTCTCTCAAATTATTTCTAAAACACACATTTGTTAGTTTTTTAATATTTTTATTTATTGTTTATTTTCATCATGTAGAATAAAATATTTCGATATATTCTATCTAATTATTTGTTATTTTATAACTCACTATTAATCATACTGTAATTTTTTTTACTTTAATTGTATAAATAACTTTTATTTACTACAATATAAAAATTTAATGTAATTTCTATGAATATTTTTTTGTCACTATGCAACATATATTGAAGTTCAAAAGATACAAAATCTATGTCAAAATTTTATTATTATGTTTATTATTTGTTTTTTGTGTTATTTTGATCAAGTGATGTGTTATAACTTTTTATTAGTGTATAAAAAAAAGATTCATTATAATTTAAAAAATTGAAGTAAACAAATATTTAAAATATATTTTAATTTGAATATTTGTTCTTTGTGTCATTTTGATCAAGTGATATATTATAACTTTTATTAGTGTATAAAAAAGAGATTCATTAGAATTTAAAAAATTGAAGTAAACAAACATTTAAAATATATTTTAATTTGAATATTTGTTTTCCTTTTATACTTTTTTGAAATATTTTTTAATTTTATCAACTAAGTTCATTAATGTTGTAGTTTGCAAATTTAATAAATGTTTTGGTTCACATGAAATTTTATTTGGTATTCTAATATAAAATATAAACAATTATAATTTATTTTAATGTATTTGGCATCGAAGAAAATCCTCCTAATATTAAATATTTCATAATATTATGTTTTCTTTACCGTAATTTTTTTTCTTTTATAAAAATTAATATTGAAGTAGTTAGAACATGGGTACGGGTATGGGTACGAGATTATACCCGTTACCCGGTGGGGATGGGGATGGGAAAAAAGTTTGATACCCGTTGGGTTTGGGTATGGGGATGGAGATGAATTTTTTATGCGGGGATGGGTATGGGATAGTGAAACCCGTCCCCGTCCCGCCCCGTTGCCATCCCTAAGTTTGTATATATGATTTTTCCTATGGTAACTTGTCTGACATACTTGCTCACTATGCTGTTGACAGTCCCATCCTCTGGGCTTCATTTGTTGTATTCCTGCTACTAAATGTTAATGGTGAGCAACAATTTTCTTAGTGGAGTTTTATGGAATTCACAATTATTCAGTTGAAGGATAACAGTTGGTTAACCTTGTAAAAATTTGCAGGATGGCATGCTATGTTCTGGGCATCCTTAATTCCTGTTGTGGTAAGTATTCTGTTTCTAATAATATAATTTTCATTCAGACTGATTAAGATTTACAATTACAATCCATTTGATTGATTTCAGATAATTTTGGCTGTGGGAACAAAACTGCAAGTCACACTGGCAAAGATGGCTATTGAAATAACAGAGAGACATGCAGTTGTCCAAGGGATTCCTCTTGTTCAAGGCTCAGACAGATATTTTTGGTTTGGTCGGCCTCAGTTAGTTCTTCATCTTATCCATTTTGCTTTGTTTCAGGTATTCAATTACTTTCCTCCTAGCAGAACCCTGACTAAACGTTTAGCAGATGGAACACAGAGCAAACGTATAATCGTTCAAGTTTAGAGTTCAAAATGCAGCTTTACCAGAGGGCAAATGTTCATAGCTAATGACATAAAAGCAATTAAAATTTTACCTTCCAGTTGTTTATTGAAATTTATTTAAGATGTGTTGAGGGTTTGCTATTGAACAGATAGATTAAAATATCCTCGTTGAACCTAGTACTAGTGAGAAAAATATTTTTGGAGCTTTGAATTTTGGACTCGTTGATGTTTGTATCTAACTAGTTTTTATTTATTTTTATCTTGCAGAATGCTTTCCAAATAACATATTTCTTGTGGATATGGGTACTGATCCTTCACACCTTGCTGATCTTAAACAATATATCCCTTTGTAGCCAGTAGATCTTGGTAAATGGATGAATAATATATGAATGATTTTTTGTTTTGCAGTATTCTTTTGGGCTGAAAAATTGTTTCCACGCTGACTACAAGCTTGCAATAGTGAAAGTAGCATTAGGGTAAGTCTTGAATTTACACTTCCCTTCCATAATAAACCATGATATTACCCTACTAATCTGATGAATTATTCTCTTGTTGTTTGAAGGCTTGCAGCACTATGCCTCTGCAGCTATATCACCCTTCCATTATATGCTCTTGTTACTCAGGTAACACCTTGTTTTGTTTCCTGGTTTTTTTGTATTTGATCAGAGCTATTATTTTCTGTGGTCACAAACGTTATGGAGTATGATGATGGTAAACACAAACAGA
Organism: Vigna unguiculata; assembly: GCF_037176805.1. NCBI lineage: Eukaryota > Viridiplantae > Streptophyta > Magnoliopsida > Fabales > Fabaceae > Vigna > Vigna unguiculata. The sequence continues at coordinate 45,741,459 of NC_140794.1, read as the reverse complement.
TGGGCTCAAGAATGAAAAAATCAATATTTGATGAACAAACATCAAAGGCATTGAAGAAATGGCACATGGCAGTGAAAAAGAAGCAGGGAGTGAAACTTGGAAACTCCAAGGTGCGAGCCATGGATGGAAGCACCACTGATTCAACAGTACACTCTTCTGGCCCCAAACTTCACCGTTACAAAACCACTGGTCACTCAACTCGAACCATGTCAGCCTATGATGATGACCATTCTGACATTGAGCTGTCTCCAGTTTCACCAACAGCAAACTTGATTGTAAGAGTGGACCATGATGAGCATGAAGCAGAAGAAGCTGAGCATCACCCAACATCCAACAATCAAGAGCTGTCACGTTTGTCAACCTTGGAAAGAAGCATGAAATAGCTTCCCAAGTTACCACATTCAACCATTTTTGTTCTTTCACAAAATCTATGTTGTCCTTGTTTAGATCTTTCTAGACATTCTTATACTTAATATAGTCAGTTCTGTACATTCTTGCTCTAAAACACTTGCCGGCATTTGAAACTTTATCCTTCTTCAAAAACCATGCTTGAGCTTTATGAGTGTGCTTGAGCAAGGGTTTATAAGTAGAGATCAAAGGCTTAAAAAGAAGTTAGTATATTGAAGGGTATGCATACATCCCATTAATCATGCTTTTTGTGTAAGTACAGCAAACATACATTCAGTTTCATGGCCTCTTATGGTTCTGCAATATTATTATTTTCTATGCTGATTCCAAATACTTGAATCTGTTGAATGGACCTTAGGATGTAAGATATAAAACCAGATTATTTGGGCTAAACCATCTATAAGTTATAGAAGATTTATAATCATATAAAAATTCACATTTTATGTCAATTTACTTCCACGGTTGTCAGGACCAGAGTGGCCAATTTGGATTAGATGAAAAATTGGTAAAATATAAAACTGGTATCAAACTAGTGGAACTAATATTAAATTGTCAACATCAATTAAAAAATCAGTCAAACCAGTAAAAGAAGAAATCATGTTATAATTGTAACCTTTTTCTTAAAAAATAAGATCAACTAAAAATATTAGTCACATTTTGTACTCTGTATATAAACTTGTCACTATATGTATATGTTGAAATTTTAATTTAAATATGAAACACATGTTTTTCTTTATTTGTATATGCATTTTAAATGTTAAGAAGTTTATTTTTAATGTTTAGCATTATAAAATTATGATGCTATATATTTTTCTAAAACATGTATATTTTTAATTATTAAATTAAAGATTAAGTGTGTTTTTAGTCCCTAAAGTATAACGTGAAATTGAATTTTGTGTCCGTTTTCAAACATTAATAGTTTTTGGTTCCCAAACTTTAAAATAAATATATATAGTCCTTGTACTAAACGATGTTAAGAATTTATTGATGTAGTTAACGATGTGTTAAGAATTTATTAAAATAGTTAACGAAGTCGCCACGTATATGTCCACATGTTTATACATGTGTGTCTCAAGTTGACACATGACAGACATAACAACATCATTTGACATATCAACAAATCTTTAAAATTGTGTTATTACTTATAGAATAAGTTATTTAAAATTGTGTTATTAGTAATATTGGTCCTCTTTTTAATAATGATTAGTCATTATAACTTTTCCTATTCAATTAAAAGTATTATTATAAAAATAACTAAAGCAAAACACATTGAGAAAAGAATAAGCCTTAAATAATAATTGATGTATATTTTTAAGCTCTTTTTTTTGGTTTAAAAAAACTTTTAATTTATTTTAAAATATTTATAACCATACAAAATACAAAATTTTGGCATTTTAAAAATGTTTAGTTTCTTAACTTTTATGTCATATTCAATTTTGTTTCTATATCTCAAACTTTGAATCAACTTAATTCTTAAACTTTAAAAATAAATGGATATAATCCTCATTACCAAAAATCGATAAGGATGTGTTGATATGGAAAACGAAGTTGTCACATGTGTCATCTGTTGACGTGGACACACACGTGTCGACATGTGATAACTTCATTTGTCACATCACCAAATTCTTAACGTTCTTTGATGATGAGACATATAGTTATTCATTTTCAATGTTTAGAGATCAAACATTATCAAAATTTGAGACATGAATGACATTCAATTTCATTCTATAATTTGAAAACTAAAATTTTATTTAACCCTTATTAATGTTGTTTCAACTCAAGTTGAACTACTAAACTATTAAAACAAAGTCTTATTTCACCTCCTAATATCAAGTCCAAAAAGGTAAACTAACATAGTCCATGTTCTATAGTCAAAATAACAACCATGTTGCATAAATGAGAGATTCTATATCTATAAAAATAGCAAAATAACTAATCATTATCCTTTATATTTAAAGAGAAAAAAAATACATCACTTATTTGTAAAGGACCGTGGGACCTCTGACATGATTTCATATTTTTTAATTCCTAAGCTAATTTAAACTCTGTATTATTTAAATTATTTAAATTAGATATTAATTAATACATAAACTAGGTTTACTTTACTTTAATTTATTATTAGTTTTTTTAAAAAGTATTATCGAAACAAAACATGAAGCAAATACAAAATGTTTAATAACGAAATTAAACATTAAACCTTTTTCTATGTTGAAGTAGAACATGTCACATAGTCACGTTTGCATCTTTTATATATAAAATATATTATTATATTTTATATAATGTCCTAGACATACTCAAACTTATTAATTATTTTTTTAAATGTCTATAATTCTTAAATTTTAGCGATAAAATTAAAATTTGTTTATGTCTAAATTCCTAAATTTTAAAAATAAACAATATATAATTTTTTAAAATTTAATTACATTAAATTATTTTTTAACTCCTTCATTAAAATTTGAATATCAAAATATATTAAAATTTTAGATATAAATAATTTTACTTTCGCATCAAAACTTATATAAAAAACATATTTTTTTCACTCAAAAACCACTTCATCGTTTCTCTTTTCGAGAGCCTTCCCTTTTGTATATATACTTTCATTTTTCAAAATTTTCCATTCATGTCTACCACTACTCCTATATCACGCTTTTCATAAAATTAAAATTAATAAAGTAAAAATGAACTAATACTGGGATTAATCTTAAATTGGGTAGTTAATTTAATGCTTTAACTTTTGTATAAAATAATTCAAGGAAATTATAATAAAAAACTAGATTAACTTCTTTACAAAACTGTTATATAAACTTTTTCATATAATTTGTTTTAAATTTTAATATTAATTTATACAAAAGCTAATTTAACTTGTGAAAAACTTCCATAAATATATACTCTTCGAAAACAAAACAAAAACATATAAGATATAACTTGACTTTGTGATTGAACGTGAGATTTCAACAATTACCAAAAATTGAAATACTTATTAATTGAACTATTTGCAATTGAATTATTTTTATTTTTCAAATAATTAACTTGAACTAAGTAATTGAAATATTTTAAATTTCAATTTTTTTATTTTGATAAAATAAAATAATTTTTATTTTACAGTTAACTAAATTATATTTTTGAGTCTAACTTAACTAAATATTTAATTTAGTACGATTCATCTTGACTCGACTTTCGACCAAACTCATTCTGACCTGACCTAGCTCGGTTTAACTCAACCTTCGATCAGGCCCAACTTGACTTGACCTTCAGCCTTACCAATCCCAACCTTCAGTCTAGTTCGGACATACTCCACTTTCAGCTCGTACAGACCTGACTTGAACTTCAACCCGACCTTGTCCAGCTCAACCTTCGATCCAATTTGGCTTGGTTTAACCTTCAACTCAACTCGACCTAGCATGCCTCGAACTTTGGCCTGACCCAACCCGACTAAACCTTTGGTCTGTTGTTGTCCGACTTGACCTTCAGTCTAGGCCGACCCAGCTCAACCTTTGAATCAAATTAACTCTTCTCGACCTTCTACTTGACCCGATTCGACTTTACTTTTTGGACGAATAGACTTTTTTGCTTATTTAATGAGAAATTCCTCAACTTGGGGAATTTCAATTTCTTTCCTTTTTTAGTGAATTTCAAATTTTACTATTTTAGTTATTTGAAATACCTTCTTTAAAATTTATCAATTTCAATCTTCTTTTAATTTCCTAATACAAAACATATCACTTTTCTTGAAAGAATTTCAAATTCTCCAAATAAATTAATTACTCTCCTAAATTGTCTGATCCAAAAACACATGGGAGTTTATCCAAAATATATAATGTTTTGTAGTACAACTTAAATATATACAAAGGTAGGTATGGGTCACAAAAATCCTTGTTTAGAATAATGTTCTGGGTCAAATTCCAGCATGCTCCTCCAAACAAGGATATGGGCTCAAAAATTGGAAAAGAAAAATTGTAGACTACAAGCCCAATCTTGTTGATGGAAAACAAGTGGACTATAAGCATAATGGCAACTTCCCTGATTTGTATATGCTGTTTTTTTTTTCTTGTATTCAACAAAATTTATGCACACCCTCAATTTATTTTAAAATGAACTTTTTGAAGTTTAACATTATAATATAAAAAAATTTAATACTAATTTTGGTTCATATATTTATAGTAATTATTGAATGAATTTTTAACTTATTTTTATTCAATGTAATTTTTATGTTTTTTCTAAGAAAAATTCAATGTGATTCCTTTCCTTCAAATACAAAGAATTATAATGATATATAAGTTCAACTTTATTTCTAGAAAGAACATTTATTTTCCTAAACTAACTCTACTAAAATGTGTCGAAGTCACATGATGGAGGTTGGTAGCGCCAACAAAAACTATATTGATTTTTAAAAAATATAAAGACCACATTAAATAAAAAATAATTAAAAAATATTGAATAATTTTTATGATATAAAGTTTTTTATGATGTAAAGATTAAAAGTGATATTAAATCTAAAAACATGTTTCAAACAAATAAACCAGAGGTGTTCAATAAAGAGAAGTATCTGACTCATGTAATAGTGTACCCAATATTTTTAGTTTCATTTGTTTATTTTGTCAAAAATAAGTCTTACTAAGACACAAGAAAAACATGTGTTTTTATATAAAGAGTTAGACCATCACAAACGCAATAATTGTTGGATTTATATATATATATATATATATATATATATATATATATATATATATATATATATATATATATATATATATATATATATATATATATATATATATATATATATATATATATATATATATATATATATATATATATATATATATATATATATATATATATATATATATATATATATATATATATATATATATATATATGGCATAAGTCTTCTGCATATAAGGTATTTGACACCACTTTTATTCTAAAATTTTAAGACAATGGTGTTATGAGTCTTTATTCTTATATAGTATTTAACTTTGTCTATTCTATTCAATGTAAGACTTTTGACTCACACTTGGACTATTCCCATAAATAAGAAACACATTTTCGTTAACATATATAAAGTTAGGAGGGAATATGAGTTGGGTGAAAGATAGCTCAAATTTACTTCATTTAATTTTTTATTTTCACTCAAATTCACCACATTTCATTACGTTCAATTAAGTTAGTTCCACTATCGAATCACAAAAAATAGCAAAAATTTTAGATTTTTTTTTTATTAAATCTATTAATATAAAAAGGATGAATCGCACATATTTTTCTTGATATTATAACATTTATACTCCCTTTAGGTTTTAAATAAATTATTTTTTATTTATAATAAAATAATACTCTATCCTTGTAATTTACACTCTTTTATGCTTTTAATAAATGATATTCATCTTTTTATTTTTCTAAATAAAACTCGTTTTTATTATTTTATTAAAAAATGACATATTTAATTAAAAAAATAAATAGGAAGGTTATAAAGATTAAAATTAAAGTTTTAAAATATAAAATTAATAAATTTTCTATAAATCAAAATGAAAGATTCAACTATAGGAAAATTATTTTCATTTTTCTTAAAGTGTCCTTTTAAATTATGTTAACACATTGTAGGAATAATTTATGCAGCATTAATTTACGTTGAGTTTTCGTTATTTGTGAAAACTTGTCAAGTTAGTGATACTGAAAGCATCACAAGTAAAATTAGTGTTTGGTCTATTGTATTGGATGAAAATAGTTATATAGAACAAAAAAAATGACAGCATACTCTAATTTTAAAATAAATATTTATTTCCCCTTATGTTATTAATAAAGCAATAATTGAACTCCTTATTTTACTTATGGTTATAAATCATATGTAAATATAATATACAGTATATAATAATAAGTTAAAAAATTAATACATTTTGTAGCTATTCACCACTAAGTATCTTAGAAAATATTTATTATCGATCAAAATTAGTTAGTAATCTTATTAATTATATTAACAATTTAGTTTTGCATAAAAACTTATTTTGTCTCTGTAAGTAGATTTTAATAGGATAATGATACTTTAACCCACTTTTCTTTTATCCACTTTTAATTCATTACTTTAATCACTATTAGATCATCACATCATATCACTAAAAAGAATCAAAATAAATGATCTAACGATGATTACAATACTAAATTAAAAATAGGTAAAAAAATAGGTTAAAATATCATTTTTCATTCTAATATTACAAAGAAAACTATGATGAGAGAACGTAAATTTGGTTTGCACGAGAAGTTTTCTATTTGCTAATGGTATTTCGATAAACAAATTTTTAACAAAGTTTGATAAATCATTTTATTATTTTGTTTTGATTAAAAAATAAAAAGTTAATCTATTTAATTTTATTTATAGAAAATTTGTCTTTGTCAAAAAAAAAAATTCTAATCAAATAATTTTCCTTTTCTATTTATACACACGTTTTGAAAAGACTTTTGAAGCTCGTGACTTATTTTTTTCTTACGTCAATCCTTTATCATAGGTCGAAAGCCTTTTCACTCACGTATTTTTGTTATACTTTTGTTACTACGTAAAGGTAACTTTTTCAACATCTCTTCGCCAAATTAAGTATACAAAGGTTAGTCTACTAAGTTATAAAAGAACTATAAAAAAAATTAAATAATTTAGTTTTATATATTAAAAATATCGCAAAAGTTTATATTATCATTAAGATATAAATTTTGTTATAAAAATATTAAAAAAAATATACATTTTGAGAAAACATTACTTTAATACGAAAACAAATAAATGGTGTTCTTAAAAACAAATATTAAAGTATATCACTTTGTCGAGTATCACTTTCCTACAGCTCAGTTTACCTCTCTAAATCATTAATTTGGAGAATATTATTGAGAAGTTAAAAAAAGATTTTGAACCCTAAAGTGGTAGACAGCGGCATATGTTGAATAAGGGTTATTGGTTTCCACATTAAGTGGGAAAATCGTATAAAGCTTTGAAGCATGTTGAAAGAAGATAAGTGACCCACCCATCAAAGTGGGAAATTAAAGCCTATAGCTTTCACAAGATGCACTCTATATAATAACCTAAGCTTTCACTAATTTATTTCATAAGGAACAAAACTTTTACTTTTTTGTCTCTTTAGAACTATAGAAGTATTTAAAATCAATGATATATGTCTGAATTTAGATGGTAACATATTAGGTAAACTAAAGGTGGATATATCTTTTTTACTTTTTCTCACTTGAGAACTTTTTAGTATTTGTTTTTTGTAAATTAGAGAGGCCTATACCATATGTTTACTTTCAGAGTTTAACAGTGCACATTTTGTTATCATCAATTAAAAATCACCATTAGATTATTATTTTTAAAATAGCCAATAAAAAAAATAATAAACTTATCATATGTAATATTTTTGTGATTGAATCTCATTGTTTATAAAGAAGCCATGGTTAGAAAAAAAGAAAAACTCTTGATAGAATATTATATATAAATAAATAAATAAAAGGAAGAAAAGAAACAGAGAGCGAAAGAGATAGAAAAAATACAGTAAACAAGTGTATTACGTAACAATATGGAAGAGACATATATAGTAGAAAAGACGAGACACTTTTTATGGATTTCCGATCTTCGATAATTGAAAGCCGTTGTTAATGGTGCAGGAAGATAGCCATCGCAACAAAGTTTGGAGGCATTTATAGTTTTATAGTAACTACGATTTTTCAATTGATGAATACGAACACTGGATCAAATTTCAGTTTCTTCTTCCTTCTGGAATCGCTTTCGCTTCTATTGTGTTTTCTTTCAACAAACAACCTTCGTCAACCATGAAAAACTTTCGCTCCTTCTCAATCGGATAATCAAGGTAAATATCATCATGCTTTGGTCGTTTAAAGCCAGATTCTATTCATAATCGTTAAGTGCATATTTTACTAAAACCTCCTATTTTCAACTTTGTTTTTGCCTTAATTTAGGAGAAATCATACTAATAGAGTATGTATTTGATAAAACTTGATTTTTTTGTTTTGTTTTATTAGTGTAAAGGGGATAAGATTGAGAAGATCCATTGAGTTATTCCACAAAAAGAAAAGCCATGGAGCTAAAGTGTAAATTATCACGTGAAATTAGATTTGAACATACAAAAAAATGGAAGAGACAAAGACCAATAGTTATGAACACCACAAATTATTAAGCATATTCAAATATGTTCAGTGAAATATAAATATAAGTAATAAGTGTTCTTATATTGTAGGTAAAAATAATTTAAATGTATCTTTCTTTTTTTTCAAATTTTCAATCACACACCAATAATATCTAAAAATATAGCAATAAATTTAATATGGGAGTTGACCTGCTTATTAGAATGAAAACTACTTTCTAAATATTAACCTTGTAAGAACATTAACAACCAAAATTTATAAAATTTGTTCCTGTACTCTGGAACACTAACCTGTAACTAGAAAGTTTTCGAAAATTCAAAGGTCCGTGAGGGAAACAGACTATAGTGCGAGAACATGAAGCAGAGCCATCCTTGAAGGTTGGAAAGCAACTTGAACACTCATTTCTTCTTTCTGTTTGACTTTGATGTGTAACTTTGACTAGTTATATTGTATGAATAATCAAACATTTTTCTTGTTGTTCTAAAATAAATCAAACTACAATTTCAAAATGTATTATATATGTATATATGTTAGAAAAGTGGGTTTTAAGCCTAATTCAACCCCACAAAATCAGCTTGAAAGGTGAAGTTTACATCATACTTATACACATCCTCTCACACCGAGGTATATACATCTCGTGCGTAGGACTAGAAATTAATGATAGCTCATAATTTAATGTTGTAAGGTAAGGTTTGCATCCTACTTATATACTATATAAAATATGGGACTTCCAACATACTCTTATAATAGTCTCTAACTTGGCTCAATATCATGTTAAAAAAATGAACTTTAAGCCTAACTCAATTCTACAAAATCGACTTGTAAGGTGAAACCCCACTTATATAATATGAAATTACATTATCTTTAGTCGACATGGAAGTTTAACATAACCTAATACGGAGAAATAAAACTTGACTTGTTGTTACTTTACCTTTTTTTTATGTTATTATTTCATGGTTATTGAAATAAAAAGAAATTCTAGTAGTAGATCTGATAAATTGTCAGCCAACATTATTCTTGCTATTATTTTTACTTTATTTGTTTTATATAATTGCTATTTTATAATTTTGATGTACTTACTTTTTAATTTTATAAATCAGAAATATCTTTGTGAAGTTTTGTAATTATTATTTTAAATATTAAGCTATGGATAAATTAAACATAATATCTTATATCACCATATCCGTATCTTGTCACTGTTTTGCAAATAGTAATTGTTTATTTGGTTTCCATGGTTATTGTGGCCACTCTACTGATATTAGTGCAGAATTTCATGCCATCCTTCACTGTCTGCAGATTGCTTGGAACAAAGGCTATCAACATATCAAGTGTGAATCAAATTTCCATTTTGAAAGATTGTTCACATTTCTGGTGGAAAGAAAATCAATTAACACAATATAAGTGAAAGCTATTTTTTTATTGTGATTTTTTTCTTAAATAAATTAGGCTTAAATTGGTTTTATAATATAGCATTAGAACTTATTCCGTTAAGATTTGTTAGATCTTTCGGTTAATCTGTTATAGTGTTATTGTTTCGGAATTAGGGATTGAGTGTCTATTAAAACAATTAATTTGTCTGATCTTCAACTCTTCACTATAATCGTCCGTTTGATTCTTGTGTTGGTTGTTCCACCCTCTCGTTGATCGAGAAGAGACTTTGATGCTCAAGTCAACTATGGTTCGATCGGTTATAACAATTAATGTTGTAATAAATGTGAGAGAAAAAAAGTCCTAACAACCATATCTTTGACTTGTATTTATAGTTTTTTACTGACTTGTGATTAGGGTTGACCTAATCATGATCCAATTACTTTTTAAACTTGATTACTGGCCAGTTTACAATAATTACGAAGCCGCTTCAGATGGCGTAACACGATACCAGGGCGGAATCCTGGGGGCAATCCAATTGCTAGAATTGGAAGGGGAAACCAATCGGTCCCAAGTTAGTGTTATACATATCTTCATAAGTGGATTCTAGGGTAAAATCTTGTGGACAGTCCAATTGCTGGTGCTGGGGAGAGATTTGACTAGCTTTCGTTCGTTGTTGGCTGCATAAATGCAAATCTTCTTTAAAGTAATATCAATTGACCGATCGTTAATTGTTGTGATACACTTTACATCTATCTACATTGTCCAACAATAAGAATAATCCCACGAACGATAGAAGAAAAATCTTTTTGAAAATGATATCAATCGATCAACCGACAACCAACCCATAGTAAAATTTTCATTGAAACATTTATAAATATTTAATTTTACGTATATAATAATGATTTAAACTTAAACTACCTTTTTAATATTTCTCAAGTTGTATCTCTAGTGTGTGTGTATGTTTTATTTTTCATCAAAAAATAAAATAATTTATTTGAAGTTATTTTGTCTTTATGTATTTAAACATTACTTGACAAAAAATTGCTTCTGCTAATATTTAAAATTAAAGAAAAGGAATCTTATTATTATATTGCGCTAAGACTCACCTTTAATTAAACTCCAACCATCATAAGTTTTTATTCTTTTCATAAAAAAGGGAAAACAGAAAAATTGGATGGAAGATGGAATCTGGCAGATAAATTAGCAAAACTGGTCTTGAGACGTGACATATAGTGGTTAAAACATAACACTATAGTTTAAGATGAGGTTGGTGCATCCACTTTACATAAAGAACAATACTTTTTAAACTCAACTAAAACTCCATATGATTCTCTGTTTGACAAAAGACCAAAATCCCGTTTTAATTTAAATACAAAAAATTCAAAAAGAAAACCCATTTCGAGTAACACATTGCTTTTCAACATCAAATCTGTTCTCAATAATTAATTTGAGTTTGGCGCACTCTGATCAGTTTGGTTAGGACAAGACTATAAGGAGACACCTTCTTTCAATCAAGTTTTGGCACAATTGCATTATAACACTTAAACTTCAAATTATTAATTAAATCATTTAGCATGTGTTTGTTTGCGAGTGTGAGCACCACAAAAATGACAAAATCATTATCAAAAACTCAAAAGTTTTCTTTCAACCACACCATTCCAATAAATGGACAACGTATGCGTATACCATCCTTACCTAACTCGTAAAAAAACTGAGAATGACACTTTTTGCTTTCTACGTACAACATCCCTCGTAAAAATCTCATTACAAATACTTCCAACTCACTCAATTGCTTTTCTTCTCTTCCTAGAAACAGAGGGTCCCTTCAAAATTGCAATTCATGGTTATATTTAAGCCATCCACAAAGTAGGCTCCAAAAAGTTGACAGCACCTACGATACTGCAACAAAGACGAAACTTTAGACTTACTGATACGGTTCATCGTTCTCGCGAATTAATTCCTTTTAACGCTGCAAATTTTAGATTAGATTCACTTTCCAAACATGCGTGTCATTGCAATATACACTTACTATGCTCTTGACTTTGAACCATGAATTAACTTGTACTGTACGTAGTTTAATTATTCTCAATTCAATCATCATTGCATTCAAGAAACTGTAACAAAGAGATAAATAAGTGCGGGTCCTTGCAATCTGGGCTGCAATGATTTGTTACTTTTCCTTCCATATTATAACCCTGTTTTTCTTCTTTATACGATAATAAAAACAAAGGGAACAAACCTACGCTTTCTATAGAAAACCGAAGAGTTCAAGATAATTACAAAATTTTCATTCTTCTCGACCAAACACGGTGCAAATTAATAAGGCAAACCAAGAAAAATAAAAATTTAAAGAAAAAATAGGTGTCATGGTAGATAAGCAATTAGCCCGTCACGTCATGATTATAATTTGTGTTGTGGATAATTATAATTTAGGTTTAAGGAGATAAGGTTAGAGATGTTGGAAGAAGGGTTTTATTTAATCTTAATAATGTATGGATCTACCTCACAAAGTAGCCAAACAGAAACCTAACAAAGAATTCAAGATTTGAAGTACTATAGCAAGCTTCCAATATTTCACTTCTCTCTCTCTATTAATTTGTTATCAAGTCAAAGTCTTCACCACTCACCCTTATCCTAAAACGCACACTAAACCCCTCTCCTCTCGACTATAAGTACCCACCACAATTATTTTACTTTCCAAAACGTCACACACCAACCAAGCACTTCTCTCTTCGCTCTCTGTAAAACACCCTTCTCGTCAAACTCTACCTTCACGCTCTTTTTCCTCCGCTTCCACATGACACGCGGGCTCAGACTCCTCCAATCCCAGGCGGCGCCACCTCCTGAGGTCGCCGCCGCCGCCGTCGAGTCCGACTTTGTGGTCATCCTGGCAGCGCTCCTCTGCGCCCTCATTTGCGTGGTGGGCCTCGTCGCCATCGCTCGCTGCGCCTGGCTCCGTCGGGCACCAGCTTACGTCGGCGGCGGTGGATCTCCGCCGGCGCCGGCGAACAAGGGACTGAAGAAAAGAGTGGTGAATTCGCTGCCGAAGTTCACGTACGCCGGCGAAGGTGATCGGTGCAAGTGGACGGAGTGCCCGATCTGCCTGACGGAATTTTCCGGCGGCGACGAGGTCCGTGTGCTGCCGCAGTGCGGGCACGGGTTCCACGTGGCGTGCGTGGACACGTGGCTCTCTTCGCACTCCTCGTGCCCCTCGTGCCGCGCGCCCTTCGTCGTCGCCCGCTGCCAGAAGTGCGGCCACTTCCCGGCGGTCGCAGCCGAAACCAGCGAACCGCAGACGAAGCCCGGTGGCGGCTGCAATGCCGATGATAATCGTAATGTAATTGTTAACCACGTTAGTAATTACGGTTTCTTGCCATGAAAACACGACGTCGTTCTGGCGCAGCTTAATGCTTATTAATGTTATTGTTATCATTAGTTGAAATTTAGGAGTAGCCTCTTCCTTTTGTAATTTGTATAGAGTCTGGTTTTTTTTGCGGGATGAGTAAAAGTACTACCTTTTTTTCTGTCTAATTGTGTTTTTCTTTTGTTTCCTTTTTTTCCCCTATAAATGATTGTTTCAACCTTTTTTAGACCTGTTTTAGTTACAAGGAAGGATAAGGATTTGGATCGTTTAGTTTAATTTGAAATTGCTCAATTAATCACATATAATGATTTTATAATTATTAATATTGTAACGAAATTGTTATAATGTCGTATTTTAATTAAATTTAAATGATAACTGGTATATATTTAGAATAAAATGGAAAATTATTACTAAAAAGAGTTATCAATATTTTTTCTCATAATAATGTAAAGTCGATTAAGAAAGGGGTGCTTATTTGGAAAGAATGAAAGAAAAATATGGAAAATTGACATTAAACTCATTGCATATGTAAAATAAAAGTAGAAATCTTATTTAAATCTAAAAATAAAATAAAAATGTTGTAGGAAGGAGGGTATTAGTATGTGGTGAACATTGAAGCAATCAACATCTAATAAATTGGTGAAGCAGGTGGACAGACAGGTGTAGAAAAGATAGATACAGAGCATGCCATGCATGTAATCCAACAAAACCAGCAACAACATATGCATTTGTGCAAACAACAAAAGCAGCGCAGTGGTTTTCAAAATTCCTGTGTGTGGCGACTCGTCTCTGCAAATATATCCTGCTTTTTGATTTCTTCTGCATATAACTCATCTCAGTCCATAAAACACTTTTTAGTTTAACTAAAAACACGTCACTCCAGATTCTTCCGTAAATAGGCCAAGTTCAAAGCCTAACCTGAAATGCGTATTGATTTTGTGGCACTTTTATATTTGTTTTTAAATTCCATATAAGTCTGAATAATGATTTTCAAAATTTGGATTTAAGCTTATAATTCATTTATAGAAACCAACTCCATGAAAATTATTTTCTCTTTTTTTTTATATATAATAATTTTTGATATTGTTGGACATTATCTATGGACCATAGACCATAAGGTAAGTTTATAGTTCATTGGTATAAATCTTTATAAGTATGAGTTAAAGTTTATTCTAGTGAAACTTGTTATTTGTTGAACCTATTATATCATTTCGAGTCCAGATTTTTTACTGGTTTTGGTGGTGTTGTTCTCTATTTAGTATTAAAAATACACTGTATTGGTATTTTAAACATTTTTTTAATATATTTTAAAACATCAAAATTAATGGTAATCAATGTATTACAGAGGTCCTAGAGAAATAGTACAGAAAAAAAAAACAGTAAAGAATTCAATTTAGTGTCATTTTTGACCACTATCAGACTATCCATTAATGCCCAATTCCATATTAGATATATATATATATGCTTCTATGTAAGAAGAAATGTTGAAAATCTCAAATCAACTAGAAATAAAACAAATTTATAATATATAAGAAAGTACAAACTTTAATTACAAAATAGTTTTGTAAAGTTGAATTAAACTTAAATTCTACTTTTCTACTAATATCATTTTAAAGTTTGGTATGAACACTAATGTTCTTATTTAGGTTTTTCTTCTTCTTTTTTTTGTCTAGGTTGAAGTAGTCTTTGACCTAAATTTGAAGGTGTAGAAATTCTTGAACGAAGTTCGATCTAGTAGAATACCATATGTAGCAACTGCGTGAGTGAAGGAGAATAACGTGAATCAATTGAGTCAAAGGAACATTTGAATTAATGATGAAGATGCATGGGCAGCAATGCAAAGGTAACGATGACCATTAGTTTATGAAGCATTGTGCAAGAAGCTTAATTTCCACTACGTGTGGAACTGCACTGCATCTTCATTAAACAAACGGTGAGGAAAAGGGAATGCCCAAAATGAACGGTGCATAAAGGTTAAAAAGGGAAGACAAGACAAAGAAGGGACATAAAGGAAGTGCAAATGCTTATTATTTTGATGGAGTTAAGAAAAAGATGAACAACAATGAAAGCATATATAGATGCCCTTCCCTTTCTTTCTTGCTTGCATCTATCCTAATTCCCATTCATAGCCAAGATATTTGTTAATGGAGGGACTATGGGAGTTCCACAGCATTAATGCTTATGAAATGTGGCATCTTCAAACACTTTTCTTTTCAGGTCCCACACACCATTAACCTTCCTAGGTTATCTTTTATATATTCTCCCTTCATCTTTGGCTTTAGTGTCAACACCTCACTCACCTACCTTTTCCTACTTTTTCACTAATCACAACCCAACATCTATGCAGCAACTCGTTTTGCTCTTATCATACGCGATAGTCAAATGTCTCTTGTAACCACCAAACCTCACAATGATGTCAAAATTCACATCACCATCTAAATTTAATTACTTAATAATATAACTTTCTAGCTTTAAAGATTTTATGACATATGTCAAATTAAATTATAAAAGAATAGAGTAATTTGATTTCATTGCACATATGCTAATGGTTTTCATATATATTGGGTGGGGAAAAATAAGTTTTCAAAAATGGGTTCCATGTTCTACAAATTATAAGTGAAGTCCCAAACGAATTTTTATGAATCGTTGACAGAATTTGAACAGAGACAAAAACGAGTCCTAGACTTCGGTCTGAAGTTCTGGTTTGTTTTACAACGTTGTTTTCCAACGAGTAATTAAAAGTGAGAGATAAAACCTCTAACTCAATTTCATGATTCGTGCCTAAAATAATAAGATATCTGCATTTCACAGTAAAGGGTTAAATTGTTTTCTATTCTTGAAGTATAACAAAATCGGATTCAGTTAATTTCTACAATATTACTAAAGGAGCAACTATAATATGCATTAACCAAAGCTCTGGTACCAATTATTAAAACTTTTAAAAGAAAATTTGAATCATGTGAGGTACAAAGTGTAACATGTTCTCATCGAACAGTTAAAGAATTGTGGGAAGGGAATGGAAAACAACTACTTCAAAAAATATTTCTTTCCATGCTATGTAAAGACAAGTATTTGAGTGTATGATGAACTCAGGCTTTGGTTCCTATGGTGAGTTTCATTCAGGCCTTGCACCAATAGCAAAGAAATCAATGATGACTTCTAAAGGCATGCCCTTTGTTTCAGGAACTTTCAAGTAGACAAATATCCACGCACCGATGCACCCAAGTACGAATAATCCAATGACCCCGGAAAGCCCAAGGATTTGGAGCAAGAAGGGAAATGAAGAAGTCACTATCAAGATGCTGATCCAGAACGTAAGGGAGCAAATAGAAATGCATATCCCACGAACACTTGTTGGGAAGATTTCTGAACACACGATGTTGGGAATCGCACCCAATCCCATGCAGAAGCAGCTTTCGTATACCATCACACTCAATGCAGTCACTATTGCATTCGCGTTAGCACTCATGTTAAACAGGTTCCGGAGTATTAGTACCATCAGAGACACTATCAGAATAGGTATTGTGTATAACATTATTGCCCTGTCATCACAAAGTATACAATGCCATTGTATCATTTTAGTTTTTGTTGTCACTCATAGCTAAGATGGAGCCAAGAAATTGTGAAAAGGCTCAACAAGGAAATTGAAGCTTACCTCCTGCCAGCAACATCCATGAGCCTCATGGAAAGGGAAATACAAGGAAGCATTGCAAATGTTGTAACGATATTTACGAGTAAAGAAGCAGATGTTGAACTAATACCGAAATGTGACAGAAGAGCTCCAACACCAGCCTGATCAAGAATCTGTGGAGCATAGTATAGAAATCCATTTATGCCAGCAGCCTGCAAAACACAATTTTTTAAGGTCATATTTTAACTACAAGCTTGTAGGGTATGGTGATACCAATTAGAAATGCACGTTTTACCTGCTGAAGAACTTGTAGTCCAATTCCAACACCTAATGCACGCTTAACTCCTATATCAGACAAACCACCAAAACCTGTGCGTTTGCCAGCATTTTCTGGTCTCATGTTTATATTCTTAGGGCAGAGAACTGAGTGGCTGACAAGTGCAGCTGCCTGAAAAGACTCGCTGGGTTCTGAATTCATGTCATAGCCATCATAAAATGAACCTTGAGTGGATCCAGCATTAGGATCTGCACGCAGGTAAACCCTTTGGAGCCCCTTTTCCTTTCTTCCACCATCGCCTGATTTATAAACCAATTTCCAACCTCCACCAATGTCGCTGCTCTTAGGTAGTTGGTTGGCATCGTTATTCCCTGTTCCTAATGCATCCTTCGATCCAAAACCCTTGTCCCTCTCCACACCACTGCCTTGTGCTGAAAGCAACGGAGCATTCAAATTTTCATTGCTGTGAAGCGTGTCTCCTCCCATTAGCATGGCTCTTGAACCACCAGAATCAAGGGTCGGGGGATTGATATCATGGATGCTCCCGAAGAGATTGACTAGAGGGTCTTTCAGATTTTCAGCCTGAGCAACAATGCTTCCATGGCGAGACAACGTTAGCGTGCTCCGAGATACCATGCTGCTTTGTCCACTCACCTGTTGGGCAACCATTGAAACTCCTCCCTGGTTAGGTCCATAGAGCTTTATGCAGTCTCTCCCTGCTTCCTTGTTGGCCATTAGGTCACTGGCAGGGGTTACTATGTACTCTTCCATAGTGGCATTTTCACCCGCTGGACTCATTCCCTCAGCCAGCAGAGCCAGTTCACCTATACATCAAACCAAACTCCAAATCAATATCCAAATTGCCATGGTGTTGAACATGTTTTAAGAGATTAAGATTCAGATGGGACAATATCACCTGAAACGTCTTCATTGCTGCGAAGTCTTTGCAGAACTTTCTTAGCCTCGGTGACTCTCCCTTTACTGACAAGCCAAGGAGGAGATTCAGGGAGATAAAAGACGGCTAGAAGAAAGTAAACAACAGAAGGAATAGACACAACAGCGAGCATTGCTCTCCAACTTGGGGAATCGACCAAGGACAATGAGAAGACCATGATGTAGGCCAGAAACATTCCCGAGGAGCAGGAAAACTGTGGGAGAGTGTTGAGAGTGCCTCTGATGTCGGGTGGTGCTATCTCTGATATGTAGAGAGGAGTGAGTGTTAATGCGAGTGCAAGGGCTATTCCATCCAATAGCCTGGACAACAGAACCACAGTAACATTGGGGGCCCATAGCATCACCAAACCGCTGAAGAAAAACATGATCGATGATGCTATCAGCATAGGACGCCTTCCAAGCATGTCAGAGACTGTCCCAGAGAATATTGTAACAACGGTGCCAGTGATAAATGATGTCGACATAATCAGCCCTTCTAGTGTGGGGTTAGTCTCCAGCTTGAACTCTTTTTTTATGTACGTCATTCCCGCTGCATGCATGCACGCATGTTTCTTTGTTCAATCTCGTAATAAGATATGTAAAATTGAAACATAATACACTTAAAAAAAAATGTCTTGTTAATCGATTTTCAGTAATAAAAAATTGTTACTCGTTATAAAGATGAATTTAGATAATAATTTATAAAATAAAAAATTATTAATTATTAAAATAGTTATTATTATAAATAAAAAATTATAATTAATCACTAATTAATTTCTAAATTAGCCTATCAAAATCAATTAGTTTTAAAATTAGTCTCTAATTAATTAATAACTAATTTAGAGATCAATAATATTTTTTCAATGACTATTTTAATAATAAATAATATTTTATTTTATAAATTAGTAATTAAATTGGTTATTATAATGACTAATAATTTTTAATCAATAAAATTATTTATTAATAAAACATTTTATTGTATTTATATGTGATGATCGAATAACAAAATCAGATATACAACAAGAAAGATGTTTGATAAAATAGGAGTACCTGCAATGGTTGAACTATCCCATCCAACCAGAAGATTCCCAACTGTGGCAGCAATGGCAACAATCACAACCTCCCTCATTGTTTTTGTTGGCTGATGAGAACGTAATTAACAAAAAACTCGAAATCCAGAACACAATGTGGGAGACATGAATGTATATATATTCAAATAAAAAACTTGGTGTGTTATTCTTCAGAGATCTGTATCTGCAATGAAAAAAGTTATGATTCAGATAGTAGAGCTGTGACAACAATACCAAACTCCGAACATGTTCTAAAGTGTGTGCATTTAGTTTTAGTTAATTTGTTTCATAAGTTTACGGTTTTCATTCATTTGTCCAAAGTTTTTAAGGGCCCTCAAGTGTGTGCCTTATCTATCGTCTGGAAATAAAACTGTTGAAGTGGGATTGTGTTGAGTTAATTGATTGAATGTCAAAGGAGCAACACCAAGTTTCTTGGAGGAATGAGTCTTGCGTGTTGGAGACAAGTTATTGAAAACAAAACATCTGCAACTTTTTGTGGACATGATTATATTTTACTATTTTAGAATACCAATAGGGTAGTGATTAGCACTATAATAGGATCAAAATATGGCATGCCACCATTGATCCATCTAACAATTTTTTTAGGTGGCTGTTTTGTTTGAAGCATGATCGCTGTTTACATTCAGAGTTAAAGTTTGGGAGGTGCATTTTATACTATCTAGTTTGTCTAACCACCTCCTAATGTACATAAATCTAAATTAGAATTTATATGTTCAAAACTATCATTTATTATATATAATGTATATATTTAAAACCGTTTATTAATGGTATAAAATATACATTTATTCCATGTAATGCACAAATTAAAATTAATTAAAATGTAAAAGTAAACAAATAAATACAAAAACGTTTTCTCTGCATGTTTGTACATCGGCCCAATAGTATTCACGAAAGCCCAACTTGGGCTGAAAAGTAAAGGAAGGGATGCGTATATAAACTCGAGCTTCTCTTCTCTCCAAGCCCTGTTGCGGTTCCCTCTTCGTAGCCGCAATTGCCAAACTCTTCACTAGGAAGAGGTAGCAGCAGCCAACGCTGCGTCATTAACCGTTTTCCACGCGCTTCCTTCCTTTTTCGCAACGCCGTCGTTTGCTACCACACCTGTAGTTAACAGAGCTTCGATTTTTTTTTTCTCAGCGTTGCCAACGCGCTTCTGTAAGCGTTCTCCGCTTCTTTTATATTTGCGTTTTGTGGTTTTTAATTTATTCTAAGCGCCGTGAGTTTATGCTATTTTGGGATTACCTTTTTTTTTTTTCGTTTTTGTGGTAGGTCTGTTAGGGTTTCTGTTTGGGGTTTTGGAAGAGCATGGTGGGGGTTCGGGTAAGTAACAAGGAAGAATTTCCCGTAATGGAGAAAGGGGGTTACAGTGATTCGCAGCTAGTTAGTCACTTCAAAGGTCTACTTGTTGCTGTCACAACGGTAAGCTTGTTAACTCACATACAAAGAACAATTTGAAAAACAATTTGAAATGACTGAATATTATTTTGTACTATCCGTGCTTAATTATGCATCCTTGACAAATGGAAGAGACCAAGTGTTGTAGACTTTGCTCTAGAACAGACTCCTACCTATAAAGTATTTAGGTATTTCACATCCTAACAACACTTCTAAATGTTGATAGCAAAACAGAAACTAGAAAAAAAAAAGTCAACTACCATACACTAACAGGTTATTCACAAACATGGTTAACAGAATAAAAAAATTGCTGATAATGAAAAACAGAATTTTTTCACTCAGTCAACAATTCCTCAACGTGTGCTGTTTGCAGTAGTTTATCTCAGAATTATCAAGCATACCCAGATAGTTTTGTGACTATATTTGCTACCGATCATATGTGGACATCCCATTTAATAGGAATTTATAATAAATAAAATATCACATATTATAATAAAACAGAACATGCGTATACCAATTACATAATGACAGTTGTTCAAAAGGTGCTCGAAAGAGCAATAACAAATGTCTAAACTACACAACCAATAAAGGATAATGTAATAAAATCCGAATCGGATTCACCGGATTCCACTTGTGGTGACCTCTGGATTCCACTTGTGTTAATGGGTTTTCACTCTATCAAACATAAAGTTTTGTCCACTCCTACTACTCTCATTACATAAATCATACTACTCTATATGAGTATGATAGATTTATTAGAATGTTAGGATGCAGCCTTACCCCTTCAGTCACTACACATTACTTTACAATGAAAAGGGATTTCTCCATGACATTTCCACACCAAGTCCACATATTGTCTTGGAACATTATCATCTCATGTCAATAACATAAAATACAGTCCCAAAACACCACATCATACATGTACAACATCATACATTATACTCTCGAGAAGTAAAACAACAAATCACAGTAGAAATCAAGTAATGAAACACGTCTCTGCACCAGTTTCGCTCAAGCTAGAAGTCTTTGCTTAAGCAAAAGAAGTTCTCTCGCTTAAACTAGACATTCTCGTTTGGACGAGAGCTCAAACAATGGGTATCGTTAGATTTTGCAAATTCTCGCTTAAGCGAGACCTTATCGCGTGAGCAAGATTGCTCTTCGCTCAAAATTGAAATTTCTCGCCTGGACGACAACTCGAACAGAGGCAAGGGTGAGTTTCTGTGGTTCTTGCTTAGGCGAGGGCTGCTTGCTTGGACAAGAATAGTAAGTTTCTCACTTGCTCTCGCATGCAAACTCAGAAATCCATATCAAACCACACGTAGTTCATTCCTATACAAACACAAACATCAACTCAACCAGACATTTAAACATGAATCAAAACCAAAAACAGACAAGTTTTTTCAAAAAATTTACAAATCCTAGCTTTCTTTGCCTCGAAACGGTTACTTCTCTTGATGAGGAGAGGAGAGAGCCCTAGGTGGAGAGGAATACCTCAACCCCAAAACGGACTAAGAAGATGGAGGAACAAAATGTTCGGTTTGATTAGTGGAGTACGAAGCTGAGGTCCGAGATTTAGCCTTTGTCTCATGAAATAGTTGCAACTCTATTAGAGTGGGAAGGAACAGTAGTTGTGAAGAGTAGAGAGAAGAAGATAGAGCGGGAAAATTGAAAGGTTTTGTGAAATGAGAAAACAAGTGGGTTGACTTGGGTCCTTTTTACTAAAGTTGGGCCTATAATCCTGAAATAAAAGTGGGTTTTACATTCTCTCCAACAACAAAAATTGAGACTTTGAAAATTGAGACTTATCAGAGATCAGATGTGGATATGACTCTCATATCCTCCTCTAGTGACTCTCTTATATCATCCTCTAGCTCTCACGTAGAGTCACCTGTCCTCCTATCCCAGACAATCTTGACTAGATTGATGGATTTTTTCTCGAAACTGTTTGGTTTGGCCGTCCTCTATACCAACTGGCTGCATTTCCACTAAGAGATTCTCTCTAACATGCACATCCTCAACCTCTAGCACATGAGATGGGTCAGGTGTATATTTCCTCGGTTGGGAGACATGGAAAACTTAGTGAATATTAGCCAACTGAGGAGGTAAGGTAATCTCATAAGTCGCTGGTCCAATCCTTCTCAAGATCTAATATGAACCAAGGAATTTAGGAGAAAGCTTTTTCGAGCGAATAACTCAGGCATGAAAGAATGCTTCACCAACCAAATGAATAACTCCATTAATCAAAAGATTGACAATCCCCTTCCTAGTCAACATTGTGAAAAGAGTCATTTTCCCCAATTATTAGAAAAAAAAGTAAGAGAACCCTTTCTTTCTAATGTCATGTGATTGTGATAACCCCAATCAATGAACCACATGTCTTGGGCATCTGGTTTTTTGTCCATTGAAAGTTGTGCCATGAATGACACTGTTTCCTCACTAGTTTCAACATAATATGCTTTGCTGCCTTGTGATTCATGGCAGTAATAACACTCCATTATAGCTTTGTCCCCTGATTGTCTACCTCTTCCTTGTGGAGCTCTACATCGAGACACATCCTTTTGTCGGCCTCGTCTAGTACTTGTCTCATCTTGTGCAACTATCAATGCTTGCTCTTTATGTGACTTAGGACCATTCATTTGTTGCTCGTGTACCAATAGCTCATCTACATATGGAATCCAAATTATGAGATTCTTAACTTTTCGTCCACGTTAAGATCAAACATTTGTTCATTGTACGTCCTCATCTTGTTTGCTATTGTAAGAGTTAGAGCAAAATAATCATTAACGGATTCTTCATTTGTAAAATCTCCTTGTCATGTTGTAGGGTCTAGTGCTTTGCTCGCTTTACTCTGGTGGTGCCCTAGTATTTCTGTTTCAAAGAATCTAAAATCTCCTTAGACGTTTCCTTTAAAATTGTTTCAAACACAACTTGATTAATTGCTTGAAACAAATAATTTTTTTCCTTGAGATCTTTCAACTTAAGATCCTCCATAGTTTTCTTCTCATTCTCTGTCAAATACAGCATCGAGTGTACGTTTGGGAATCCTTGGAACTATAAGATTCCAACATTCTTTCAACCTAAAGAATTGCCAAACAATCATAATGCCAATTCCATTTTGGAATTGCAGGTTGCATGAAGTTGTTCAATGCCATGGCTGAATCTGTTGCTTCCCTCTGCTAGAAATCCCAACTGGCTTTGATACTAGATGTTAATTCACATACATAAGAAGCAAAATTTTAAATGACTGAACATTATTTTGTATTATCCATGCCTAATTATGCATCCTTGACAAATGGAAGAGGCCAAGTTTTATAGACTTAGCTCTACAACAGACTCCCTAGAAAGTATTTACCTATTTCACATTCTAACACTCCTAATTAAGATAGCAAAACAGAAACGAGAAAAAAAAAGTCAACTAACCTTACACTAACAGCTTATTCCTTAACATGTCCAACAGAACAGAAAAAATTGTGGATAAGGAACAACAGAAACATATAACATATTCCTTTCGATTCAATTTTTATCTTTCTACTGAAAGGAAATAAAAGCTGGATTGCTGTGGCTCAGGGTGATAGAGAGAATTATGATGAGCTCGTTGGTTATTTGCACCCAAAGAAGAATCTTAGTCCTGATGAGGTTGCGGTACTTGTGGTAGGTTATTGATTTAATGATCATGACAGTGAAATTTTCTTGTATATTTTTTATGGCTTAAATCTAAAGCCATTATGCTAATCAAGTTTTGTAATGTTACATCATAATGCTGCAGACAACTTTGAAGGCACTTTCTGGAGCAGTGTCCTTTATAGATTCATTTCATCACGAATCCCTTCTCTTTGCTGTAAGATTCTATTGCAGTCTTTTGTGATGTGTTTGGGACTTCAAATTACTTCCTACATGGGGGATGATTTGTAGATATGATTGATTTTGATGGAACTTTTGTTCAGGTTTCAAGAATGAGCCTCTGGAATTATGGAACTGAGGTTATGGATGCACTTCTGGAACTCATTGTATCTTTGGTACATGAATTTTTTCCATCCCCATTGGATATTTGTAATTACAGAGCTAATTGTGAATTTTTGTTAATTTGACACTTTTTTATTTTTCTGCAGGCTGCTTCCAATGGAAAATACATTGATTGGTGTTTGGAAATGCTTGTGAAACATTTTGTGCCGCCTTTTTACATCTTTGATTCTCTAAAACAGGAGAATGGAATTGATAGGAAAAATAAAGTTCTGTCTCGGGTGCATGCGGCTTTGAAAGATATAGCTGATTTGGTGCCTCTTGCACCCTTGCGACTTTCTCCTATAGTTGTCCAGAATATGCCTAGTGTCTTTAGTAATGAACCTGTGAGTTCATACTATTTTCTCTAGAGGATACTAAGTGAATTTGATGTGTTTTACTATTATGTGATGATTTATCTATTGGATTGATGCCAATTGGTCATTATACATTTTTTTGTTGTCAATTTTGCATTCTGTATACGAAATGTTCACGATTTTTACCTTGTTTGCATATATGGCTAGCTTAAGGGCACTGTTCACTTTTGCGTTATGAATTATTTAGGTTGTATGAAGACTTTGTATCATTGTCCTTGAATTATTTTGGTTTACTCTTTAGTGTGCATTTTTTATTTCAAAATATTATGTAGAAGCACATTAATTTTGTTGATATAGACTATGGAGAGGTCGTGTAGTCCTAACTTATCAGTCAAAAATTTTTAACATCTTTTTCATCAGGGTTCACATTTTTGTTGCCTGTAGGAGACTGTCATGTATGTTGAGAATATGTTAAAGCTGGAGAGTGGTGCAGTTGGAGAAACTGTTGGTTCTACGATGCTGCCTGCTCTTGTGGATAGGTTGCTAGAGTTGGATGTAAGTTAAACTGATGAACATTTTTGTCAAAGAAAAGCTGGGTTGTTTGGCCTTTCTTATAGTTTTTTTACTAGTTGTAGGTGGAAATTGGATGGGATGGAATCTTGCAAGAAGATACCAGAGGCATATTTGATATGGAGTTAGAAGACATTTGTAAATTTACAGACGAGGATGAGAATTTTGATAGTATGGTATGCTTGTTATTATTTATTTGAAATTCATGTTGTGGTTTAATGATGGAATATTTATAAGAAAATTAAAATGACTGAGCTGAGTTTATTTGGTTAGCTCAAAAAATAAAGCCAATTTAAGTAGATTGCTTGAAGGGGAAAAATCTTTTATTCCTATCTTCGGCTCTTTATTGCTTGCCTTATTTATGTCCATTATGTTTTTTATTTGTGTTGTAAAGTTGTTTAGTTGTTCACTCCTAATATGTTGTCTTATGAGTTTATTGGCTTCATTTTACAATCTCAGTCAGAGATGTTAAATAGGAAAAATTTGCAAGGCAACCTGGTTGTTCAAAAGTTAGATAGTCTAATAGTGCTGGCTTTCTTGCACCTTGAATCCTGTCAAAGTAGTGGCCGTTTGGCTGAGGTATGGCCATCTATAAAATTACACACGCAGTGCACATCAGGGCACACACTGCATATTCAAAGAGTGCATCAAACGAGTTCATCGTAATATTCTTCTTTGTTATCTTTGGTTAGGTATTCGATATTCTACTACCTTCATTTCAGAGAACTGTATTGAATGCATACAACTCAAAATTTACCCAGGTACTTCTGTTTAATCATTACTGTTTCTAACCTGTCTTATGTTTCTTGGTTGCACTATTTCTGAGAATTGTGTTCTCATTAATGCCCTATATTTGTTCCAGTTTGTGATGTTCTATGCGTGTGCATTGGACCCTGAAGGTTGTGGTGTGAAATATGCCATGGTTCTTGCAGATGTGTTTAGTTGTGATGTTAATCCCCCTATTACAAGGTACTTTTTTGTGTAAAAAAAATTAAATCCACCGAATCCACCATGCTTAATGATGAACTACATAGTTGGAATGAGGCTTAAGTATGCGGCTGTGAAAGTTGGCAGAACTAGTTTTTACTGTCTTAATGTGTTCTTTCATTTTATCGCATCTTGGTAATCAATCAATATTGTGGTGCATAAAATAGTATATATTAAACTGTAAATGTTTTCTTATAATCATATTCAAAGAACACATGACACTGGTTTTGTGTTTTTTGGTTGCAGGATGAGTGCTGTTGCTTATCTTGCTAGTTATCTGTCTCGTGCTAAGTTCCTTTCTGCTGCAATGGTCACTACCATCATACAAAGGTTTCAAAACATCCTTAGTATCCAATGTTCATTTATGACCAAATAAGTTTTTTTTTTTTTTTCTTTCGTAGTCAAATAAACAAACTGTTATAAATTGATTTTATGGGCTTTTGTTGGGATTTCAGCTTGGTTGATTGGTGCTATGCTTATTGCAAATTACGT
Organism: Vigna unguiculata; assembly: GCF_037176805.1. Lineage (NCBI taxonomy): Eukaryota > Viridiplantae > Streptophyta > Magnoliopsida > Fabales > Fabaceae > Vigna > Vigna unguiculata. The sequence goes on along the minus strand of NC_140794.1, from coordinate 45,714,491 downwards.
GATTTTGATATGAACCCACGAGCACATCAAGTTTTTTATTCAGGGTGCCAGGTGAGTCTTATCACATTTGACCTTTTGTTGGGGGGATTGTAAAGGTGATGCCTTTTCATGTTATAGCCACTATCATTTTTTTCCTCATTATGTCTTTTTTGGTGTGTGCAGGCCATCATGTATATTCTGTGTTTTCGCTTGAGATCTTTGATGGACATTCCTAGGCTTAAATTGCAGCTACTTAATATGCCCATGGAGGCAATCTGGAAACATAAATTGAGTCCGTTGAAGGTGAGGGACTTGTTAGTTTTCATGGTCAGGTTTTTAATGATAAACGTGTGATAGGATTTTGTGTATAAAATGATCTGGAATAACTGAATCTCTTTTGGTAAATTTCCCAATAAACATTTGTACAAGAAAATAATAAAATGAGCAATCTAATATGGTTGATATACATTGCGCTTCCTGTCTTAAACAAAACTTTAAAGATTGATATGAATTTATCTACCAGGTTTGTTTGCCTACTGTAGTAGTTGAGTTTCTCAGACAGGCAAAGGCTGCTCAACTTTTCATGGCATCAGACTCATTTGTTTTCAATGATGTGCTGGAGTCTGATCTTTCCAAGGCTTATGGCGGGATGGATAGACTCGACATGTTCTTTCCATTTGATCCATGTTTGTTGAAGAAAAGTGAAAGGTTGGTTTATTCACCTGAATTTATCTGATTTGATCTCAACAGTTTCTCTAGTTAATTATTATGCTTATGCTGATTATTCCCATGTCACTAGCTACATAAGACCACATTTTGTTCGCTGGTCCAAAGTCAGAACTACGTACGATGATGACATTGACGAAGTAAGTGATAATGATAGTGAAGTATCAGATGATGATTTTGTTGGCAGGAATACAGAAGAGATTATTGATGATGATGATATGGTGGTCACCGTTGAAGATCTTGATTTCAATCCTGACTTGAACAAAATGTCCATTACGCCCAAAAGTTCTTTGAAATATGGTATGCGAATGCCAGCAAGAATCAGGCCTTCCACTAGTCCAGAGTCTCTATAAAATTTGGAGTTGTATCCAATACAATGAGGGAGTTGCTTCAAAGGAAAAAAAAAGTTGGAATTATAACCGTTCTTTGAAGTAATTCTTCACAGTATAGCATAGTGAAAAGATACGAAGGGGTCATATATCATCATTTTTGTATTTATCTGGTTGTGTTAAAGTGAGTAGTAGGTGCAGCCAAGTTTTGGGATTCGTCCCCTGCTATCGTGTAATTGTAATGTATGTTAATGATTATGTGCCGCATGAAATACAGTTATTCCAAGATTTATGAAACAATATTTTTAGTTTTTAATTTAAATTACAAAGTATTTAGTCTTCTATTTCATGAAAAAGTTAAATATATTTTTAGTTTTTAAACATGGATCTAAAATTAAAAAAAATAATAATTATTTCAAATTTTGATATAATTTGATTTTTAAATAGATATAATTTTTTAAATTATTAAAAGTTAACATTTGAGTTGAAATGTGTTAAATATTGTAAATGGTGTAAATGCTGAAAGTTTATATTCATTTATTTGTTAAATTTGAGGTAAAAATGTATTAAAGTATGAGATATGAATGAATTTTAATTTTTATATTTAAATTTAGGGATTAAAAAATATATAACTTTCATAAAATTATTATAAAATATCATTTTTTACAAATGGTATATGAAAGTTATATTAAAGTTTATATGAAATTTTGTTTGACATTTGATAAATATTTTACATGTTTATTTGTTTGATTTTACATTATCTTCATAAAATATAAAAATTAAATATTTTATAATTTAATTTAGGGATAAAAACAATTTTTTATGATAGGTTACAGGTAGGGATGTCAACGGGATGGGTAGGATACGGGTAGTACCTCCCCCGTATCCTATCCGCTGGATAAATATTTGCCCCGTACCCGTATCCATATCCGTCGGGTATCTGTTATGCGGGTACCCGTCTATTTTTTTCATATTCGCGGGTATCCACGGGTACCCGCGGGTATTTACATAAATATTTAAAAAAACAAATATTTGATCATAACTGGTACTTAGATAAACAAACTCACTTTCTTCGATTGATTCCTGAAAAACAAACAAATAAAAAATCACTAACAATTTATATTGTAGTTTATTTTTGAATGAAATATTAAATAAATTACTAACTTCATCAATGTCCACCTTTTGCAACATTGTATAAAGTTTCATGTGTCCAATTTTAATCTAGAAGAGCCTAAAAACATAAGAAGTTCATTAAAAATTTCTAACAAACACTTAATTAAAATATCTAAGTAAAAGTGTTAATTTCATTACCTTCCATGTTGGTCCATAACCAGTCTTGGAGACACATCAATGCCTCCACTGTATTTGTAAGTAATATACTCCGATGTGGAATCTGAGCACCATTACTGAATGAAGACTCAGAATGGTTTTTACTAATATATATATATATATATATATATATGTATATATATATATATATGTATATGTATATATACATATATATATATATGTATATATATATATATGTATATGTATATATATATATATATATACATATATATATATATATATATATATATATACATATACATATATATATATATATACATATATATATGTATATGTATATATACATATACATATATATATATATATATATATATATATATATTAGGGTATTTTTGTGAATTAAAGTTTAGCGGATACGGGTATTGACGGATACGGATACTATGATACCCGTCCTCGCCCCGTTAACACGCGGGTATCAAAAATACCCGTACTCGTGGGTAGCGAGTATCCATTTCTAATATCCATTTTCTACCCGTTGCGGGTTTTATCCGTGAATACCCACAGGTACGGATTTTTTTGACATCCCTAGTTACAGGTGATCCAAAGAAATTGTTTCTGTTGGTTTGATTGGTTTACCGAGGAACTGGAGTCGCGACTGATCTAGTTACTTCATTCAATGGAAAATTGTATTAATTTGACATATACAATTTGGTTTTAAATCGGTTAAACTAAGACGGAATTTATTTGTCTTACAAAAACTACGAAAATAAAGATGTGAAATCAGTTAAATTATATCATTAATGTTCATTTTCGCAGTAAAATTGGTTTCTATTTTTTATTTATTTTAATTTGATCTTTATTTTAAGAAATTTAATGCAATCGGTCATTTTCGATAATGATATAGAATAGTGTTAAAACAGATCTCAAAATCAGTATATATATATATATATATATATATATATATATATATATATATATATATATATATTTCTTTTACTTTCCTTTTTATTTCTTTGATTAAAAATTAATTGTTTTAATTTAATTTATCTTTATATTATTTACTTTCAATATATTACATAAAAAAATTATATACATTAATATGTATTAGTATTTATTTTATTCTTAAAATATGTCATGAAATTTCATTTTGGTCCTAAATTTATGTGTGACAAGTTATTTGATTTTTAATCTTTATCAAGTTTGTATAATATGATACACTTGATGTCTTTATATATGATGACAAAATTGTTAATTTTTGAAGTTAAGTTTGGGGTTTAACTTTTTTTAATAATAAAACTAAAAAAAAATATTTAAAAATATTTCTATAAATATTTAATAAAGATGTCAATTTTATTAAGAATATCATCATAAGTTGTATACAAAGATTAAATTAAGTCTCAATCTAAGGAGGGACAATATTGTTTCATTTTTATAAAAATTGAGACTAAATTGAAACTAAAAACAAATATAGGGACCAAATTGGGTCACTTTGACACGTGGCACAACAGTGTAATGACACGTGTCAAAAAAAAATTCAAAAAAAAATCAAAAAATTCAAAAAAAATTCAAAAAGAATTCAAAAATTATTAAAAAAATTCAAAAAAACCAAAAATTGACATGTGACATTGACTTTAACACCGTCTGGTCAAAGTTAACGGTGAGAACCAAATTGAGTCATTTTTAAGAAAATGAGGACCAAATTGAGACAACGAAAAACGTGAAGATCAAAATGAAATTTCATGATAAATAGAAGGACCAAAAGGATAATTTAACTAAAAATATAATACAATATCCCTAACGAGAAAAAGATTAAAAAAAATAATGTATCGAATGTCGACATCCGTATACAAAATCAAATACCAAATGTCAATATTCGTAGATGAAAAAAAAATACATAATACCGGATGTTGACATTCGTAATGGATAAAAACTTCAAAAATATAAAATATTGGATATCAACGTCCGTAGAATAAAACAAGACATCGGATATCAATGTCCATTGGAAAAATAATTTGGAGGTGAATCAGTTACAAAAAGTAAAAATATAGTTACTTTTAACTTAGAGCTAAAATGGAAATTTAAAATTATTTTAGGGGTACAAGTGTTTGGAGGTCCAAGAAGAAGCCCCCGCCTAAATATATGCAGAGGGAGTTTCTATAAAGTAAGCTCATTCCACTTTTTCCACCACATCAAAACTCCTTACTTGATTGTAGAATGCTACACTTAGAAGAGAATCACATTCACCACCGCAGGCATTACTTTTTGAGCTAGCATCACAACACACGTAATCTTAGATGTGGTCGAAGCATGTTAAAAACACGAATACAAAAAAAACAATAGATCCTAAAAACGGACATATACAGTAGTAAATGTGTAATCTTCAATGTGATGGTCATTATGTCACAGGGTGGAAAGAAAACCGAAGAGGTAAGTGTCAATATTCTGCCTTAAAATATTCATAAAGTGTAAATGTTAAATATATGAGAACATGTTCCATACTTCATCATGGAGACCAGCAAAACAAAGAAATTTAGGGTATGCTTTACAAAAAAGCCAACGTCAAAATATTTAATCAAAATCGATTAGAATATTATACAATCAAAAAGTATACTGCTGTAGTGTTAAGCTAATGAATAAGATATGTATCCTAAACCAGTAAAAAGGAAACTAAAACAGACCAATGTAGACAGCTTTTTCATGTAAAATATGTAGTTCACCCCACCCCCAAACTTGGGGAAAAGCTAACAATAAAGGGGAAAAATTGAATAATAATTAACGGTTTACAAGATCTATTCGTTAACTACTGACTGCATCCGAGAGTTACTTGAGACTGCAGCCTTGAAATGAGGCTTGGAAGGGAAAATAAAAAGAGAATTGGAAGAATTTGAAGGCTGGTATGCTGCTGAATATCTCACTGAAGTCATAGAAAATTTAGGTAACTGTTGCATGCCTGAGACAAGTGGGACAAGTTTGTAACTGAGAATGTGCTCAGATTTTGGAAGAACATATATAGTATCATTGTGATATCCGGATAATACAAAACTCTGTGCGTCCCCAAGTGAGTATTTGATTTCTTGCAGTAATTGTGTCTGGTTCGAAATTCTAATATAATACGTAAAGGGATCTCCTACGACGGCATAAGGGGGGCATTCAAAACTAACAATCAATGGAGGTAACTCCAAGTTCACATCTGGCAGCTTTTGTTTAGTCATAACCCAAGATACTGTTGAAGTAGAAGCACATTTCTCTTCAATCCCAAGGTCTCTCCTCCATTTCAAACACACAGTTCCGACACTGAGCTTAGAAATGTTCATATTGGAACTGACTGAGAAAACCTTCTTGAACACTTCCCCAGGAACAAGAAGTGCGGGATTTGCAAACTCCTCGCTTCCATGTTGAATAGAACACGTCCTTTCGGCATCATCCTCTACTTCTATGCGCATGGACTTCAACCTTAACGGCAACTCAGTGCAGTTTTTAGCGCTAACAATGAGCACATTCTTTTGATTCAAAGGAAGTGATTCTGAATGATTAGACCCTGAGGCTTGCTTGCTCTTAGAGAGTAGCAATGGGTCTCGTCTGAATGGCATCAAATAATGATGGTTAAGAACAATAGCATTGTGCCCTTCAATTTGCAAGTGCTTGTGAACATGGACTGTCTGTGTATTTAATTCATTATGGTAAGGAGTATAACCCAAAGATACATATAGCATAATTGGTTTAGGTCGGTGCCACTTGATTTCTAATTTGCATGACCAGGAATCCCCATTTTTAATAATGGGAACGGAAATTAATCCAAATGATTGCTGTATTTTCTTTATTTTGTCAGAATCTAAGTGAGAATCATCTTCTCCTTCCGGTCCAGATATACCAAGCAGCTGAACATGATGACTATCCAAAGCATATGGCTCATTGTCCCTTGGACTAAACAAGCCACCCCCCTTCACATCCACGAGATTTATCTTCAATTCACCTGAGTAGACATCGTGTCCTTTAGAAACCAATGTTACAGGTACCAAGAAAACTTCTCCCACCAATGCAGGACTTGAGGCACCAAGATGCAGATCTACTTGTGGGTCTTGTTCTTCAACTTGGGTGTACTTCTGACCAGATAACACAAGAATAGGATCCTTTATTGGAACAGTTTGTACAGAATTCTCCGATGTCCAAAGAGGTAAACTATCCAGAGAAGCAGGGCTTTCAGCTCTACAGCAGATTGACAAGTGTGATCCAATTTTTGCAGTAACAGATAGGCATTCAAGTTTTCCACTTTGATCTGGAAACCATATAATGAACCCAAATCACATTCAGCTTAAAATAGCTACAGAGCAATACTTCTAATGGTAAAAGATATGTATGTGCAAGGTGGAAATAAATGAGGCATACCAACAGTACACATACTACTCTACTATAGAACCATTGATAATATAATGGACAGATCTTATTGAAAGACCACTCTGATAAATCCATACCAATTTTGAAAGACATATAACAGCTTCTGCAAGATTTATAAATGAAATTTCAGCCCAGTGTTAGCCGGAGATAGCATCATAAACAACATAAATTATGGATGACAAGATACCAAGGCAGGGGATATCAGATAATATAGAACATTTGAAACGTACCAGCCTAGGTTATTTGCTTATAGAAACAATAGGCGCACTGAACCTAACAGCTAATAGGAAAATAAATTTCATCAAAGAGTATCCGACTTACCACTTTGGATATCATAGGTCAACCTTAGCCATTTGTTTGATTCAAGGGAAAGTGATGGTGCTGTCTCTGTTCGATGATGTTGAATACCATCACTAACTTCTACTGACCGAGGCTTTTGGCCATTTGTAACAAAGAAATTGCACTTTGATTGGTTGAATTGGATTTCTAATCCATCAATCTCAACAGTAAGGGGTAAGTGCGAAAGAAGTGATACTGTAATCAAGGTTGATGACCCAGGCTTGATTGACTGTTCATGGAAAGCAACTGATGCCAGCATCACCAACCTAAGAGGACTGACAAGATCAACCTCAAGCTGAAGTGATTCATCTGTTGAGATCTTCAAATTACTTTGGTGTTCATTTGTTGCCAATCCTGAAGCTCCACTGACAAGCTCAAAAACCTCATTGTGTACAATTTCTCTTTGCAGTAAATTTGCAGCACCAGCTGGACCAGTGTCTCGCCGGACACCAGTATCAGATGATACTGGCAAAGCAGCCATTTCAAGGGAATACTCCACAAAATCTTTAATAGCACCATTTTTCCTAGAGCATTCTCGCAGGTAACCCAAGACATCCCATAATAAAGTTACCCAACCCTCTTTTCTGTATAGGGTTGCTATAGTATCAAAAATTTGTTTTGCATTACTGATGTCAGCTTCAGAAAAATATTCTCTGGCCATCTGGAACCCACAAAAAGAGCTCATCCTCAGAATTTTATTACTGCTGTAGGATTCATATGCTTTTTTAAGAAGCGCTATAATTTCAAGTGAGTCTCGAAACCTTTTTCCTTCAGAGATGGCATAGCAGATGTATTCTTCATCACTGAGACTGTAAATCCAAATGAAAACAATAGTTTACAAGATAGATATCAAAATATGAAATTATTTACCACTCAATTAAGACTTACGGTAGCATATCAACATTATCTCCATGCTCAAGTAATCGGGCAAATTGACCCACATACACTGAAGGAACAACAGACTCAACAACACTATCATTCTCATTGCTAGTTTCTGACATTGAGATTGCAAGCTCCAGCGCTGATCTCTTCTCGCTCAAGTAGTGAGCTGCTAACTGTTTCAAGGAGATGAATACAATTACCCAGGGAAGTCTATATAATAGATACACATGAACTGATTCACAAAACAACTTTGCATGCACGAATAGATTATGATAAATCATTAGATTCTGATACAACATACATAAACACATTGCAAACACATAAATATGTGAGCAAACAAGTACTACCAATAGCGGAAACGACACTCACAGACAGTTACAAGTTATGAAGGGCACCAAACTACTGATTTGAAGGTTGATAATTGTGAATAGAGTCAAATGCAATAACAATTCCAAATATAAATTAAGTGGGGGCCAGGGAGGGAAAGAAAAGAAAAAGAAAGTGAAGGAAAAGGTAGAGTTAAGAAAAGATTAACTATAATCCATGTCATTAGTTTCTCCCTTTTAATAAACATATATTCAAGTTCTATATTGACAATGAAAGTTAGAAGCATCAAAAAGGATATAACTATACAACAGTTTCTCCTCCAGCATCCCCCACAAATTGGAGGCAGACAGAAACATAACTATTGAACATTTTGAAGAATTAGTTATGATATGATCCATCGTTTCCCTTCCCCATATTTTCGGATTTCATGACAACATTTCCTTGTCCTTCCCATATTTTGCACCAAACATAACCATAATGTTTCACTAACATTAAGCCTTGAAGCAAGCATAAATGAATTAAATAAATGGAATGGAAGCATTAATAGAGACCTAGTCACACTGAGAAACAAATCAAAAAGCAAGTCATAAAACTATGACATATTTGATTTACCAAACCCACCTAGAATATCTATTGAATCCGAGAGATTGATAAAGGTTCAAATTCATGTGAATCAAAGTAGACTCAAGATAGGCACTAGGCATGCAGAATGAGAGAAGCTGAAGCTAAGATGACTCTCAGTCAATATAATCCCAGAAGCATCAATGATCAAAACTAAATGAGACTGAAGCACTCATGGAAATTGATGGTTTGGATAGTCATTTTCAATGTAAATCTTTAAACAATATAACACCACAATCAAAAAGACTGACCAAGTGCATTAGGGTCACACTGAAAGAGTTCTGGGAAGGGTAGACGTATAAATCTTACCACAACAGAGGAGTTATTTCCTACATTTGAACCCAAAGAGAGAAGTTGTTTGAATCCATGACCTCAAAGTCACAAGCTAGAAACCTACCATTGCATCAAAGCTTGCACTCATTTACCATATGTGAACAAAAAATCAAACCAGTATGCCTAAACAAGGTAACTAGATAAATGTTTCAACGCATGGCTTGACAGTTTCTTTCCTAGGAGGCAACCACTGCCAAGTAAAGAGTCAGTTATCATAACTAAAAGCTACAAAACATTGAGGAAAAAGGATTGATACCCTAGAGTAGATGTAAATGACAAATAAATGCAACAAAGGTCAGACTGTTGTAGTGGTGAGGGGATGAATCAAGAGAAAGTAGGATGTAGCAGGTACTAATAAGACCTACAAATTTACTTAAGATAATTTTGCGATGTAGGGAGAAGAAAGAAAGGCTGTAATGAGAAAATGGATAAAATATGAAGATATTTCAATTACAAGAACGGGGAAGTCCACAGAATAATTGTTAAGATGTTTCACACAAAGAATAACACAAAAAAACTTCAAATATGATTTGAACATTCCTAGCTTTAGGAGATAAGTTGGGCCTAGTCTATTTCTAGTATGATGGCAAAGTTTATCCAGTCTTAATGTTGGAGTCCCTGCAAATGTCCATTCCTACAAATTTCATGTTCTAGAAGCCAATCTACGGCCTGAGAGGTGTGTTAATAGGTATTACATTGATTAGAAATATGATAGAAGAATGCCTCTTTTAGAGGGTATAGAGCAAACAGAAGTGGTAAAGTCATTTCCCTTTCTCAACATACAAGATAGTTAAAGAGATGTGCTCACTTGGTAGTAATAGGCGGGATAATATTCCCATTCAGACATAGGTTTGGATAAAGTACTAAGGATAGGTGAGCCTTGAGTTATTTTTGAACTTGTCTCCAACAATTCACCAAATACCAAAAACTGCCTACTCATCCACTCCCAGTGAAGAAATATTCCTTCTGGTGCACCAACAAGCCTTTTATATGCATTCTTATGCTGGCGAAACCACCCCACTGCTTCTGCAACCTTCCCACTGTGCAGTAACAAGGTTGATATTTTGAAATATAATTGTTCAGATATAGTTTTTATCTCAACTAAGCGTTGTATTGCTGGCAACCTTGTTGTCACCCCAACAATCTGTAGTATAATACAAACAGAAAACACATGTTATAAAACTTGGCTTTGTACAAATATATATCTAGTAAGCACACAAATATGTAGAAGATAGAACACATGCACTTGAATCCAAATATAAGAGTTTGTGTCCGTCCAAGACAAAGTAAAAACAAAATAAGTAGAATTGAGTCAGTTAAACATATGTACAACTATAAAATTAGTTGCAATTAATGCGCTTGGAGGATGTAAAACATTGCTATTAACAAGGCTCTGACTTATGAGAGCAAAATATTAGGGACAGTGATACGCTTTCTTTCATTAGTTCAACCAATAGACGTAAGGAAGGCATACAGCGCTAATAATAGCATTTTCAATATCATGATCTCTAAATGGTGAAACCAAATTAAATAAAGAAAACACATTAAAACGACTCCACTAAAACAACTCCACTAAAACAACTCCACGCACCTCTCGCAGCGTATGATAGGCCTCCTCATAAAATTTCAATGCTTCTGTCCAGTCACTTCGAAATTCTGCATATACAGCAACCTAGCAATTCATGGCATCTAGATAAATAATGCACATTTTTTATATAAAAACACATAATATAAAAATTCATAGAAGTTCCCATACAGTAAATGGCACAAGAAAGTCAAAGAAAAATGTAATTCCACCTTTCATTTCTACCTTTTCTTTTTCTTGAAAGCCGTTATATTTAATGTTTAAATTTATATTACAGTCACAATTTCATCCCAGTCTTTCTATGTTGCAGAAAATTGCAGACAAATGTCGGCGCAATTGCGGTTGTACTGTGATGCAATCACACAAACCCCAAAACCTTGACCTCAAGGCGTTGGCAGACATTTTTAAAACCTTGGTTACTTCAAAAACAGAAAAAAAAAAAAAAAACGAGAAGAGGAAAAAAAGTGTTCTTACTTTGAAACAGTAGCGAACAATCAACTCAACCGAGTTAGCATTCTTCTTCTCTATCCGGTGCTTAATCCTTCTCCCTTCTTCTCTATAATACGCGACGGCCAATTCAGAAAACGTACTCGCCAGCCTACACCCAGAAACGACAGCGTCAAAAGAGAAAATCGACAGAATTTCCAGAAAAATGTAGAGTAAGTGCATTGCACGTGCCTGTGAAGAGAGACTTTGAGATTGGCAGTGTCGTTAGGGTTCAAAACGATGACATATTTGGCATCTACCTCCGCGCGCTTCCGCAAGGCAATCATCCTATCTTCGCTGATCTCATCTGCATTGCTGCTCACCACGACAACCACCGCGAACTTGATGCTCTTCCCGCGAATCAAAGCCCTGAATGGGAACAACAGAAGATAAAGCTACTATTTATGAACGAATAAAAGAACTGTGTGTGTGTGTGTGTGAGAGAGAGAGAGAGAGAGAGTACTTGATGGAATCGAGATCGGAGCAGAGTTGGAGCCACTGAGCGGGGTCACCGGTGAGGTGGTGTGAGGGGAAGAGAGCGGCGAGGAGAGCGGGGGATTTGGTGCGGTGTTTGAGGAGCCAATCGCGTTTGAGGATGCCGGGAAGGACGGGCGAGGGTGACGTGGCAGTTGGATCCGGGTCCTTTTTGTTGTTGAAGAGATGGATGATTTTGGAGACGTCGGGGAGGGCGAGGGTGTTGATGGGAGGCTGCGCTGACAAGAAGTGGGTAGAGATGAGGGTTTGGAACTCCGGGCACCCCACCAAAGACACCAACGTCACCGGCGGAGTGCGCACCTCTTCCGGGTACTCTTCCATCGGATCGGATCCACTTCAAGAGCTGCTGCGTCTGTTACTGTTTACTTGCGAATTGCGAGTTTCACTGCTCTTGATGCTGTTATGAAAATGAACCAAGACCAACAAGGGACACGGATTTCTCAAAATGGCTAAAATAACATCTTTCTTAAAATTATTTTACATATGTGATTAAATTTTTCTAATACTGATAAACCATTAGAAATGCACCTAAGAAAGACTGACTTCAATAATATGTAACGAGTGATTGTGTAAATATTTTGTCACCTCTTCTAATATTTTAAATGTTGCATAGTAATTCAGTTTTTAAGAAATTAACTAAAATATAGAAAAATTATAGTTATTTTTTTTTAAGATTATATTAAATTATATTATATTCTCTTTCTATTTTAAAATAAGTTTAAACGTGATTTTAGTTTCTAAATTATTATTAAAATTATATTTTATTTTTGTTTAAATTTTGGCACGATTTCAAATTTTAAAAACAAATGGATAAGGACTTGAAGATCCGGTAAATCCAAATCTTTAACTTTGTATTGTGATGATTACTAAGTTCATTTAATAAAATTTGAGTATAAAAATATTTAGTCATCTATCAAATTCATTTAATACATTTTATATATATTATACATATAAAATGTAAAAATATAAATTTAGAAAAATTATAACCAATAATTGATAGGAGTGTCAAAATGGGTCAGTCTATTCCATTTTGATCTGTCCCACCTTTAGCTCGTCAAAAATGGACCAGATCGTCACAATAAAATTCGGTTCATCTTTTGTTTGGTGAGATAACAAGTCGATCTAGCGAACCTAATCCGTGTTGACATGTTTAATAGTTTATTACTTATAAAAAAAAAAGAGAATAAAAATAAAAAAAACCAAGTATTTGAAATTTTATTTTATTTTCTTATTTTTCCTAATTGTTTTCAATTTTTTTACATTATTATACGATTTAAGTGTTTCTACCTATAAAGTATCAATGCATTTCCATGAACTATTTCTATGAAAAAATACCAATGAATTAAAATTTTAACATTACTTATATTTTGATAGAAGATAAAAGAATAAAAAAAAGAGAAATAAATAAATAAACAATATTATGAATAAAAATAAAATTCTATTAACTTTTTTATTATTTTATTTCATATAATTTTATTATTTGTATTTCACAATTTTTACGATACAAAAAATAAAGATTTAAATAGATATGGAATCATTACCGGGTAGGTTTTTAAGTCAAATTATATAGTTATAATTGTGTGAAAAATCATTATAACTATGAATGATAAATAAACTCTAGTCTTTGTTTCTATTGGGAATCCTCATATTAACGAGTATTGGGCACGGGTAATATTTAAATTTTTCAATTGGGCATGAGGATGTGAATATACATATTTGTCGCACCCTCATATCTGTCATAATATCTATCTTTGTTCTTATCTCTATCCCTTTTAAATTTTTAAAATATTCAGGATCTATTAGGTAATCTTATGTATACATACATACATATATATATATATATATTATTTTTAGTTTTTAGTTTTATAACCTTTGTAATTGTTTGGCTTGACATAAATTTTTTTCACATCTCTAAATATTGTTGCTTTTGTCACAATCTTTGTACACTTATGTTCAAATTATGTATGCTAATTAAATATTTGTATGTTTCACATTAGAATATTTTTACTCCTTTTTAATATTTTATTTATTGTTTATATTTTCACATCAGAATGTTTGAAACTCATGTTAATCGCTCAATAGCATAAACCCCTCATTTACTATGTAATTTAAAAAAAAACTTATCTTGTTTATTATCTTATTCTTAATTTTTGTTTCATTTAAAGGAGTTTATTTGTTTTACTAAAATAATTTTCATTATCTCTCAACACTTTGACTAGTTTGATATTTGTAAAAAAAAAAAATAGATTTCTAAGGTATTTTTCATCTTATCATACCCTTAATTATACATTTGTTTACTTTGTGCAATTCTATTTAATGGTTAATCAAATTGTTTATAATGCATACATTTGATCATTTTTTACTTTTTTCTAATATTTTATTTGTTGTTTATTTTTATCAAGTATAGTACTATTATGATATTTTTATTTAAAATTTTTCATTTTTTTAACTCATTATCATACATATAATTTTATCACTGTAATTGTATAAAAAAATCATTTATTATAATATAATAATTTAATTTGATTATCATGATTTTTTTATTACCATCCAACATATATTGAAATTCAAAAAATGAAATATTTATGCTAAATTTCAATTATTATTAGTTTAATTTTTGTTCTTTGTGTGATTTTGTTCAAGTAGTGTATTATAATTTTTATAAGTGTATACGACATAAAGATCATTAGAAGTTAAAGAATGGAAGTAAAAAAGACAATTAAAATATTTTTTTAATTTGAATACCTATTTTCCTTTTACAATTTTTTGAAATTCAAAAAATGAAATATTTATGCTAAATTTCAATTATTATTAGTTTAATTTTTGTTATATGTGTGATTTTGTTCAAGTAGTGTATTATAATTTTTATAAGTGTATACGAAATAAAGATCATTAGAAGTTAAAGAATGGAAGTAAAAAAGACAATTAAAATATTTTTTTTAATTTGAATATCTATTTTCCTTTTAAAAATTTTTAAAAATAATTTTAAATTTTATCAACTTTATTTCATTAACATTTGCAAATTTAATAAATGTTTTAGTTCTCATGAAATTTTATTTGATACTTTAATTTGAAATGTATACTTTTGTATATATTTTTTAATATTTGATATTGAATAAACAGGAGAATACCTCCTTTGATGTTAAATATTTGATAATATTATATTTTATTTGTAGAAATTGTTTATTAGTTTATAAAAAATAATTAATTGATATTGAAATAGTAAGAAAGTGAGTACAAACATGGTGACGGCTACACCTTTTTCTTGGTGAGGATGAGGATGCAAAAAAAAAGGGTTAAATATGTTTTTGGTCCCTTAACTTTCAGTGAATTTTGGAATTAGTTCATTTCGAAACTTTGGACCAATTCAGTCCTTCATGTTTCGAAATACGTAGATTTAGTCATTTTAATCAAATTTTGTTAGGTTTATTTGATGTTTCGTACGCATTTGAGGATTGTGTTTGAGTTGTTTATACTGTTTGACACATTTTTGCTTTAATGTTAAGTCAAATACTATTATGAAATGCACTTGAAATGTCAAATAAACTTAACAAAATTTGATTAAAAGGACTAGATCCACGTATTTAAAAAGATGAAGGACTAAATTGGTCCAAAGTTTCGAAACGGACTAATTACAAAATTCACTGAAAGTTAAGGGATCAAAAACATATTTAACAAAAAAAAAAATTGATACTCAATAGGTAAGAGTATGAAGATGAATTTTTTCTTAGAGGATGAACATGAATAACAATATACCTAGTTGTCATCCGTAATTATAAGTCCATTATTTTGACATCTTTAATGATATGCCATTATGTTCGAAGCAATCAAACAATAAGTTTGATTACGGTTTAACCTAATAATAATATTAATACCTTATCTTTCCGTTACTTCATATAAACATATTTATTAACACTTAATTTTATATTTATGTCTATGTGATGTCATGAGATAACAATATATCTCTTTGTCATCTGTAATTATAAGTCCATTATTTTAACATCTTTAATGATATATCACTATGTTCGAAGCAATCAAATGGTAAGTTTAGTTACGGTTCAAATTAATAATAATATTAATACCTTATCTTTGCGTTACTTCACATAAATATATTTATTAACACTTAATTTTATATTTATGTCCTTTTAATGTCATATGTGTTTCAACATTTTGTCACGTGTGACAGACACATACATGACACATGACAACATGTGACCACACATGTAACAACATCATTAGTCATATTAACATATTTTTAATGATATTTGGTGTCGAGTCTATTTACTTTTAAAGGATAGGATCCTAACGGTATGAAACTTAAAACAAGAAAAAAAAAAATCTAATTTCACGTAATAGTTTTTCAACTAAAAATATATTTAATATTTTTAAAAATATTTTATAAATAAATTATATACATACACATATATTTCTCTAATTTTTTTTAATAATTTAAACAAATTAGCAGAGATGAATAAACAGAAGAAGCAACAATTCACAACATCCAAATTCAAAAACCAAAAGTTCTTTTAATTACAATTCTACTTGTATACATAAAACCAGCAACTATCAAACTAAAAGCCAAACAAGAAGAGTACAAGTTTATAACTCTAAATAAAACGATATTTTAACGTCTTAAGATGTACTTTCTTTGAATATAATATAGCGTCATCAAAATATATTTATTTAAAAATAATGAAAATAAAGTTCCATATAAATAATTTTGAGTTGTTATGTAATTATATTATTATTTAATTGAATAATTTATTATTTTTTTTAAGAAACCCTTAAAAATATATTAATCAATTATATCATATTTTAATCGATTAAATCATTAAAGAATAATAAGTTATGTTAAATATTTAACCAATCATCCTAATCTCTCTCAAGTAGGTATACTAGGTGAAGAAAAATAATTGATTATTATTGTTAGTGATAAATTAAATCATAATGAATTTAAAACACCTACATTTTTAATTACTTAGAAACATGCTTATTCATTATTCTATTATTGGTGAATCTAAACAGGTAAATTATCGATACATATTTAACGTCATTTTTATTAATATCATCGTCAAAGCTAATTTCACTTGCTCTTCTAGGAATTTTGACTCGACTCCATCCTTCAAGTTTAAAGAGTGGAAAGTGATGAAAAAAACCACTTAAAACCACTTTATTAATAGAGAAATAAAATAAATACAAGGAAGCACATAACTCCACACAACGCTCTTATTACAAGAGTATAAGAAATAAGAAAGAGAAAGAAGAGTCAAATACAAGCTTGAAATTTCTTTGACTCGGGGCAAGGAACATCATGGACTTAGATCCCATATATAGTTACTAACACCCACCCCTTGTTTATCATAAGCGATGTGGGACTTTTAAAGACATGTTATTTTTATCAGCCCAACATTCTACACCCTGATTAAAATAAGCACATCGTCATTGCCTATACAAGCAAGCATACTCCACCATAAAGAGTATCACTTGGAATCAAGTCGTCTTGAGAATTTTCACTTGAGATCAAACTATCCCAAGAATTTCCACTTTGAATCAAACCATTCCAAGAATTTTCACTTGGAATCAAACTATCCCAAGAATTTCCACTCGGAATCAGACCATCCCAAGAATTTCCACTTGGAATTAAACCATTCGAAGAATTTTCATTTGGAATCAAACCATCCCAAGAATTTCCACTTGGAATCAAACCATTCCAAGAATTTCCACTCTGAATAGTCACCCCAAGAATTTCCATGCACCCTGCATCAAACGCCAACAAAACACAAAGCAAGCCCAAATCCCAAAATCAGATCTACCGCTACAAAACCTCATCCTTTTCCATGGCAACGCGGTTATGCCATGAGGATATTTATCGCATTTTTTTCACAAAAGATCATCGTCTCCCATAATGAGAGAGACACTCTTAGTCGAATTTGAATCATTTTTCTGTGATGTATCTCCACCTCGACAATATTTCCTCACATACCCAGGCTTTCCACATTGCCAACATACCATATTCATTTTGTGGTTTTAGTTCCCATGTGTCCCACTTCTAACAACCATCATTGAGTTTGTTGTCATGTTTTCATTACTTTTTCATCCTCCTCTCTTCAGAAAGGATCTTACTAGTAATTTCATCAAAACTCAATGTTTCTATGCCATACATCAAGACAAGCTTGATAAGCTCATAGGAGGACGTAAGAGACCAAATGAGTCTTAGAGATATATCTTCTTCGTCAACCTTAACTCCAATTGCCTCTAATTCACAGACAATTTCATTAAGATTACTAAGGTGATCAGAGACTTTCATATCATCACCCATGCATAGGTTATGAAACTTTTCCTTCAATAACAACTGATTTGATATGCCCTTTGCTTGATATAAGCCTTCGATTCTCTCCCAAAGTTCCTTTTCGTTAACATTTTTTGCACGTTTACAAGAACATTCTTAACCAAACACAAACAAATTGCACTAGCAGCTCTCAAATACAACTCCTCCCATTCTTCTTCCTTCATGTCAGAAGGTCTTCCTTTTAACACCTTGTGTAATCCATATTGAATCAACACATCTTTGACTTGAGTTTGCCACAAGCCAAAGTTCATTCTTCCATCAAATTTCTCTATGTCACATTTGATCACACTTGCAAAAGCCATTGCAATATGAGCAACCAAAAATGATTCTCGAACAACAAGGAATTAATCTTTTCTGATGTGGAAGATCAGACTAAGCTGCAACTACAGAGCATACTAAGAAAAAATCCTATCGAACCTAGAATTAATTTTTTCTTATGTGGAAGATCAAACTATGTTGCAACCACAGAGCATACTAAGAAAAAATCCTTACCGAACCATAGCTCTTGATACCACTTATGGGAAAAACCCTCAGAATCACTTTATTAATAGAGAAATAAAATAAACACAAGAAAACATATATACAACTCTCTCATGCCCTTTGACCACGAGTACACCCACTCTCTCTAAAGCAATAATTTAACCCAAATCTCACGCAACGCTCTTATTACAAGAGTATAAGAAATAAGAAAGAGAAAGAAGAGTCAAATACAAACTTGAAATTTCTTTGACTCGGGGCAATGAACATCGTGGACTTAGAGTCCATTATATAGTCGCTAACACCCAACCCCTTGGTTATCCTAAGCGATACAGGACTTTTCAAGACATGTTATTTTTATCAGCCCAACAGAAAGAAATAAAATGAAAGGGAAAAAAATTACAAGGAGATTGAGAGAGTTAAGGAAAAGTTAATAATTGATGGAATACCATCCAAAAAGAGTAAAAATCATTTTTAAGAAGGAGAAGTAATGTCTAGTAGAGAATTATCCAATCCTCTTATACCTACCAAAATGACAATTTCCTTGCTTCTTGGATTTTTTTTAAGAGACTTCAAATTGATGTTCCTTTCCAAAAACTTTGGGACAAATGCCTACATAATGAAAAATTTATGAAGAAATTTATCACAAAAAAGAAAAAAATCATAGAAGAGACATTAATGAGTTAGAGATGGGATGTAATGCTAATTCAAAAGTTTTTCCTTGCCAAATAAAAAAACTCCCAAGTCACTACTCCAATAATAATAGGAGATCTTTTAGTTAGGAAAACACTACTTGATTTGATTTGAGAGCTAGTATAACCTTAATGCCATTATCCATGTTGACAATTAAATATCCACATGGGGTTGTTAATGTATGTTAGTTAAAATGGACAAGAACATATTCATGTTGATTTTGTGATCATAGATATGTTTAAGAATGAACTAGTTCCATAAATTTTAAATTTTAGTAAGACCTTTAATGAGGACCACTCTAGTTATTATTGATGTTGCCAATAGAAAATTAAAAAATGAAAAGAAAGAAACCCTTTTTGACACCATAGAAGCAATGAAATATCCATAAGACAAAAAGGAGAAATGGGTGTTATATAAAAATTAGATAAAACGTTTCAAAGTTTAAATCTCTCCCAGAGCATGCATATTTTTTTTTTAAAGATAACATGATTTAAGATGAGACAAAGTTAAGAGAATAAATAAACTTGGAAAAAGCAAAGTTAGCCAAGTCAACATGACTCTCTGCTTAGCATCGCGCTCAACTAGTCTTCTCTTTGCTCAATCAAACCCTAAACTAGAAAGCAACATATCTTGAGCATCAAGTCTCACCCAACGAGAGCTAATCCTAGCCCAATGAGATCTATAAACAGAGACCATGAGAACATTGCTCATAGACATCTCCCAATAAACCTAAGTTTTGGCTTAGTGAGTCACTTGAGGAATACTCTCCATTGGGCTTGAAATCCCATATAATAGTAGAGAAGGCATGAAAAGAATGGGGGTGAGGGGGAATAAGTGAAAAGAAGATAAGGTTAGGGCACCTATCTACTAGAGACACCATTCATGACTTCCACATCCTTTTCTTCGTCATATTTTCATATACATTTCATGTTATTCAACTCCATAAGTAACTAAAACCTTTTTTGTTGTAGTTAGATGTAGTCACCAAACTCTTTTGTATATTTTTTTATTAAATTTATATATGATGATATGTTACTCTTCTCCATTGATGGGAGCATAAATAGATACAAGACTAGGCTTGTTACTAAGGGATATACTCAGTTAGAGGGTATGGACTTCCATGATACATTTTCTCTTGTAGCCAAACTTACAAATATTATACTTTTACTTTCTATTGTTGTTGTAAACAACAGGCATCTAAAATAATTAGATATAAATAATTCCTTTTTGTGTAGGGAATTGCATGAAGAAATTTATATGCAAGTTCCACTAGGAGTGAACAATAATGCTAGACAAGTTTGCAAATAGAATAAATCCCTTTATGGGCTAAGACAAGCCAGCAGACAATGGTATAAAAACTCTATTCTTTCCTTATCTTGCAAGGTTATGCTAGATCTGGTGTTGATCACTCAATGTTTCTTAGGAATACTGAAAATAGAAAGATCGTTGCATTAGTTTATGTCTATTACATAATTTTGGCTGAAAATGATATCAATGAGATAGAATAACTAACTCACATCCTTAATGAAACTTTCAAAATTAAAAACCTCATTTATTTGAACGTATTTTCTTGGGTTAGGGGTTGTTAGAAATAAACCAGGAATTCATTTGTGTCAAAGAAGATATGTTTTGGATCTTCTTGAAGATGCATGAATGATGAACTACGCTCCAGCTATTACACCTATGAACCACAAGCTTACTGTTGATATAAAGGCATCCTTCTTGATCCTTCGTTGTATAGAAGATTGATAAGGAGGCTCATATATTTCACAAATACTCGACCAGATATCACTCATGCGATCCAAAATCTTAGCCAATTTGTCTCCGCATCAACTAGTATACATCAACAAGTTGTCATAAGGATCCTGAGGTATTGTAACATCCCTAAGGAATATTACTTGATAATAAATAATTAAAAACGAAATTACAATAAAGTCCACATTTAATATAAACTATTTCCCAACAACACGGGAAATTTAAAACTTTAATAGATATAAAGTCGTAAACCAAGAATCCAATATTTCATGAAATGGAATTAAAAACAGTGGCTCCCGCCAAATTTACATGAGGTTCTCAAAAACAAAAACATCAACATATACTATATGTGTATACAAAATATCCTCTGCTAGCCCTCGCTCCGAGCCTATGCATCTCCTGGCCCACCTGTCACATCATCTGCTCCCGGATAACAAGATATTCGATCATCGCCACACACACAGAGATAGGGTGAGCTATGCACAATAAAATATAACAGGTGTATGTGAAATAAACATGCTTATGAGTATATTTCCCAACCCAAAATAACATAATTAACTTCATAATTTCCAAATTACCCAAACCATGACCTCATAGTCCTTCATGAGTCATATGCATGAACTAGGTCTTGGGACTTCCCTGTGCTCCCACGAACTAACTCATTCGTGGTCCAACCCTATGAGCCTATCCCGCTCATAGTCTTACCCTACAGACTCCTCGCCTGTAGTATAAACATCCAAGTCTCACACTTGGACCCTGGCACGCACGCAATCACCATACTATGGACTCCTCGCCCAATAGTAGCCGACGGGAACTCAACCAGTTCCATGCCCATCATGTGTCCAACCACCGAGCACATCCCAGACCCCTATTGGACTTAGTCCTTCAAGCCCAGACATCACACCACATGCATATACAATCTAAACTTGGTATAAACAGCCAAAACGCACTCACAAGCACATGTAAAACATAGCAACTCGCATTAACTCGCTTAAGCCAGGGACACCCGCCCAAGCTAAGCCTCTAGCCTCACTTAGGCTAGCTCACCTCGCCTGAGCGAGCTTATAACAGTGACCACAGCACGTTATCTCGCTTAGGCGAGATCCCCTCGCCTGGGCGAGTCACACTTTCATCCAACAACAAACAAACCTCGCCTAGACGAGAAAACGACAAAACCAACATGAACACACTTCGAGAACTCGCTTAGGCGAACCACTCTCGCCTAGGCGAGAGTGTCAGTCGCTCAAAACTCCAAAGTCTCTCACCTGGGCAAGAAATCACGCTCAAACCTCCAAGTTCTCCTCGCTAACTCGCTTAGGCGAGTGCCTCTCGCTTGAGCGAGAGACCATGTCGCTCAAACCCTGTTCACGCACCCACTTCGTCAAAATCATACCAAAACATCAACCAATCATTATCAACACAACGTAGTGGCACAAGTACATCAGAATCATGCTTAATAATTGAATTTTCATCTCATTTGACACCACCTCATTACTTCCCCAAAAGAACTACGTAAAACCCCAAACTGCATATACAACCCCTAAAAGCATACCAAATTCAGACCCCAATTGAGCACACCCCCCTTGGCTGCCCCATTCTGCTAGGCTTTTCTTTACCCCTTCACATTCATACCACAACTATTAGTTAGCAAAAATGAAGCTTATTCTTTACCCATTAAGGTTTAAACCCATAACCTTCCACTCATAAGACCAAAGCACAAGCACTATATCAAACCACATTTGGTGATACTCACAAATCAACAATAGTTTACAATACCAATCACCTACTCATTCATATTCTAAAAAAATCAATAACAAAACAATCACACATAATTGGCATACTTAAGACTCAAACCCAAGTCCTCTCATACAAACCAAGTACTCTCAACCACATGAGCTAGTACTTTTCCACATCACAATAAACAACAATTAATGTCATAAAGGCGCCCTCTACCCGCATTTATTAATTAATTAATTATTTAATTAATTAATTTTCCCGGGTCTTACAGGTATTTGAAGAGAACTCTAGGAAGTGGTACCTTCCTTGCTACCAATAATGAAGCTTAGTTAAAGGGATACAATGACTCTAATTAGGTTGAAGAACCAACCTATTATTTTTAGGAGTTCTTTTGAGGTTGAATATAGAGCCCATGCTGCCACAACTTGTGAAATTCAATGGTTAAAGTACATTCTTAAAGTACAATCGACTATTGAAATTGCGTCTAATCAAGTTATGCACGAGAGAACTAAGCACATAGAGATAGATTGTCATATTGTGAGGTAGAAGATTTGTTGAAGCTTCTGCCTATGTCTAGCAAATCACTACTTGCTGACATTCTAACTAAGTCTTTACCTTCTATGTTTTTGTCTTGTTGGTTGAGTTTTTTTATATATAAATATTCTTTCATATCCTTGTAACTATAGTCTTTCTCTCTTCTTTGTCGTCTTTTCTCTTTTGTACCCTTTCTTGATATAAATCCTAAACACACCCCATGTTAGATTAATCCTATAATGATTATTATTTGATATTCTAATAAATTAAAGTAGATAGTATTTGAATTATTTATTTGTCTTAACTTTCGATCAAAGTCAATTTGCCACGATCTTTATTCCAAACCAATTTTTTTTTTGATTTTTTTAAAACGCCTTATTTTAATTTATTTTAGTCGTGTAACTAATTCTCCATTTTCTAAAAAATCTATAAAAGTATTTGAACTAGCTTTTCCTATATAGAAAATAATCTTGAAAAGCAGTACTGAAGCGAAACTTTAGACATAATTTTTAAAAAATTTAAATATATAAAACATGTAGACATTAAATTAATTCATTTGTGGTGGGTCTTTTAAATTTAATCAATAAAAATCTTGCATTATTAAATTTAAAATAGACAGTACAATATAAAAACTTAAATTAATATTATATATTGAATATTACTATATTATATATATATATATATATAAAAGAAATCAAATTAGACCATTATATTTTTTAATAAATATTATATTATTTAGAATCAATAGCGGACCTTAGTTAGTGTTAGGGTCCCCTCCAAAATTTTGCACTTTACATTAAAATTTAATAATATATTTTCATTATTTTAAAATATAAATTAAAAAAATAATTTATTTAGAGATAAAACTCAAACAATTATTCAATTTAAAAATATGGACAAAGATGATAAGATCTACCGTTACCTTTTTATTTGGTTGCTATTAACTAATAATTTTGTTATTAAGAAGAGAACTAGTTTAAAAATTCAACTTCACTATTTTATTTTAGATGTTCTTAAACATTTAAACTAAAAAAATTTATCAATCATATTTGAATTATATCAATTTTATAATTAGAAAATACATTTTCCTTGAATAGAAATATTTTTTCTATAGTAATTATCAAAACAAAATTACAAAATAAAATAGGAGATAAATTTCTTGCATATCATATGATTATTTATATTGAAAATTAATAATTGAAAATTTTAGATTTGATTTAATTAGTGATAGACTCTATAATTTGAAAAAACAAAGACCAATTTATTATATATATATATATATATATATATATATATATATATATATATATGTGTGTGTGTGTGTGTGTGTGTGAATATATGTATGTGTATGTTGTGACATCCCATTTAAATAGAGCAATCTATTAAATAAAACATCGCATAATTTATGGAATAGAAGAGTTATAAGATGAAACAGTACACATAAGGATTTACCATTACAGTCATTCAAAAAGTACTTAAGAAAATGAGGCATATCTATCACACATGCCTCTAACAAACATGCACCACAGGGGTTCAGCAGTACACAAAACAAAACCTCTAGAGCTAGGAAAAACAAAAGGCATTGATGCCATAAAAATGCTCCCCAAGAGCTAGAGGTGACAGGACCTCTACGCCGCACCACTGTTACCATCAGGTCCACCTTCAACGTGCTTCCCATCTGCTCCCACCAACAGGGTGATCATCGCAAAGAGAAAATGAAACAGGAACATAAACAAAATAAAAGGGTAAGCTAGAGTGAAAATATTCTTTAACAATTTATAGAGCATATACAAGGCAAAGCAAAGCAAACTATTAACATGTAACTAGGAAACACTCAGAATCATGTGAGGACCATCAAATGCAGTTACTATGACTCGATATTCAGATCATACACTTGATATAGAATTCTAAAGGAAGTATGCGCCTGTGCTGGTTTCTAAACTCTGCAGAATCTAGACGCAGGGGGTTATCACCCAACCACACACAAGGTTAATCCTCTATTGTCTCGGGCCCAAACTGTCCCAAGACAAGGACCTCCTGCCACTCTCACCACATAACCCATTCTGCTCTACATGAGCGTGAATACTTATTAGAGTTCAAGATACCCTCCTTTATCTAGACATCTCCTATATCAAGGTATACACTAGGCATGCATATATATATATACACATATACATATCACTAGGGGTTTCCCATGAAACTCCCTCATCAATACATTTCACATGCCTATCCATCACCCAATTCTCATGAAATTCCACTAGCAAGCATATCATGTTTCACATTACATACTTATCACATGCATCCCAATGTTCAATCAAATGAAATCATAGCTTATCACACAACAACACTTTCATTCCAGTCATACATACTAAGCATGGCCACATACTACGAGCAAAGAAAATAATTAACACAGTATGGAGTCACATCAGCCAACACAACAACCCCTGTCACGAATTCTCGCCCAAACTGAAGGTCCTCGCCCAAGCGTAAGGGCGACAGCGTCTCGCTTAGGCGAGACTGTGCCTCGCTCAAAAACAATGCTAGTCGCCTAAGCGACCACTCGAGGTGAAATTCAGGGGTGAGTCCCTGCTATTCTCGCTTAGGCGAGGGCTACCCGCTTGGGCGAGATTAGTAGGTTTCTCACCTGCTAGCACATGCATTTTCTCATTCAATCAAACACACACACCCAACAACCAACTTCATACATCCGACAACAAGGTTCAAGCACCAAAGACACAAGAGCAGTCCAGTAATACACGAAATACTTTAAAGAAAATGAAAACCCCAGCTTCCCTTACCTTTTTGGACGCTAAAAGAAACAAGCCCACAACTAAGGAGGACTACAGCTTCAGGAACTACAGTAGCGAGCTGAACACGAAAACTAGGACAACACATGGCATAAAGTTAAACCCTACGCCAACCCATGTATCCAAACAGTGAGGAATAAGAGGGAAGTGCTTGGAGACCCTAAGAGTTACTTACTTGAAAACGAAAGGATTCCAGCTAGTTCAAGGAGAAAGTCCATTGTGCCCTAGCAGAGTTCTCAAGTCTCAGCAGATAGAGATGGAAGAGGAACTGATTTTTCTGAAAAGGTGAAAAGTGAGAGTGTGAGAGCTAGGCAGGAGTTGGAGTCCTTTCCATGGGCTGGCCTTGGACCTGCGAAAAGGTCAGGTCTAAACTCGTAAGAGCTGAAAAGAAATGGTGCTTACATATATATATATATATATATATATATATATATATATATATATATATATATATATATATACACACGTAACTTTTACCAAATATAACAGTATCAATAACTTTATATAAAAAGTGGATTTTGGCAATGCAACGATTAAATTATATATATATATATATATATATATATATATATATATATATATATATATATATATATATATATATATATATATATATATATATATATATATATATATATATATATATATATATATATATATATATATATATATATATATAAAAGCAATATAAAGGAGTGAATTAAAAAAATTGCATAAATATTAAATATTAAAACTAAAAAATAAATGTTATAATTAAAACAAATACGTTTTGCCATAGATTATAAGAAACGTTTGGAAAAATTATCAAAGGAGATTTGTTTTAATTCCATATTATTTTTTATAAAAAGTAAGGTTTTTTTTTTTTTATACAAGTTCTTGTAGAAAAATACAATATTTCCGGAAGAGATCAAATTACACCTATGTAACTTTTACTAAATATTACATCGTGAATCACTTTATAATATATGTGAAAGAAACTTTTGATGTAATGGTGGGTTTTAGAAAAAAGAAAGTTGATTAAATTAAAAGATAGAACAATATTAAATATTTATAAACAAAATAATAAATGTTATAAATAAATTAAACGTATTTTGTAATTTATAATTATCGAAAAGTTCGGAAAAAACGGTTAAAGAAGTGTTTCTTTTAATCCTCCTTAATTAATTTATTTTTTTTATAAATAAGTTTATTGTTTTCTAAAAGTTAGAAAAGTGTAATATTTGATAAAATTTATGCCGTATCTTAAATAAGATTAACGAGTTTTGTGATCAAACTATTGGAAAGTTAGAAAAAACAATATTTCTATATTATTTTTTAGTTAAAATAATTTATTTTTTCAAAAGTTCTTATTAAAAGTGATATAATTTGATGTATTTATGCATGTATGCGCGTCTAAAATTCATACATAGCAATTGGGAAGGAATTAGTTCAAAACTTAAAGATGGTAAAAAAAATTAAAACAATATTTTACAAAAATTAAATATTAAGAAAGAATATTAAATGTTATAAATAAGATAAACGCGTTTCGTGATGGACATATTAAAAGCCAATTACTAAAGGAACCTATTTTTAATGTTCTTTTTTTTTCTATTAAAATTAAAGTTTTTATTTTCTATGAGTTGCTGTAAAGAGGTATTTGGTCCATCTTTACATCAAAAAGAGAAGAAAAACCCAAAGAAGTAGCTAAAATATTACCTTATTTAAAGTGAAATTCTACATTTAATAGTTTTTAAAAAGTTATAAGAAATAAATATTATTTATAAATTTAATTAATCTATTAATGGTGATTTTTTTTTTAATTTAAGACATAGACATCTCACTTGAAGAATTATTTCTCATACAATACAACCCTATACATACACACATAAAATACGCAAAAACTTGGAGAGAAATTCACAGTCAACAAAATTCTCTCATCTCGATATTAATAAATATTACTTAATCAACAAAATAAAATAGACAAGGAAATAAAATAATTGAATTTGTATTAATGAAAAAAAAAAAAAACTAATTCCACCATCATAAAATAATTATAACACGAAATGTTATGTTAACCATTGAATGAAACCTTAATTATTAAACAGACTTGATTTAATGAAGAGAGATATCCATATGTAACGTATTTTCATTCCTATCTCTCTAAATACATGCATACATATATATATATATATATATATATATATATATATATATATATATATATATATATATATATATATATATATATATATATATATATATAAATTATTTACGCTAAAATTTGAAAACAGAGTGGTAGCAAGCAAGTGTAGATGTAGAATATTCTTGGGAATAAGGGGTATTTGGTAAAACATGTTTTCTAGGGATATTTTGGTAAATGAAGTACCATTGAGTGTTATAAATGAAGTTGCAAGAATTTGTGTCTTTCAAGCCATAGTTGAAGTAGAATTTCAGTATTTTCTCTCTGTATTCCCTTCAACACTAGACAAGTTTTCTTATTTTCTCACCTTGGCTTAAACAATGGTGTCTGAAAACATTGATTAAAAACCTTCCCCACATCACCATTTAGGTAAAATCAAATTCAATTTGAGCAAGGTCCTGAACCCTCAATGGCTAGCACAAATCCCACCCATGGCCACACCGACCAAGAACAAAGTACTTGGTACATAGTTCTAAGGCTGACCTTTGACACTTCTCAGATTGTTACTAGGTTCCAACTTACCATGCATGATGGGGTTCATTTCACACTTGAACAAATACCTGATTCAGAGGCAGACCTGCTTCCTTTCAATCCTATGCTCCATGAGGCCTGGACTCAAAGGGATTATGAACTCGTACATGAACCATACACACACCTGATTCCTCGTGGAAATTGGCTTAACGAGTCTTTGACCCTGAGACAGCATCAGTTTGTGTCCTTCAACCTTAATCTAAATAACATTCTTTGGTTTTGGTTTTTCATTCTTGTTGTTACATTTTCAACTTCTTAGTTTTCATTTCACAGGCATGGAAAAAGACATTAGTCCAAAATTTCTAAAAGACCTTTTTTTTGTGCATCAGGGTTCCTGAACATGTTCAGAACCAAGTTGATGAGTTCTTTAGCCTACTACCACCATCAGACTACGCTGGACAGTATCCCAGGTTCTGGTTTGGGGACATTGTGGTGGGTCCATCTGCTTCCAACAACTCTAGTGCTGACCAGACACTGCAAATGCTCCCAGTGAATGTTCCAAATGAAGAAGCTGGCGGTAGCACCTATGAGTCTCAAATTCAAATGGGTGCTGCAACTGCAACCCCTTCCATGAATGCCAATGCAGATGCTGATGAAGAAATTGATTTGGAGTTGCGCTTGGGAAGAAGCCAATGAGACTCAAATATTTGTACCATGGACGAATATGCAGCCAAGTGTTATTGTATCACCATTGTTACGTAGAAAAATGATTTTTTAACAACTAAATTTTGTCAATTTTTTCTTACTATCTGAGATGACATCTTTTTAAGTGATTTTTCATTCTTTTATTTACTCATTCTCTATATTTCAAAACTCTTTAGAAGACGTCACTTCAGATTATAAAAGAAAGTTGTCAAAATTTGGGTATCAAAATATTATTCTCCTATCATGAATGGCTTTAGTAGTAACTTTTACTGGTTTTGTAGTTTATTTATGTTTTATCATGGTTTTGTTTTGTAGTTTATTTATGTTTATCAAGGTTTTGTAGGCATTGTCTTTGAAATGTGTCTTTCTTTTCATATGAACCAAAGCTGCCATTATAATAAAGACTCATGTTCTTAATATATTTCGTTATAGCAATCAGTTAAGGCCATTTGTTATAGAAGTTTTGTTCGTGCAATCTGATATTACTCTCAAAATATAAAATTTATTTGATTATATGATGTTAAAGTTGTAAATGTGTACAGTGGGAGATACTGTATTCAGAGATGAACAAAAAAATATCCTATATGATTTTAACTAGTGAATTCAATTGTACCAATTTGAGTGTTTAGCACCAGATAAACTCTATTATAAAATTGTTTTTTAAAATGAAAAATATTTAATATGTATTAAATTTTTATTATTTATTATTGTGTTTGAAACGGTTTAGATGTTTATGGTGACACGTAAATTTAAATATATTTCTACGGAATTTACGGGATATAATTTTAATGATACAGAAAAAATATTAAAAGGTTTTGATGAAGTAATGAATTTGTCTCGACCTTAACAAAAGAAATATTTGTATTTGTATAGATATCAAAATGATAATACTTGATATTTTTTTAAATATATCTACGTGAGATTTATTGGAAATGATTTTAATTATACATAAAAGAATTAAAACATTAAAAGATTTTGATAAAGTGAATTTGTCTCAACTTAAAAAAAAATATATATATTTGTACTTATATAAATATGAGAATGATAATATTTGACTTTTTAAAATAAATATATAAATGCGGCGTATGGTATGGTGAAACATAATACTAAATATATTTGTGTGAAGTTTACGGGATATGATTTTAATGATACAGAAATACAATACTAAATATATTTGTGTGAGGTTTACCAAAGATGATTTTAATGATATGGAAAAAATAATTAAAACATTAAAAGATTTTCATAAAGTAATGAATTTGTTTCAAATTTTAAAAAATATCTGTATTAATACAAATATGAGAATGATAATACTTAATTTTTTAAAATAAATATAGGAACACGGTTACGCGGGGTTGATGCACATAATTCTAAATACATTTATGTGAGGTTAATGGGAAATGATTTTAATGATACATAAAAAATTAAAACATTAAAAGATTTTGATAAAGTAATGAATTTGTCTGGACTTTAACAAAAAATATTTGTATTTATATAAATATGAGAATGATAATACTTGATTTTTTTAAATAAATATATTAATGCGGCGTTTGGTGACACATAATTTTAAATAGGAAAATGATACTATAACTCTTATTTTTTGACTCCATTCCTTTATTTTCTAACGTGGCTTAATGTGAACCATTAATTAATGTATTACTGTTTTTTCTTTTTGAAAGAATCAATGACCCACACTAAGTGATGTCAGAAAGTAAATGATGAGAGTCAAAGAACGAGAGTCAGAATATTACTTTCCTTCTAAATATATTAAATATATTTGTTTGAGGTTTTTGGGATACAATTTTAATGATACATATAAAAAATTAAAACATTAAAAAAGATTTTGATAAAGTAATGAATTTGTCTCAACTTTAACAAAAATATTTGTTTTAATATAGATATGAGAATAATAATACTTCGATCTTTTAAAATAAGTATAGGAACCCGGCAATTGGTGACATATAATTCTAAATATATTTATGCAAGGTTTATGGTATATGATTTAATGATACATAAAAAAAATTAAAACATTAAAAGTTTTCGATTAATGAATCAACTTGTCTTGATTTTAACAAATAAAAAATATTTGTATTTATATGAATATAAAAGGTTAAAAAGTTAAGTATGTTTTTACTTTTTTAATTTTTGCAAAATTTGATTTAGTCTATCTTTAAACTTTCAACTATTTTCATCCTCAGACTTTTTTTGGATTAATTTAGTCATTTTAACTACACAACACAAAAATAGATTAATGAACACAAAAATAGATTAATGAGCAAACAATGTTAAATGTAAATAAGTTCAGGAGTGAAATAGACATGTGTCAACATGTGGTAATGTTGCTTATCATGCCAACAAATCTTTAATGTCGTTGGACTAAATTCATCCATTAATATAATTTGGGGATGAAAATTATTCAAAGTTTGAAACAATGAGGAAATCCAATTTAATTTTATAAGAAAGCTAAGGGAATAAAATCATTTTTAACTCTTCTTTATAAATATGTTTTGTTATACTTTTTTTCCAAATATAAAAAATATTTTATATTTAATAAGATTGTATTGTTTATTATTGTATTTTGAAACTACTTATACGTAATTCGGTGAGATGTGGTTTTAAATTATTTAGGCTGAAATTTATCGAATATGATTTTAGTGATACATAAAAGAAATCCAGACCTTACAATGACTTCATAAACCATTGAAACTAGATTATAAATTAGAATTGTCAAAATATGTTAGAATTCGCGAGTCAACCCGGTCCATTACGGTTACAGCTGGGTTGGGTTGTAAATTTTTTACAAATTTTAATACAGGTTAATTTTTTACCGGCCCACCTAAAACACGACTCACCCAGATTTAATCGTGGTGAGTCGGGTTGGCTCACTAACCTGCAAATAAAGGATCACACAAGTTTTTTTATTGTTTGGGTTTTGTATTTTGGTTAGGTTAGGTTGTTTTTTTAGTCAACACATTGATATTTTTGTAATTTTGATTTGTAGTTGGAGTTTAACATCTTTTTTATTACATTTGGATTCTATTGAGATTTATTTAGATTTTAATCAAAATTATCATTTAGCTTTTTTGAGATAGAAGAAAAAAATTGAGTCAGTAAGTCAACCCATGGTGAGTCAGATTGGATTCAAAATTTTTTTGCTTGCTAATAAGTGAATCGGGTTGAATTAGTTCACTAAATGGTCAATCCGTGATAAGTCGAGTCAGATCAGACCAGATTATCCATTTTGACAGCTCTATTAAAATATTATTATTTTAATTTGACTCAAATTTTAACAAAAATATTCATATTAATTAAATACGTGATAATATATATATATATATATATATATATATATATATATATATATAATATGTCTTTATCTTAAATTATTAAAATAGCTTATATAACTTAAAAAAAATATTTTTATTATTTTATATTGGCTTTAATTTAATTTATTTAAAGAATTATTTTTTCACTACATAATTGTTCGCTCTTTCTCTTAATTGTTCAATTTTTATATCTTCCAAGCTTACTTAGATTCTAAAAAAAAACAAAATTCTCTTTACATTTAAATTACTATAGTTAAGGCCATTTGTTATAGAAGTTTTTGTTTGTGCAATCTGATATTACTCTCAATTAATATAAAATTTATTTGATTATATATGATGTTAAAGTTGCAAATGTGTACAGTGGGAGAGACTCTTCAGCTGAACCAAAAAAGTGAGCCTATATGATTTAAGGAAAATGATGATTTAACTAGTGAATTCGATTGTACCACACACATTGTTTAGCACTAGATAAATTCTATTATAATTGTTTCTAAAATGAAGAATATTTAATACTTCATACTTAATATTTATTAAATTTATATTATTTATTAGGTTTAATTATGTTTTACGTTTTTTTTGTTAGTTTGGAAATTTTCAACTAAGTCCCTAATAAATTTTTTTGTCTATCGAGTCTTCAGAATTTTAAAAATTTTCAATTAAGTCCCTATAGTTAAGTGTGATGGTTAACTTTCAGTAAAATTTAAAATTAGTCTCTCTTCAAAATTTTGGTCTAATTTTTATTCCCCAATTCTAGAGATGCATGAATTTAGTCATTTTAACCCAATTTTATTAAGTTTTTAAGTTTATTTGATATTTTAAATGTGTTTCAAGATAGTTTCTTAGCTAACATTGAATTGAAAATGTGTCAAACGGTGTAAACAACTTCAATGTCATCATGAAACACGCTTAAAACGTCAAATAAACTTAACAAAATTTGGTTAGAATGACTAAATCCACATATCTCTAAAGTTGGAGAACTAAACTAGACTAAAATTTCGAAGATGGATTAATTATAATTTTCACTAAAAAACTAAAAAGTTAAGAGATCAAACACATTTAATCCTTAACTTTTTGATATGACACTTATTTTGCACTATTACTTTTCATAGATGTCGTCACATAAAGTTTTATTAGAAGAGACCATCATGACAAGATCTTTTCAGATATTTATGGTATTTAACAAAAAATATTTTTAAATTTAATTAAAATTATTAAATTCAAAAAAAATATATACAAATTTACAAAAATACAAAACATGTAACTGTAAAACTATGAAAACAACATTATAAAAATAAAAATATCAAATTATTAAATTAAAAAAAACATATAATTTCATAATTACAAAATTAAAAAATTAAAATTATCCAAATATAAATTATAAAAATTATATAATTAGAAAACTAGTTAAAAAATTATGAAATTGTGAAATTATGAAAATACAAAATTATGAAATTGTAAAATTAAAGAAATGTGAATTTTTTATTTCACAATTTTTTATTTTACAATTTTATAATTTCAAAATTATTAAACTATAAAATTATAAATAAAAAATTGTGAAATATAAAACTATAAAATTACAAATAAAAACTATTAAATTTAAAAAAAATAAAAAATTATAGAATTATAGAATTATAAAGATATAAAATTACAAAACTATAAAATTTTAAAATTATAAAATTATAAACCTATAAAATATAAAACAAAAAATTGTGAAATATAAAATTATAAAATTACAAAAAAAAATAATAAAAAAAATTTAGAATTTTAGAATTTTAGAATTTCATAATTTCGTAATTTTTTATTTTTATGATATCACAATTTCATAATTTCATAATTTTATAATTTTGTAACTAGTTTTACAAGTATATAATTATATAATTTATATTTCTATATTTTATAATTTCGCTATTATGAAATTATATATTTTATAATTTTGTTATTTTTTGAATTTTTGAATTTTGTATTTTTGAATTTTGTATTTTTGAATTTTTCATTTTATAATTTCATTTTCATAATTTTATAGTTTGATGTTTTGTTTTTTTTGTGATATTGTATTTTTTGCTTTTTTATTTTTTATTTTAATATTTTAATTAAATTTAAAAATACTTTTCGTTAAATACAATGAATATTTATTTGTTGTAACAAAATATTATGCGATGAAATTTACTGAGAGTGATAGTGAAAGATAAGTATTGTAACACCCCATTTAATTAAGTACGTGAAATTAAAGAAATGTCATGATAAAGATAACATAAAAGCGCGATTTGGGATCAACTCCACACAACTCATGGCACACCACGATGCCTAAAAGAAACTAAAGGAAAAGTTACCCAGAGTGCATAAAATCAAGGACGAACAGATACATGGGTCGCAACCCTAAATGAACTCATGCAGAAATAACAACTAGTCCACGCGGACTATGTAGCAGAATCTCCACTTCCTTGTTGACCTCTGGAACCTCGCCCATCTGCTCTCATCAATTAAATTGATGATCATCGCAAGAAGAACAACCACATACAATACAACCATACAAACAAACGGGTAAGCTAGAGCCAACACATATTCATCACACAGTCAAGTACACTATTATCATCCCATATCCATATAACAACCAAGCATGTTATGACTCTTCATTCAATACACTACGACTCGACTCGACTCATCCGGATACGTATAACTTAGTCGGATTCAGCGGATGCTTGCACTTGTGGTGAATACCCCTGCTCGACCCTGAGCTGCTCATCTTCGAGCTATGTGTTACAAGTGTTACGATGAATCAAATCTCCCTCACCACAAGGTTAGCCCTTAATGAATTTCAGGCCTCCTGCTACTCTCACCACAGGAGTCAGTCCGTTCTAAGTGAGACTAACTGGCCCCTTAGAGTGTCAGGATGCAGTCCTTACCTTGAATCCTTACCTAGTTATACAGATGGGGCACCACCATGGACACCCACTAACAGGGGCCATGGAATTACGTCCCGACCACTGAAGCGCAACCCTGAAAGTCTCACCTAGAGACCCCAAGGAATTATGCACTGACACATATCGACCTCATTCGCATAACCAAAATAATAATTACCAAGCATAGATATACAACACTCGTACCAACCTTTGAAGCCAACGCCTTTCGTGATCCAGGCTCCACTCATTCCAACACCTCATAGTTTATCCATGTAAATAAGATCCAACTCATCATGTTATCATGCCACTTTAATATTATCCGTCTCATTTAATTCACATGCCAATTCTCATACCAACCCATCATCTACAATTCATGAATCATGCCAAATATACTTCATGCTCCATCATATACATATCACTCATCATACAATCATACTCAACAAAAACAGATCATTCAGGAACCAACGGACATCCAAACACAACATTGTCTCGCCCAGCACCTCGCTCAGGCTGAGGGGTCTCGCTCAGGTGAGTTCCCCCTCCGCCTAGGCGAGGGCACAAGATCAGGGGCATGAGCAACGCGGGATCTCGCTTAGGCGAGACCCCTCTCGCCTGGGCGAGTTGCCTGCTCGCTCAAAATTTTGAGCGGGTCGCCTGAGCGACCTCTCGCGCGAGTTGGCTTGGGTGAATCCATGTTTGTCTTGCCTAGGCGAGACTGGCTCGCTTGGGCGAGATTAACAGGTCTCGCCACTGTTTCACCTGCAACAGCCATATCTATCGAACCACCAAGCATACAAAGCATTCAATCACACCAAACCGAAGGATTTATCCATGCAATCAGTAACTAACTCAAGAACAGCCAAAACAACACCAAAAGACTGGAACCCTAACTTCCCGTACCTGGAAAAAGGGTCAACAGAAGCCTTGATGGCACGACAACGGATACTGCAGCTCTACGAGTGAACTAACGAGCTGAAAACAGAAGGTAGGAACAAGGGCGCATTATTACTAAACTTTAACCGTGGAAAAAATGGAGGGAAAACGATGGAAGCCATAAAATCTGGAAAAAGGACACTTACGTGGAGCCGGAACTGAGTTTGAGCTTGAACGAGGTGGACCTTAGGGCAAACCCTAGTAGAGCGTTCTTTGAGGTAGTGAAGGATGGAGGCTGGTTTCTGAAAGAGTGAAAGTGAGGTGGGATTAGGGCAACATAGTAAGATCTTATATGCTGGGCCAACCCTTAGGCCCACTTACAAGGACAACCCCTTTAGTTTAGGACAGAAATAAAAAGGGGCCTTACAAGTATCACATCACAAAGTTATTCGGCACACTTGACTTTAGGGACTCAATTGAAAAGTTTTAAAATTTTATGGACTCAATAGACTACAAAAATTTAATAGAGGCTCACTTGAAAGTTTCTAAATTTATCAGGGACTCAAAACATAATTAAGTCTATCTACTATCGTGTTTTGAAATGATTTAGATGTGAATGGTGACACACAATTTAAATATATCTGTGTGAAGTTTAATGATGCAGAAAAAAGAAATAAAACATTAAAAGTTTTTGATAAATGAATGAACTTGTCTTGACTTTAACAAAAAAATATATATATTTGTACTTATATGGATATAAAGATTTAAAAGTCATGTATAATTTTAGTTATTTTGATTTAGTCTCTATCTATAAACTTTAAACTATTTTGAGCCCCAAACTCTATTTGAATGAGTTTAGTCCATGTACAACATTATCAAGTGTCAATAAGTTCTAATATGACATACACATGTATTAACATGGGATAACGTTGTTTACCATGTCTAGACATTTTTAATGTGATTTGGTCATGAAGATTAAATTTATTCATTAATAAAGTTTCGAGATGAAAATGATTCAAAGTTTGAAATAGTGAATTGATCCATTTTTATAAAAAAAACATTAGAGGATAAAAACATATTTAACCCTTATTTAATATTATATTTTATTATACTTTTTTCCTAATATAATTTTTTTTATATTTAATAAGATTTTATTGTTTATTATTGTATTTTGAAACTACTTATACGTGATTGGTGAGACGTAGTTTTAAATATATCTAGGCTGAGATTTATGCAATATGATGTTAGTGATACATTAAAGAAATCCAAACCTTACGGTGTTTCATAAACTATTGAAACTAAATTATAAATAAAACTGCACTTGTAATTATTGTTTGAATTTGACTCAAATTTTAACAAAAATATTTATATTAATTAAGTACGTGTAATAATTATTATTTAAATTGACTATAATATATATATATATATATATATATATCATGTCATAAATTATTAAAATAGCTTATATAACTTAAAAAAAATTATTATTGTATATTGTCTTTAATTTAATTTATTAAAAGAATTATTCTTTCACTACACAATTGATTTTTTTTTTTCTCTTTACATTTCGAAATAAGCTCACTCTAGACATTACTATAATTAAGGCCATTTGTTATAGAAGTTTTGTTCGTGCAATCTGATATTGCTCTCAATTACTGTAAAATTTATTTGATTGTATATGATGTTAAAGTTGTAAAAGTGTTGAGAGGGAAAAAATGATGCTATATGATTTAACCAGTGAATTCAATTGTACCCCTTTGAGTGTTTAGCACGATAAATTCTATTATACTTGTTTTTTAACGTGGAAAATATTTAATATTTATTAAATTTGAATTATTTATTTGAGTTTTGGATTAATTTGAGATTTTTTTCAATTGAGTTTTTGATAAATTTTTCTTCTATTGAATCTTTAAAATTTATAAAAAATTCAATTGAGTCTATCCGATTAATTTGACGGTTAACTTCGTATGTCAGAGTTATTTGGAATATTTACTCTTCATAAATGTCATTACATAATATTTATTATAAAAACCAGTAAAGAAAAGATTTTTCCAAATATTTATGATATTTAATGAAAATTATTTTTAAATTTAATTAAAATTATTAAATTTAAAAACAAAAAAAAATACAAATTTGCAAAAATACAAAACATGTAACTGTAAAATTACAAAAACAAAATTATAAAGTTAAAAATTACAAATCAAAAAATATAAAAATGCAAAAGTTAACAAATTATAAAATTATATAAACACATAAATTCATAATTACAAAATATAAAATATACAAGAATAAATTAAAAAAATGATATAATTATAAAACTAGTTACAAAAATTATGAAATTATAAAATTGTGAAATTATGAAAATTCAAAATTATGAAATTATAAAACTATCAAATAGTAACATTTTTATTTCACAATTTTTTATTTTACAATTTTATAATTTAAAAATTACAAAACTATAAAATTATAAAATTAACAAAAAAATATTAAATTTACAAAAAAATTGCAAAATAAATAAATAAATATTATATAATTATTAAATTATAAAATTATCAATCCATAAAATTATAAAATTATAAAAAAAAATGTAAAATATAAAATTATATTTATATGTTTTAGTTTTGTTTTGTAATTTTGTGTTTTTTTTTTTATTTTTTTTATGGAGAGCGATAATAGAAGATAATCATCCTATCGAAAGGTTAACAGTCACATGAATGAATGATAGTGGAAGATAACTATCACATCACTAAATTGACAATCACACTTAACTCTAGAGACTCAATTAAAAAGTTGTAAAATTTGAAGAACTCAATAAACTACAAAAATTTAAAAGAGACTCAATTAAAAGTTTCCAAGACTCAAAACATAATTAAGCATATTTATTATTGTGTTTTGAAACAGTTTAGACATGACTGGTGACACATAATTTTAAATATTGTTGTGCGAAATTCATGGGATATGATTTTAATAATGCAAAAAAAAATTAAAAACATTTTAAGTTTTTGATAAATGAATGAATTTGTCTTGACTTTAACAAAAAAAAAAATTGTATTTATATGGATATAAAATATTTAAATTTTGAGCATCTTTTTCGTTTCTTAACTTTTTCGAAATTTGATTTAGTTTTTTGTGAATTTTGATTTGGTCTTTGTATATAGACTTTAGACTAATTTCATCCCCAAACTTTTTTTGAATGAATTTCGTCCTTGTAATCCGACAACACAAAGATTGATTAATATGGTAAACAACATTACATTACCAAGTGTTAATAAGCATTGACGTGACATACACATGTGTCAACATGGGATAACGTTGTTTACTAGACCAACAAATCTTTAATGTTATTTGGTCATCAAGACTAAATTCATTTATTAATAAAATTTTGAATGAAGATAATTCAAAATTTTAAACAATGACGAAATCTACTTTTACAATAAAAATAAGGAATAATATTCGATCCTTATTTATAATTATATTTTATTATATTTTTTCTGATATATAAAATATTTGATATTTAATAAGATTGTATAACTGCATTGTTTAATATTGAATTTTGAAACTACTTATACTTATCGATATTCGGTGAGATGTGATTTTAAGTATTTAGATCAAGATTTATGGAATATGACTTTAGTGATACATAAAAGAAATTCAAATCTTAGAATAACTTCGCAAACCATTGAAACTAAATTATAAATAAAAATGGACTTGTAATTATTGTTTGAATTTGACTCAAATTTTAACAAAGATATTGTAAGTACGTGTAATATTGGATTATTTAAATTTACTATAATATATATATATATATATATATAATCTTTTAAGTTATATAATCTATTTTAATAATTTAAGACATGACAAAGATATATATATATATATATATATATATATATATATATATATATATATATATATATATATATATATATATATATATATATATATATATATATATATATATATATATATATATATATATATATATTTGTCATGTCTTAAATTATTAAAATAGATTATATAACTTAAAAGATTTATTTTTATTATTTATTTTGTCTGAAATTTAATGTTATTCAAAGAATTATTCTTTCACTACACAATTGTTCATTCTTTCTCTTAATTGTTCAATTTTGATATCTTCAAAAGTTATTTAGATTCTCAAAGTTTTTTTTTTCTTTCCATTTTGAGAAAAGTTTATACTAGACATTACTACAGTTAAGTCTATTTGTTATAGAAGTTCTCAATTAATATAAAATTTATTTGATTATATGATGTTAAAGTCGTAAATGTGTACAGTAGGAGAGACGGTTTAGATGAAAAGAAAAAAATGATCCTACGTGATTTAACTAACTAGTGAATTCAATTGTACCACTTTGAGTGTTTAGAACTAGATAAATTCTATTATACTTGTTTTTTAAAATGAAGAATTTTTAAACTATTATTTATTAAATTTTTATTATTTATTAGGTTTAATTATATTTTAACTTCCTAATTAATTTTTTCGGTCTTCAAAACTTTTTTCGGTTTATGGTGTCTTTAAAATTTGAAAAATTTTCAATTGAGTCCATCCAATTAAATGTGATGATTAATTTTCATATGAACAAAATAATTGTCACATAATATTTTAT
Source organism: Vigna unguiculata (assembly GCF_037176805.1). Lineage (NCBI taxonomy): Eukaryota > Viridiplantae > Streptophyta > Magnoliopsida > Fabales > Fabaceae > Vigna > Vigna unguiculata. Next base: position 45,673,276 of record NC_140794.1, on the reverse strand, counting down.
TCTAAGAAATTGTGAAGAAAAAAATAGTTCTAAACCTTTTAAAATTATAAAATTCAAAAAATAAATACAAATTAACAAAAGTACAAAACATATAAATATAAAATTATCAAAAGAAAATTATTAAATTAAAAATTACAAATCAAGTGTGACATCCCATTTAAATAGAATAATCCACAGAATAAAATATCACATGATCATAATAGTGAGAAGCAGTCAAATGAACACAAGAAAAAGAAAGGTAACTATTACAGTCATCCCAGAGTGTACTATGGAAGCAAACTTGGGCATGCCACCATGCCATACAAACACAAATGAAAGTAACAATTTTACAAAAGACGATGCTCCTCTAGAGCATGAGATTACAAAAAGGCACTTAGGGCCATAGACTGCTCCTAAGAGTCACACAACAGATTCCCCTAAGCTGCACCACTACTACCACCGGGCCTACTCCCAGAATTTCCTCCATCTGCTCCTACCAAGGGTGATCATCGCAAAAGGGAAAACACAACAGGAACATAAACAGAAATGCAAGGGTAAGCTTGTGCAATTTAATCTTATCATAATACAACGGACAAGTACTTAAACATTCCTTAACATGCAACACCACAGGCACAGAGCATCATGTTATGGCAAACATGCAGGACACTATGACTCAATTATCCGGATAACTATACTAAGATCGGATTCACTGGACACTTGCACTTGTGGTGGCCTCTACTGCTTTGCAGAGCCATTGCCAATAGGTTTCACCCTCCACACACAAGGTTAACCCTTAAGCGTCTAAAGCCATTATCCTGCCATAGACTAGGGTCTCCCGCTACTCTCACCACTTGGGTCAGTTTGCTCTACATGAGACTCACTGACCCTTTAGAGTTTCGGGATGCGGTCCTTACTTGAATCCATATCTTAATATACACACTACACGCCACCATAAAGTCTCCCCACGAGACTCATGGAATTACGCCTATCTCACATCAATCTCATGTTTCGTATCTCATAACTACCACTTGTTATCTCAGCATTAGTTTCTCATGCACATTCTCAACCAACCAAAACAAAATTTCATATATTACTCATGCTAACATACAGATTTCAGTGCATACAACTCATACGACTCAGGCAATCACACCATAATCTTGCATGTTCGTGATAAATAGACACACCCAAGGTAAACAGGGATCCAAAAACATAAATATGCACTATTCTCGCCTGGGCTAGAAGCCCTCGCCTAAGCTACATTGACTGTCTCGCTTAAGCTAGGCCTTCTCGCTTAGGCGAGACCTGGAATAGTAGCACTCTACGAGCATCTCGCTTGGGCGAGAGCAGCTCGCCTGGGCGAGATCGTCCTTCGCCCAAAAATAAAACCCCTCGCCTGGACGAGGATGCGAGCAAAGCACACCAGGTTCTTCTTCGAGAACTCGCTTGGGCGAGTCACTCTCGCCTGAGCGAGACAACGCGTCGCTCAAAGGCAAGGGCCCTCCGCCTGGGCGAGTTGCTCGAGCAGAACCTGGGCGAGTCTCAGACACTCTCGCCTAGGCGAGACGAGCTCGCTTAGGCGAGATTGACAGTACTCACCACTGTTTCACGCATGCAGCAGGAACACACACACAAGGTAACATACCAGATGCAAACAAGACAAGTCTCAGACCACCAAAAACCTCATTCATCATTCCAGAAGCATCCAACAACCCAAAACCACAAGAGAGATATTTTAAACGATAAAAAAAACAAATACTAGCTTCCCTTACCTCTGTTTTGAGCACCAAACGCAAACAGACCCTAACTAAGGGGATGCCACTGCTTCAGAAACGCGAGTAGTGAGCTGAAATGGAATTACCAGGGTAAAACGAGGTAAATACATGGAACCCTAACCAATCAACATGCTCAAACAGTGAGATGAGGGAAGAAAGTAGACCAAAGGCTCTAGAGTTCGACTTACCAGGAAGTACATGATCGATTCTCTTAGCTCAATTTGGAAGGAGATTGTGTCCTACCAGAGCTCCTAGCAGAAGACAAGAGAGAGATGGGAGGAACGCTATTTTTCTGAAACAAGGTAAAGGGAGATTGTGAAGGGGCTGACAGGGTATTGGGTCCTTCAAAATTATAAAATTATAAAATTATAAAATTATAAAATTATAAAATTATAAAATTATAAAATTATAAAATTATAAAATTATAAAATTATAAAATTATAAAATTATAAAATTATAAAATTATAAAATTATAAAATTATAAAATTATAAAATTATAAAATTATAAAATTATAAAATTATAAAATTATAAAATTATAAAATTATAAAATTATAAAATTATAAAATTATAAAATTATAAAATTATAAAATTATAAAATTATAAAATTATAAAATTATAAAATTATAAAATTATAAAATTATAAAATTATAAAATTATAAAATTATAAAATTATAAAATTATAAAATTATAAAATTATAAAATTATAAAATTATAAAATTATAAAATTATAAAATTATAAAATTATAAAATTATAAAATTATAAAATTATAAAATTATAAAATTATAAAATTATAAAATTATAAAATTATAAAATTATAAAATTATAAAATTATAAAATTATAAAATTATAAAATTATAAAATTATAAAATTATAAAATTATAAAATTATCAAATTATGAAATTATAAAATTATCAAATTATCAAATTATAAAATTATAAAATTATGAAATTATAAAATTATAAAATTATAAAATTATAAATTATGAAATTATGAAATTATGAAATTATAAAATTATAAAATTATTAAATTATAAATTATAAAATTATGAAATTATAAAATTATAAAATTATAAAATTATAAAATTATAAAATTATAAAATTATAAAATTATAAAATTATAAATTATGAAATTATGAAATTATGAAATTATAAAATTATAAAATTATAAAATTATAAAATTATAAAATTATAAAATTATAAAATTATAAAATTATAAAATTATAAAATTATAAAATTATAAAATTATAAAATTATAAAATTATAAAATTATAAAATTATAAAATTATAAAATTATAAAATTATAAAATTATAAAATTATAAAATTATAAAATTATAAAATTATAAAATTATAAAATTATAAAATTATAAAATTATAAAATTATAAAATTATAAAATTATAAAATTATAAAATTATAAAATTATAAAATTATAAAATTATAAAATTATAAAATTATAAAATTATAAAATTATAAAATTATAAAATTATAAAATTATAAAATTATAAAATTATAAAATTATAAAATTATAAAATTATAAAATTATAAAATTATAAAATTATAAAATTATAAAATTATAAAATTATAAAATTATAAAATTATAAAATTATAAAATTATAAAATTATAAAATTATAAAATTATAAAATTATAAAATTATAAAATTATAAAATTATAAAATTATAAAATTATAAAATTATAAAATTATAAAATTATAAAATTATAAAATTATAAAATTATAAAATTATATGAAATTATAAAATTATAAAATTATAAAATTATAAAATTATAAAATTATAAAATTATAAAATTATAAAATTATGAAATTATAAAATTATAAAATTATAAAATTATAAAATTATAAAATCATATGAAATTATAAAAAAGAAATTTGTGAAATATAAAATTACAAAAAATAAAAATAAAAAAAAAATTAATTTAATAATTTAATAATTTAAATATTTCATAATTTCTTTTTGTTTATAATTTTTTAACTAATTTTATAATTTTTAATTTTACCTTTGTATATTATATGATTTTGCTATTATGAAATTATATATTTTTATAATTTTTAACTTTGTAATTTTTAATTTGATAATTTTATTTTTATAATATTATAGTTACATGTTTTTTTTTAGTTTTGTATTTCTTTTTATTTTTCTATTTCTAATTTTATAATTATAATTTAATTTGAAATAAAATCGTTAATTACAGTAAATATTTGGAAAATATATCATCATCAGGGTAGTTTGTAGCAAGATATTATGGCACAAAATGTATGGAGAGTGATAGTAAAAGATAACTATTCGCGTCGGAAAGTTAAGAGTCACACGAGTGATAGTGAAAGATAACTATCATATCACAAAGTTAACCACACTTAACAGTAGGAACTCAATTGAAAAGTTTTATAATTTTAAGGACTCAATATACTACAAAATTTTAGTAGGCACTCAATTGAAAGTTCACAGATCTATCAACAACTCAAAACATAATTAAGTTTGTTTACCACTGTGTTTTGAAACGATTTAGACGTGACGGGTGACAAGCAATTTTAAATATATTTGTACGAAGTTTGCTAGATATAATTTTAATAATGCACAATAAAAATTAAAACACTAAAAGTTTTTGATAAATAATGAACTTGTCTTGACTTTAACAAAAAATATTAGTATTTATATGGATACAAAAAGTTTAAATGTTGAGTATGTTTTTATTTTATTAAATTTTGCATTTGGTCTTTTGCGAAATTTTATTTAGTCTTTGATTACAAACTTTAAATTATTATCTTCTCCAAAGTACCTTTGACTGAATTTAGTACTTATAACCAAACAACACAAAAATTGGTTAATGTGACAAACAATGTTACCAAGTGCCTATATAAGTATTGACGTGGCATACACATGTGTCAACATGGGGTATGTTGCTTACCATGTCAACAAATCTTTAGGGTGGTTCGGTTACGAGGAATAAATTCATTCATTAATAAAGTTTGGGAATAAAGATGATTCAAAGTTTGAAACAGTGACGAAATCCAAATTTATAAGAAAGTTATGCGAATAAAAACATATTTAATCCTTCTTATAAAATTGTAAAATTATAAACTTGTAAACTTATAAAATTATAAAATTACAAAATATAAAATTATAAAATTATAACATAATAAAATTATTAAATTATTAAACTATTAAAATTATAAAATTAAAAATTTATAAAACTATATAATTATAAAGCTGTAAAATTATAAAGCTATTCAATTTTAAAATAAAAATTTGTGCAATAAAAAAATATAAAATTGTAAAACTATAAAATTTTAAAACAAAAAATTGTAAAATATAAATTTATAAAATTACAAAAAACAATTAAAGAATTACAATTTTATAATTTTTTATTTTCATAATTTTAAAATTTCTTAATTTTATAATTTTTTTAACTACTTTTATAATTATATAATTATATAATTTTATATTTGTATATTTTATAATTTCGCTATTAAGAAATTATATATTTTTATAATTTTAGATTTTTTTATTTTTGAATTTTTATATTTTACATTTTTTAATTTTATAATTTTATAATTTTGTTTTCGTAATATTATAGTTACATGTTTTTTTTTGTTTTTGTAGTTTTGTATTTCTTTTAACTTCTTCATTTGCAATTTTATAATTTTAATTTAATTTAAAAAAGATCGTTAATTACAATAAATATTTGAAAAAGAGCTCGTGAAGAGGGTCTATTCTAACAAAATATTATGGTATGAAATTTATGAAGAGTGATAGTGGAAGATAACTATCCCATCGCAAGGTTAATAGCCACACAAGTGGCATTGAAAGATAATTATTACAGCACAAAGTTAACTATTACACTTAATTTTAGGGACTGAAATGACATGTTTTAAAATTTAAGGACTAAGTAGACTAAAAAAATTTAATTGAGACTCAATTGATAGTTCTCAAATTTATCAGGGGCTAAAAATATAATTAAGTCTGCTTACTATTTTTTGAAATGGTTTAGACGTGACTGGTGACACACAATTTTAAATATATTTGTGGGAAGTTTACGGGATATGATTTTAATGATGCACAAAAAAAATTAAAACATTAAAAGTTTTTTATGAATGAATGAACTTGTCTTGACTTTAACAAAAAATATTTGTATTCATATGGATATAAAAGGTTTAAATGTTGAGTATGTTTTTAGTTTCTTAACTTTTGTGAGATTTGATGTGGTCTTTGTCTACAAACTTTAAATTATTTTCATTTACAAAATTTCTTTGAATGAATTTAGTCCTCTTAACTAGACAACACAAAGATTGATTAATGTGGCAAACAACGTTACCGAGTGTCAATAAGTATTGACGTGACATATACATGTGTCAACATGGGGTAACGTTGCTTACCATGTCAACAAATCTTTAATGTAGTTTAGTCACGAAGACTAAATTCATTCATTAATAAAGTTTGAAGATGTGAATGATTAAAAGTTTGAAACAGTGACGAAATCTAATTTTATAAGAAAGTTAAGGAAATAAACTCATATTTAATCCTTAATTGGTATTATGTTTTATTATACTTTTTCCTAATATAAAAAATATTTCATATTTAATAAGATTGTATTGTTAATATTGTATTTTGAAACTAAAGTAAGCATTCATTTTAGCCCACACTCATTTAAGTTTCCATCCCGCCTAAATTTGCATCTAGAAAGGGAAAATTCTATGATCAATAATTTTGTGACTTTTTTTTTAGAAGGAAATCACGTAAAGTCATTTGACTTTATATTTTGTTACATTTTGTTAAGAGAGAATATATGAATAAAATAAACAGTTCCTTTTGTAATATATTTCTTATATCTCTCATATTTTCATAATCTCTACAAATTCTTAACACTCATAATATTTCATATTGTAATTATATAACTCATAATATTTTATATTGTAATATGACTCTTAAAATTTTATAAGTCAGCATCCCAATTAAATTCACATTAAATACTCAATATTAAAATGCAAACTTAAATAAATGTTTAATATACTTATATGTTCGGTGAGATGTGGTTTTAAATATACGAAATGTGATTTTAGTGATACACAAAAGAAATCAAAACCTTACGATGACTTCATAAACCATTGAAGCTTGAGTATAAATAAAACCGCACTTGTAATTATTGTTTGAGTTTCACTCAAATTTTAACAAAAATATTCGTAATTGTAATACTCGATTATTTAAATTGACTTTATATAATATAATATAATATAATATAATATAATATAATATAATATAATATAATATAATATAATATGTTTTTGTCATGTCTTAAATTATTAAAATAGCTTTTATATAATTTATATATATATATATATATATATATATAATTATTTTATGTTTTCGATATTACGAAGTTATATATTTTTAAAATTTTGTAAGTGTATTTTTTGTAATTTATATTTTTTAATTTAATTTTCATAATTTAATAGTTACATATTTTATTTTGTATTTTAATTTTTTTAATTTAATTAAATTAAAAATAATTTTTTGTTAAATTTAGTAAATATTTGGAAAAGATCTTGTTATTAGTATCTCTTCTAACAAAATATTATGGGACGAAATTTATGGAGAATGATAATAGAAGTTAACTATCACATCATAGGGTTAACAGACAATGGAAGATAACTATCGCATCACAAAGTTAATCGTCACACGAGTGACAGTGGAAAATAACTATCACATCACAAAGTTAATCGTCCCACGAGTGACAATGGAAAATAACTATCACATCACAAAGTTAATCATCATACCTAACTATAGGGACTCAATTGAAAAGTTTTAAAATTTTAAAGACTCAATAGACTACAAAAATTTAGTAGGGTTCTCAATTGAAAATTTTCAAATTTATGAAGAACTCAAAATTTCATCCAGATGTATCAGTTTGATATCCATTTTTAAAAACTTGTCAATTACGTCCAAATTTAAAAAAAAAATGTTTCAGTTAGGTTCTTTTAAAAATAAACCATTAACAACGTTAACTGATAGGTTATATATATTTCATATAGGTTATGGTCATGGTCATGACATAGTTATGGTCATTGAGAGATTGTGGTTCTATATGGTTATATGACATTAGTCTTACACATATAAGACCTTAGACACCACTTTTACACCAAAACCTTAAGGCAATGTTGTTATGGGTCTTTATTCTTATATAGTGTTTAACTTTGTCTTTTCTATCCAATGTGGGACTTTTTGACTCACACTTGGACTATTCCCAACATCTCCCCTCAAGGGTGAGTCCCTTGTTTTTTTTTTCATATGGTATATTTCCCTTCAGGTGTGTATGAGTGACCCCTTTGGTTATGGTTATGCGGTCAGTCACTCTGAACCATCGGCTCTGATACCACTGATGGGTTATGTTTCATATGTTATGGTTATGGTCATGGTTATAATCATGGTCATTGAGAGATTGTGGTTCTATATGGTTATATGACATTAGTCTTACACATATAAGACCTTAGACACCACTTTTACACCCCTTTGGTTATGGTTATGCGGTCAGTCACTCCCAACTATCGGCTCTGATACCACTGATAGGTTTATATATATTTCATATAGGTTATGGTCATGGTCATGGCATAGTTATGGTCATTGAGAGATTGTGGTTCTATATGGTTATATGACATTAGTCTTACACATATAAGACCTTAGACACCACTTTTACACCAAAACCTTAAGGCAATGTTGTTATGGGTCTTTATTCTTATATAGTGTTTAACTTTGTCTTTTCTATCCAATGTGGGACTTTTTGACTCACACTTGGACTATTCCCAACATTAACGATGTGTCACGCGTCAATCAATTTTTTTTTGTATTTTTAATTTTTTATTTTTAAAAAATAAAAATTGTCACATGTCAGGTCCTTGGTGTGACATATGGTACTATCACTACCAAGAGTCATTGTCTTGATTTCAATTTAGTTCTCATATATGTCTCTTTGTTCCAATTTAGTGCCCACATATGTCTTTTTGTTTCAATTTAGTCCCCACATATGCCTTTTTGATTTAATTTAGTCATAATTATTTTTTTCTAAAATAGAAAAATATTGTTTCTCTCTTATATTTGAGATTAAATTTATTATTTATATACATGTTATACTCATATTTTTTTATTAAAAAAATTTCGTTATAACATATTATATTTTTCTTAATTGTTAACCCATGTGTTATTATTCATAACTTTTAGTCCTTGGTTGAAACACATTTGAAAGGTTATATAAATTTAAACAAAATTGGGTTAAAATGACTAAATTCACATTGTTCTAAAGTTTGGGGACTAAATTGGACCAAAAGTTCGAAGATGAACTTATTTCAATTTTCACTGAAAATTAAGGAACCAAAAACATATTTAATCATAAGTATTAATACTTAATTTTGTAAGTTATTTTTAATAATAAATATCAGTATAACATTTATATAAATAATAAATTTCATATTAAATTTAAGAGAGAGAAAATATTTCTTTATTTTGAACAAAAATTAGGACTAAATTGAATAAAAAGACATATGTGGAAACTAAATTGTAACAAAGAGACATATGTGGAGACTAAACTGAAATGAAGACAATGACACTTAGGAGTGACATTGCCACGTGGTAATATGTTGCCACGTTGTACTGATAGTGCCACGTGTCACACCACATACTTGATATGTGATAATTTTTAAAACACAAATTATAAAAAACTATATATATATATATATATATATATAAATAAATAATGAAAAAACTTACAGATTGACATGTGGCACGTCATTAATAATTTTTTTAAATGATCTAATTAAAGCATTTTTTAAAAAATTAGGACATAATTGACATATTTTTGAGAGCAGGTATCTGACACATCCAAACGAAAGTGAATATTATCCAACTAATTAAGCCTACTTATCCAAATCATATTCAAAATTCAATCCACGAACATTCTATAATTCACATACAATCAATTAACAAAAGTATCCAATTCAAAAAATGTTAAACAATGTCAGAAAAAACTAAACAATATTCAAGCATTCAAACTTCTTCTCAACCAACCACTCTATGCAAACCAAAAATATTCTAGTGATCAAATCACTTTCGCATACAAATCATTTATTCCATGATTCTATCAAAATCTTTAATAACTTTCCTGAAATGTTTATCTCCAAAGCAATTTCCAAAACTTTGATCAATAAATCATTTCAAAATTTGAGAACCTAAATAAAGTATCCATGACAAAATTTCATTATACGATCAAACAAATTGAGAAAATTACATATTTAACTAATCCTACCAAATTGATGACAAAATAAAAAAAAAAAAAACAAAGAATCCTTAGAGTAAATTAGAATTTACTTTAAAATCTTTAAAAATTTGATTGACATAAATGCTCTGTGATTCTTTAGTTATTGTAAGGTGAATAAGATTATGAAACAAAAGTTAGATATGTAAGAAAAAATAAAAAAAGAGAGATATAAAAGTTTTGTTGAGAATGACACTATTACAATTACATTTTTATCTTGTATTTTATTATATTTGTTTAGATTTTGGATTTTCATTAAATTAAAAATTATATTCTCTATTTTTTATTTTCAAAAAAGTTAATTTTACTGTGAATCTCTCATGAATGATAAAACACATGAGAAATTTTACTCTTAGCTCAACAACTTAGTGAGTCTTTTTGGAGTTAACGCAATGTGTATTCGGAGTAGAAGATATATGTTAAACTCTTAATGGATTTTTAGTGTGAAACACGTGAGATATCATTTAATAAATATATTGTTAAAATAAAGTATATATTTTAATAAAGAAAGAAGATATATACAAACTAAATGAACGCAGAAAGCTGAAAGTATCGAAATACAAAGAACATGTTATTCCACTGCAAATGAACTTCAATTTATAATAATATATGATAATACAATATTTAGTTTTGCCACGTGGTATATTAAACTGTTTTCTTTTGTTCTATCTATCATTTATATGAAACAAATTATCGGTCACTGTGTTGTTTAAATTATGTATAATCACATGAATATTAGAGTGTTGATTAAGCTTATAATTATTGATCAAGTTACATCGGACGGAGCTCCATTGTTTTTGTGTTTAGTCAAACGGTGTAACATTCAATTTTGTGTTAAAATTTTTAATAATATTTCTTAACTCGATTTCCATGAGGTTGCGTTGACATATTATAAAATATGTCCCTTGCTGTTCACGAGTGAAACCGAATAATGGAAAATGAATAAACTAATGGCGTATAAAACACTAATTAACCTAACCATTTATTATATTATATTTACGTCTAAACTATTTTTTTCTGTCTAATTGGTGTCCTAATTCCCAGCTACCTAAGTATATAGAAATAGATATTAAAAAATGTTATAATAAGTCGTACTAGGAAAAATATCATAATAAAACACTTTGTTTTCCCGAGTTTTATCAGAAAATAGATCAAGTATTAGCTTAAAAATTACATTATTAGATGTAATAATTAGGCATAATACCGATACTATATAATCTTATGTAATAATGAAGAGTAAAAACAATCATAAAAGTTGAAACCCTTTTAATCATATTACTAATCATAGAAAAAGTAAATCATGTTAGACTTGATTTGAAAACACTTGAATAAAAACGTTATATTTTGACACATAAATAAACACTACTTAACAATTACAAATAATAATGTTTAATTTTGTTCAGTTCAAATTCTATTTTATATATATATATATATATATATATATATATATATAAAATATTACTAATAATAATAATATTATTATTAAAATGGATTCTCAAGTGGATGTTTTTTATGTCAAACTATTAACTTCCTTTCAATATTCTTTCCACAAAATGACTTCATAAGTAAATGGTTTTAACAAATGTTTATTTCATATTAACATAAATTGAATTTAGTAGAACAAATGATAGTTAGGAATAAATATTTTTTTAAAGTTTTTGTTTTTAAGGGTCACTTGATGAGTATTCCATTAGAATTTGATAATTTTACCATGTTGTTGGTTATTTTGGTAAATTATATCTTATAATTAAAAGAAGGTCAAAGAATATTTCTTATGTTCACGTAAAAAGTCAAAGCGATTATAATATATGAAATAAAATAATATAAAAAGTGATGATTATAACACTAAGTGAAAATACGTATACAATTGCATTTTTTGAAGCTCGTGCTCAACCAAGTGAATAGTCATAGATAATTAAGCTTTTGCCAGCCAGAATTAGTTGTATGTATTTGAGATATTTAAATCACAATTTATGTTCCAAGAAACTTGAGAATGCGTAGGTATAATTCTTATAGAAGTTTAATATTTAACTATATTTTGGAAACAGACCAAAATAAATTATATAATATTCGTAATCGATAATTATCACAAATTATATAGTTTGATAAAGAATCCAAACAGACTAAACATATACTTTGGCGCTTGGTAATAGGTGGAAACTTTAAAAGTTTGAAAGTGTGCCATTGAAAACCTAACTTTTTGTTGTTTAAGTGTAATGTGCAATCTATGGATAGGGTAATTTTTACTAAAAGGCTTACAACTTTTTTTTTTTTTTTTAATTGTACACTTTGAAATCACAATTATCAAGCCTTGCAAATAAAAGTTTGTTTCTTTAATCTATGAATATTTGAAAAAAGTATGTATATTGAGAAACAAAAATGGATGAAGTTACTTATAGAGTAACTTAAATAGAGATGTTAAGAGTCTTAACCGTTTTCTTTAAATTTAATGGTTTCATGTAACAACTATGATATTAACTATTAAATTTTTAAAAAAAGTCTCGTTTATTAGTGTCTTAAGGAAATTGTTTAAGGAGTAATTAATGATCATTGATTTACGTAAAAGTTTATACGAAATTATAATATTAAATAAATTATAACTTTAATAATTATAAGTTCACTTTTATTTTATTTAGTGGACAAAAATGCTCACTAATATTATACATTTGTAATTGATTTATTTTATCACAAAAAAAAATAATTAAACAATAATTTTTTTATATTTTAATGTTATTAAAAATAAAAATATAATTAAATTTAAAAAAATAATTAATAGAAAATAAAATATTGTTTGCTTTTTTTATATAGACAATATTGTGTTAATTATTTTTTTATGTTCTTTATTGAAAAGGTAAATAATATTTTATTTCCTATTAATTTAAGTTTTTTACTTTTAATTATATTTTAATTTTTAGTAACATTAAAATAATTATTTTATTATTTTGTTAACTTATTTTAATGTAACAAATATATTATGAATTTCAACTATATAATACCTGTGGACAATTTTGCCCTCTAAATATATTAAAAGTCCACCAATATTTATTAAGGTCATACTTCATCCAATAGTACAATTATTTATCAAATTTTTACAAAATTTAATATTTATTAATTGTATCTTATCTTTAAAACACGAGTTAACATTTTCCTTTTCAAAATAGTGAATAATAAATTTTGATATTAACTCTTTTGAAATCATTGAAGAAATAATTTGATCTCTCATATTAAGTGTGTGAGTATGTAAAACTCACAAAATGGATAACGTAATGCAATGAATTGAATGAAAAAAATGTGTCGGTCTAACTATAATTATATAATAAATTGACAAAAAAATTAGTCTATATCATACCAAGAAGTTGTTTTAGTTTAGTTCAAGAAAACAAATTTTCTATATTTGAAAAATTAAAAAAATATGTATTCCTTTTAAAAAAATCATATAAAAGAAATTAATTTCAAACTTTAATAAATGTTTTAATATATAAATCTAACATAAGAAATTAAGTTAAAATTCTATTTTAATTTTTTAATTTTTATAAAAAAATTAATTAGATATCTAAAGATTTTGTTCAATTTCGTCTTCTAATTTTTTAAATTATTCAAGTTGTCCATTCTATTAAATTTGAATACATATTTTTCTAAATTTTATCCATCAAATTACTCTATTTAAAAAATAAAATAAAATTGAATATTTGTGGTTTTTAAACTATTTTAAAATAACTATAATTAGTAACTTTAAATTACAAACTTACGTACTAACCCAACCTAAATCCGTTCGTATTGCTAGCTAAATTTGGTCAAAACAAAATTAAGTGATACTAATTTACACAATTGGTATTTAGTCTCATAATTCCTATAAGATTAGACCTATTTCTAGGAACAATACACCAATGCTAGAGGCACTATGAATCACACAAAAAGGCTAAGTCTGCTTAGAAAAATAAACTCTATTTAAATAAAATTCTCTAAAGTAGTTTATATAAGAAAAAATGATTTACAAAATTTTCTCTCTAACTAAAATTAGTTTATGTAAAGTTAAAAAATAAAATTTTGAAATATTTCATATAAGAGGAGTTTTATAAATTAAAATTATGTACGAGCTAATTTTAATTTATATATATATATATATATATATATATATATATATATTTATTTATTTATTGAGAAAAAGTGGTCGAAGCTAAATTATTATGAATATGAAAGAAGTTATCACATTTGGTTTGATGGTAGACATAGATCCACATATGTTTTTAAAATTGAAACATTTCCAGTCCAATTGAAAGAGACAAAATTAACATCACAAAATTGTGTATGTCTAAATTTGTCACTACTGAAGTTTTATTTTATTAATTAAGAAAAACTATTTAATTAAAAAATATTAACGAATCACTGTCACCGCAAAAAATTTATTTCTAAAGGTAAATCAATTAAGGAATATACAATTTAAAAAATAGATAGTTTAACATAATAATGATTTTTAAGCACTACCGCAATATTTTATTTTTCAAAAAATACAATATTATAATACAAAGTATAATTTAATAAATGTACTTATATATAAGGTTTTTAAAGTTATGTTAATTTTCATTGCATTAAATTTAGAAACTACAATTTAAATTTTATTTATTAAGTTTTAAATTGTATAAACTTAGAATTTAGAAACTACAATTTAACTTTTATAAAATATAACTTATATACTATTTATAATTTCATTTATATTGATATTTTTTCTTAAATTTTGTATTGTATTATAATTATCATTTACATATTCCATATTTGCATATAAATATACCACATAATTGAATATAACACAATCACGTCTAACATGACTTTATTTGAAATTTAGAAATTATATTTTAAATTATATTTATTAAGTTTTAAATTGTATAAACTAAGATATTTAGAAACTACAATTTAACTTTTATAAAATATAACTTATATACTATTTATAATTTCATTTATATTGATATTTTTTCTTAAATTTTGTATTGTATTATAATTATCATTTACATATATTTTTTAAATTCCATATTTGCATATAAATATACCATATAATTGAATATAACACAATATCAATTTGAAGTATTAATAAAAACAATAGATATAAAAAAATATTTTATCGTAAATATTTAGGAAAATTTTAAAAATGAAAGAATTTAAGTATTATGAGACCCAAATTTTTTTATTAGATGTGATTTTTAAAATATAATTAAGCTTAAAATTTTAAATTATATTGTGTATAAATTAAAATATTAGCTATTTAATTATTTACTTTCAATTTTTTTTTCTTTTTACGTATTCTTTTTCTTGTCATATCTCGAGTTTTTTTTTTTTTCGCTTTAATTGCTCGTGTGTAGTTTGGTTATTGCAGGTAACACTAGTATACTAAATTTGTAGAGATATGTTTGATTTGTGAATTAAGTACCCTAAAATAAGTTTTTTTTTTTAACTTTTATAAGATTTGTTTGAATGAAAAAAATGAATTTTTTACGTGCAACTGATTTTGAAAAATTTATGCAAAAGTACAAGTTTTTCCATAATTCATCCAAGAGAAAAATTTCACTCATCTCATCGCATCTTATCTAGAGAGTATGTTTCACTCTCAAACTTGTCCAATCAACAAATTTGGTAAATTCCCTTAAAATTGATTATAATTTGCTTAACAAATCCGAACCTAAGATCTATTGGGATATTTTTCAAATTAAATTCGTTGAACAAATTGATTTTTAACTTAATGAACTTACCTTTTTACAAATACATGATTCATTATTTTGTATGATCGTAAAATGTTAAGAACCGCTTATTAATACGTGTTATAGGTTAATTTTGCTATTTCATATGATAACTCTAGTTGAAATTATGATATGTTGGTTCGAATAGTTTTGAGATCATATATAAGGATAATATGATAATACTTTGGTCATTTAAAGGATTAATCACAAAAAGTTATTGGAAGGAAATATTATTATTTTAGTGAGAGTTTGAATTATATAGATTGAGAATGTAAAGAAGAGTTCTCATACCACTTAAACACATCATTAATACACAATATTGTCTATAAATTTACCGTGGCCTATTCATTTGAGATCTGTAGACATAAAATGCTTATAATGAGTATTCTAGAATCATCTATTTGTTATTTCTCTATTTGATATTCATTTCAAATTTAAAATCTACTTCTAGATATAAGGTTTTGAAAATCAATTCAAACGAATTTTTTAAAATTGTTAATGTATTCTTGAATATGATTGCCTGTATAAAATTATATATTTTAATCTAATTCTTAATAACTTTTTTTTATTGTGTCATTACATATTGAGATATAAAAGGATGAATCTTGTAATATTGTATTGAGATATATGAATTGTGATAGAAAATTGAGTTTTCTCTTTTGTTAGAGTTTTGTAAAGATCCAATCTTAATTTTATCAGGTTAACTTGTGATGATTATAACCCTATTTTTATCAGGTTAACTTGTGATGATTATAACCCTATGACTTATCACTCATCTTCTAATTATATATATATATATATATATATATATATATATATATATATATATATTCTTTTCTTTTCAATTTTTATTTGCATTTTTTAGACTTGTGGTAGGTCTTGATACTAAAAGTGCTTCTCAACTCAATAACTGACACAAATTGTTTATTGTTTGAGTTTGTTTCACAGATGGAGAGAAAGTTGAAAGAGAATTTTAAGGAGAGAAAAAGAAAAGAAAAAAATAGCAAGGTTATATAGATAAAGAGAAATGTTTGATGAATATTGAAAAGGACATGTTCATACTATCATGAAAGAGAGATGAAAAAAAAACCCAGAGTGGTCGGTTAAGAATGAGTTAAAAAAATGGGTCAAAATATCATTATCTTAAATATAATGTCTTTTATGATTGTTTAAATTTGAGTATTTAAATTTATTAAATGGGTCAAACCAATAAATATATTTAAATTTAGGTTTAATTATGTCTTTGGTCCCCATTTTGGAGTCAAAATCTCAAAATGGTACCCAAATTTTTAAAAGTCTCAAATTGATCCCTTTTTTGTTAAAATGTTTCACGTTTGCCCTTTCCGTTAAGTCAAGGTTGACGCCATTAGAGGGAGTGTCACGTGTCAGTTCCTCAATTTTTTGAAATTTTTTATTATTTCTTTTGAATTTTTTATTTTTTATTTTTGAATTTTTAAAAAAAATTTAAAAATTACCACGTGTCAAGCTGTCATCATGCCACGTGGCAGTGATAGAGTGACGTGGCAGTGATAGTGACAGTGACACGTGGCAGTATTATGCCATGTGTCATTTTCTTAGTCTCAATTTGGTCCCTTTATTTTAATTTGTCTCAATTTAGTCTCAATTTTTGTAAAAATGAGCAATTTTGTCCCTCTTCAAATTGAAACAAAAATTAATTTTATATAAATGTTATACAAATATTTTTATTAAATTTGATATTTTTATTCAAATTGATATTTTTATTATATAATTTTAACATAACTAAGTTTATTTAAAATTATGTTTCACATTTAACTTAACTTTACTTAAAATTGTTTTCAAATTTTAAATTTATATGTGTTTTATTGTTACATGAACTAGTTAATTTATGAATTTGTTCTATTAACATTATTTTTTATTAACAAATTTTAAACCATTTTAAATAAAGTTCAATGTAAAATATTAATTAAATGAACTTAATTTGGTTAAAAATATTTACTTGAAATATCAATTTTGATGGAAATATTTGTGTACATTTATATAGAAATTAAATTTGATTTCAATTTGGAGAGGGACAAAATTGCTAATTTTTACAAAAAAATGGGACTAAATTGAGACAAATTAAAATAAAGGGACCAAATTGAGACTAAGGAAATGACACCTGACATAGTACTGACACGTGTCACTGTCACTACCACATCACTGCCACGTGGTACGATGACAACTTGACACGTGGCAATTTTTTTTATTTTTTAAAAAAATTCAAAAATCAAAAATAAAAATAAAAAAATAAAAAAAATTCAAAAAATCGAGAAATTGACACGTGACACTCCTTCTAACGGCGTCAACCTTGACTTAACGGAAATGACAATGTGAGACGTTTTAACAAAAAAGGGAACCAGTTTGAGACTTTTAAAAATTTGGATAGCATTTTGAAATTTTGACTCCAAAATAGGGACTAAAGACATAATTAAACCTTAAATTTATTATTCATATTGATGACTACCACAATGTACTTCAAATTTGACTATCTCTCATGTTCAAAACAACATTCATTTATAGGTTGGTCTAGGTTAATCGTATGAACATTTGACATCATTTACATTTGTTTACCAACTACAAACATTATAGTTATAACAACGCAACAACAAAGAGAGATAAATCAATATAATTTAATTAACTCACAAAAAGAAATATATAACTTTTATATCACATCATTTATTTTTTAAACACAGTTGTTTCATATTTTATCATACTTACTTATAAAAAGTCTATCAATTACATTTTCAACTTTAATTAAAATCTATCAAGTGAATTACTCGTAATTCAATAATTTTATGATGGTATTATACGGTTCTGGTTGTCTTAATACTTGAAAATGGATAGAACACTTGAATGCTTATCCAAAGTCTATAGAATTAGAAATTGGGTTAAGTCTTATAAGAATTTTTAATTTAATTTACAAATCTTGTAATATAGGAGATATTTTAGAAAAAAATAAAGGAGTTTATATTTTATTATTATTTTTGTAATTGAAATATTATCTTTTTATTTTGAAGATACATGATTTGTTACACATACTAAAGCATTTGGATGTTCTGACTTAAAGTATTGTTAACTTTGAATCAAAAAATTCACTCTCTATTTGTTCTCCGATTTCAAATACTCAGCCTTTTAAGGGAACAAATTGACACCCGATAAAGCTCGATCCTAACCACACTTGTTATTCAAATTTGTAACTGAGGAATACGAGAGACAATGCAAATCATCAAGGTGAAGACGTAAACGACAATGGTTTAACAATGCAACAAATTTTGCAAACCACTTAGGAGTTGAGGCCAGAAAAGGAGGACATGACATATCGAGGAGGCTCATGCTCAATTTGATACTACCCAAGCCAAACATGAGTCATTGTGTAAAGAAGAACAAGAGTCGCAACAAAGGATGGAGGATGTCTTTCGTGAAAAAGAACAATTGCAGAAAGCAAATGAGGAGTTGCAATAATGGATTCAAACCAGTGTAGAGATTGTGGGGGTCGAGGGTCAATCACACGAAAAGAGTTTGTTATTAAACAATGGTGGATCATTGAAGGAGTGGGGTGGCCATGGTCCCCCAAATTTTTTGAAATAGTTTAAGTTAAATATGTAATATATAATGACAATCGGTATGAATTAAATTAGATATCTCTTTATTTCCTTTTGTACTTATCACAACCAAAATTGTAATGAGACGACAAATAAAGAAATAAAATTTAAAAACAGAGTCTGAAGTCGCCATCATAGTTTATTAAAAAAACCATGGAAAAATTGAAAAGATAAGACAAAGTCTACAAATATCAGTATTTTGGGATCGTTAAAAAGATAAGATAAGGTCTACGAATATCAATATTTTGGGTCCAATTGTGTTAGCACCTCACCATGCACGTCCTAAGATGGTACATTTAATTAAATATGCACAAAGATTGACATTGCTCCTATGTATTTCTCTCCATAATGACACACACACACACACACACACACCATGCACGTCCTATGGTACATTTAATTAAATATGCACAAAGATTGACATTGCTCTTACATATTTCCCTCCATAATGACACAAACACACACACACACACACACACATTTATATAAAAAAATTAAAAATTAAAAATGAGTGTCATACGATATGAAATAACGTTTCTAAAGTAAAAATGTCAAAATTAGGTATTCAACACAAACGAGTACAATATTAAAACAAAATATAATGAAAATTATGAATAAATAAATTAAAAGAAAAAAATAAGATACATTCCAAACTTTTCAATTCGTCATCTTCTTTATCAATCTCACTCTTTTATTTCCTACATTACAACTACCTTCCTCCTTTTTTTTCTCTTATTTTTTTCTTATTTTTTTCTACCTTCTTCTCTAATTCTTTTTTCTCCCAAAAGAGGTAAATAAGACACATGTATGTGTGAGTGGTGAAGGAAAAGAAAGAGAAATGTAGAAAATCTTTTTGATTTTAATATTATCAAGAATATTGCTTCTAATTATCAGAATCATCTCATTTTCTAATTGAAAATTTATGATACAACACTTCACAAAAATCAAATCATAGCATAATATCGTGACATTGTCTCTAGTTATTATAAAAAAAATGTTGTTTCTAATTGAAATCATATATATATATATATTTTTTTCTAAAAGAAAGTGACAACGAGTGTAGAAAGCAAAGAGTGAATGTGAGGGATATGTATAAAATCTTTGGGATGTCATACTAAATGAAAAGGACATGATAATTAAAAAATAAATTGGGCTATTCCTTCTCTCTTATTTATTTTATCTTTATTTTTATTATTAATTTTATTATTTTATGTTTTTTTTTGCTAAAATTTTAAAGTTTGAAAATCTTTAAAGAATATTTATTTCACTTTTTTTATTTCACTTTTTTTATTTCATGTTAAAAAGAAAATTTTCTCATTTTTTTTCGAAAAAATTTATTCACGCCAACGAAATTGGGAGTTGACAACTGTCCTATTTACTTAAATTTTACTAGATAATAAAAAAATTTTGGATTTTGATATTATCATAATAAAAGATAAATAAATATAAAAAAACTATTTTCATTCGGGATAAACAGAAAACATAGATTTGACCATTCCTATCAAAAAGTTTTTGATGTGAACAAATAAAGACAAATCAGTGACCATTCCCATGAAAAGGCTCATATCAAATACAACTTAAAATTATTATTGATGCTCCTAACCATCAATATTTGAATAATTTATTAATCATGCTTGAATTATGTTAATCTTTGGCAAGAAGAGTAAAGTCAAAGATATTTTACCTGATTGATCATTTTTTCGTCTTATTTTAACTCTTTTTTTCCTACAACTACAACAAAAATATCATTTTTTACAATGAAAATTATCAAAACAAAATTGTGAAATAAAAAGAAAGATAAATTTATTGCCGACAATATACTTATTTACATTAAAAAAATAGCTAAAATTTTTAGTTATGATCCAATTAGTGATGAGTTGAAGAACATAAAAGAGCAAAGGGCAATCCCTTAGACATGTGTGATTTATTTTATAGTTACAATTATACTAAATTATGTACTATTTTTATTTTATTAATGTTAATAATTAAATATATAAATTGAGTATATTTTTTGGTTTCTTCAAACATGTTGGTCAATATCTACCGATGCTCTTGAGGTGTTCCTCAGGTTTCGGTTGAATGCAAAAGACTGAAAGAGAAGCTCCATAAACGAAGAGGCGAGGGCAATTTCGAACTCATTATGAATTCTAAATATTAATATGTTTCATATAATTATATTTTAACCAACTCATAGTAATATTTTATTTTAACAAAGTTAAATATTTAATAAAAATATTTATTTTGAACCAACTTAATTTTTTTTTATGATGCTTTATAAAAAATTATTTTATTTTAACCAACTTACATATTTATAATAATATTTTATTTTAACTAACTTAAATATTTTAGTGATATTTTATAAAAAATAATATTTATTCACTTTTTTATATTATTATGACTTTTCATATATAACAATTTTTTATTTTGAATTATAGATAAATTTATTTCTATAAACAATACCATTGTTATATGTATTTTGAGTTATAAATTTATATATGGTTCTAATTTTGCATCTATATTTAAAGATCAGTTTAAATTCGACATATCAACTCGGTTAGGAATAGGTTATCACCAACTAAATTCAAAAGCTCGACTTAAAACCGGTCATCATCAATAAATTTCAACTGGGAGCGGGTCATCGCTTGACTAAAAACAAGATAAATTCTAGTTCACTTGGGAATGGATCATCACCCAACTAAAATCAAGATAAATTTCAGCTCACTTGGGAGCGGGTCATCGCCCGACTAAAAACAAGATAAATTCTAGCTCAGCTAGGAGTGGGTCATCGCCCAACTAAAACCAAGATAAATTTCAATTCACTTAGGATAGGGTCATCGACTCACTAAAAATAAGACAAATTTCAGCTCACCTGGGAGCGAGTCATCACTCGACTAAATCCAACAATACTTTCGAAGGAAAACAACATTCCAACCTACTCGTTTGGAGTAAACTTTCCTAGCAAAATTGTCGAGGTAAAATAAATTAGACCATAAATTATTATGAACTAGAAACAAACGCGAAATTTAACAAAAAAGGGAGAAACTTACATAGAGATAACATGAGAGAAAGTGAAGCACTAGAGTGGAAACTAAAGTGGCTAACCGCAATAGATGACACCAAATTTAAAACTGACAAGACAAGAGAACCAATTAAAGCAAAATAAGTGAAAAAGTTTGGCAAGAAAGTATCTAAAAATTTCTTAATAGAAACTTTCAGCCTTTACGTCTCAAACACTTAAGCTCAAGTTTGGGACACTGATTGTATATCATTTCGATCGTGTGAGATTCTATCTGATACTCGAAAATGAATAGAACACCCAAAGATGGATCAAAAGTCTATAGGCCCAAGATCTAAATCTGTACACGTTGGGAAAAGGTTCATGTGGAGCCACTGAGAGGACCAAAAGGCCGAAGATATTCCTACCCAATAATCGTGGTACATGCCAATGCGTAATCCAAATATATTCTTAGAGCCTAAGGGGCCGAAGATACTCCAGCCCGATAATCCTGATATGCATCAACCCGAATATACTCTATCCAGGTTGCGTGATACACAGGCTTATCAGGGCAGGTAAATATCTGAAGACAAGAGAGGTCATAATAGCAAACTAAGAAATGAGTCTATATGTCCTTAGCACAAGGGCAGAGGATACCTCAGCAAAGTAAGCTGCCAAATGTACTAAGCACGTGCAGAAAGGAACCTTTACTATTGACAGGAATTAGACTAATTAAGCACAGTTAATAAGACATAATACATATTAAGCACTGTAACTCTCAGGCCCAATAGGTTTGGCCCATTAAAGTAGTATAAAAGGCACTGTTCAGGAGGTAAAACGACATGCTATTCTTTACTATGGTAGTCATTTATTACTCTGACACTGACTTGAGCGTCGGAGTGACTTCGCAGGCCCCCCGCCAGTAGAATCCTTCATCGGAAAAAGACACTCAGGTATCTGGGAGGAGACACTCAGGTATCTGGGAGGAGACACTCAGGCGCTTGGGAGGAGACATTCAGGCACGTGGGAGAAGACATTCAGGTTCCTGGACTTAGAACAGAAGTGAAGAGGGTTATCTGGGAGGAGACACTCAGGCGCTTGGGAGGAGACATTCAGGCACGTGGGAGAAGACATTCAGGTTCCTGGACTTAGAACAGAAGTGAAGAGGGTGGACGTGTGCATTACTAGATTCATTGGTCCCTATACAACTTTGTGTTTACCAGTACATTAGTACTTGGTAGGAACATTTGGCGCCCACCGTGGGGCCCGAGGCAAGTTGATGCACATGGTGTCCACGAGAAACATGACCAGCAACGGACAGGAGGCGCAAGTAGCAGAAAGCAGTCAGATGGCAATCATGCGAGCCATACAACAAGAGTTGGCAGAGCTCCGAGCCGAAAATGCTAGTATTAAACGGAAATTGGAAGGCAACAATGAAGAGGGTGAAAGGGAGCAACCACGTCCCAGTAAAACCCAAGTTACCTCTCAATCCCAACGCGCTGAGACCGTCGAGGAGAGCACACCAAACCCCCCAACTAGGGCAACCGCCAAAACTCTCGTGGTGCAGAAAAACGCGCGTAAGCACCCCTTTGTTGACGGAATAATGGAGACCCCCCTGCCTAGGGGATGGAAAACTTTGGTCATCGATAGGTACGATGGCACAACAGACCCTGATGAGCATATGCATGTGTACCTCACACAAGTTGGCTTATACTCCACCGAAGATGCCATTATGTGTAAGGTGTTCCCCACCTCTCTTAAGGGAGCAGCCCTTAGTTGGTTCACTCGCCTAGCGCCCTTCTCCATTGATTGTTTCGACGCTTTAACTGCTCAGTTCGAAACTCAATTTGCCACATCACGCCCGCATAACCTCACATCTCTAGCCCTAATAAATATGCGCCAAGAAAAAGGAGAGCCCCTCAGGGCATTCGTAGAACGCTTCGGGAAAACTGCTCTCAGCATAGACAATTTAAGCCTAGAGGTGGCTTTCCACCAGATGATCAATGGGCTAAGAAGCGGACCTTTCGCTGATAGCTTGTGCAAAAGGCCAGCGACCAGTATGGCAGAGCTAAGGCAAAGAGCGGCTAAATATATGCGGATGGAAGAGCTAAAGGACTTCAAGAACAAAGTTACCGTCGAGGACAACACCTCTAACAGAAAATTTGACGTAGGAATGCGTAAGGCCCCACAAAGGCCACCGACCCATTCTCGAACCCAGCGATTCACCAAGTATACTCCCCTGAATGCCTTGAGGTCAAGAGTACTAGAAGAGGCCTTGCACACTGACCTCTTGACTACTCCTAAAAGAGCAAGCACACCTCCAAATGCAGATACCACGCGGCAATGCAGATACCATGGAAATTTTGGCCACTCAACAGAGGAATGCGCAGCTCTGAAGGATAAGATTGAGGAACTCATTCAAGCTGGACATCTCCAGCGCTTTGTAGCCCGAGGCAACGGGGACAGAGCAGGAGACACAAGGAGATATGATGCTTACCATAAAGAGACCCTTAACCATAGAGAGTCTGGCTCTCATCACAGCTATCGAACATCAAATCGGCATGACCGTGAAGAAAGAAGGAATCAGCAGCAAGGCCCCAAGCCCCCCTTAAGAGGAACCATTAATACGATCGCTAGCGGATTTGCTGGAGGGGGATTTACCGCAATAGCTCGTAAGAAACATCTAAGAGTAGTGCAATCAGTCAATGCAGTGTCGGCACCCATCAGAAGAAACATGCCTCCTATCACCTTCACTAGCGATGACTTCAAAGCTATCGATCCTAAACAGGATGACCCCATGGTAATCACTGTGGAAATTGAAAATTTTGCGGTTAAAAAAGTCCTAATTGACCAAGGGAGTTCGGTAGATATATTATATGGGAAACTTTCAAGAAGCTGCAAATCCCGGAGCAACAAATGTCTCCTTTTGTAGATGAAATCGTTGGTTTCTCCGGTGAAAGGGTCCAAACGCGAGGGTACATAGACCTATATACTACCTTCGGTGAGGGCAAGGTCACCAAAACAATATCCATACGATACTTGGTCCTGGATGCAAATACCTCTTATAATATACTTCTTGGAAGACCCTCTTTGAACGCACTGGGAGCCATCGTCTCCACCCCGCATTTAGCTATGAAATTCCCATCTCTTACTGGTGACATAGTAACAATTCATGTGGATCAAAGGACAGCGCGCGAGTGCTACATAGCTAGTTTACGGATGCCAAACCCGCGTAAGCTACACTCGTCAAACAATATAGAGAAAATCACCTATGTGGATGGAACATCCATTCAAGAGTTAGACCCACGAATGGAAGATGAGGAGCGGGTTAAGCCGCTAGGGGGAACTGAGGTACTACCCCTTGATAATGGAAGGTTCTTGCAGATAGGAGCTACATTATGCGAATCAGAAAAATCAATGTTAGCAGCAATACTAGTACATAACAAGATATCATTCGCATGGACCACTGCCGACCTGCCAGGAATAGACCCGGACATGGCATGCCATAGACTCTCAACGTTCAAGGAGGCGAAGCCGGTGGCGCAAAGAAAAAGAAAGTTGGGAGAAGAAAAGAGAAAGGCTGCAAGGGAGGAGTCATCTAAGCTGCTACAGGCTGGGTTCATTCGGGAGGCACGATACACCACGTGGCTAGCAAATGTGGTCATTGTTAAAAAGCCCAACGGGAAATGGCGGATGTGCACAGATTATACAGACTTGAACAAGGCATGCCCAAAAGACGCGTACCCGCTACCTAATATTGATCGGTTAGTAGATGGTGCCGCTGGCCACCACATCCTAAGTTTCTTAGATGCCTTCTCAGGATATCACCAAATCCCAATGGACCCAAGGGACAAGTTAAAGACAGCCTTCATCACAGAAGAGGCAAACTATTACTATGAGGTCATGCCATTTGGCCTGAAAAACGCAGGAGCCACATACCAAAGGTTCATGGATCAAATTTTCAAGGGAATGATAGGCAGAAATCTTGAAGTATATGTTGATGACTTAGTAGTAAAATCCAATTCCATTGAGCAGCATGTTAAAGATCTCGCAGAGGTGTTCACCACGTTAAACAATTCAAATATGCGACTCAACCCAGAAAAATGTGTGTTTGGGGTTGATGGGGGAAGATTTCTCGGATTCATGTTGACAAACAGGGGAATCGAAGCCAACCCCGAGAAATGTGAAGCAATATCGAGTATGAGAAGCCCCAAAAACTTGAAGGAGGTGCAGCGATTGATGGGAAGACTAGCAGCCCTGAGCCGATTCATGCCAAAGCTTGCTGAGAAGGCTAAACCCATCCTAAAATTGCTGAAAAAAGCCACTCGGTTCCACTGGGACGAAGCATGCGAACAAAGCTTTGAAAGCATCAAACAATTCTTGACTTCACCCCCAATTCTGCAACGCCCAGATATTTCACTCCCATTGGTAGTTTATTTAGCTGCGACAGAAGACGCAGTAAGCGCTGCCATAGTGCAGGAGAAGGAGCGAAAGCAACAGCCAGTGTATTTTGTGAGTCGAACCCTACAGGATGCAGAAACACGGTACCAAACAGTAGAAAAGATGGCATTATCCCTACTCATGACAGCCCGCCGCTTAAGACCATACTTCCAGAATCATCGCATCATTGTGAGAACAGATCATCCTGTGCACAAGATTTTGAGGAAGCCAGACCTTGCAGGGAGAATGGCCGCATGGGCAATAGAACTCTCGGAATACGAGATTCATTACGAACCAAGGGGCCCCATAAAAGCACAATCACTTGCAGACTTTGCAACAGAATTACAAGATGTTAACATTCAAAATGTCTGGTGGACATTGCATGTTGATGGATCCTCTAATATACGAGGAGGGGGCGCAGGAATTGTACTCGAAGGACCAAATGACATAGTCCTGGAACAATCTCTACGATTCAAATTTAGAGTTTCTAATAACCAGGCGGAGTACGAGGCAATGGTGGCAGGATTGGCACTTGCCAAGGAAATGGGAGTAGCTAGAATTGTATGCCACACCGATTCAAAACTCACAGTGGGACACTTAACTGGAGAGTTCCAAGTCAAGGATCCCCTCTTACTCCAATACTATCACATAGTCAGAAACATGTTGCAAGGGTTCGAGGAGCACAAAGTTGAGCACGTCCCTAGAGCATGCAATGTCAGAGCAGATATCCTGTCAAAATTAGCTAGCACCAAGAGCAAAGGAAAATACAAGGCGATCCTCCAAAAAGAGGTAATAGCTCCCTCCACCAACATACCAGAATGTCACGAGGTCGAAATATCTTCGGATTGGAGAACACCCATCGTCCGCTTCTTGAGAACCGGAAACAAACCAGAGCCCCTGGAGAAGGACTGGGAAAGAAAAATAGCGAGATACACCTTGGTGGGGGACGAGTTATTCAGGCGAGGATTTACCTCCCCCCTACTAAAATGTATCGACATGGAGCAGGCCGAGTATGTTATGCGTGAGTTACACCAAGGCATATATGGATATCACTCTGGAGCAAGAACGATGTCGGCAAGGATATTAAGGGCAGGGTACTATTGGCCCACAATGGTAGCAGATGTTTCCAAGTTTGTCAAGCGATGTATACCCTGTAAAAAACACGGGAACATATCCCATGTCAAGCAGGAGGAGATACACAACATATCCTCACCTTGGCCGTTCGCCAAGTGGGGAATGGATATCGTCGACCCATTCACGCCTGGAAAGGGACAAGTAAAGTTCTTGCTGGTAGCTGTCGATTACTTTACTAAATGGGTGGAGGCAGAGCCGCTGGCAACAATCACGGCGCAACAGGTGCAAAAATTTGTATGGAAAAGCATTGTCTGTCGCTTTGGAATCCCACATACTATAATCACAGATAATGGCAACCAATTCACAGATACTGGACTCAAAGAATTCTACCAGGGACTGCACATCAAACACGTAACAAGTTCAGTAGAGCACCCGCAGGGTAATGGCCAGGCGGAAGCAGCTAATAAGGTCATTCTACAAGAACTAAAGAAAAGGCTAGACCAGGCCAAGGGACTTTGGCCTGAGCAGTTATTAGAAGTGTTATAGGCATACCGCTGCACACCCCAATCCGCAACAAAGGAAACTCCTTATAGCCTTACATATGGGACAGACGCAATGATACCAGTTGAAATGGGAGAACCCTCCCTGCGTCAACAGAAATATGAAGAAACGACCAATTCTCAATGCCTGGCAAACAATCTAGACCTTCTGACAGAACATCAGGATCAAGCCAAAATTCAAGAGGTCGCCGCCAAATTGAGAATGGCAAGAAGGTATAACTCCAAGGTCAAGCCCAGAAAATTTCACCCAGGAGATCTAGTATGGCGAATGAATAGCAATGCCAGGAAGGTCGAGGGAAAGTTTTCAGCTAATTGGGAAGGTCCATTCCGCGTCCTCACAGACGAAAGCAAAGGAGCATACAGGCTGCAACAATTATCAGGAACACCAGTCCCTAGGACTTGGAATGTAACACATTTAAAATTTTATTACAGCTAACCTTGTAACTTAGGGTACTCTTTCCTACTCCGGTCTTTTTCCCTAAGGAGGGTTATGGCCGGAAAGGTTTTAATGAGGCCCAATATCAATGAAACAGGTGCACGCACATCTATGTTTAGTCCTATCACAAGGTTCTTAAAAAAGCAAAGTCCCTGTTGACATTACTTGTCAGCCAAGGTTGACAACCTGTCCTTACCAGGACATCCAACATTCATTATAAGTCCCTGTTAACATCACTTGTTAACTAAGGTTGACATCCTATAAGTCCCTGTTGGCAATTGCAAACCAACTAAGGTCGACTACTTAAAATCAATCTCCCGACGCATCCAACAGCAAATCGATATCACTACGCACGCAGCAAACGCTAAAACAGCTACAACATACAAACACAGTAGGGGAGCGCATACCATCAAAATTGTTTCAACTCACAGAAACAGGTAATGTCAGCATTCGCATAATATAGGTAAAACCGCACTTAAAACAAAAATCATATGATGTCAATATTACAATCACAAAACATCGCAAAGGACATGCATAAGCAGTCTTAGCGTGCAAAAAATATACATCCCAAGATATAGCTATCACTGCTCATCGCGAGTACCAGCATCAGTATCATCCTTTCCCCCCTCCGCAGCCTCAGTAGAAGGAGTAGATGGCATGTCTTCGGATTGATTGGGAATGGGAGGTATGTCCTCGATGCGCACCAAAGACTTCTGATATACGTCTTTCCCCACATCAAAGTGATCATCGTCCAATGGAATCTCAAAAAGCAGAGCGGCTTGGCGCAAGGCTTTCCTAAAGCCAAGTTCGTGCTCCTCCACTACGCTCTCTCGCAGCTCCCATACTTCCTTGTCCAAGTCGGCATTTGCAGTCTTCATTTCGGTAAGAGCACGTTTCAGCGCAGACACCTCCTCGACAGTCTTCTTCACTTTCTCTTCAGCCTCCAAACAACGATTGCGCCAAGATTTTCTATCACTGGTGGCCTGCTGCAGCTGCTTTTGACAGTCACCCAACTCCCCTGAGAATTTCTCTTTCTCAGAATTGGCAGCTCGCAGTTGCTTCTTCAGCAAAGCTACCTCGGCCTCCAGATCCTCTGTCTCGCCCACTTTGATCAGTTCATGGCCGATATGTCTTCCAATCACCAAAGCTCGAGATTGATATTCTGCGAAAGCCTTCATTAAAGTTGGCACGGGAGTCTCCGTAATCAGGTTAGCCTCCTCTTGGGATATGGTGATGCTCATTCCATCATAAATTTGCATCTCCGACCCCATCAAGCGTTGATAAGAGGCATCTTCGGACACACGGCTGCGCTTAGGAGAGGAAAGGCGTGATGAACCTCCATCTTTAGGAGTAGTCTTCTTTCTTTTCTTCTCCGCTACTGGAGGAGGCCGAGGACTACTAGTACCTGCCCCAATTTTAGATTGGACCGCAGCACTCGTCCCTGCCATCGGATCCCCGCTTTTCTTACGTTCATTCAACTTTTCACGAAGCAAAAAAAAACGACTCTTCTGCCCCACACCAACACCCTCATGAGATGCCATTAGCGCTGGTACAAACAAACACAAAGTAAGAAAGGTTAACGTATAGCACACCACAAGCAAAATTTGCACATACCCAACATATCCCCACGGGGACGAGGAGAGTTCAATATGGCCACAATACGCTTCGTAGGAAGTCGTCGAGGAAGAGAGTCAAGCAAGTTAAGAACTTCGCAGTCCTCGGCTGACATCATAGTCCGGGGCCACTCATCATAGTGTAATGGATTACGCGTCCAGTAAAACGGGAATTTAGAGGTATCGCCATCAAAGAAATAGGAACGGCCAGCGGGGTTGACTACGACCCTAAAGAACGTGTTCTTATAATTTTTAAAGGAAGACGAGTATGGGGCGAGCAGACCTATCCTAGGCTGACCAAATAAAGACAACCACTTCACAGGTTCCTTAGGCCGAGTACTGTAATAATGTAGGAAGACAGCTGGAGATGGTTTTAACCCCAAGATTCGACATAGAAACCTAAAAGCTTGTAAAGCAGCCCATGCATTAGGGTGCAATTGTGAGGGGGCCACATTTAAGGTCCGCAAGACCCCAACAGTGATTTCATCGAATGGTAATCGGACGTGTAAATTAGTAAACAACACAGAGTACATATAAAAGAACTCATCAGGGTAACCTTCTCGCCCATGACAAGCATTATCTACGCGGCCGACTCGGTCTAAGGATACAGCCTCATCAGGACTATCCTCATCTAATATCGCATATGCCTCGGCAAATCTGCGAATGGAGGAAGACCACTTGTACTTCGAGAAATACTCACGCACAACACTGTCAACCCACTCATAGCCGGAGCGAAGGGGAACGTCTGACAAACTCTCCTCATCAGACGAGGTGCTACTGTTAGAGGGGTGGGCCGAGGATGGACTTACCCGATCTGCGTGAACCCTAGGGGCTGACTTATCAGACAATGAAGACAAGGACATACCTGCTAAGATTTGCGAAACCAGCGAGACGTCCCAGGAGGAAAAAGGGAATTAAGGAGGGCCCCAAAAAGTAATTTGCCCTATTTATAGCGAGATCATGCGAACAGTAGAACGCGTTTCACCCGTTGGATAGAAATGATCTAACGGTTATCATGTCGTGTCTGTCACAATTCCCTAGGCGCGGTCACATCAATCCCAAGCCCAAGCCCACTTAATAGGCGCGAAACCTTTACACTTCTCAATATGCGATGACGTCAAAAACCACATATCTCGGCACGCGCAAAACAAAGAGAAATAATGTAGGAAACTGAAGTCACCTCTGCACAAGTTCTACCACTGTTAAGAGTTATCAACTACGTAAGTCTCAACTCTTGGGGGACTAGTGTACACGTTGGGAAAAGGTTCATGTGGAGCCACTGAGAGGACCAAAAGGCCGAAGATATTCCAACCCAGTAATCGTGGTACATGCCAATGCGTAATCCAAATATATTCTTAGAGCCTAAGGGGCCGAAGATACTCCAGCCCGATAATCCTGATATGCATCAACCCGAATATACTCTATCCAGGTTGCGTGATACACAGGCTTATCAGGGCAGGTAAATATCCGAAGACAAGAGAGGTCATAATAGCAAACTAAGAAATGAGTCTAGATGTCCTTAGCACAAGGGCAGAGGATACCTCAGCAAAGTAAGCTGCCAAATGTACTAAGCACGTGCAGAAAGGAACCTTTACTATTGACAGGAATTAGACTAATTAAGCACAGTTAATAAGACATAATACATATTAAGCACTGTAACTCTCAGGCCCAATAGGTTTGGCCCATTAAAGTAGTATAAAAGGCATTGTTCACGAGGTAAAACGGCATGCTATTCTTTACTATGGTAGTCATTTATTACTCTGACACTGACTTGAGCGTCGGAGTGACTTCGCAGGCCCCCCGCCAGTAGAATCCTTCATCGGAAGAAGACACTCAGGTATCTGGGAGAAGACACTCAGGTATCTGGGAGGAGACACTCAGGCGCTTGGGAGGAGACATTCAGGCACGTGGGAGAAGACATTCAGGTTCCTGGACTTAGAACAGAAGGGGGTGGACGTGTGCATTACTAGATTCATTGGTCCCTATACAACTTTGTGTTTACCAGTACATTAGTACTTGGTAGGAACAAAATCTTATAAGAAGTTTTGATTTAACTAAAAAATCTTGTAATCTAGAAGATATTTTAACAAAAAAATATATTTTATTATTATTTTTGTATTTTGTAACTGAAATATTATTTTCTTATTTCAAAAATAAATGATTTGTAACCACTTTATATATAAATAAAAAAACACATAGGAGAAACCACTTGAATCTTTTGATTTAAAATATTGAATAAAATTATTCACTTTTTATATTTATATTTGTTTCTCGGTCTAAGACACTCAACTTTTGATCGGAAATATTATTAAACACTTCTACCACATTTTTCTTACCAGCTAAACACTTCTATCACATATTAACATCTAACTCTATATTAGAATATAGAATATGTTAGCTCAAAAGAAACTTGTACGTAACTTCACGCACTTTGTATAACAAGCATTAGTGTTGACTTCTCTCTCAAATATCTTTATCTGTGTGTGACTTTAAAATTGGTAAATCTTGGATACCAAATCTTTTTGAAGATCTGAGAAAGTTTCATACCACTATAATAAATTCAGTAAATTTAGTTCTATATTTTGAGTCTGGTCATCTAATACCACCTTATATTAAGAGATCATGTATCCTGAGAAAACTTTTAGTATGTGATATCATCACCGAATATTTAGGAAATGTGTATGAAAAAAACATTCAATTTGTGATATTTAAGGCTTCATTGCCATATATTTTATTTGAGGTAGAGAGAGTAAATCCTCTCAATAAATTTCCAACCTAATTTTAAAGGTAAATTACCAATCACATGCGAACCAACTTAGTAAAATAAGGTGATATTTTATTTACTGCACCTGAATTAACCGTAACATTTGGGACAGCCTGACAAGACAACAATGGTATATGTTGGAGCAGTGATTTAGAATTGTTTTTGTCTTAATGTTAAAATTTGAGGGATAGAGGGAGAGAGAAAAGTGAAAGTGAAATAGAGAAGAAGAAGGTGGGTGCATGGAGTAAGGAAATTGGAACATGTGAATATTCCACGATACGTAGGAGGATGGAATAAAAAAGAAAAAAAGTGGGAGAAAGAAGGGAAGCACGCTGTCCGCGTGGGCAACGGTGGAGCGCGGCAAGCTCAGAATTTCTATAAAAAACCTTCTAAACTCTCGCTCTTCCTTTCAACTCCAATTCCATTTCTAGCACTCTCGCTCTTCGTTTTCTCCTCTTTCCCTTCAACTTCTTCCACCATCCACCAGCTTCTGGGTTTCACATTTTCCCTCTGCATCTGCATTTTCTCCATCACTTCCACTCCCAAAATGGACGTTCGCCGCCGATTCCTTCCCGCTTCCGGTGACCGCGTCAAAACCCAGAAGCTCAATAACAACGATACCCTCAATAACTCCCACGCGCCATCGCAAACGCTCCTCCCTCTCTACCTCACCAACGCCCTCTTCTTCGGTGTATTCTTCTCCGTTGCCTACTTCCTACTCCACCGTTGGCGCGACAAGATCCGCACTGCCACTCCCCTCCATGCTGTCACTCCCACCGAAACAGCCGCCATAGTCTCCCTCGTCGCCTCTGCCGTCTACCTCCTCGGCTTCTTCGGCTTCGCCTCCCGCGCCTCCCTCGACGAGCTCTCCGATGAGGAGACCATCCTCCGCGAAGACTCTCGCGCCCCTGGCCCCTGCCCCGCCGCGCTCCTCGACTCCCCGAAAAAACAAAATCAAATCCCTCTCCCACTCTCCACATCCGTCGACAAATCAATGGAGTTATCAAATCCTCCACCGCTAAAAGCTGTTGACGAGGCAGCACAAGCACCGGCACCATCACCGATTTCGTTGTCTCCCGAGGACAAGGAGGTCGTGGAGGCAGTGGTGTCGGGGTCAGTCCCGTCGTACGCGTTGGAGTCGCGCCTCGGCGATTGCGGTCGGGCAGCTTCGATCCGGCGTGAGGCGGTGCAGAGGCTGACGGGTCGGTCGCTGGAGGGTTTACCTGTGCAGGGGTTCGACTACGAGTCGATATTGGGGCAGTGCTGCGAGATGCCGATAGGGTTCGTGCAGATTCCCGTTGGAGTGGCGGGGCCGTTGTTGTTGGATGGGAAGGAATACACTGTGCCTATGGCCACCACTGAAGGGTGTCTGGTTGCCAGCACCAACAGAGGGTGCAAAGCTATTTACGTCTCTGGTGGTGCTTCCTCTGTGCTTCTCAGAGATGGCATGACCAGAGCACCCGTTGTGAGCTTGCCCTCTGCTCAGCGCGCTGCGCAGTTGAAGTTCTTCTTGGAGGATCCTCTCAACTACGATTCCCTTTCTGTCGTTTTCAACAAGTACTCTCTTCTTCTATCTCTTTCTCCTTCGCTTTTTTTCTTTCTTTTCCAAGTTTCTTCTTTATGTTCCGATTGCGACGCTTTACATTGCTATTTCCGAAACCACGGCCCAATGTCTCTTGCACGAATGCGTTTGACCATCAATGATTGCCATGTGCTTGAGGATGTCTCTCAAACGTCATATGCGAGATGTTAGTGTTTATAATCTTACGCCTTTATATTTCGTTGAAAGTTCCTTTTTCTTTTGTTTTTTTATCCGTTTTGTTTTATGGTTTGCTACCAAAGTTTTACTCTCACGTGTGAAAATTAGGAAAAGTTAGTAAGCAAAGGAACATTTCTTTCTATTTTTCCGCAATTTGAGGAACATATATTTTTTCGTTAATCGACCGGATCCAATTTTAGTTGTTTTCACAACGAGATAAATTGGAATACCACTGTGAATGGTTTTGTTGATGGGTATATCTGGGAGTGCTTTTGTAAGGCTTGTTTTGATTATTGTAAGAAACGGGACCCATATTATCTAAAAAAATGTATACAACAATTGACTGAATCCAAGCGAGGAATTGGTAGTTTTGGCTGTAGTATGTTACGGTTATTTTTTTTTGTTTTATTTGTTTATGTTGATCGATCGAAGTGATAGGAATTCCTGTGGATGTGTCATCATCGCTTTTTGTCTTCTAGAACTATTGCAAGCCATCATTACTGCGGGTTTGTTATAATGAATGATGAGTAATATGTAATGGATATATGCGCAGGTCAAGCAGATTTGCGAGGTTGCAGAGTATTCAGTGTGCTATTGCGGGCAAGAATCTGTACATGAGATTCCGATGCAGCACTGGTGATGCCATGGGGATGAACATGGTGTCTAAAGGTGTTCAAAATGTCCTTGATTTTCTTCAGACAGACTTCCCTGACATGGATGTTATTGGAATCTCTGGTAAACATGATCTTCTTTATGTGTTTTTACTGCACTTTCCTTTGCCATGTTTGAAGGCAGTAGCTGAAATTTTGCTTTGGTCCAGGAAATTTCTGTTCGGACAAGAAAGCAGCAGCTGTGAACTGGATTGAAGGACGTGGGAAGTCCGTGGTGTGTGAGGCTATAATCAAGGAGGAGGTGGTCAATAAGGTGTTGAAGAGCAGTGTAGAGGCCCTAGTTGAGCTTAACATGCTTAAAAACCTTACTGGCTCAGCCGTGGCTGGTGCTCTTGGTGGCTTCAATGCACATGCTAGCAATATCGTGTCTGCCATCTACATTGCCACTGGTCAGGATCCTGCCCAGAATGTGGAGAGTTCTCACTGCATCACCATGATGGAAGCTGTCAATGGTGGCAAAGACCTTCACGTTTCTGTGACCATGCCCTCAATTGAGGTACAACCATTCTCTCATCTTTTAGACCCTCTTTGATTCTTAAGATGGAAAAACGATAATTTAATGCACGTGGAAAGAAATGAATAGAAAATATAGTAAATGAATAGGGTAGGTGGACTCAGACCACCTCAGTTTGTATATTTTACGAAAGAATACAGTTTTTTGTAGCGGGATATTAGTATCTTTATAGATAGATGCATTTGGTGGTGGGTGGTCCCATTACACATATAAAGCATGCGATGCACGTTTTTGTATTGGCCTATGATTCAGGCCGGCCAAGTGGTGGCGTCCTTTACCTTGCTCTTTGATTCCTAAAAGAATATATCATCAAAATCCAAGATTCACTGTCATTGTTTTATGTTTGGCTTTTGTTTTAATCTCCTTAGACATATTTCTTTGGGAATGAGTTAAAACTTTTTTGTTGTGGTTGTCAGGTTGGTACTGTAGGAGGGGGCACACAACTGGCATCTCAGTCTGCATGTCTTAATTTACTTGGTGTGAAGGGTGCGAGTAAAGAATGTCCTGGTGCAAATTCTAGGTTACTGGCCACCATTGTAGCCGGTTCAGTCCTAGCGGGGGAGCTATCACTCATGTCGGCAATTGCAGCTGGACAACTTGTTAAGAGTCATATGAAATACAACAGATCTAACAGGGATATGTCTAAAATTCTCCCATAAGCTCCCCACGTTACAATTCACGTGTCTTAAGTCACTAATAAGCAAACCATCACATAAAGACAAAAGTGATGGTTGGCATCTTCCACCGGTGAATCCAGCTCCCCAAAAGCGTCTATGGTTGCCATTCATTGAATATTTGGTTGGTGCGAGTGTTACGGAGATTGTACAGAGGGAGTTGGATCAGAGGGTGGAGGAAAACAAGAGCCATACTTTTGGGATTAGAGTTCTATTTGTTTTCCAAAAAGAAATCATTTGTGTCGTGTGCTGTTCTTCTACTGCTTTAGATGATATGGTACTTTAGTCTGCAGTGTTTTGATGTGTTGTAAGATCCATGTGGTTAATTTGTAATTTTAGCAAGAACAGAGATGATGTAGAGATGTTTATAGTAATAGTCAGTGGTTGTTCAAGGTTTATTGGTTCTGTTGGGTGGTATATATGTTTTGTGGATCTTGTAATACTTGAAAAACATCTAAGAGTATCAGCAGCAATCCAAAACAACGATGTTCTTCCTAATATTCCTAATAAGCATGCTGGCCCAGCCCCACTCTTTTTTTTTTAAATATAATTACTGATTTGGTATACTAACTTTTTGGTTAAGTTCAATTTGATATCCAAATTTTTGGTTTATTTAATTTAATCCTCTCAAAAAAGGCTAAAATAACATCTTTCATCAATTCTTTTAAAAAAAAATTCAAAAAATTTTAAAACTGTCACGTGTCAGTTTATCATCGTGTCATGTGGCAGTTTACAATCATGACACGTGGCAGTGGTAATAGTTATTTTCAATTTAGTATCTCAATTTAAATTTTTGGTTCAATTTAGTACCCAATTTTTTAAAATGATCAAATTTCGTCCTTTCCAATTTGAGATCAAATTAGTAAATAAGCTTAATTACAACGTATATATATGTATATATATATATATATACATATATATATATATATATACATATGTATATATATATATATATATATATATATATATATATATATATATGTATATATGTATATATACATATATACATATGTATATATATATATATATGTATATATACATATATATATATGTATATATATATATATATATATGTTATAATAACTTTTTTTAATATATACATCAAATCATTTCACCTAAATACTTAAATTATTTTATTTTTTACATTTTAACATTTATAATTTTTTACACATGAAATTTTTTTCACTTGTATAAAATAAAATATTTTAACATGTATATATAAGTTATAATTAAACTTAGTTACTAATTTGGTCTCAATTTGGAAAGGACAAAATTTGATTATTTTAAAAACTTAGGGTACTAAATTGAATCAAAAAGTTAAATTGAGGTACTAAATTGAGAACAACTATTACCACTACCACGTGTCATGATTGTAAGTTGCCACGTGGCACGATAATAAACTGACACATGGCAATTTTAAAATTTTTTGAAAAAAAAAATTTTGAAAAAAATTTAAAAATAAAAACTTATTTTTTTAAAAAAAATTAAAAAATTAAAATTTTTGTAGTTTGACACGTGTCCTGTACGAATTAACTTCAACGGAAATAACTCTTTAGATAATTGGGGTATTAAATTGAACAAATCAATGTTTGGATACCAAATTAAATTTAATCAAAAAGTTTTAGTACCAAATCAGTAATTATATTTTTTTTTATAAATAATATGACATTTTTTTTATCAAATTATAGTTATAATGTGGATCTTTCTTCGCACCTACTTTCCTTCTGCAACGGAACATATATGAGAAAAAAACTTCGAACATAAAAGTTTGACAAAAATTAATTGATATTAGGTTTCAAGTCCCTTACATGGGATCAAAAGTTCATCACTTAATCAAAAGGGTATACTTAGTAATCAGAGCCTATTTTATTTATTTATTTTTTATTTAAGAATTTAGAATGTCTCCCTTCTGTCCAAGCTGGAGGTGATTCAATATCTCATTTTTAATTGAATATTTTTTAATTTTTTTTTCTATTGAATATTTTAATTTTAATTTTTATTTTTTAATTGAAATTTTATTTTTTAAATTTTTCATTAATTTGGATATGTGATTGTTATCATACCCATATATTGTTTTGTCTCTACATATTAAAAAAATAATATTTTTAATTAAACAATAAGATAAAGAAAAAAATAATTATGTTAATTAAAAATAATACAGACAGCAAAGGATTGTAATCATCATTTACAAGGACAGTAAAACGTTGTTAAAGGTGATAGCATACAAGTTATCGAAAATTATAATTATTATCGTATTTAATAAATGTTCAATTAAAACAATAAAATCAATTATTAAATATTAGCTATGTTATTTAAAGGAACAAATTCAAAGTTTCAATACTCTAGTTTTGATGATGTTTTAAGAGAAAAAAAAATCATATGTAATAGTGTCATAGTTAGGATTATTGCGTGATTAAGTCTAGAGATGTTGTGAGCCAAACTAATATCTTAATACTATATTAATCACAACAAAATTGATTAGAAGTATCTTTGACACAAAAAGAATACTAAATTTTGAAAAAATTGTCATATTAATCAATTAAAGATACTAATGTAATTAATTATGGTAAGTCTAATCAATGAGCATTGAACTCAGTATCAAATTAATTGCGACAAAAAACAGTTTAAAAATCCAATGTGTCTCTGAATTGAAGAACCCTAATTTTCATGATTTTGAAAGTGTGAAAGAGAGATTAGAGAGTTCTTGGAGTGTTCTTTAGTGAGCACTAATCAACTTCAACTTCTTCATCAAGATTTATTCAAGATTGATTGGTGGAAGGATGTTCTTGCTTGGCTTAGGATGATTATGTAAATTCAGCTTGATTTACAACTTGTTCCATAGCTTTTATTAATTAATTTTCAATTTTGTGTCATTGTGCAGGTGATATTCTTGATGCAATTGTGTGTAGCATTACATTAGGAAGTAATTCTTGCTAGGGTTTTTAAGGTCTTGATATCTTAAGGTTTAAAATTATTGAGGAGCACATGCAATTTTTGTAAAACTCTTTGACATAGTAAAAATTTTCTAGTTTGGTTTACTAAAAGAAAACTGGA
Organism: Vigna unguiculata; assembly: GCF_037176805.1. Taxonomy (NCBI): domain Eukaryota; kingdom Viridiplantae; phylum Streptophyta; class Magnoliopsida; order Fabales; family Fabaceae; genus Vigna; species Vigna unguiculata. Next base: position 45,633,302 of record NC_140794.1, on the reverse strand, counting down.
TATAGATTCGTGTTGAATCAAACCGTATAAAATCAATTATCTCTTGTCTCTTTCCTTATCCTCTTTGCTTATTTTCATGTCTTTGAAGACTCATAAACTAAGCATCTCATCCATTCTTCACTAATTGATTAAAGAATATTTTGAAAGACATTCTTAAATTAAAAAGGTATAATTTTTTGTACAATCAATTCATCCCTCTTGCTTGTACTTGATCTCATCCACGGTAGCAATCTATAATATTATTTTATATTAATTATAAAATTTATAACATGTATTGAAAAAAAATTAATGATAAATATTCAATTAAAAAAATGAAAAATTTGATTACATAATAATCTGAAAATTTTAAATTTATAAGAGACTCGAAACTTTCTTAAATTTTATTTAATTATGTATTTTCTTTTAATTTTTATTTATAATTGTTAAATTTTAGTTGGTCATTATCATTTTAAATAAAATTAATTTTATTAAATTTTATTTTCATTTTTTCTTAAAAAATATTTCGTAAAATGAGATTATAAATAAATTTCTTAATTGTAAAAGTGTTTAAGTCGAAAAGAGTAAAGGGGAGTGATTATTAGAGACTCAACTCAAACACGAAGCTAACTCATTTTTATTTCAAAATTTAATAAGGTTATTTAAATGGAAAACAAGAAAATTAGCTGTTTAAAATTGACCATTTTAAGCTTTTTGCATAAAATTAGATTAGAAAAAGAGAGTATCAAATATCATTTTAGTTTCTTTATTATAATTAATTGTTTTTTAACGTTATGATTAGGTTAAGTCAACGTAAATGTAAGATCCACTTTTGTTTTAAGTGAATGGGCTTAACTTTGATGAGTAAGGGCCCATAGTTAGTCTACCTTAGTACTCCAGAAGTCTTCCCAGTCATTCATTCTCATTTTGTCTCATTTTTTTAGAAATAGTTTCCCCTCTTGCTTATATTATAGTTCTGAAGCAAAAGTTCTGCTAGGACATAAGTTTCTTCCTCTCCCGAGCTAGTAGAAACATGCTTCTTCCATATAAGTTAAGTTTGATCTTTTGTTTATTTTCTTTTCCAGCTCAGCTGCCTTGGTTCTGTCTTGGGTTTGTCACTAGAGACTTATTCCCACCCTTATGTTCGTACTTTACAGCTCTTTAGTTCGCCTTGTGAGTTGTGGTGCTCTTCTTGGAGTGTATGCGTTGATTGGATAACATATTGCCAGGTAAGGGAAGCTAGAGTTTTTACGTTTTCTTGAAGTATCTTGTATGTTTTGGCTCTGTTTTATGTTTAAGATGCATGTTTGATGACTATGATTGTATAAGAATGAAGCTGGTTGTGGTTTGTGTTGATTTTCTGGTTTGCATGCGTGAGCAGGAGAGAACCCTGTTGTTTTCGTCCAAGCGAGTCACTCTTGCCTAAGCGAAAATAGCAAAAACTCACCCTAGTTTCTGCTTGAGTTGTCGCTCAGGCGACGAGCTTATGCTTTAAGCGATGAGTAATCTCGCTCAGGCGAGAAGGTCTCGCTTAAGCGTGAGAACTCGCAAAAACCTATCGTGCTCCTTGTTTGCAATCTAGCCTAAGCAAGATCTTTTAGCTTGAGCGAGAAACTCCTATCACCTGAGCGAGAGCTCTCTAACTTGAGCGAGATTGACAGTATAATTACCTTAATTACTTGGTTGCTCCCATGATTGATTTGTTTACCCTTTTTAAAAGCATGAAGTATGATGGCAACGTTTTATGCAATGTGTTTGTGTTTTCTTTAGTTTTTGTTGTTTGGGATTTTGGGTTTTTGCACGTTGAAATCAGTGAAAATCTGACAGTTTAGCTTAAACGATAACTTTTAACTTAAATGAAACCAGTCTAATTTAAGCGAGAATTTTTAGCTTAAGCGAGATCAGTCTAGCTTAAGCGAGAATTTCTAGCTTAAGCGATATCAATATGGTGTGAGAACATGGATGTGGCATGAGTTAGACATAATTCCTTGAATCTCTTGGTGAGATTTCATGATGGTGTTGTAGTGTATATAATTAGATAAGGATTCAAGCAATGTTGCATCCTGAAACTCTAAAAAATCAATTAGTTTCACATAGAGCGTACTGATTCAAGTGGTAAGAGTAGCCGGAGACCCTAGTCTCACATTGGGTTTTTGCACGTTGAAATCAGTGAAAATCTGTCAATTTAGCTTAAACGATAAATTTTAACTTAAGTGAAACCAATCTAGTTTAAGCGAGAATTTTTAGCTTAAGCGAGATCAGTCTAGCTTAAGCGAGAATTTCTAGCTTAAGCGATATCAATATGGTGTGAGAACATGGATGTGGCATGAGTTAGACATAATTCCTTGAATCTCTTGGTGAGATTTCATGATGGTGTTGTAGTGTATATAATTAGATAAGGATTCAAGCAATGTTGCATCCTGAAACTCTAAAAAATCAATTAGTCTCACATAGAGCGTACTGATTCAAGTGGTAAGAGTAGCCGGAGACCCTAGTCTTTGGCAGGATAATGACCACCTAGATGATTGAATGTTAACCTTGTGCATGGTAGGGTAAAACCCATTAGCAATGGCTTTGCAGAGCAGTAGAGGCCACCACAAGTGCAAACATCCGGTGAATCCGATCCGATCTCTTTATATGTATCCAAATAATTGAGTTTAAAAGTCTTGCATTGTTTGCCTTCACATGCTTGTGTGCTTACTGAATTGCATGTTTATAATTTGTTTAATAAACTGTTTGCTCCTGGATATGTTAAAAAATTATTTGTCTCTAGCTTACCCTTTTTTTCTGTGTTTGTGTTCTCTGTTTGCCTTTTCCCTTTTTGCAATGATCACGTTGGTGTGAGCAGATATAGAGATACTATATGTGAATTGAAGGCAAAATATATACTATTTTGAGTGGATCCGACAGTTTTTTTCTTTTCTCTTTTTTCATCTTTCTCTTCTACAAATAAATGATACAAAATTGGTATTTCAATCCTTTTCCCTTATTTCTACTTATATCTACTCGGTAATAATTTCTCTTCTATTCCATGGCAATTTAAGGAAAAAGCACCATAAAAACAATGCTTTATTTCTCTTCTCAACAAATAAATGACAGAAATTTGATATTCCAATTCATTCTTTGGTAAGAACAAACAGAAGGTAAAGCTTGCGTATAAACGCTTAAATGTAAGGTTTTATTATATTTATCATGAAGTCACAACATACAAGCAATAGCTTAGAAAATCATGTTAGTCTGCTTGTCTCTGCAATCAATTGATGAGTATCATATACAGATAAAGATGTCAACTTATCTGGAGAAAGAAAACCTTCACTTTCTGAACTTTAGCAACAATGTTAAATACTCCAACCATCCTGCAAACCTATCTCTTGCAGGTAATGTTCTGCATCCAACGCTGCCATACACCCTGCATCAATAATATCATTTCCATTATCCTTTCGCAGAGTATAACTTTTGCTGCATTATATCTGATTCTGATTGTGTTACACGCATATTGTAATTGTTGACAATTTTTACGTTCTATGACCACAAACACAGTCAAAACCATAAACAGTTGAATCACTTTTATGACACTTGTAGTTCAAAAAATTCAAATATAAAGGTGAAATCATTAGCTGATACCAAATTCTTACCCCCTTCAATTTTTTTTTTCTATCAGAACAGGACAATGACTAAAATCCCAAATTGAGCTCATAACCAAATACAAGTCAACGACTACTCAAATTTAAGCTTCAGTCCTTTTGTCCAAATAATAAGCGTACTCTTTCTGTAACTTATTTTAAATCAGTATTCGGTCTTATTTCATGTACTAATTCCCAAATCAGAAATGGAAGAAAATAAAACGCAAGAATTTATTTATAATCACTATGACTTCAAAGTTCTAGCAGAACATTGTTGATACAAATACTATTATTATCATATAGTCTACATAACTGAAGTGAAGGTGAGCATACTAAAGACTATATCGTACACCTAAACTCTCAGGCCTCTCTATTACCGAGTCTCTCTAATAAGTAACAAAAGGTGGGAAACTGTGGATTACTAGAAGGTGGGGGACACTGAATAATCAGTAAGTATGTTGAAAGATATTCAGAATGAGGTGATTCTACCAAATGCCATTTCCAAATAAAATTATAAAATGTTGAGAACATGGAGAAAACGTGAAATCCAAGACAGTTTCAAAACCAAGGAAAATATAAACCTAGCAATAACATAACCTGTTCATACTCTAATTTGCTTCCAAAGGATGTTGAATGGAACTGATAGAAAACATGGCCACCAAATTCAAAACTAGGAATCTGACAACACATGAATACATATCTAGCACAGAACAAAACAATCTAATATATTTGAAAATAAACAAGAATTACCAGTTCCAGCTGCAGTAATAGCTTGCCTATACTTCTTATCCTGCACATCACCAGCAGCAAAAACCCCATCAACACTAGTCTTTGTGGTGCCAGGTTTGGTCACAATGTACCCATCAGAGTCTAATTCAAGTTGACCATCCAAGAATTTCGTGGCAGGTTCATGCCCAATTGCAAAGAACAAACCAGAAACTTTCAAATCAGACACAACCCCAGTCACCACGTTCTTCACCTTAACCCCACCAAGAACCCTACCCTTATTATCCCCATAAGCCCCGACCACTACTGAATTCCACAACACCTCAATTTTGGGATTACGCATCAGCTTCCCCTGCATGATCTTAGAAGCCTTAAACTTGTCCCTTCTATGAATTACATACACTTTGGAACCAAACTTGGTGAGGAAGGTAGCTTCCTCCATAGCAGAATCTCCGCCACCGATAACCGCCAGAGGTCTGTCACGGAATATCGGCGCGGCACCGTCACACACGGCGCACGCCGATATCCCGCGGTTCCAGAACCCGTCGGGGCCGTCACCCGCGCCGTCGAAATTCAGCCGCTTAGCAACAGCGCCCGTGGCGACGATGACGGATTCAGCTTCCACAGTGGTGGAGTCGGTGAAAACCCTAAGCGGCCGTTCGGAGAAGTCCACTGTCGTCACGGTCTCCGTGACTATCTCGGCGCCGAAACGTTGCGACTGCTCGCGACAGCGGTCCATGAGCTCGGCGCCGAGGATGCCAGCCGGAAATCCCGGAAAGTTCTCAACGTCCGTGGTGGTGGTTAGCTGGCCGCCAGGAGCGACGCCGTTCGCCATCCATCCTTCGAAGAGGACCGACTTCAGCTCCGCTCGAGCAGCGTAAATGGCGGCGGTGTGCGCCGCCGGCCCGCTTCCGATGATGCAAACCTTCGTTTTCAGTATTTTCCGGGGGACGATTTCGCCATCGGAGGAAGAAGTATCCCCGGCGTCGGACGAAGAGGTGGAAGAGGTGGTGGATGAAGGAGAAGAAGATGACGAAGAAGAAGAAGAAAAAAAAGAAGAGGACGAAGAAGAAGACACGTTGGAATTGGAGGCCGCGATTGTGGCTGCGGCGGCGGTGGAAGCGAGCCCAAAGCCTATGAGGTTGCGGGCTTTGGTGAAGAACGTGTTTGGGAAAATTCCCATTTACTGTCCTTGATTGATCTTCGCGAAACGCGTTTTTTTTCTTTGTTTTCCTCAGTGTAGAGAGGTCATTCTCTCGGTTTGCATAAAGATACGTTTCGAAATTTAAACAATGTGGCAACTGAAACAAATGTGAGAGCTAGGAAAGGGTAACAAGTTACTTTGCTTCAGAAAATCCGAAACGATAACGAAAAGAATGTGTGTCGATCTGGTTGTGCTTTGTCTGGCATTTCCTATCTGGGAAGCCTTACTTCTTCTTTCTTTCTAGTTGGGTGGGTAAGCTATTCCGGTATTCCAAATCTCCATCATCCACAAAAGTTAAGCATAACACAGCTTTCAACTTTGTTCAGAAGAAGCACTGCTTCCATGATTTTCATTCTACACAAGTTGAATTGGGCCACAAAACATTTTGTTCTCATTTAATATGTGCACCACTTACAATTACTCATTATACCCATTACAATTTCTATTTGCACCACCTTCTTTTACTACGGTTGAAATCAGCACTCCCGTTCCCTAGCTCATCCACCAAACATGAATGCATACAATAAGATAAAATCTGGGAATCATTTGAGAGATCCAAGTGACCAGTGAATAAAAATAAAATCATTAAGAATATAAGTATTCATTGGTGCTTGAATTGGTGGTGTGGAAGATAATTTTCTCGCTAAAATTGAAATGTTGTAATTTCTATCAATGAAAATTCCCACTAAGTAAATTTTAATTGAATGTAGTCTATATTTTTTTATGTAAGTTTCGGACTTATTATTGGGTTTTCCTAACAAATCTTCCATAAAAAATAAATTACCGATGATATTAAAACTGATAATTCATTTTAGTATCTTCTCATGCAAATATAATATGCATGAATACTAGTATTACGTTTCAACCTTACTGAGAGATTTGGAATACATATCAAAATCAGAGTTTATTAATTTTTGTCCATGTTATCTGATGTTATCTAATTACACATGTTTAAAAACATTGTTTGGAAGGTGACACATGATGTTGGTCCTATAAATGGGTGAAGCCTCTGACATGTTCCCTCCTGACAAACCACTTGGGCACCCTTGTTTTCTGGTGGAGGAACTAACATCAAACCCACCTGCCTCCTCTTCTAACCCACGCCTGAGTTAAATCTACAAAATTAATGGATTTTCTTTTTTAAGTTTAATAATATGTGTAGAAAATTTCATATTGGCTCGAAATTAGATTAAGTTGTAATAAATAAAGAAGAACAAATCGTACTTTAATAATCTAGTTCAGTAAATTATTGGAATTTTTCTTTTATAACTTTAATATTATGAAAATCTTAACTAAAAATTATATTAAATTATAGTATATAAAAAAGAGTAATTTTTACTGTTTAATATAGTATTTGAATCTATTATAATTTAATTTAAACCTACCATATACTATAAAACTTACTCAATATCTGTGATAAAAAAATTTACATATATTAATAATAAAATTAAATGTTAATATATAAATGGAGATAAATCCTGGCTTTTTGAGTTGAAAGTCACTCACTAATACAACTTATCTCCCTTTTTCCATAATGATTAAAAAATCAAGATAATTATATTTGTAGTCTTCTATCTTAGGTTGAGACAAATATGATAATCGTTTCAAATTTATAGCATCAAGATGAATTAAACTTTTAAAAATCACTTTAATGAACAAATAAAATAAAAAATTAAAATATAATTTAAAATTTTCACAATACACAATTTAAAGTTTAATTGTAAATGAAAAGTGTAACAACCTATTTCTTAATCATTGTCTTGCTCACTAAAAGTAAGATTATAACTTGTTAATAACATTAATAATTATAGTTATATTGAGTTACAATTTAGTCCTTAATTCATTAAAAAAATATTTTAAAATATGGTTAACATAACTTATAGGTACTCTAAAATAGGAACTAAAGAACTAAAAGCTTAATACAGTTTTTCAAAAATAAAAAATAAAAATTAACATATATTCTCTAACTCATTCCGCTACTTCATGCGGCTAACTCCAGTTTCGTTGCTACTATCCTCGTCTCTTCGTAAATTTGCTCCCTATATACATAATATACCTAATATATGACCATCACATCATTGCAAGAATAAGAAAAACAAAAGATACAAAATATAAGAGTGAGCTAAATATTACCAAAATAATCTAGAATTGAAAGATATCATAATTTTTATCAAAACATTAAATTAAAGTCCAAGAATCAGAGAAATTTCTAATTTCTAGACTTAAGACTCTTGCTTTCAGGAGAGTAGTACATTAAATGGACTTGTGAGACTCTGCACCTATCATACTGACCCTTCTCTTATCTTCTATACAAGAATAACTCAAGTGGTACATCATATATCTCATCCAATGACAGAGTTAACTTCAGTAGTTCCTTAAGTATGATCAGGATAGTCTCACATCACAAGTCCTCTTCAATCCACTTGACCTCATCCTATATTAGCATTTCCCCTTGGAGATAGCTAATGTGACAATCATAGCACAAAGAAATAACACTTCAGCAGTTATGTTCTCAAACAACTTATCAGTTATGTTCTCAAACAACTTATAAATCCAACATGTTTCAAATCATTATTTTAACTAAACAAATTCCCAAACCACTCTGATACACAGAAATCCATAATTTCACATAATTAAAAGTCTCACATCCACATGGTCTTTAAACACAACATAAGCCATCTTCTTAATATCTTACTATCATCATTCACAACATAATTTCAATTCAATACAAATGTTCAGTTATACCGTCAAACTAATTCAAACTAACAAATAACTCAAGTTATAGCATGCAACTACATATTCATATCCCATTATTTAAATTCAACAATATGACTTTAAAATCTGAAAGGAATTTAGCTCTCCTCATCTTATATAGCATACATTCATCCCCTACACAGGCTCCCCTTAAGATTGTTATAACTTCACAACAAAAATTTTGATTAATGATCAAGGCACGATTTTAGAATCACAACAAGATGGAAGTTTCAGGAAGCAAGAGAAATTACATGCGATCTAGGAAAGCTATGTATAAACAAATATATTGGTTCTATGGGATGGCAGAAACTTGAACTTATGTCAAGATGAAATCGAATTATACGGTAGAAACATTTAGACTAATCACTTATATAACATCAAATCTTCAACAAACAAGTAAGAAAGTCAATTTTTTTAAAAGAGAATGAAGGATAGAAAAATGAGTTTCTGGGAATCAAAAGTGGAAGGAGTTTTCAAAAACTATTTCTAAATTACCCTCTTAACCCATTAATATTTTAAAATAAAAAATATATATATATAATTTTTAATTCTTATTTTTTTTATTATTATTATTATTTTCAGTTTCTCACACAAAGTCCTTCAAAAAAGTAAATAAGATAATCTTTATTATGCTTATAAAATCCACCTTTTAGTCCGAACTGTAAGTTTTTTTTACTGAAGTTAATCGTATTGGGATCTGAAATAAGAAATTAAGAATATTAAAATCGCCTTAATCAAGGTTAATTTTCAAGTTTAGGTAAGTGTCGTAAGATTTTGATGATTTTTTAAAGAATAAATCAACTTATCTAATGCTAATCTAGTGTTAGCGATCTATTTTATTTTTCGTGTGTCGTGATATACTGTGACATCATGCCATGTCCACGGCGCCAACACATAGATTTATTATTTTTAAGTTTTGTATTTTCTTTAACATTTATGGCAATGATACTCAATATTAAAATATAAAAACTAGACTTACCGGTGTGGGGAAACAAAAACTAGACAGTATATAATTTATTTCCAATATTTATTTATATCGTAAAATACATGTTTATTTACAAAAAATGTAAAAAAATATTAAAATAAATGTTTAATTGATAGTTCACTGATTACTGAGTTATATTGGATTTGTATCTTAAACTATTCAATGAGAATTTTAATTTAAAGAAATAATTAACTTTTTCATATGGTTGAAACCATATACAACATTCATGAAAAATGTTTCTTTTTCTACACGGACGGGTGAGATTAGTGTGTGGTGGATGCCTCATGAATAAAAAGTGCTGAATTTAATATAGCTAAACTGAATAATAACAATGAAACAAATTATAAATTCAAAGATATGATTATTCCCCCCTCTCCAATGTCAACAATACTTTCCCTTTAATTACTTTATGCTTAATTAGTCAAAAAATTAATGTCGCGTTAGGTAGTAATCCAAACTCAGGAATCTTCCCTGCAATTTGCCACCACAAAAAGAAGAAAATTCAACACGCTTGCATTCAACAAGGTTTCCAAATTAAACTACACATTAAATTTTCTGACATTTCTCAAACATTTGTACAGAGAATGATCCATTACCGATGCAAAACTAGAGATGAAATATTCACAGGGAGTGCACTGGCTCTATTTTCATGCAACCCCAAAAGAAAAAAAAAAAAAACAATAAACAAACAAAGGAATGCATAAAAATTTTAATAAACACCAACAAATCAGAAAGCAATAAAGCTGATAATTCTGCAGATGAACTAACTAATATAATGCTATATATTCTGTCTACCAAAGAAAAACAGTGATGAGTTTCTACTTTCTATCTTGAACATGGTTCATAGGGTCTTGAGTCTGGTCCATAGATGAAATAGATGTTCGTTTGATAAACTCCAAGCAATCTGCAATGGCTTCTGCATAGAAAGAATTGGACCTACCACAAGATCCCATCTTACAATCATTGAGTTTTTCTTCACTTACCAAACATGTGCTGTTGTTTCTTTTGAAGCAACCTTTTCTGCAAACCACTTTCTTCAGAAGCTGAATAGCTTCACCGTACGACAATTTCCAACTATCAAAGAGCCTGAGAAAGAAGTTGAACCTTTTGCGTAGTCTGAGAACGTAAAGCTTTCTGGGGTTCATTCTAAACCCTCGGCACCTTGATAACTTGGCACTGCTAACTCTGTTGTAGCTCATGTGACCCATGTTTTTATTGTTGGAAAGCAGCTACAACAGATATATAGATATATATATATATATATATATATATATATATATATATATTTATAGAAGTATATATATATATATATATAAGGTTGAAGGGTGGCTTTATGAAAATGGTGAGGTAATGATGGGTGTGGTGTGAAGACAAGAAGCAAATGAGATAGATACCTAGGAAATTGAGGGTTTGGACTGATATGGAAGTTTGGAGGGTGTTGTGTGGTGCAAAGACAAAGTTTTTTTGGGGTGTGAGTGAATAATGGGTGGCATATATGACCGTGACTAAACTAGAGATAATTTGTGTGTATTGAGATATAGAAGGGAACGATGAACATCAAGGTGTTGAATCATTGATTGGTGTGGTAGGACCAGAGGGGACAAGGGGGAGCAAGAAAGGAGAAAATGTCACCAATTCTTTTTCAAAGTAGGTGACTAAAGAGGCACAGGAATATGATAGTAGTAGTAGTTGGTGATAAACTAGTGAAAATCCAAAACTCAGTTACTGTGAACTTGCTTTTTTTAATTTTTGTGACAGTTCTAGCTTTGTCAGTGTAGCAGAGTTTGACTTGTTTATTGGCTTTTTATGATTATAGGGTGGCTACTTGGTAGCTTTTTCTCACTAGGGATTCGTGAACTTCCAAGGCTTTTTTTTTCCTCTGTATTATTCCATGGGAAATTTACTTGGTTTTTCCACAATCACAATAACGAACTTCACTCTGATGTTTGTTTCATATCTTTAATCAGTCACTACAGTTTCCTGACAAAAGATGCACTAATCATTCTGAAGGGATAGCAGTGTCCCACAGTTTTCATTGAAAATTGATCTCTTTAATTATCTCCCTCCTACCAACCTCAATAACTTTAGGTTTAATAATATCAACCACAATAACACACACTCAGGATCAGGACTGGAATTGTCTGCTCTAATCACATCTATATGAATTTTTATTTCTTTTTTCTGATAACATTTCCTTTTAGTTCATGAAAGCAACAAAATTTCTAAAAAGTTTCTTAGGGTGAAAAAAGTTACTTTATTTTGTTTTTCTATTGAAAGAAGTTTGTTAAAATTAAAATGTATATTTCCAGGGGATATAGCTTCTCGGTGTCTGTGTGGTAGCTGAAGTTGTAACATGAAGCATTTTTAAGTAAAAGTTTATTTTCTTAAAAAAAAAAGTCGTGACGTTATAATACGATAGTGTTATTTTCAATTTGGTATATAAACTTTTTTATTTGGTGTCCCTTTGATTCCTGGAAGAATTTTCAAATTTTTCAATTAAAATCTTGCATGCATGGTATAAATAAATTATTAGAAAATATATAATTGTATTAATTATTTTGTTGGGAATAGTCCAAATTTGTAGAGGATAAATCTGATAATGAACTACTTTTTATAATATTATATGTCACAACCAACAAATCTACAAAAAATTGGATTATAGAAAATGGTTGCACAAATCACAGGAGAGAACTTTTCAAGGAACTTAATAAATCAAATATATACCACAGGAAAAAAAAAGTTTGGGTTGGATTTAATGAAGGAGAAATTTGCTACAAATGAAGAGAGTAGAAAAGAAGGATAAAAAAAAGACAAATATCTCTGGAAGAAGTTTGATGTCCAAGTGAGAAAATAGATGAAGATCCACATTCTAATTCATAAAAGGTCCAATGCCACTACCATGAAATTCACAATTGACAAAGAAGATAGTGCTCATAGAAGAAGAAATATAAAGAAGGATATCAAATTGAAGAAATATGTGATCTCATAAAAGAAATAGAAAAGCAATAATTACATAATTACATACACAAAAAAGAAGAAAATCAAGCATCAAAAGATGGATAATCACATTTGGAGATATAAAATTTAAATAAACAAATATTAAGCAAGGAGGAGGAATGTTGAGAATATTACTTAATATCTTTTTCATTTAAATTTGTTTTAAATATATTAGAGAAAGATGATAAGGTCTCCTTTGAAAATAAAGTTTGTGTGATCAAAAAATGCTAACAAATCTACAAGTGTGAGTCAAAGTCCCACATTGGATATAAAAGACAAAGTTAAACATTATATAAGAATAAAGACCCATAATATAATTGTCTTAAAGTTTTTGGTTAAAAATGGTGTCAAATACCTTATATGTGTAAGACTAATGTTATATATATATATATATATGAAAAATATAACCTCACATATTTCTCATATTTTTTGTTTTCCTTTCACAAAAGTATTTATGATCTCTTTTGATTTTTTTGCATCCTTCTTTACATCAAATTTATCATTTATCATTTAAAATTTAATATTTACAACTTTAAGTTGTGTTAAGTCTTATCCTCAATGTTTAATATTGATTTGAATTACTTTATTACATGATTTTTTGTAATTTTCACTTATACATGCTAAATTTCTATTCATACTTATGTTATGTAGAAACGCGATAATGGAATGCGAGTACGACAACCTCATACGTAGCTATCATACGTAGCTAACGATAGCTAGCACTAACAAATGGGGCGAGTGTGAGCGGTGATAGCGGGAGCAGTGCAAAGTTGCAGAAACTGTGAAAAGAAGCAACGCGAGAATGGAAAAATGACATTTTTTTTTCCTGATATTCAACACTTTTAACATGGTTCAACATGTTACAATCGTTGTTTTCCCTACATCTCACTAAAAATCTTTTTTATTACAAATTTGTCGCTATATTTTCTTTGACGGTGGATATTTTTTAAACATCTTTATTTGAGATTGTTGAATGCTTATTTTCTTGCACTAATATTTTTTATAAAAATAAAGTCATTAATTTATAGCCATTAAAATAATGACATATTAGAAACTAAAATTTACTGAAAGAAAAATAATACTAAAAATATTTTGTTGAATAAAGAAAAGAAGACATTTATCTACCAATGTAGATTAGCAAGACCTTTTTTTTATCTAAAAACATGGAAAGAAAATATCATATTTTCTCACTAAAAATATATCTTTTCAACTGAAGTAAAAGTAATTATTTTGATATAAAAATATAATACTTGTGAGAAATTTATAATTATTAGGGGAGGGGAAGGTCCTAAACCTATAATGTACTTCCTTTTTTCCAAAAGATTAACTGTCTAACACAAAATGTTATATATATATATATATATATATATATATATATATATATATATATATATATATATATATATATATTACAGTTGCATATTATAAATGTGTTATTTTAATTGAAATAAAAGTAATGATTTTAATAACAAATTAAACATTAAACTTCATTGCTCAAGTACAAACTAAAAGCATTCCAATGCTGAAGTTACTATTAGTTTTGTCTAAGTGATGACAAACTAAATGTGTACTTTACATTACTAACATTTATTTTATTTATGAAGGGCATAGGATGGATTTTATTATTAGCTTTTTTTCATTTTTTTTTTATAGTGGTAGAGGCTAAAGTGAGTTTCGTGTACCTTGATAAAGTGAAATGGTTTTATGAAATTGTTTAGGCTAACCAATGCTTCAACTAGCAAGTTAGGTTAACCAGGGCATTGGGGCTAAGGTAATTTGTTTTAGACGATTGGGTCATGAGATCCGGTTCAAAAGAATTGGGGCCCAAAAGAAACTTTCATAATTTTTTTAGGCTATTGCTTACTGCAATCTATAATTACTAACTGAACCCACCGACAATACTATGTCACCTCTTCCACCACCGCACACCGTTGTTACAGAGAAAGAAAAAGAGAGAGAAATTGTTACAGAGAAAGAAAAAAAGAAAATGAAAAAAATGTATTTTATGTATTCCAGGAAGTTTTTTTTCCAGAACATAGTTCATATATGAATTTCCGGAAAATACATTCTATGAGGCATTTTTTAGTTCTTTCCAAACAACTTATTTTGAAACACATTTCATATGTTTTGGAAATTTTATTCCAAAAACTACATTTTGAAAATTTTATTCAAGAAGTTCTGTTTCAGAAATTTCACTTTGAAAATATTGTTCTGAAAACTCCAAAATGTTTATTCTAGAAAGTTTTTAAAATATGTAATCCGAAAGTGACTTTTTCATAAAACAAAAATGGTTATTTTAAAAAGATGTCACGGGTGCGCGAATAAATTCTGGAACTGCAGAATAAATTCTGGAACTGCAGAAAATAAAAATCTTCTTTTATTGTATTCAATTTTTCCATGTTGTTGTAAGAATTTTATAAAATATTGTATCCTTTATATTTTACACGAATGTATAGATACTAATATTAACATATAGTAACATATAATTGTGCATGCATAGAGATTATGAATAAAAATGTCGGGTAGAACGGATAATATTTATTGTAATTGGACTTGAAAAGAAAATTTCACTCCCTACCATTTTATTATCAGTTGGATATCCGTTCAAAGAATATTCACAAATTTTTTAAAATGTGCAAGTACCATGAATAATTGTTGGTATTAAAAATAATATTTTATAAGTTTTAAAAATAAAATTTAAATAAGTTACAAAAAAAATATAAATTAAGTTAAAAAAATGAAATTTTAATTTTAATTAAATTTAATGTAATAAAATATATATTAAATTTTATTTTAATTAAATTTATATTATATTTTAATTTTAATTTTGTGTGGGTAACATATTCTCACGGTTACGGATAGTACAATATTCGCATTCAACTCGTTTATAAATTGGTATTAAAATACGTGCTACTTGTTACCAATGGGCAATAAATATCCGTGAGTACCAACTAACTACTGCGAATTTTATCTGCAGGTATCTGTGAGCACAAATATTTTTGTCATCACTAGTAAAGATTGAAAAATTATTTTTTTCACATAATAAAATTATTTTAATTTAGTAAAGGAAAATATTCTTACTATTGTAAACACCTACCAAAACATCATATATTGACCATGTCCATTGTACCATAGAAAGTAGAATAATCTTATTAAAAATGCTTAATACCTAATTTCGTCCTCTAATTTAATTTGAATGTTTAGGTGCATACTGTGTGTATAACAAACAAATGCTTGTCAATATTGACTATGTCCATTACACCATAGTCATTGCACAACAGATGAAACCTTTTACTCAATACAAAATCCAGTCCTATAACATATCACAATTCCTTGAGATCCACGTATCCAATTTGCTTAACTATATCTCTTATCTCAAAATAAATTCATCTATCTAGGTCACAAGACCACTTACGTTTATCCCCATTATATTCATTGTCCCATTATTAACAAAATGCCCACCACGGTAGATCACCATTTCATATATCAACCTATATATATATAATAGTTACCCTTTTAAATATTCATACCTTAAAAACATATTACAACCCACACCCCAAAAATAATCGAACAAGATTTATAAATGGGGAACCACAATCAAAATACAAAGAAGTACTTATTGTGCCTTAAAAAAGTGTCATTTGTATCTTAATTTTTGAAAAAATGCTTTAATTAGGTCTCTTTCAGACATAATTGACTAACGCCGTTAACAACGTGTCACGTGTCAATATGTGATTTTTTTGATTATTTTAAAAAAATTTAATTATTTTTTTATATTTTAAAAAAAAATTAAAAATACCACGTGTCAAGTTATTGTATACATCCATGGACGCACAAAATCTTCCAAATGTCTTTCTTAATCTCACCAATCTCACGAAACATTCCTCAACGCACGATGAAGAATGCCAATCTCTTCAATCACCGTCAAAAACCCTATTGAAGTACTCAAAGAGAAGCTACTGCATGAATGTTTTTTAAAAAATCTTTTACGATTAAAAGTAATAATCAAAATTAAATATTCATTTTCCAACTTGTCAAAAACTCTGCCACACAGTCCTATTCACTACTCTGTTAATGGTTTAGCATCTTCGGTCAAAAGAATCAAATTGACTTCGATTAGAAAATTAAAGGATTAAATTAGACAATTAAAATACTAAAAGTCTATTTAAAAATTCAAATTAAATTAGATAACTAAATTAAGTATTAAATATATTAAAAAATAACACCAAAGGAGTTAAAAAGGTTGTATTTATTTTATATAAGAAACCCATATATGTAATATGTATGTTTACTTTTTTTATAATAAAAAAAATAATTATTATTATATTTAAAATAAAAAAATATTGTAAATAATTTATATTTATTTTATATGTATTTTTTTTATTATAAATAATCATTTTAGTTTTAAAAAGTTGTTAAGTTTATAAAAAGGTTAAATACAAAAGTGACCAAATTTAAGAAAATAATAATATGGGTAAAGTAATTATTTTTAGTTTAAAAAGATGTTATTTAAAGAATAAAATTAGAAAAAAGCGTGTGCACTAAATGACCAAATCCTCTATATAATTTTTCCTTTCATATCGCATACAGTCGATTGACTCTTAACTTACGTAGAAAGTCACAAGTTGTTGCCATTTTTAGTAATTTGTTGTTAGGCCTTCTTAGGCATTCATCTCCAAATATTCCATAGATGCTTAAGGCATTCATCTCCAAATATTCGATAGATAAAAATAAATTGCTTTAAGTATTCCACTGTAGTTTTATCACCGATTCGAATATATTCATCAACATTAATATGTTAGTCATAAGCCAAAATATGAACAACAACGATACACTTTTGCAAAGGTGATATACTTTTTTTTGCGTTGCATATAGCTTTATAATAAACTAGTCATCGTGATTTTTAAAATAGGAGGACAGCGAAGCTACCTCTTTTCAATTAGATCCGGCCTTTTCTAATTAGTAACAAGGTATATAAAAGAAAAGTTCTCTATTTCTTGAAGTAAAACTATTTCACAATCTTATAGTTCAAACAATTCATATAGTAATTTAAAAATAATTAAGAGAAAATTTAGTTTTAACTAGACCATTATAGTTCAATTTTGTTTAATCATTTCAGTTTCAATTTTACTATGATTAATCGATTTGTTGTGTTTTCAATGTTTTTGGACCGACTTTACCGATCGAGTTTTTAGGTTGAGTTTGCTGGTCATGTTTACGTATCGAGTTTATAGGTCCAATTTACAGGTTGAGTTTATTGGTTAGGTTTACAAGTCGAGTTTATGAGTTGTGATTAGGGTTATGTTTTAAGGTCAAATTTGCGGGTTAAGTTTTCAGACCGAGTTTACGGGCTAAGTTTCATGGTCGTGTTTACTAGTCGAGTTTATAGGTCTAGTTTACTGATTCCGTTTACATGTTGAGTTTACGGATCGAGTTTACTAGACGTGATTACAGGTCGTGTTTTTCGAGTCCAATTTTCGAGTCGAGTTTAGGGGTCATATTTATACGTGTTGAGTTTGCTGGTCATGTTTATGGGTAAAGTTTAAGTGTCAAATTTACAAGTCAAGTTTATGGATCTAGTTTATAGGTTGAGTTCACGGGTCGAATTTATGAGTCTAGAGGCCGAGTTAACGGGTCGAAGTTACAGATCAAGTTTACGAGTTGTGTTTATGGATTGATTTTATGAGTCAAGTTTTTGGGTTGAGTTTACCGGTCGATTTTACAGGTTGAGTTTGTTGGTTGTTTTTACATGTTGAGTTTACAGGTCCAATTTACGGGTCGAGTTTATAGTTAGGTTTACAGATTGAGTTTATGGATCGAGTATACGGGTCGAGTTTACGAGACGTGATTTTGGGTAAAGTTTATTGATCGTTTTTACGCGTCAAGTTTACGTGTTGGATTTACATGTCAAGTTTATGAGTAAAGTTTACGTATCTAGTTTACGATTTGAGGTTACAGTTCAAGTTTACGGGTCAAATTTATGGTTTGTGTTTTGAGCTTTTAGGCTGAGTTTACTAGTCGAGTTTGCAAGTCGAGTTTAATGATCGTGTTTATGTGTCGAGTTTATGGATCCAATTTTTGGGTCGAGTTTTCGATTCATGTTTGTGGATTGAGTTTACGAGTCGTGATTATCAGGTCAAATTTGCGGTTTGAATTTACGGGTCGTGTTTATTGTTCATGTTTACAGGTCGAATGTATGGGTCGTGTTTACGGGTTGAAATTACCGGTCAACTTTATACCTCTAGTTTATGGGACGAGTTTAGAGGTCGAATTTACTAGTCAAATTTACGAATCGTGTTCACCGATCAATTTTACGGGTCAATTTTTCATACCGACTTTATGGTTCCAATTTACTGGCTAAGTTTACTAGTCGTGTTTATGGGTCAAGTTTAGGTGTCAAATTTACAAGTCGAGTTTACTAATTGAGTTTACGGATCAAGCTTTTGGGTGAAGTTTACGAGTCAATTTTATGAGTCGAATTGACAAGTCAAGTTTAAACATTGTGTTTACAGACCGAGGTTACGAGTCAGTTTTCAGGCCAAGTTTACCGGTCGAGTTAATGGGTTGAGTTTAAGGGTTTGGTTTACAGGTCAAGTTTTGGGTCCAATTTACTAGTTGAGTTTACGAGTCGAGTTTATGGGTCAAGTTTACAAGTGGAGTTTATGAGACGTAATTACAAGTCATCTATTTAGTCTCCAATTTGCTTGTCGAGTTTATGAGTCATGATTACGAGTCATATGTTGTCTAATTGAATTTGTGGGTCGTGTTTATTGTTCGAGCGTACGGGTTAAATTTATGGGTCAAGTGTTCGAGTTTTGTTTATGCGTCAAGTTTACAGGTCGAGTTTATAGGTCAAGTTTATGGGTTGAGTTTATAGGTCAAGTTTACAGGTTAAATTTACTAATTAACTTTTCGGGTCGAGTTTAAGGAACGAGTTTACCGGTCAAGTTTACGGGTCAAGTTTGTTGGTGTTGTTTACGAGTCAAGTTTATGTGTTGAATTTACAGGTTGAGTTTCCAAAAAAGGTTTGTGGATCTAGTTTACTATTCAAGTTGACGAGTCATGTGTTATCAGATCGAATTTGCGGGTTGTGTTTATTATTCGAGTTTATGAGTTGAATTTATAGGTCTAATGTATTAGTCGTGTTTATAGGTCGAATTTACTAGTCGAGTTTTTTGGTCAAGTTTATGGGTCGAGTTGACAATTTGAATTTGCAAGTTTATGGGTCGAGTTTACAAAACGAGTTTACCGGTCAAGTTTATTGGTCAGGTTTACGAATCAAATTTAAGGGTTTTCTTTACGGACTGAGTTTAGAAGTCAAGTTTTCGGCTTGAGTTTTCAGGCTGAGTTTACCGTTGGAGTGTGCAAGCCAAGTTTATTAGTCGTGTTTATGTGCCTAGTTTTTGGGTCCAATTTTCAGGTTGAGTTTTCGAGTTATGCTTGCAAATTGAGTTTACAAGTCATTATTACAAATCATGATTATCAGGTTAAATTTGTGGGTCGACTTTACAGGTCATGTTTATTGTTCAAGTTGACGTGTTGAATTTTTGGGTCTAGTGTATGGATCGTGTTTACGAGTTGAATTTACTGATCAAGTCTATAGGTCAAGTTTATGGGATGTGTTTACGGGTTGAATTTACTGGTAAAGTTTACGAATTATGATTATTGTTCGAGTGTGGGTTGAGTTTATTGGTCTTGTTTATGTATCGAGTTAACATGTTCAATTTATAAGGTGAGTTCACTAGTTTAGTTAACAGGTTGAGACTACGAGTTGATTTTACGAGTCAATTTACGAGTCGAGTTTATTAGTCTTGTTTACTAGTCGAGTTTACAGGTCTAGTCATGGGTTCAATTTACTGGTTGAGTTTACAATTTAAGTTTACGAGTCGAGTTTACAAGTGGAGTTTACGAGACATAGAAAGTCCTTTATTTTGAGTCCAATTTTGGAGTCGTGTTTATGTGTCGTTTTTTCGAGTCAAGTTTACAGGTTGTGATTGCAAGTCGTGTGCTATCAGGTCAAATTTACGGGCCGAGTTTGCAGGTCATGCTTATTGTTGGAGTTTACGGGTCATATTTATAGGTCGAGTTTACTATTCGAGTTTGTAGGTCAAGTTTATGGGTCTAGTTTACAATTCAAATTTACTGGTCAAGTTTATGGATCGAGTTTACAGAACAAGTTTACCAGTCAGGTTTACCAGTTGAGTTTACGGGTGTTGATTGTAGTTCGTGTTCATCAAGTCGAATTTGCAGGTCAAGTTTGAGGGTCGAGTGTACTAATTGTGTTTATGGATCGAGTTTAATGGTCGAGTTTATAGGTCAAGTTTATGGGTCGCGTTTACAGATGAAATTTACTAGTCAAGTGTACATATATAGTTTACCGGTCAAGTTTAAAGGTCGAGTTTATTAGTCATGTTTAAGGCTCAAGTTTACGTCTTGAATTTATAGGTCGAGTTTAATAATCAATTTTACGGGTCTAGTTTATGGGTCAAGTTTATGGACCACATTTACGGGTCGAGTTTCCAAGTCAAATTTACGAGTCGTCTTTACAAATCGAGTTTATAAGTCAAGTTTTTAGGTCACATTTTTGGACTGAGTTTACAAGTCCAATTTATGAGTTACGTTCACTAGTCGAGTTTACAGGTCGAATTTAAATGTCAAATTTACGAGTCGTGTTTACTGACCGAGTTTACGAGTCAAGTTTTCGAGTAGAGTTGTTGGGCCAAGTTTACTGCTCTAGTTTGCAAACCAAGTTTGTTGGTCGTGTTTACCTGTCGAGTCTATTAGTCCAATTTGCGGATCAAGTTTACTGGTTAGGTTTATGGATCGATTTTACGAGTCCGATTTATTGGTCAAGTTTACAGGTTGAGTTTACAAAATGAGTTTACTAATGAACTTTACAAGTCAAATTTTACGGTAGAGTATATTAGTCGTGTTTAAGGGTCAAATTTACAACTTGAATTTGCAGGTCGAGTTTACGAGTCAATTTTGCAGATCAAGTTTACGGGTCAAGTTCACAGGTCAAGTTTACAGGTCAAATGTACGAGTCATGTTTACGAAGCGAGTTTACAAGTCAAGTTTTCGGTTGAGCTTTTGAGTCGAGTTTATGGACCAAGTTTGTTGGTCGTGTCTTACGTATTGAGTTTACGGGTCCAATTTATGGGTCAAGTTTATGTCTTGAATTTATAGGTCGAGGTTACGAGTCAAGTTTATAGATATAGTTTACGGGTCAAATTTACGAATCGTGTTTAATGATCGAGTTTACGTGTCAAGTTTTTGGTTTATGTTTTCAGGTCGAGTTTACTGCTCAAGTTTTCAGGGCCAATTTATAGGTAAGGTTTACTGGTTAGGTTTTCAAGTCAAGTTTATTGCTCGAGTTTACGACTCGTGTTTACGGGTTGAGTTTACGAATTGTGTTTACAGGTCGAGTTTACAAGTCAAGTTTACGAATCGTGTTTAAAGGTCGTATTTATCAAGTAGAATTTGCGGGTCGTGCTTATTGTTCGAGTATATGGGTTAAACTTACGGATCGAGTGTGCAGGGTGTGTTTATGCGTCAAGTTTACTAGTCGAGTTTATAGGTCAAGTTTGGAGGTCGAATTGGTCAAGTTTATGAATCGTGTTTAAGGAACAAGTTTACCGATTAAGTTTATAGGTCAAGTTTTTGGCCCGAGTTTATTGGTGTTGTTTACTGGTCAAGTTTACATGTTGAACTTATAGGTCGAGTTTACAAGAAAAGTTTATGGATCTAGTTTACTGTTCAAGTTGACGGGTCAAGTTTACAAGTCAAATTTATAGGTTGTTTACAGACCAAGTTTACGAGTCAAGTTTTCGGCTCGAGTTTTCGAGCTGAGTTTACTGGTCAAATTTTCAAGCCGACTTTACTGGTCGTGTTTACGTGATGAGTTTTCGAGTCTAATTTTTAGGTCAAATTTTTAAGTCAGTTTTACGTTTCGTTTTTACAGGTCATTATTGCGGGTGATGATTATCAGGTCAACTTTGTGTGTTGACTTTACGATGTGTGTTTATGGTTCAAGTTTACAAATTGAATTTGCGGATCGAGTGTATGAGTCATGTTTACGAGTTTAATTTACTGATCGAGTTTATAGCTCAAGTTTATGGGACGGGTTTACAGGTCAAATTTCCTGCTAAAGTTTACGAATCATGATTACCGCTCAAGTTTATGGGTCATGTTTTCATCCCTAGCTTACAAATCAAGTTTACCGGTTGTGTTTACGAGTTAAATTTATGTATCGAATTTATATGTCAAATTTACTGGTTGAGTTTATCAGTCAAGCTTATGGGTGAATTTTATGGGACGAGTTTATGGGTTGAATATATACGTCAAGTTTACACGTGTTTATAGTCCGATTTAACGGGTCCAATTTACGGGTTGAGTTTACGAGTCGAGTTTACCAATCGAGTTTATTCGTCAAGTTTACAGGTTTAGTGTTGGGTCCTATTTACTTGTTGAGTTTACAATTTGAGTTTATGAGTCGAGTTTAGAGGTGGAGTTTACGAGACGTATTTACAAGTCGTCTACTAATTGTCCAATTTTTGGGTCAAGTTCACAGGTCAGGTTCTCGAGTCAAATTTATGGGTCATGTATGGACAAATTTGGGGGTCGTGTTTGCTGTTCAATTTTATGGATCAAGTGTACGAGTTGTGTTTATAGGTCGAATTTACTGGTCAAGTTTGTTGGTCAAGTTTATGGGTCTAGTTTACAATTCGAATTTACTGGTCAACTTTATGGGTCGAGTTTACAAAACGAGTTTACCAGTCAAGTTTACGGGTTGTGATGGCGAGTCATTTTCCTCTGGTCGAATTTACAGGTCGAGTTTGAGGATCATGTTTATTATTCAAGTTTACGAGTTGAATTTACAGGTCAAGTGTTTATAGGTCGTGTTTATGGGTCGAGTTTACAATTCAAATTTACTGGTCAAGTTTGTGAGTTGAGTTTACAGAACGAGTTTACTGGTCAAGTTTACGGGTTGTGATGGCGAGTCGTGTTCATCTGTTCGAATTTATAGGTCGAGTTTGAGGGTCATGTATATTATTCGAGTTTATGAGTTGAACTTACAAGTCAAGTGTACGGGTCATGTTTATGGGTCGAGTTTGTTGGCCAAGTTTATGGGTCGAGTTTACACTTCAAATTTATTGGTAAAGTTTACAGATCGAGTTTATAGAATGAGTTTATCGATCAAGTTCACAGGTTGTGTTTACGGGTCGTAATTGAGGGTCATGTTCATCTGGTTGACTTTCTGGGTTGAGTTTGAGGGTCGTGTTTATTGTTCGAGTTTATGAGTTGAATTTACAGGTCGATTGTATGGGTCGTGTTTGTAGGTCGAGTTTATAGTTCAAGTTTATGGGTCGAATTTACTGGTCAAGTGTACAGGTCGAGTTTATAGAACGAGTTGATCGATCAAGTTTAAAGGTCGAGTTTATTGGTCGTGTTTAAGGGTCAAATTGACGTGTTTAATTTGCAGGTTGAGTTTTCAAGTCAATTTTATGGATCTAGTTTACGGGTCAAGTTCATGGGTCACATTTACAAGTCGAGTTTACAAGCCGAGTTTGCTGATCGTGTTTATGTGTCAACTTTACGGTTATTTATGGGTCAAGTTTTTGTCTTGAATTTACAGGTCAAGGTTATGAGTCAAGTTTATAGATCTAGATTATAGGTCGAGTTCACAGGCCCAATTTACAGGTCAAATTAACGAGTTATGTTTACCGACTGAGTTTACGGATCAAGTTTTCGAGTTGAGTTTTCAGACCGAGTTTATCGCTCAAGTTTACGGGACAAGAATGTTGGTCGTGTTTACACGTCGAGTTAACGAGTTGAGTTTGCATGTCGAGTTTACGAGTCGAGTTTTTTTGTCATGTTTATTAGTCGAGTTTACAGGTCGAGTTTACAGAACAAGTTTATCAATGAAGTTTACAAGTCAAGTTTTAAGGTTGAGTTTATTATTCATGTTTAAGGATCATGTTTACGTCTTAAATTTAGAGGTCGAGTTTACGGGTCAAGGTTACAGATCTAGTTTACAGGTCGAGTTCACGAGTTGAGTTTACTGGTCAAATTTACAGGTCAGATTTACGAGTCATGTTTACAGATCGAGTGTACGAGTGAAGTTTTCAGCTCGAGTTTACAAGCCGAGTTTGCTGGTCGTGATTACGTGTTCAACCTTATAGGTCATGATTATTGGTCGTGTTTTACGGTTCAAATTTGCGGGTCGAGTTTTCAAGCAGAATTGACGGGTGGAGTTTATGAGCTGAGTTTCATGATTGTGTTTACTGGTTGAGTTTACGAGTCTAGTTTACATGTTTAGTTTACAGGTTTAGTTTACATGTCGAGTTTACAGATCAAGTTTACAGAACGTGATTACAGGTCATGTTTTTCGGGTCGAGTTTAAGAATCATATTTATATTGGTCGTATTTATGGATCAAGTTTATGTGTCGAATTTACAGGTCAAGTTTATGAGTTAAGTTTATGGATATTGTTTACAAGTTGAGTTCACAGGTCGAGTTAATGAGTCGAATTTACATGTCAAGTTTGTGGGTCGAATTTACGAATCAACTTTTTGGGTTAACTTTTTAGGTTAACTTTTTAGGCTGAATTTACCAGCTAAGTTTACAAGCTGAGTTTACAAGACATGTTTATGTGTAAAATTTACAGGTCCAATGTACACATCCATTATATAGGTCGAGTTTATGGGTTGAGTTCATGAGACGTCATTACTGGTTACATTTTTCAAGTCATGTTTACAAGTCGAGTTTACGAGACGTGATTCAGAGTTATATTTTTCGGGTCCAATTTTCGAGTCGGGTTTATGGTCGTGTTTATAGCTCGAGTTTACAGATCATGATTATGGGGTCGTATTTAGCAAGTCGAGTTGAGGGTCATCTTTCTTGCTTGAGTGTACGGGTCGTGTTTATGAGTCAAGTTTGAAGGTAAATCTTGGTGGGTTGAGTTTATATGTCAAATTTACTAGTCAATTTTACGGGGCCAATGTACGGAACGAGTTTACCGATGAAGTTTAAAAAGTTGGAGACACAATATCAACCCAAGTTATAAATGACTTTGAAAATTGCAGGCACTATATCAACTCAATTTATAGGATTTTCAGAATTGGAGGCACAATTGTTAACCACTATAAATACAAAGAGCTTCAGGAAACATTTTAAAGGGACGATTTTGACATGTGCATGAAAAATTTACGAAGAATAAAAATCAAAGTGTTATTCACCAGTCCCGTTTAGGGAGTATACCCAACTCAAGTTACATAGGGCTTTCAAAATTAGCGTCACACCTACAACTTGGATTTTTAGAATGAATAAAACAATATATTGTATGCTGTCAAATTCATATGAAGTACAAAGCAATTTTTGATACTAATAAAATCAATATATAGCCCAGTTCTAATATGTCAATTGCTCTCACAAACCATCCCCAATCCTTATTGTGAAGAATAAGTAATTCAAATTATGCTCCATCAATCTCAATGTGGATGCACACCCAAGTTACTGAGCCAATATTTGAATAGTAATATCCCGACATCATTAGGACTAAAGAAATAGCCACAGACAGAATGAAGCTTTCTTCTCGCAATAAATTATAAGCAACAACTCATATATATATATATATATATATATATAGGCATTTGAAATTTGAATTAGGAATAAATGTAACTTTATAGGGCTTTCAAAATTGGAGGCACTATATCAACTCAATTTATAGGATTTTCAGAATTGGAGGCACAATTGTTAACCACTATCGATACAAAGAGCTTCAACAAACATTTTGAAGGGACAAATTTGACATGTGCATGAAAAATTTACAAAGAATAAAAATCATGATCCATACTCAACTCACATTTTCAAAACAAATAAATGTGAACTCAACTTATAATCTGAAATCCTTCTACTTTGGCACATCAAACCATCAAAAGACAAGCAAGTAATTCATCAACAGTTCGAATAACAAGGGACAAATAAATTTTTTTATTGCGGATAGAGAAAGTCAAAAGTCACTTTGACAATTCTATTTATGGTGGCACAACTAAAAATATACCCATACGGAATTTGCATAGTGAACCAAGAAAATCAAAGTGCAATTCAAGAATTCTACATGAGACAACCCAAAATATACCCTTTTGGAACTTGCACTGTATACCAAAAAAAATCAAAGTGCTATTCACGAGTCCCGTCTAGGGAGTATACCCAACTCAAGTTATATAGGGCTTTTAAAATTTGCGTCACACCTACAACTTGAATTTTTAGAATGAATAAAACAATATATTGTATGCGGTCAAATTCATACGAAGTACAAAGCAATTTTTGATACTCATAAAATCAATATATAACCCAATTCTAATATGTCAATTGCTCTCACAAACCATCCACAATCCTTATTGTGAAGAATAAGTAATTTAAATTATGCTCCATCAATCTCAATGTGGATGTACACCCAAGTTACAGAGCCAATATTTGAATAGTAATATCCCGACATCATTAGGACTCAAGAAATAACCACAGACGGAATGAAGCTTTCATCTCGCACGAAATTATAAGCAACAACTCATATATATAACCATTTGAAATTGGCATTAGGAATAAATGTAACTTTATAGGGCTTTCAAAAGTGGACGCACAATATCAACCCAAGTTAAAGGACTTTGAAAATTGAAGGCACTATATCAACTCAATTTATAGGATTTTAAACATTGGAGACACAATTGTTAACCACTATCGATACAAAGGGCTTCAAGAAACATTTTAAAGGGACAATTTTGACATGTGCATGAAAAATTTACGAAGAATAAAAGTCATGATCCATACTCAACTCACATTTTCAAAACAAATAAATCATTAGGACTCAAGAAATAGCCACAGACAGAATGAAGCTTTCATCTCGCACGAAATTATAAGCAACAACTCATATATATATATATATATATATATATATATATATATATATATATATATATATATATAACCATTTGAAATTTGCATTAGGAATAAATGTAACTTTATAGGGCTTTCAAAATTGGAGGCACAATATCAACCCAAGTTAAAGGATTTTCAAAATTGGAGGCACAATTGTTAACCACCATCGATACAAAGAGCTTCAGGAAACATTTTAAAGGGACAACTTTGACATGTGCATGAAAAATTTACGAAGAATAAAAGTCTTGATCCATACTCAACTCACATTTTCAAAACAAATAAATGTGAACTCAACTTATAATCCGAAATCCTTCTACTTTGGCACATCAAACCATCAAAAGACAAGCAAGTAATTCATCAACAGTTCGAATAACAAGGGGCAAATCAAATTTTTTTATTGCGGACAGAGAAAGGCAAAAGTCACTTTGAAAATTCTATTTATGGTGGCACAACTAAAAATATACCCATACGGAATTTGCATAGTGAACCAAGAAAATCAAAGTGCAATTCAAGAATTACACATGGGACAACCTAAAATATACCTTTTGGAACTTGCACTGTGTATCAAAAAAATCAAAGTGCTATTCACCAGTACCGCCTAGGGACTATACCCAACTCAAGTTATACAAGGCTTTCAAAATTAGCGTCACACCTACAACTTGGATTTTTAGAAGGAATAAAACAATATATTGTATGCGGTCAAATTCATACGAAGTACAAAACAATTTTTGATACTCATAAAATAAATATAAAGCCCAATTCTAATATGTCAATTGCTCTCACAAACCATCCCTTATCCTTGCTATGAAGAATAAGTAATTCAAATGTGTTCCATCAATCTCAATGTGGATGCACACCTAAGTTACAGAGTCAATATTTGAATAGTAATATCCCGACATCATTAGGACTCAAGAAATAGCCACAGACGGAATGAAGCTTTCATCTCCCACGAAATTATAAGCAACAACTCATATATATAACCATTTGAAATTTGCATTAGGAATAAATGTAACTTTATAGGGCTTTCAAAATTGGAGGGACAATATCAACCCAAGTTAAAGGATTTTCAGAATTGGAGGCACAATTGTTAACCACTATCGATACAAAGAGCTTCAGGAAACATTTTAAAGGGACAACTTTGACATGTGCATGAAAAATTTACGAAGAATAAAAGTCTTGATCCATACTCAACTCACATTTTCAAAAGAAATAAATGTGAACTCAACTAATAATCCGAAATCCTTCTACTTTGGCACATCAAACCATCAAAAGACAAGCAAGTAATTCATCAACAGTTCGAATAACAAGGAACAAATAAATTTTTTTTATTACGGACATAGAAAGTCAAAAGTCACTTTGACAATTCTATTTATGGTGGCACAAGTAAAAATATACCCATACGAAATTTGCACAGTGAAACAAGAAAATCAAAGTGCAATTCAAGAATTACACATGGGACAACCCAAAATATACCTTTTGGAACTTGCACTGTGTACCAAAAAAATCAAAGTGCTATTCACCAGTCTCGTCTAGGGACTATACCCAACTCAAGTTATATAGTAATATTCCGACATCATTAGGACTTAAGAAATAGCCATAGACAGAATGAAGCTTTCATCTCGCACGAAATTATAAGCAGCAACTCATGTATATAACCATTTGAAATTTGCATTAGGAATAAATGTAACTTTGTAGGGCTTTCAAAATTGGAGGCACAATATCAACCCAAGTGAAAGGACTTTTAAAATTGGAGGCACTATATGAACTCGATTTATAGTATTTTACGAATTGGAGGCACAATTGTTAACCTTTATCATTACAAAAAGCTTAAGGGAACATTTTAAAGGGACAATTTTGACAAGTGCATTAAAAATTTACGAAGAATAAAAGTCATGATCCATACTCAACTCACATTTTAAAAACTAATAAATGTGAACTCAACTTATAATCCGAAATCCTTCTACTTTGGCACGTCAAACCATCAAAAGACAAGCAAGTAATTCGTCAACAGTTCGAATAACAAGGGGAAAATCAAATTTTTTTATTGCGGACAGAGAAAAGCAAAAGTGACCTTGAAAATTCTATTTATGGTGGCACAACTAAAAATATACCCATACGGAATTTGCACAGTGAACCAAGAAAATCAAAGTGCAATTCAAGAATTATACTTGGGACAACCCAAAATATACCTTTTGGAACTTGCACTGTGTACCAAAAAAATCAAAGTGCTATTCACCAGTCCCGTCTAGGGAGTATACCCAACTCAAGTTATATAGGGCTTTCAAAATTAGCGTCACACCTACAACTTGGATTTTTAGAAGGAATAAAACAATATATTGTATGCGGTCAAATTCATACGAAGTACAAAGCAATTTTTGATACTCATAAAATAAATATATAGCCCAATTCTAATATGTCAATGCTATCACACACCATCCCTTACCCTTGCTATGAAGAATAAGTAATTCAAATTGTGTTCCATCAATCTCAATGTGGATGCACACCCAAGTTACAGAGTCAATATTTGAATAGTAATATCCCGACACAATATCAACCCAAGTTAAAGGACTTTCAGAATTGGAGGCACAATTGTTAACCACTATCGATACAAAGAGCTTCAGGAAACATTTTAAAGGGACAATTTTGACATGTGCATTAAAATTTACGAAGAATAAAAGTCTTGATCCATACTCAACTCACATTTTCAAAACAAATAAATTTGAACTCAACTTATAATCCGAAATCCTTCTACTTTGGCACATTAAACCATCAAAAGACAAGCAAGTAATTCATCAACAGTTCGAATAACAAAGGTAAAATCAAATTTTTTTTATTGCGGACAGAGAAAGGCAAAAGTCACTTTGACAATTCTATTTATGGTGGCACAACTAAAAATATACCCATATGGAATTTGCACAGTGAACCAAGAAAATCAAAGTGCAATTCAAGAGTTCCACATGGGACAACTGAAAATATACCCTTTTGGAATTTGCAATGTGTACCAAAAAAATCAAAGTGCTATTCACGAGTCCCATCTAAGGAGTATACCCAACTCAAGTTATACAGGGCTTTCAAAATTAGCATCACACCTACAACTTGGATTTTTAGAAGGAATAAAACAATATATTGTATGCGGTCAAATTCATACGAAGTACAAAGCAATTTTTGATACTCATAAAATAAATATATAGCCCAATTCTAATATGTCAATTGCTATCACACACCATCCCTTACCCTTGCTATGAAGAATAAGTAATTCAAATTGTGTTCCATCAATCTCAATGTGGATGCACACCCAAGTTACAGAGTCAATATTTGAATAGTAATATCCCGACACAATATCAACCCAAGTTAAAGGATTTTCAGAATTGGAGGCACAATTGTTAACCATTATCGATACAAAGAGCTTCAGGAAATATTTTAAAGGGACAATTTTGACATGTGCATGAAAAATTTACGAAGAATAAAAGTCTTGATCCATACTCAACTCACATTTTCAAAACAAATAAATGTGAACTCAAATTATAATCTGAAATCCTTCTACTTTGGCTCATCAAACCATCAAAAGACAAGCAAGTAATTTATCAACAATTCGAATAAAAAGGGGCAAATCAAAATTTTTTATTATGGACAGAGAAAGTCAAAAGTCACTTTAACAATTCTATTTATGGTGGCACAACTAAAAATATACCCATACAGAATTTGCACAATGAACCAAGAAAATCAAAGTGCAATTCAAGAATTCCACATGGGACAACCCAAAATATTCCCTTTTGTAACTTGCACTGTGTACCAAAAAAATCAAAGTGCTATTCATGAGTCCCGTCTAGGGAGTATACCCAACTCAAGTTATATAGGACTTTCAAAATTAGCGTCACACCTACAACTTGGACTTTTAGAATGAATAAAACAATATATTGTATGCGGTCAAATTCATACGAAGTACAAAGCAATTTTTGATACTCATAAAATCAATATATAGCCCAATTCTAATATGTCAATTGCTCTCACAAACCATCCCTTATCCTTGTTATGAAGAATAAGTAATTCAAATGTGTTCCATAAATCTCAATGTGGATGCACACCCAAGTTACAGAGTCAATATTTGAATAGTAATATCCCGACATCATTAGGACTCAAGAAATAGCCACAGACAGAATGAAGCTTTCAACTCGCACGAAATTATAAGAACCAACTCATATATATAAGCATTTGAAATGTGCATTACGAATAAATGTAACTTTATAGGGCTTTCAAAATTGGAGGCACAATATCAATCCTAGTTAAAGGACTTTGAAAATTGGAGGCACTATATCAACTCGATTTATAGGATTTTCAGAATTGGAGACACAATTGTTAACCACCATCAATACAAAGAGCTTCAAGAAACATTTTAAAGGGACAATTTTGACATGTGCATGAAAAATTTACGAAGAATAAAAGTCATGATCCATACTCAACTCACATTTTCAAAACAAATAAATGTGAACTCAACTTATAATCCGAAATCCTTCTACTTTGGCACATTAAACCTTCAAAAGACAAGCAAGTAATTCATCAACAATTCAAATAAAAAGGGGCACATCAAAATTTTTTATTTCGGACAGAGAAAGTCAAAAGTCACTTTGACAACTCTATTTATGGTGGCACAACTAAAAATATACCCATACGGAATTTGCACCAAGAAAATCAAAGTGCAATTCAAGAATTCTGTTGACAAAAAGAAGAAGATGAACATCTTCCTCCAATAAGGAGTTTTGATGATGATGATGACTTATGAAAAAGTATGGAAGACTTGATGATGATGCATGAAAAAAATGTTGAAGACTTAAAAGAATGCTTCGATTCAAGAGATACATTGAAGACTTATGGGTTTAGTTATTTAGGTTTTGTAATATGTGTATGTTATTTGAAATAGTTAAATTAGTATGTCAAGAGTCAAAAGGCAAAACCCATGTAGTAGAGCACTAAGAGAATTTTATATATTTGCAAAACTCACTGGAATAATTGATTATTCTTAGTGATAATCGATTATCTCAATTAAAACTGATTTTTGAGAAAAGCCTCTGGAATAATCGATTATCACTGCTGATAATCGATTATCACCTGCTGATAATAGATTATCCTGACTGATAATAGATTATCACAGCAAGAAAAATATTTTCATAAAAGTTTCTGTGATAATCGATTATCACTTATGATAATCGATTATTTATGGCAGTTGCGACTTAACTTTTCATATTCTTAACCTAATTTCTAAATAGGCTTCTATAAATAGAGTGGTAGGCTTTCATTATAAAATACAGAAGTTAGAGAAGTCTGAGTACTTGAGAACTCTCTGTGGAAAGGCTTTGAAAAACCTAGTGTGGGTAGAGCGATAACTTTCATCAAGTGGGATCTTGAGTGATTGAGTGCTGCTGCTGTTGCTAGGAGAAGCCGATCATCCTTTGTGGGATTCAAAGGAGGTGTTCATTCCTTGTGTGATTCAAGGAAGGTGTTTTCATCCCTTGTGGATTTCAAGAGAGGTGTCTTCATCTCTTGTGTGATTCAAGAGAGGTGTTTTCTAAACCCTAATCTTTCTTATCATTGATTGTAAGTTTGGTTTATTTTAGTGATTTAGTTAATCTCGTTTTTGAAAGATTAACAACTGGACATAGGGTCTTTTGATCCGAACCAGTATAAATACTTTGTGCAATTTTCTCTTCTCTACTCTCTTTATTTTATTGTGTTTATTAAAATAAAGGAAAGATTTTTAATTGATCTTTGATACAAAAAGGGAAAATATTAAAAGCACAATTTTTATTAAGAACCCAATTCACCCTCCTCTTAGTTTTTGTCTGCACGCTCAAACATTCCGCTGCGCGATACCAACAAATTCCACATGGGACAAGCGAAAATATACTCCTTTGGAACTTGTACTGTGTACCAAAAAAATCAAAGTGCTATTCACCAGTCCCGTCTAGAGAGTATACCCAACTCAAGTTATATAGGGCTTTCAAAATTAGCGTCACACCTACAACTTGGATTTTTAGAAGGAATAAAACAATATATTGTATGCGGTCGAATTCATACGAAGTACAAAGCAATTTTTGATACTCATAAAATCAATATATAGCCCAATTCTAATATGTCAATTGCTCTCACAAACCATCCTCTATCCTTAATATGAAGAATAAGTAATTCAAATTGTGTTCCATCAATCTCAATGTGGATGCACACCCAAGTTATAGAGTCAATATTTGAATAGTAATATCCGGACATCATTAGGACTCAAGAAATAGCCACAGACAGAATGAAGCTTTCATCTCGCACGAAATTATAAGCAACAACTCATATATATAACCATTTGAAATTTGCATTAGGAATAAATGTAACTTTATAGGGCTTTCAAAATAGGAGGCACAATATCAACCCAAGTTAAAGGACTTTCAGAATTGGAGGCACAATTGTTAACCACTATCGATACAAAGAGCTTCAGGAAACATTTTAAAGGGACAATTTTGACATGTGCATTAAAATTTACGAAGAATAAAAGTCTTGATCCATACTCAACTCACATTTTCAAAACAAATAAATTTGAACTCAACTTATAATCCGAAATCCTTCTACTTTGGCACATTAAACCATCAAAAGACAAGCAAGTAATTCATCAACAGTTCGAATAACAAAGGTAAAATCAAATTTTTTTATTGCGGACAGAGAAAGGCAAAAGTCATCTTGACAATTCTATTTATGGTGGCACAACTAAAAATATACCCATATGAAATTTGCACAGTGAACCAAGAAAATCAAAGTGCAATTCAAGAATTCCACATGGGACAACTGAAAATATACCCTTTTGGATTTTGCAATGTGTACCAAAAAAATCAAAGTGCTATTCACGAGTCCCATCTAAGGAGTATACCCAACTCAAGTTATATAAGGCTTTCAAAATTAGCGTCACACCTACAACTTGGATTTTTAGAATGAATAAAACAATATATTGTATGCGATCAAATTCATACAAAGTACAAAGCAATTTTTGATACTCATAAAATCAATATATAGCCGAATTCTAATATGTCAATTGCTCTCACAAACCATCCCTTACCTTTGCTATGAAGAATAAGTAATTCAAATTGTGTTCCATCAATCTCAATGTGGATGCACACCCAAGTTACAGAGTCAATATTTGAATAGTAATATCCCGACATCATTAGGACTTAAGAAATAGCCACAGACAGAATGAAGCTTTCATCTCGCACGAAATTATAAGCAACAACTCATATATATAACCATTTGAATTTTGCGTTACGAATAAATGTTACTTTATAGGACTTTCAAAATTGGCGGCACAATATCAACCCAAGTTAAAGGACTTTGAAAATTGGAGGCACTATATCAACTCGATTTATAGGATTTTCAGAATTGGAGACACAATTGTTAACCACCATCGATACAAAGAGCTTCAAGAAACATTTTAAAGGGACAATTTTGACATGTGCATGAAAAATTTACGAAGAATAAAAGTCATGATCCATACTCAACTCACATTTTCAAAACAAATAAATGTGAACTCAACTTATAATCCGAAATCCTTCTACTTTGGCACATTAAACCTTCAAAAGACAAGCAAGTAATTCATCAACAATTCAAATAACAAGGGGCACATCAAAATTTTTTATTTCGGACAGAGAAAGTCAAAAGTCACTTTGACAACTCTATTTATGGTGGCACAACTAAAAATATACCCATACGGAATTTGCACCGAGAAAATCAAAGTGCAATTCAAGAATTCCACATGGGACAACCCAAAATATACCCTTTTAGAACTTGCACTGTGTACCAAAAAAATCAAAGTGCTATTCACCAGTCCCGTCTAGGAAGTATACCCAACTCAAGTTTTATAGAGCTTTCAAAATTATCGTCACACCTACAACTTGGGTTTTTAGAATGAATGAAATAATATATTTTATGCGGTCAAATTCATACGAAGTACAAAGCAATTTTTAATACTCATAAAATCAATATATAGCCCAATTCTAATATGTCAATTGCTCTCACAAACCATCCTCTATCCGTACTATAAAGAATAAGTAATTCAAATTGTGTTCCATCAATCTCAATGTGGATGCACACCCAAGTTTCAGAGCCAATATTTGAATAGTAATATCCTGACATCATTAGGACTCAAAAAATAGCCACAAACGGAATTAAGCTTTCATCTCGCACGAAATTAGAAGTAACAACTCGTATATATAACCATTTGAAATTTGCATTAGGAATATATGTAACTTTATAGGGCTTTCAAAATTGGAGGCACAATATCAACCCAAGTTAAAGGACTTTGAAAATTGGAGGCGCAATTGTTAACCACTA
Organism: Vigna unguiculata; assembly: GCF_037176805.1. Taxonomy (NCBI): domain Eukaryota; kingdom Viridiplantae; phylum Streptophyta; class Magnoliopsida; order Fabales; family Fabaceae; genus Vigna; species Vigna unguiculata. Next base: position 45,597,742 of record NC_140794.1, on the reverse strand, counting down.
TCGATACAAAGAGCTTCAGGAAACATTTTAAAGGTACAATTTTGACATGTGCATGAAAAATTTACGAAGAATAAAAGTCATGATCCATACTTAACTCACATTTTCAAAACAAATAAATGTGAACTCAACTTATAATCCGAAATCCTTCTACTTTGGCACATTAAACCATCAAAAGACAAGCAAGTAATTCATCAACAGTTCGAATAACAAAGGGCACATCAAAATTTTATTGCGGACAGAGAAAGTCAAAAGTCACTTTGACAATTCTATTTATGGTGGCACAACTAAAAATATATCCATACGAAATTTGCACAGTGAACCAAGAAAATCAAAGTGCAATTCAAGAATTCCAGATGGAACAACCAAAAATATACCTTTTTGGAACTTGCATTGTGTACCAAAAAAATCAAAGTGTTATTCACCAGTCTCATCTAGGGAGTATACCCAACTCAAGTTATATAGGGCTTTCAAAATTAGCGTCACACCTATAACTTGGATTTTTAGAATGTATAAAGCAATATATTTTATGCGATCAAATTCATACGAAGTACAAAGCAATTTTTTATACACAAAATGAGGCTCATAAACCATTGTTGTTTCATTTGATACTTGAATAGTTATACCTAGAAAGCAACCCCTTAGTGAGAGTGATGGGATAAACTTTTTCAATCTATAGAACTCACACAAGGTTAGGCTCCAAAAAGGCTGGAGGTTTGAAGAAGTTTGATGATGTTGAAAATATGTTTGGCATATGGTGGTTTTGATGTAATGCCAAACTCTATGACTAAAGGAAGGAGATGCTTGGACAAACTCTTAAGGAATTGTGGCTAAAAGAAACTTAAGAGAAGTGATCTAACCTTAATTACCTAAGATAAGTAATATGACATATAATTCACTGTATAGCAATACTCAAATTGAAAAGTGATTTACATGGAAAACACCCTATTTGTAACCTAGGAAGCCCTACATATCTCAAAAAGAAAAAGCAAAACCCTAATTCTACAAACTTAAAAAAAGATTCATCCTCAAATCTTCATGTTTCTCTATGACAAGACCTTTTTCTTATCATTGATCAACCTGCATATCATTCCCCAGGTATCAAAAATCTATATACAATAATCATCAACCAAAAATTCAAAAGATTTGTGTAGCACAAACAACATATATCTAAATGAAAGAATAAAAGAAGACGTTATTTTAATTAAGGCACTTCACAAAAATGCCTTTTCTACTTTAAGCTAATTGTAACCTAGAAGGTAACAACTCAAAGTGTGATTTTGAAAAGTCTAGTCAAGAGTTTAAAGAGGAAGTGAATTTGAAAAAGTTAGTAAAAATTGAAATTGAGAAAGATGAATTAATTTTAAATTAAGAAAAATTCAAAGATTGAAAAACTCCCCTTTATCATCTTGCACCAAACTTGTCAAAAGAAATTACGTTTGAAAGCCCTAAACTTTAAGCAAAAAGGAAAGCAAATAAGCTAAACTATGCGGCCTAATGGAAAGACTAGAAGGCACTTAGAACCTTCAAAGCACTTACCAACTAAGATGCGCTTCACTATAAGAAATTAAGGGTCTAATTAGGAGATGGGATTGAACACCAAAGGCTCCCCCAAGACACCTAATTAGGCCAAAATTACAAGAAGTAAAACAAGTAAAAGTTACAACTCAAATAAATAAAAAGTGCGCATCTTTTTCTTTCCAAGTGTTTCTCTCATCCTTTTCTTGTCTCTTTCGCTAAGGTTTCAAGTCTCCTTTAGGTTTCCACCGCAAAGATGCTACCTCAAAAGTTATTTCACCTCAAAAGAAAGTCTACACATAAAACAAGCAAAAGTTATTTCACCTCAAAGAAGAGAAATCAAGAAAAGGCTTAAAAACAAAGAAGGTTAACTTCAAAGGGATAGTTTGTATGACAAAACCAAGAGTACCAAGAAGGAAACAAAGAGAACCAAGGTTAAGCAAACAAAGAGAATCACCTAAAGAAATGTACTAAAATGAATGAACAACACCAAAAACAACTTGAATAAAGAGGATGCTTATTTATCTCTTTGGTTGATCGCTAATGGTGCATATAGTCACTCTTTTAGCTCAAAACTGAGACCAATAGTTCTAGAAAGTCCATTTTACAGCCTCAAAGTAGTTTCAAATTTCAAATGCAAGCAAAATAAACATCCAAAAGAAGGTAGTAGTGGTTTTAGTGCACTTGTTTTGATCATTTTTTTCTTTTGCTCTTTTTGTTCGTGAACTTCTTTTCTACTTTTCTCAATAATTTTTCAACACCAGAAAAAAACCACTAGAACATATTTTCAACACATATGTTGCACTTGAATAAGAAGCACATCAAAATGGAAAGAAACCTATTAGAATCAAAAGATAGAATATGAAACTCAAGCAAATATAATGAAAACATAACTCTATGAACTTGCTAATGAACTAATAACAATTAAGAACTCAAATATGCAAAATAAAAGCACTCAAATGAAATAAATTCTACTTACAACAACAGCTAACACAATTATCATCCTCTATTAGACTAAATATAAAATATGTCAAACAGTACATAGGTGAATTTTGTCTTGTAATAATTTTCCACAAGCATCACTAAGAAAAACACCATCACTAAATCTACAAAAAATATTTATGAGAACCTCTATTTTTGAATTACTCCTACCTTGTCAAACTTTTAGAGAAATAAACTCTCCAGGTTTATTTTCTCAAGCACAATCATAGATATTACATTAACAGAATTAATGTAATCTAATAATGACTAACATATATTAAAAGATAAGTTAGCTATGGTATCCCTAAATTCACATTCAACACGAACACTTTTTTGCTCAAGTGATATAAATTTGTTTCGAGATTCATTAACTAATCCATAAACTAATCCATTAATTGCATCATCACACTCTTACACAATTCTAATCATACAATCACACTTACACACTTAGCCTACATAATACTACATCACAATTAAGCAAACAAGACATAACAATTTTTTTATTAATACAATATTAAGTTCAAGACTCATGGCTAAATCAACAAAAAATATTTCACTAGAATTTCAACACTCAATTACTCTAAATAAATTCTAACCCCCAACGGCAATTAACAATGCTATCATCCTTTATTACACTAAATATAAACAAATTCCAAACCATACATGAACCATGTTTGGCTCATAATAATTTTCCACAAGCGTCACTAAGAAACACCATCAAATCTACTAAAAAGGTTTACAAGAATTTTTGTTTTCTAATTACACCTAACATGTAAAACCTTTAGTGAAAAATATTGATCTACTCTAATTACTAACACACAATTATAGATATCGCTTTGAGAGAATTTACATACTACTAACAATTGTCTATACAAGTTATTTCATTCTTAAATTCATGTTCAACATGGCCAATTTTTTTGCTCAAATCATGTGTTTTTTTCACTAGAACATTCACTTACTAATAACTATATCATCATATTACAAAACAATTCTAATCACACAATAACACTAACATTCCTAACCAACATAGAAACCCATCACAATTATGAGCAATATATAACAGATATATTGATAAAACAATCCTAAGTTCAAGAATTCATATTTAATTCCCAATACATCCTACAAAGTTGGCTGAAAATTAATCTACATAATTCTAATCCAACCGAAAATTAACCAAACTACCATCCTCTATTACACTAAATAGAAACATTTTAAACGATACATAAGTCAAATTTATCTCAACAATTTTTTCGTAAGCACGGGTATGAAAAGAATCAACATTATATTGATACAAAAACCTCTATTTCTTAATTACCCAAACATGTCGAACATTTCGAAAAAAAATATTAACCAAGACTAATTACTCACACGTAATTGCAAATACAGCATATTGGAATCTTATTAGGAGTAGCCCATTTTAAAAACAACACTCAAAGCTATGTGGTCATCAAACCATGTTCAACATAACCACATTTTCACTTAATTGATATGTTTCACTCGAAGATTAACTAAATTGCTAACTACATCATCGTACTCCATAATTCTAATCATACAATCACACTTAAATTCCTAACTAGCATAATAATTCATCATAATTAGGCTACAAGACATAACATATCTTTCCAAAACAATTCGAAGTTGAAAAACTCATACCTAATTTTTCAAAAGCCATTCACTAGAAATCAAGCACTCAATTATTCTACATAAATTCTAGTTATAACAAAAATTAAGATAGCTATCATCCTCTAATAGACTAAATATAAACATAATACATAAGTGAAATTCATTTCATAATAATTTTTTGCAGGCATCACTATGAAAAAAAAATCATCATTAAATCTGCAAAAAAAAAATTACGAGAACCTCTATTTTCTAATTACTCCTACCATGTCAAACTTTTAAGGGAAATAAACTCACCAAGTCTAATTTCTCTAGCACAACCAAAGATATTGCATTAGCTGACATACTCTTATAATGATTAACATATATTAAAAAATCAATTAATGTTATGTTATCCCTAAATTCACACTCAACACAACCAATTTTTTGCTTAAGCGATATGATTTCACTTCAAGATTCACTAACTAATTCATCGTCACACTCTTACACCATTCTAACCATACAATTACACTTACATAGTTAGCAAACATAATATATCATAACAATTTTATTCATACAGAATTACAAATTACCTTATCTGAAGAACATAATTATTTGTTCCACTTTTGTTTCCTTTTTATTGCTTCTCACCGCACCTGCAGCCAAATCCAACAAAATTTCTAAATTACAAGAAGTTTAGACACATAATGGAATGAATTAGAAGTGCAGGAAAATGAATTAGAATCCTAAATTGGAAGAACCTAAAGTAATAAATTCAAGATTTGCAAGAAAATGTATAAATTAAAATAAATAAATTAGGAAAGGGGGCGAGAAAATACACTAACCAAAGTTAACACCATTTATTTAGAAAAAATAAACCTCCCAATGTTGACACCCTTTCTTTAGGGAAAAAATTGTTTTATCCTAAGGTTAGTAGGCCAGCAGCTACTTACAGTGAAGAAAAAGCACATATCCAAGAGGACTCACTATCCTATCTTATCCTATAATGTTATCGAATTTGCCTGAAGGCTGAAGATGAATGTCGTTATGCTTCAGTCTTTAAAATGACCTTACCCATAAATGAATACTATGATTTACACAGTCCATTCAATGGCAAGGGTTCAGTCATAACCTTAAAAAATAGACCTAAATTTCATCTTTTTATGAGAAATTATACTGTCTCATTTTAATTATGAGAATGTTAATTATCATGATAGTCGTTTAGAGGGTAATATATTTGATTTACGAAGTAGATTTTTACATCCAGTACTACAAAAAAAATGGTTATTTGTGAAGCTTAAAATTACAAGTTTTAACAGTCAAAAATCGTCACAAATGAAATTTTTTACCATTAAAATAACCGTCACAATTACACATGTCAAAAATATTTTACTCGTTGGTATTGTTGTCAGAAAAGAAAAAAAATATTATAGTGGTTAAAAACCACTACAAAATGTAGCCTAACTTGATTATATTTTATCATATTTTTACGGTTAAAAACCAATACAAAATATATCATATTTTGACGGTTAAAAATCACTATAAAATAGATCATATTTTCACAATTAAAAACTACCAAAAATTATTTAAAATATTTTTAAAATGCCAAAACGTATTTATTAATTATTAGACTAACTCTATAATTAACTTTTTTCTCTTATATTGCATTATTAGACAAAATCTAGTTTTAATTATCCAAGGTTTCCATAAATTTCGAGGATATACTCTACACAACTTAAAAAACATAAATGAAAAAAAAAAAATCTAATTCTTATAATATAGGAAAACACGTGAAATGGATATAATTTCACTATAGATTCAAATCCCCTAATCTATAAAAATCTTAAACAAAGGAAACCAGTTTGTTTTGATACCAGATGAAGCACAAGACTTGGATGCTTTAGGTTTGTAACTGATAAGGGGTATCTATGTAAGATTAACTTTAACTAATTCACCGTTATCATTAACTTTAACTAATTCACTGTTATCATTAACTTTAACTAATTCACTGTTATCATTAACTTTAAGTTCAACTGCAACACCTGCCAATTTCAAGAGTCACACTCTAACCACTTGCCATAAAATCAAGTTCTATTAATAATTATAATAATAACAATCTATAGAAGATGCTAAAATACTGAAAAAGGACAAAAATAACACCAGTTTTCTATTTGCTAAAACCAAACAAGCATAAAAGTCATATAGTATACACTCAAATCTACAAAGACAATTTCTCCAAGGTTATCAATCCTAGTTTAACTACTTAGGTCAAAGAAGAACAATGGATTAACAGAAATCAGCAATCTATAAAGGGGTTATCAACGTTGATATTCAAATAAAAAGGCTTAAACACCAATACACAACCAGAGCAATGAAAGAATACATAAATTCCCATGATTACTCGGCATTTTACTATTTTCAACCAGAGCATTTAGTTTTCAATGAACAACTGAAATTTTAGATCTTAACCGGCCACATTTTACTACTTAGCTTTTAATAAAGGTGGAGTTGTGACTATTTTAGTTGTTTTCCCTATCTTAACAACTGTGTATATTTCGTAAAATGATGAACATAATGCCCTCAACTAGGTCCTACATTTATTTGAAGCTGTCAAGTTCACTTAATATTATTTGGGTCTGTATCGCACATCAACACCTCCTTAATTATCTTCCTTCTTCTTTCTCTTTTTTCTCTCATAAACTCCTCATAATGCACCAGTCTTGCTTAAGGCCTACTAAGGAATCTCCATCTGATCCAGCAGTATAGCCGCTGCCGCTATGTAGTCTATCATCGAATTAAGATACATGTTATGGCCTTTGTTTGTCAATTCAAGATGTTAATTGCACAGGCCATTTCTAATGTTTTGGTTTGGCAACTTATTCCCTAAAGCAGAACTCCATTTTTCCTTTTCATATCAATTTCAGCCTATAAATATTGTGGCAAGTGAAGTTTTAAGCTTCTGGTTGAATGATTTTAGTAGGTTTATAATATGGGTATGGTAATTTGATGATTTATTGCAAAGCCAAAGATGCAGCGTCCAAAATTATTGTCAACGGGGTCAACGACACTAGATCAGCTAATTTCATACACACTTTGTTGCCATTGAACATAAAGAAAGCCGCTAAATACAAATGCAAACAAATGTTTTAATGTCGCAAAGAAGTTCTGCCAAATTATTCAAAGATGTACCTCCTCTACGAGATCCCCTGCTATCCCTCTGACCACTTCACATAGATTGTTTAGTAAATGATTCACTGATCCAGAAACTCATGTCCTTGTAACAAGGAGGATACTTCAAAGATAAACATAAAAGAATTAGAATGTTCTAACAAGATTTTAGCAAGGTGTCCATTGAAATAAAAATATAAATTCTTCAACACTAAAGATAAAAATAAAGACAGACATGCTGAGAACATAAATGACAAGATCTAGGAAAGATTACTTAGTTAAATGCCTTCTTAGCATAATACATAGAAGATGGATATCATTTCACGACAATAAATTTGTTATTAGTATAAAATAACTAACTACCCAAATTTAATCATTACAAGGCTTTTAACATAGTAATGCAGTAGAGCCGTGAAAAATATAAGTCTACAGCTAACTGTAGACCATCTTAACTTTCAATCACATGAATATTTCTCATCTAGCTTTCTAGTTTCAATTGCAGGACACATTAAGGACTAAGAATAAGAGATATTCCTAGACGTGAACATACTCGGAAAAAAGTTATTACAAATGAGCCAAGTATAGGCAGCCATTTAGACATGTAGCTGTTACCTTTGAAAATGGCTTAAATTTGACTCCCAATTGACCCTTGGAAAACTGTATATAAAAAAATAAAAAAGGAAGCAATACATTAGAGACGATATTACAAAAAGAACTAAACAAATAACATTGTGAATCTCAAGATGACTACATCATGAATTTGTGTGGTCACAACACGTGGTTTCTTCCTTTGACTAATTAGAACAAATTACTCCTAAACTAATAGCTTCATTTGACTCTTCTAAGTATATACTGGTAAATTTCTTCATTAACACACTCGTGCTTTCCATTAGAATCCCTCTTCCCCTGTCCTTTGTATCCAAATACTGCACTAGGGAAGACTATGAATTATGCACATGTATTTTTTTTATATTATCCTACAATTTTTAATAAATTTTGGAACTGGTTAAAACATAAAGGGAAGCTCAGAACTCCTATCAGTGTCAGGTCTAGAGAGGTCAAACGTATACAACCTTACCCTCGAAGTGGATATTTCCAGAACATCCATCACCACTAAGTCAAAAGTCATAAAGCAAATATCTACACTAAATAATATTTGAAGAGTGTTTTTGAACAATACAAAATGCATGCATTGACATGTGCAATAAAGATGAAGTATCTACAAGATTTAAATTAATTAGTTTCTTCGCTTCAACTAATTCATCTTACAAAGCCTCATTAATATTAAAATGCAGCAACTAATAATGAAGTATGTCTACCGACCATTTCAAAATACCAAATAAATGACTTGCTAGACCCTCAAGGCATTTCTTTAAGTCTGTTGCTGCAAATAATTGAATCCCTACGATAAACATCTCCTGTAACAAGGAAATGAGTGTGACCACTTCTCAATAATTCTGCCTCATGAGCACTTGTGTGGCATCTTAAAACAGTCTGAGGGTCTACATAGTAAGTGTCATTATAGCTCCTACTTACATGGTCTTCAGGAATCAAGACATCATCAAAATTCTGCAACAAGAAAAAGACCGTAAGTAGCCTAGACCTCATCAAAATTCTGCAACAAGATTGTAACAAAGAAACCCAACCACATAGTTCAAAACACCGTGCAATTGATTTGATTCTAGTGCAGCCCCATTTAAAATTAATCAATCAATCATTGCAAGAAATCTTTCAGTATTAAAAATAGTTTTATATTCTTTCCCCTCCTTTTATGTTCCATTTGTCACAATAAACTCACATTGACACAACAATTTCCTTGTTTATTTCCATTAAAACAAACAATCTAGTAATCTGGAGTAATTTAAATACAGAAATAAAATCTAGAAAACGACATTATATAATTGTGAATTGACCAAATTCACCTAATGCACCACCAGTCTCTACAGCAACAACTACCTGGAGAAAATTGAATCCAACAAAAAATGTGCCTATATATTTGGAGTAACTTGTATGCAGAATACTTTTCCCTGTTACTGAAAATATATTACGCATAACTCTGTGATGCAGCCACTAAAGAAAAATGTGAATAAAATAATATAGATTGAATCAAACCGCTGCATGCTGATATCTTGATGATGGTGAGACACCTGGGGCAATTGCCCATTCCCAACGACCATCTCTATGTTTAGCAAGTTCATATGCACTTGCCAATGGATACAAACACAAGTAAAAAAATATTCTCAGAAAAGTATAGGAAGAAATAATTCAGCCGCAACAAATAATTGTCATTGAATAGGAATTCAGTTAGAGTGGTCTGAGTAACTCAAAGAACTCCAATAGTTTATGAATGTTTCTCATCATTTAGATTCAAACATCAATATGAAAAACATTCAATTAACTATTAACAGATTTTGTTCTATTATGGACCAGTTTCACAAGACAAAGAAATTATATAAAAAGAAAAAGTGTTATAGTATTAATATAATTAATATAATAAAAATAAAATCAATGAATTTGAATGCTATTAATACTCTAGCTGCTAGGTCCACAGCTTTTTCCACAAAATCAGAGCTCTAAATTGACACATGGAAAAGAGCTTAAAATTCATACTATTAAAAATACTTTGTCAAAATTTTCTAACCCTGTTATTCAAGTTTTATTAATAAGAATTATTGCTCCCACATTATCACTTCACTATTTGTTATTGTCTTCTACACACCAAACAAATGCACGTATGAGGAGTTATAAGCATAATTCACATTGTTATAATTGGAGGCGGAGAAGATAAACCACAATGATTATAGATCAGAACAATTAGGATATGAAAAATAACCTTTGTCTTCACATTTTACACATGCTATCTGCTTCACCTGTGATTCAGTGTTATCAAGTGTTTCAAATAAATCCTTAACAGGCTTCATACCAAGTAATCCCCCTTCTCTAATAGACTCGGTTCCTTTGCAGGTGGAGCAAGCCAATCGCCTCATGTTGCCACATCTCTTGCACATCCTCCGATGAACTGCAAATAAAAGATTGCAACTTGTGTCAATTAAGGGAGGATATCGTCAAAGAGAAAGCACCAATGCCTCACTGCAGATTTTGTTTACAACATTTTTCTCCTCATAGTTCTGCAGAATCTACTATTTTACTCTTGTGGTTCTAGCAAACAATTCCCGAAATTCATCACAATATATAATAGTATCTAAACCTCCTGCGGAACATCCAGATACAAGAGCCTGAAAAAGAAAAAAACAGAGATAATATCAAAACGAAAAGGGTGGGAAAGGAGAACAAAGTAACGAAATCAATGGGGTCTTTTTTTTTCGTTTTTGTTTTGATTTCATTTGGTTTATGTTTTCACTTTTGCTTTGATTTTAGGTCATGTGTGTTTTTGGTTTAATTTTTGAAGAAAATGATGCTGGAGTGTGGCAAATAATTTTCAAAAATTGACTGAAGCAATTTGAGTTGAAGCTTGATTAGGTGAAATGCTAGTGTCAATGAGCTTACACTCAAGGATTTTGTTTTACACATTGACTAACATGATATTGGTTACTTTTATTTGAGATTCTTTGCAGGCATAGTATTTGTTAGGTTAGGAACGTGTTGAGTAGAAATGTGAGGTTAGCAAAAGATTGGTACCTAAAGTATTAGGTTGGTGTGGGGTGCTCTTTTAGTACTAGATGTTTCTCAGGTAAGATTGGTACACAACAAACCAATGAATCATAGTAAAATTGAAACTCAAATGATTGAACAAAATTGAATTATAGTCATTTGTTAAAACTAAATTTTCTCAAAATTGTTTTTGAATTACTATATGAATTGTTTGAACTATTACCAATGGACATAAGATTATGAAATTGAAGTAGTTTTACTTCAAGAAATAAAGAGCTTCTCTTTTATGTACCTTGTTACCAACCAAAAAATTCCGGATCTCATTGGCTTTGTTTTAGATAGATATTTTCCTCCATATTTTTTGTCTGGCTACTATTTTTCTTACATTTCTGTAGATTTGATTCCAGGATGTCTAACTACTTATGTTCTCTGTAAAATAAATCAAATCATACATTTGTATTCAATGTAAAAGATAGAACTTTGGTACAATGCACACTTTAAACATAAAACGGAATAGATAAATTCTGATGTGATTTTATATGAAAAAAGAATTAATCTTAAGTAGTTATTTATGACACAAAAGTTCAAGATAAGTAAAGCAACATAGGTTCTTATTCAGTAGTATCTAAGCTAAACACCAAAGGAGACTTTATAGCTATAGTTATTGCTAGATCAGATAACACCAAAGGAGACTTTATAGCTATAGTTATTGCTAGATCAGATTACACCAAAGGAGACGTTATAGCTATAAAGTCTCCTTTGGTGTTTAGCTTAGATACTACTGAATAAGAACCTATGTTGCTTTACTTATCTTGAACTTTTGTGCCATAAATAACTACTTAAGATTAATTCTTTTTTCATATAAAATCACATCAGAATTTATCTATTCCGTTTTATGTTTGAAGTGTGCATTGTACCGAAGTTCTATCTTTTACATTGAATACAAATGCATGATTTGATTTATTTTACAAACAACATAAGTAGTTAGACATCCTAGAATCAAATCTACAGAAATGTAAGAAAAATAGGAGCCAGACAAAAAATATGGAAGAAAATATCTATCTAAAATAAAGCCAATGAGATCGGCCTTTTCTGGTTGGTAACAAGGTACATAAAAGAAAAGCTATATATTTCTTGAAGTAAAACTACTTCAATTTCATAATCTTATGTCCATTGGTAATAGTTCAAACAATTCATATAGTAATTCAAAAATAATTCAAAGAAAATTTAGTTTTAACTAGATGACTATAATTCAATTTTGTTTCAATCATTTCAATTTCAATTTTACTATGATTCATTGCTTTGTTGTGTTTTCAGTGTCTTGGCTGGTTGAATGGGGCGATCTATGAAACAATCTATGGTATGGGATTATGAACAAAGTAAAAATCAGTGCGACAATATTATTTTGCATAAGTTGTTAGCGCGCCTGGGATTGATTAGGCATAGGAATAGAATGTTGTTGCCCAGGATTGTGAACTTGATATGGAATTACAAGCCCTATTAAATAAACAGTGATTGGCTAAGACAGAGAAACCAACAAAAAACTAAAGTATAATATCAAGATCCAAATGAATGCTAACAACACACAATTGGAATTTTGCAACATAACAAGAAGTTGAAGTTACCAAAAAGCTATTAAGCAAGCAAGAAAGGTCCAAAAAAAGAAAGCAATTGTATGAACAAGCAAAACTACCTGTAATAATGGATACAAGTTGGCCTTCAGAGGGAATCAAAAGTTAACAATGTGGTTCAACCTTTTTGAACTTTCAAAAATTAAGCATTTCATCACATTTTTCCTTTTTGTGTAATTTGTATTGTCCATATTATTATTCAAAAATGTATCAGAAATACAGTAGGGTTAACAATCCTACTAACACAGAGCAAGCTCCTTCAAGGAAACAACATTCCCACTCCTAACCGGATTTTTTTCTCTCCCCACTACCTCTTATTTTACTTCCCCATATTCTCCCTATCCCTCTCATTCCTTAATTGATTCGGTTACATCTTTTGCCACCACAACACTACTTTTCACACCCTTTTTCCTCCTTTCATGCACCCTCCAAACCTTAGGCTTATTGTGAGTGTCTAGGCCCATCTTCCTTGCCCTATCAATTTTGGTCAAACGGTTACTCAGCCAACACCTAGATTTGTAATTTCAATGTGCCCTTTTTGGTCGAAGGCTTAAACTCAAGATTAACAAAAGATTCCTGATGTAAGATATAATACTCGCATCCTTTATCTTTTGGCAATCAATCACTTAGTTCAAATCCACATACAATCTAATCCAATAAAAAATAAAAAAACATACATGTATTTGGTGTTCAAATTCAAACCAAACAATTAAAAATAAATTTCTCTTTAGATACGAAAATCGCCATGGCAAAAAGCAAGAATGGCAAAGGAAACCAAAATTGCAAGTCAACAACGGCTTTAGATACAGACATTGCAATGTTCTTAACAGGTAAATTTAAAAAGTTAATATCAATGGAAAAGTTTAAAAGGAACAGTGTTTCAAAAACAACTACCAGGATCATATGTTACACCAGGAGACAAAAATCAAATGTTAACGATACCTCGCACCAATAGGACACAAGACAGTGTTTAAAAGGAACAGTGTTTCAAAAACAACTACCAGGATCATATGTAACACCAAGAGACAAAAATCAAATGTTAACGATACCTCGCACCAATAGGACACAAGACAGTCCCAACAACTTAAGCTGAACTTGAAACAACTCCAAGTCAAATCACGTTAGAATGTGAATATAGCCACTATGCCAAAGTCATAAAAAACTAACCTGGATCAGTCTATGAAGCTCCGACACGGCGTCGGAGCCACGCTTCCCCGCGTCGGAGGCGCACCGGACACGGACACTTGCCGGAAGCGCACACGACGCGGTGTCGGAAGCTTTGTTTTTGCCGGACACGGCCTTCTCTCTGGATGCAGAAAAGAGACGTTTGTGCTGCTGAAAAAGTGGAACGCGGACGCCTTGCAGAGTTGTCTGTTGCATAGTTGCAACCAAATTCGCGGAGAGGAGAAGGGAAGATAGAAGATAGGAAAGGGAAAGTTAAGCAAAACAAAAAAAAATCTGAAAAGAAATACATCTGTTCAGTTTTCACTTTATCTAAAATTTTCTTAAAATATTTTATTTAAAGAGATTTTAACTTCTTTTATCATTATATAATATATTATATTATAATTAATTTTAATCTATAACATCTTTCATTTTTTATACGTAAATAAATATAAATAAATTACTAGATACATGTTCCATATTTCAAATAAATATAAATAAATTACTTTATATATAAAAAAATAAAGATAAATATATAAATAATCTTAACTAAAAATCTTAATAAATTATATAGAATTAAAACTAAAAATTTTAACAAAATAATCCTTAAATATATCTATTTGAATATCTTTATATCTCATCTTTTAATAACAAAAACCTTATATATGTTCTATAAATACATATAGAGACTTACAAAATATACAAAGAAAAAGAAATCAGTTAGAGGTAAAAGAAAGAAACGTTGAGATTTAGTGAGCGAAACACATAGTCATTGCAAAAAAGCTCTTAGAGGAAGAAGGAAGAAGCTCGGATAGAAGAATAAAAAGAGATATATTTTGAGCAGGAGAAAAAAGTAAATACTGAGAAGAAGAAGTGTGTAGAAAAAGGTAAGTACTCTTTACGTCTTCTCTCCTTCTATCTATTAAATTCTTTGCCTTCTATATTAAATTTTATCCACACCCTCTTTTTTTTCTACTTATTAAATTCATCCATTAAATGCTAATAATTTAACTTTTTTAATACTTAATGTCATTCTATGCATCCATCATATTTGCTATAACTTATACATGTGAGAGTATTATGTTCCTTGTTCTTTTAACAATATAAAATAATTTAATAATTTAACATTACTTTAAAAATATATTATTTTATAAATAATTATATTTTATAGATAATTATATTTTATATTATTATTAGATTATACATGATACTTTATTAGTTTTTAATTTCAAATTTCAATACATATGCATTACATAATTTTAATTTATTTTATAATTTAAATTATAAACATAAAATTATAAGTTTTATATTTTGAATTTAATTTTATAAATATATTATGTATAAAAATTATTTAAATTATATACTTTGGTTTTATTTTTAAATTTTAAATATTAAGTAAATTTTGTATTTTCAATTTATTTTATTATAGGAAATTAAGATGAGTAGACCTAATCAAGCTATTGAACAAGAAGATGAAACAAAACCCCTTTGGAGATATTTTACAAAGATAAGAAAAACTCCTGGTGGTGGAAATTATATGGTCAACTGTAGTTTGTGTGATTTTGAATTTAATGGATCTTACACTCGAGTGAGAGCTCATCTCTTAAAAATTAAGGGAGAAGGGGTTAGAGTTTGTCCAAAAGTGAATCCGACAAAACTTGCTGAGCTTAAAAGATTGGATAATGAAGCAACTTTGAAAATTGAAAATTCAAAGAAGAAAAAGGTCTCTCTACCACCTGTATCCGAGGAAAGAAAGCAGACAAGCAGTGGTGGTGTTCACCAAAAACTCAAGGGTCCTCTAGAAGCTTCTTTCAACATTCAAGCTAGAGATGCTCTTGATTGTGAAATTGCAAGGATGTTTTATTCTTCAGGATTACCATTTCATCTCGCAAGAAGTCCTTATTATAGGAGTGCCTTTTCTTACGCTGCCAATACTTCTAACCTTAGTGGATATGTACCACCATCATATAATAAATTGAGAGGTCCACTGCTTAATAAAGAAAGAGCTCATGTAGAAAATCTTCTGCAACCTATAAAGAATTCATGGAAGCCAAAAGGTGTGACAATTGTTAGCGATGGATGGAGCGACCCTCAAAGAAGACCTCTTATCAATTTTATGGCTATCAATGAGAGTGGACCAATGTTTTTGAAAGCAATAGATGGATCTGGTGAGACAAAAGACAAGGATTTTATTGCCAAACACATGAGAGATGTAATTATGGAAGTTGGACCACAAAACGTGGTACAAATTATCACAGACAATGCAGCAGTATGTAAGGCAGCAGGTATGATCATAGAATCAGAATTTTCTTCAATATATTGGACTCCTTGTGTAGTGCACACCTTGAATCTTGCATTGAAAAATATTTGTGCGGCAAAAAATACAGAAAGAAATAGTGATCTTTATGAAGAATTTTATTGGATCTCACAGATTGCTGATGATGCTACATTTATTAAAAACTTCATTATGGGGCACTCTATGAGATTATCAATGTTTAATAACTTCAATTCATTGAAGTTTCTTTCTGTTGCTCCAACGAGATTTGCTTCAACCATCATCATGCTTAAAAGATTTAGAACCTTGAAAAGAGGACTCCAACAGATGGTAATTAGTAATGAATGGTCTGATTACAAAGAGGATAATGTTGATAATGCACGAACAGTCAAAGAAACTTTATTGAATGATAATTGGTGGATGAAGGTTGACTATATACTTGCTTTTACTGCCCATATTTATGATGTTATCAGAAAAACAGATACGGATATGGCTACTCTTCATTTAGTGTATGAGATGTGGGATTTAGTCTCCATTGTAAGCATCTTCAATGATATTTTCCATAGATAATCAGACTGAAATAAGGGAATATCCCATTAAGCAATCAATCTTTCATATTGAATGTAATTGTAAACATAATCACAAATTGATAAATCTATAATCAAATACGTACCTGGCTTGTTGCAGCAGTAAAAATCTTCTCTTCAAACCATTGAGCAATCTTCTAAAGTTCATGCAATCCCTCTTGACCAGAAACAGAAAGATGTCAGTTTAACGTGTCATTCTATAGAAGATGAAGAAAAGCGATTTAATAACTAAATAATACAAATTATAGAAAACTTATGGTCAATAGACAATCCCATAATGTTATAAGCTCGTTAAAATGTAAAAATTACCTTACTGAAATCATACACATATTCAAAACAAAAAACAAATATAGTAGAATGGATATCAGAAATGGAGTGCAAGCAGCAGATTTAAATTTAAATTTTCGAATTTCCCTCTCTTTTCCCTGTAATATTCTCAGCCAAGGCTAGCATGAGTGGTTAAGTATAGCAATGCCTTTCTTTCGAAAATAACTTCTAAAATATATGAAAAAATGAGAGTTTGAAGCAATTGTGAGAGTAGTTCTCATCCATGAGTTTTATCTTGATTTTTAGTAGTCCAAGTGATTACTCTTCCTTGTTGCTTATCATGAAGATGAAGATGGAACTTCAAGTTCAAGTAGCAGACCAGTTTCTTCCACCATTTAAGTATTCTCCTCCTCCACCTTTTCTCCATTAATTTGTGTTCATGTCCTTATGCTCTATAATTTTTATTTCAACTCTATCCTAATCCATTTCTATCCATAGTTATGTTCTTGTTAATGATTTTATTTGGCTAGCTTGAATTCTACATTGTTCTAGTATAGAATTCTAGATCCTACACTTGTTCCTGTTCTATATTGATCTTGTGATTAGTGTCATTGATTCAAGCCTCTCAAGAAATGATTTCAAGTTTTAACGCAAGGATAAGATTCAACTCCAATTGTTGTCTTGTTTCGTATGCATTTAAGTTTCCTTTGCATATATGAACTCTATCAAAAACATAAGAGAAAAAAAAAATCTACTAATAGTACTATAGTTT
Source organism: Vigna unguiculata (assembly GCF_037176805.1). NCBI lineage: Eukaryota > Viridiplantae > Streptophyta > Magnoliopsida > Fabales > Fabaceae > Vigna > Vigna unguiculata. The sequence goes on along the minus strand of NC_140794.1, from coordinate 45,580,171 downwards.
TCCACTAAATATCCATCAGCCACACATTCTCTATGAAGAGAAAATATGTATAAGCTATTTAAGAGCAAAATACACAATCCTAAATCTAGTATGCAAAGAAAAACATGCTCCTCTGTGAAAATAATGGCAGTAACCTCCAACCAAACACACCAAATGAGAGTAATGATAGTGCGTGAAAAATAATAACAGCAAATAGAAAAAATAAACTCAGCTCTCCTCCCTTAAGATATCTAAATATGCACCCACAATAGCAAAAGTTCATTCTAACACATTCTGCAATAACACCAAAAATTGAAAAACTTTCTATTTTTCGGTGATATCATGGTCAACACCAAAGTATGACTACTCCAAAGTTGTTAAACTCTAGTTACTACCTAGAATCAAGAGGGAATGGAAAGCTAGAAACTCGAATCATAAGATCTTAAATTTCAACCTAATAATAATTATAAATAATACATATGCATTAAAAGAACATAGGTAAAGAAAAAAAACTCACATCATTAGAAAAACTTAAATTGAAAATTCATAATCATAAATGTATAGACAACTAGAGAGAGAAATAAAATTTTTAACATGATAGAAATAATTCAAAACAATTCATAAAAGTTAATAATTTCAACCTGGTAAATCACATCACCAGAGTGATCCTACCCTCAATAAGTTCAGCTTGCGCAGGACCTTTGACATGTAAAATGATACGATCTTACAAGGCACAAATGATTTTAACAAAATTGTCCCACTAACACATCAATGAGCATGTGCAACGCTGACATGCTAAACCTCATCCCTACACTTTAATTATGACATTAAAACCAATAATAAAAGAAATATTTTATTAAATATTCGTTTGAAGGAAAAATGAACCCATTTAATTATTTTGTTAACCTAATCGCCAGACATTCGAGCATATATTTCATATCTTTTTGCATCAGAGGATTACAATTACACAATATGACGCTGTTATTGATGCTCTTTCATATACATTCATTTATCACTTGGAAGGAAGACCAGAGTCCGCACGGAAAAATCTATGAAATTATGAACAAAAGTAAAAATCAGTGCGACAATATTACGACTAAATCTTACATTCTGTTGACAATTCTTTGGCGTGACTCTTGCTGCAGTCCACCTCTCCAATCACTGCTATCCATATTGGCTTCAGTACCTTGATTAGGTCTCCAATGATTGTTATCCATCTAATCTTGATAAACTGAAAAACGAAAAACGGACTATTCTTGTCAAATTGAATTCCTAAAGGAAAGAAAGTGCAAAAGATGAATATAAATGTATGAAATATTATGAATATAATCCAAAATAATCCATATAAATAAATGGTTTTCAACAGTCCATCAATAGATTGTATAGTCAAGAAAGCCGTTAAACAACAAAACAAAACGTTATAAAAACCTAGGTTTATAAGATGCACGCAAACACATTAAATTACATAAAGTATTTCCTCAATCTTGTCCATATTAGTTGTCATGTTCTCATATCTCAAAGATCGATTCAAACGAAACATTCTCATACTCGAAGATCGATTCAAAAACGCCCCTCTTTTCTACTTGATATTTGGATTAAAGAGCTATCCATGACTGTGGAGCCAATAATCATCTTTCAACGATAAGAGAGAAAGAAAGAAAAAAGAAATCCAAAATTAGAAAACGGACCTGATGGTGGTGGCCATTTTCATGCGATTCGTCGATTTGTGGGCAGTGTTACAGATTGCGTGTCTGACTCGTGAGCTTCGACCGTATTGTAGGTGACTTAGAGGTAAAGAAACAATTTCGAATTATTATTGTTATTATAAAGCCTTCTAACTTATCAATATTTTATTACATATAAAATATAATACGGACAATAAAATCGTATTTAAACAGTTAAGATTAAGAAAAAATTTAAATTATACATTACTTCTGTAAGTGGTTGATAAATTATTATTAATGTATGATTATATTATATTAACTATTGACTATGTGTATTTATAATTTATGAGTTTTTAGTTTTCCATATTTATTTTAACTTTGTGAATACAAAATGTGACTGGAATCGAGAAATTACATTGTTTTATTATATTATTTTGAAATGAGATATTATATTTCTACTCGTATCAAATTTAACTATTTTTGCATTTGTATTATCATGTTATTGTATTTTATTTCACCAAAATATATAAATTCGTTAAAATTTGAAAATATTTACGATTGGAAGTCAAGGAAATTTATTTATTTTTCTCAATAATATTTAAAATAGTAAAAAGAAAATTGTATTAGGTGTGTATTTTTATTAAATTACTGGAAGAATAATCATTTAAATCACTAACACCGTTTCATTTCCGGTCATTGACGGTTAAAAATGATTATGAGCAACGGATTTGTAGGTAATATTTGTCTGTCATATCCGCATATTTGAAAGTGAGAGAAATAGTCAATTAGTGAGATGGTGATTTTTTTTCAATCTCGTTTGAGATGAGTTATCAGAGAGTACACCTGTTTTCACAATAATATTTTTTTGTTTAAATCTCGTTATTTTCACATGCATACACTATTGTAAGAAGTGTTGTAAACTTATATGGTAGTTAAAGAAGATGGTCGGAGAATGCATGATTTAGGTTAACACGATGAGAATTGGTTATATTGTGATTGAATCGATTATATGACAAAACAAAGGAAAATGGAATCGATTTCACTAAGAAACGGTTATGTTGTTGTTCTAACTAATTTCAGTATATGAAATTATTTTTAACCTTGTTTTGGTGTTGCAGTATGAATAATGTACGGATTGTACAAGAAAAACATTTATAATTGAGATTTTGGCAGAGGCATGGAGACAATATGCACTCATCTTTTTCAAATGTATAATTTATAAATTTATATTTTGAATTATATATTTTAGAATATAAATTTATATTACTGTACAATTCATAATATAATAATCTTTAATGAAAATTTGTACTCTGAAATATAAATATATATTTTAAATTATGTAATTCAAAATATATTATTTATTTTATATTTTAGGATGTATAATTTAAAATACAATTCATACAAATTTGTAATTATTATAATTTTAAAAATATAAAAACATTGATATTTAATATCATAAATTATAGGATTTGAAATATTTTTTAAACATTTATAGATTACACCAGAATGTCTACGATTACATATTCTTAAAAAGAAATTAAATTACTTTTTTTCTCTTATTTTTGCTCTTATTTTTGTTAATTAGTGTTGGTCCTTCGGTTTTTGTTTTGTTTCAATTTGGTATTGCTTTTTTTAAAAATAATTTAATTTGATCATTGCGTTAGTTTGACCAAATGGTGTTAAAAAAAATTGTTTGTAATTTTTTGTACACATGTCACTTTGTGTCATGTGTTAAAATGATTCAATTTAGTCATTATATTTGTTTTTAATTTTAATTTAGTCATAATTTTTGTAAAAATGGAGCAATATTGTCCCTCCTTAGATTGTGACTCAAATCAGAGGCGGACCTCTTATGACAGGGGAGCCACGGCTCCACCAGCTTCTTTTTTTTTTTCTTATATATATTTTTTGAAAAAATATTTTTATGTTATTATTTATATTTAAAAAACTTTGTTAACATTTAAAAATCAAGTTTTGCCTCTCTGTTGTTTTTTTTTTTTACTTCTTTATTTGATGTCTCTCTTTTTCGTACCTCTATCTCTTATTCTCCTCCTCTTTCTATCTCAATTTTCATCATCAATCTCTTATTATTTTCAAAAGCAAATTGCACCACGAAATGATTGAGGAGTTAAGAAACATTTTGGACTAAATAATTTTTCTTTTGAGTAAGTTTATTTTTTACCCGCTTTTTTCAAAACAATATTTTTTACTCTTGTATGTGACTTTTTTATGCTCTAGGCATATCTCTATTTGTTAGAGATTATAAAATCAAGCTCTAATTGTTTATCAAACTCTTTTTATATAAATAGAGCTATTTTAGACTTTGAAGTTGGGTAAGGGAAGAACAGTATTAAAAATATATTTTAAGGTAAATGAAGTTAATTATTTAGAAGTTGTTAATTTTCTTAAAATATTGAGTTTTGGTTTTGAGATTTAATGTGCGATATTCATAATTTTATCTTTTCCTACATAAGACAAAGGCTGAATTTTTAGCAAGCACTATGAAAACTATATCGAATGGGATATTGTTCCAAGTTTTAGTTCTGATTAAATTATTGAAGATTTTAAAGTATTGAAAGAGCGTAGAGGAGCACTCTAACAAAAGAAAACTTTTGTTTTTTTTTTAATATATTATTGTTGATTGTTGATGATAAACTTTATGTTACACTTATATATATATATATATATATATATATATATATATATTATTGTTATATGTTTTGGATTATATTATCATATGTGCTTGTTTTGAATAGAGAAAATAATATCAGAAAATGAAAACTTTTTTTAATTATAAAAAAAAATTATATATATAAAAAAAATTTTGGATCCTCTAAAATTTTTGTCCAAGTTCCGCCACTGACTCAAATTATTTGTTGTATAAATCATATGGTAATATTCTTTATAAAATTAACATTTTTATTAAATATTTCTAGAAATATTGTTAAATTAACTTTAAATTTTATACGAAACATTAAATTTTGTTTTGTTTTTAAGTTGAAAGGAAAAATATGTTTTTGGTCCCTGGTCGAAACTTGATCACTGTTTGGTCCTTGTACTTTCAAATCACTGTTTTTAGTCCCTATTTTTGGACGGCGTTAAAAATAACAAACGGCGTGTCACATGTTATTTAATTATTTTTATTAAAAAAAAAAACTAGCTTCGCAACAACTGGAAAAATATGTTTTTGATCCCTCAAGTTTGACCTCAACTTGGAAATGGTCCCTGGTCGAAACTTGATCAATGTTTGGTCCTTGTACTTTCAAATCATTGTTGTTTTTAGTCCGTATTTTTGGACGGCATTAAAAATAACAATCGGCGTATCATGTGTTATTTAATTGTTTTTATTAAAAAAAACTATTTTCAAATTAAGTTCAAACTTCAGGGATCAAAAACATATTTTTTTCCAGTTTTTTTTTTTTGTAAAACGTCGGCCTAGCCGACGCTATTGTTTTATATTAAGAAAATTAAATAACACATGGCTCGCCGTTTGTTATTTTTAACGTTGTCCAAAAATAGGGACTAAAAATAATGATTTTGAAAGCACAGGAACCAAACACTGACCAAGTTTCGACCAAGGATCATTTCCAAATTTGGGTCAAACTTGAGAGACCAAAAACATATTTTTCCCTAAATTGAAATTTAGTTCCCAAACTTATGTGAGATGAGTTATTTGATTTTTAATCTTCACTAAATTTGCAGTACACTTGATGTCTTTATATATAATGACAAATTGGTTAATTATTAAAATTAGGTTTGGAGTTTAACTTTATTTAATAATAAAAATAAAACTAAAAGGTTTGTTTAAAAATATTTCTACAAATATTTAATAAAAATGTCAATTTTAGTAAAAATATCGACATCAGATCTATACAAAAAGTGAATTGAGTATCAATTTAGGTAGGAACAATATTGTCTCATTTTTACACAAATTGGGACTAAATTGAAACTAAAAAAAAAAATATAGAAATCAAATTGAATCATTTTGACACGTGACACAACTATTAAATGACATGTGTAAAAAAGATTAAAAAAAATCACAAATTGACATGTGGCGTAACACTGTTTGGTTAAAATTGACGACAATGACCAAATTAAATAATTTTTTTAGAAATGAAGACCAAATTGAAACCAAAAAAACTGGATGGCCAATTTGACGCTACTTAATAAAAACAAGGTTAAATTTTTTTTTGGCCCCTCTATTTGTCAAGTAATATTAGTCTAGTCCTCAAGTTTTTCGTTGTCTCAATTTGGTCCTCATTTTCTTAAAAAATGATTCAATTTGGTCCTTGCCATTAATTTTGACTAGACTATGTTAAAGTCAACGCCACATGTCAATTTTTTTATAATTATTTTTTTTTTATGATTTTTATTTTACTTTTTTGAATTTTTTTTTGAATTTTTTTAATTTTTTACAAGTGTCACTTCATAGTTGCTCCATGTGTCAAAATGACTCAATTTGGTCCCTATATTTGTTTTTAGTTTCAATTTAGTCCTAATTTTTGTAAAAATGAAGCAATATTGTCCTTCCTTAAATTGACACCTAATTTAATTTTTTTATAAATCTTATGATGATATTCTTAGTAAAATTGACATTTTTATTAAATATTTGTGGAAATATTTTTAAACAAGTTTTTTTTTTAGTTTTGTTATTAAACAAAGTTAAACCCCAAACTTAATTTCAAAAATTAATAATTTTGTCATCATATATAAAGGCATTAAGTGTATCATATTATACAAATTTAGTGAAGATTAAAAATTAAATAACTTGTCAAACATAACTTTAGAAACTAAATTTCAAGTTCAAAACAAAACCAAAGTCTAATGTTTTGTATATAATTTAAAGTTAATTTAAAATAATTATAGAAATATTTAATAAAAATGTTAATTTTAGTAAGAATATTACCATAAGATTTATAAAAAAGTAAGTTGAGTGTCAATTTAAGGAGGGACAATATTACTTCAATTTTACAAAAATTGTGACTGAATTGAAACTAAAATTAAATATAGGAACTAAATTGAGTCATTTTAACACGTAGAACAATTGTGAAGTGACACGTGTAAAAATTAAAAAAATTCAAAAAAACCATAAATTGACAAGTGGCGTTGACTTCAACATCGTCTAAATTGAATCATTTTGAAGAAAACGATGACCAAATTGAAGACCAAACTGATATTAATTGACAAATAGAAGGACCAAAAGAGTATTTTAGCCTAAAAACAACAACCAAAAGAGTAATTTAATAAAAAAAATAATTTAAAATTTATAAATTTATAAAGTTACACGTTAAGTTCACTAGAAATACTCAATCATATATCCACCGTCCTAAAAATATTCTAAAAGATTCATAACGGATTTTGCTTATCCATATATAAATCAAACATATTTTTCAAAATAAATGTTTAGACTTAGCCATGATTTTTGTCTTTGAATCTCCCTTTTATATCTGAAATCAAATTATGAATTCTTACACGACATAGTTGAACAATTATGATTAGAACGCTAACAAATCTGTTGTTGACGTCAATCATCTTGATTGCCTTAAGGAGTAGGTAAAGAAAAAACATCTTTTTAATTACATTTACACAAAAAAGTGGGATAAAAAACACATAAAAAGATAAAAGAGGAGTATAACGCGAGATATGAGAAATAATAACATATTTTATATGTGTTCATGTGTGAAAATATGATTTGAACGAGCTTGATGATAAAATTTTTGTATTTTTTTTTAGAGTTTTAGAGGTGAAATCGAAAGAATTTAAGATAAAAGGAAGTGAATTTTAGAATAAAATTTTGAAAATTTATGAAAATGTAATAATAATTTAAAATATATTACTCTTCAATACTTTACATTAGAAAAAAATAATATATATTACTTTTCAATACTTTACATTATACAACTGCTGTTTCATATTAATAAAAATAAATAAATATGTTATTATATGTTATATATATATAGATAACAAAAAAAAATATATATATATATATATATATATTTAGCTTTTTAATAATTTAGTGTATAACATGTATTTTAAATATATATTTTTTATAAACAAAAAATTACTTAATAAAAAAAAATTATTTTGCACTCATATATAAATATTATGGACAAAAGCGTCAAAGGTCACATGATTATGTATTTTTCTTCTCATCTCTTCAAAGTGAGAATCTTACGTCTTTTTCAAAATTATCTTCCAAAATTAATTCAAATCCTTTGAAATAAACACTAAGATTACTCTCAAATCTATCCTTGCAAAGAGTACATCTCTCTTAAAGCAAATTCTAAGATGGATTACATTGACTTTTCGACTAATTGTTACCCAACAATTTTTCATTTTTTATGATTTTCTAAAATTATCTTCTAAATTTATATTTAATGATGCAAATATTTTATTAACTTTTAATAAATTAACTGGTGTTTTTCAATTAAACATATTAAAATAATTATTATTTTTTTAATTTTGCATGTTAAATTATTTTGATTGGATCGTATAATCTTTTAGAAAAATCAATCAAATAAATAATCTTTTAAACTATTTTTTATTTTGTAAAAAACAAAAGTGATCTAACTCATAAAGTTAACTAGAAAAAATAAAGGTAGATGAACTAAAAATACCAATTCATCCCTGTTAAATTATCAATTCATCCGATCAAATCATGACAGTTGCTGAGACTTTATCATTCTACTTTAGGTTTCAATTATAATTAATGATGTTCAAAACTATTAATTAATCTCTCAATTAAAAATATTACTAATGAAATAACTATTATAAATTAATCAAGGTCACAATAGGATTGGTAGAACAAGCTATACACATGGTAATAAGGGTAAGTATATATGTTTTATATAAGTTTCAGCAATTAACTTGGCTAATATTATAAGAAATCTTCAATGAGACGAATTTTAACATAATTTTTCTCTAGCAAAGAGGATATATGATAGATCTTTAGCATTTAGCAAGAAGGGTATGATAGAAGACTATCTCCTAAATTTCAAGTGGTACGAATTCGAGAATAAATTCTGTTTAAGGAAGGTATGATAGAGGATTATCTCTTAAACATGTATAAGAAAATTTTGAGGAAGAACATTTGCAATTCAAAGGATCTATGACAAGGTCGAAGATCAAAACACGTTTCCTTGAAGCTTATAATGTTCTACGAAGGAGGAAACTTAAACAACATGAAGATCATGAGCACATTTAAAAAAGTTGTTAGAAATATGAATGTATGTTTTTATGTTTTTGGATTTTGGGTTTTCTTTTAGAAATTAGTTTATGTTTTTGGGCTTTTTGCTTTTTTTTTTAGAGTTTATAGGTTTTCTTCAACTTATGTGGCTATATATAGAGGTATAAAAAACTAATGTAGGCACTTTTAGTCATATATTGTATTTCATTTCACTAAAGAGAATATTATATTTGTTTTTTACTTAGGCTTCAGGTTCTTATAAAATATTAACATGTGGCGAATATTCACTTGACTTATTAATCTGCTAGATTGTGTCGTCCTTCATTTTTGTTTTATTTCGCATTCTTCTCTTATTTATTTTTATTTTGCCTATGGAAAATTCAAATTCAGAAATAACCGTACTCTTTCCAGGACAGGATCGTATCAAATATTATTGTCATTCGAAAATATCAAACATGTGTTTAAGTATCTTAAATAATTTTCCAACCAAATTCGGGCTCAATTTTGTTCCAAGAGAAAAAAAAATATAAAGTATATCATTCCATTGGTCCTTCATTTTCATAAAGAAATCTCAAGTGATTATTTTTTTTGTCTCAACTAGGTTTCTATTTTGGAAAATTTGTTGCAATTAGGTCCTTTTTTTGTTAGTAATACATTAACAATGTTAATCGTGTGTCATGTGTCATCATATGTTTTTTTTTTATATATATATATTTTAAATGATCATGTGCCAAACTGACATTATGTCACGTGACAAAGAGAGCGACAATGCCTAGGGATGTCACAACAATCCGTACCCGCAGGTATCTGCGGATAAAACATGCATTGGGTAGGAAATGAATATTGTAAATGGATACCCACGGGTAACGGGTACGAGTATTTTTAATACCCGTATGTTAACGGGACGGGTACGAGTATTATAGTATCCGTACTCGCTATACTATAATTTAAATAAGAAAATAAAAGATAAACATGATTAAAATATTAACATATTGATTTTGAATGGGTTATTTTTTGTATCAATTAGTTTTTTTAAAAAATAATTTCTTTGTAAACTTTCATTCAACCATATTTAAATGGGTTATTTGGACTTTATTTAAAATTTATGAATGTTATGTATTGCATTTTATTTGAATTTATGATTAAAATATATTGTTAAATATTTATTTTTATTTGTTTGTAAATACCCGCGGGTACCCGTGGATATCCGTAGATATTAAAAAATTATGCAGGTACCCGCATAACGGATACCCAACGGATATAGATACGGGTACGAGACAAATATTTATTGTATTTTATTTATGAATGTTATGTATTGTATTTTATTTGAATTTACGATTAAAATATATTGTTAAATATTTATTTTTATTTGTTTGTAAATACCCGCGGGTACCCGTGGATATATGTGGTATTAAAAAATTATGCGGGTATCCGCATAACGAATACTCGACGGATATGAGTACGGATACGAGACAAATATTTATCCAACGAGTAGAGTACGAAGAGCTACTACCTCTATCCTACTGGTCCCGTTGACATCCCTAGCAGTGTCACGTGTCACGTGTCACTATTGAATATAAAATTTCTCAATTTAATATATGTATTTGTTATTTTGTCTCTATTTAATCATTACTATTATTTAAGTTTACTGAATTATTTCCTTTTTCTTTAATTTCTAATCCTAAAAATTTGTAATTTATTTTCCCCTTTATTACATAATTATATAACAAGTCTACGTGGATATAAATACTTATATTTCTATCCATTTACTACAATTTGGTACACCTTGTTAACATATATCAGTACGTCATTTTATTCAATTTCAATGGATGTCCCTGGGTTATAAGATTATAAGTATGCACCGAAGAAGAAATATTGATTCTTTTTGAAGAATTATTTGAAAATATTGAGTATCATTTTTTTCATCTCTCAATAACATCATGTTTAAATTTAAAAGTTTTCCCTTTTGTATCTTCATTAAAAGTCTTATGTGCGAAAGCCATAACATCCTTCTCAACTTAACTACTTTACCTTTGATTGCTTGCTTACTTGTATCATACAATAAACTTTTGAATTATAGGGTAAAGTTTGCTTCATCAACATTTTAATTAAGTTATTATCCTCTTTGTGAACACGAATGCTTTGTTGTTGTTGTTTTCCGATGTTAAATTAATGATTGATGAACTATAATAATTACATATTGCAATACCTCATGATCAAATTAGTATTATTTTATTTAACATTGAAATTGTTGTACATGAAATTTTCTCTTAAACATATTTTCATGTAACATATCGGATAATATCAAGTTTGATAAGTGATTTAACTTTAATGGGGATAGACAAATTATTACTAATAAGATAATTTTAAATTGATGATTAAAATCTATGTTGAAATTCAAATCAATTATAAATATATATACAATTTTAGTTTTTTTTTTCAAGATTTTTCACTAGAGGTGAATGATTTTGTAATAAATTATAATAATAATAATAATAATTATTATTATTATTATTATTATTATTATTATTTAATCACACACAAAAATACAAACAAATATAAAAAAATAAAATAAAAATAAGAAGAAATAGTTTTTTTAAATGAACACCCTTTATATACCTTGTGAATTTGCATTCGACAATAAAAAATTGTTCTTAAGTGTATCAATGGTGTCAAAATTTTCTTCACAACATTACATCATTACAATTGGAGCCAATGAATTTTTTTAATATATTTTTTCCTCGTCTTTAATTCACAAAAATGTAAATTAAAAATAATTATTTTTTCCTTTTACCAATTCAAATATTTTTGCTTATTATGGACAAATTTTTGCAAAATGATTATACGAATGAAAAAGAAAAAAAAATTGATTAGCTTATGTATATAGCTTGTAGAAGTTATTTAATTTATAATTTATTTAATTTTTATTTTTAATTTATATAAAAATAGTTTTTGTTCATGAAAAAATAGTTTTTTATATACTTTTTTCTATCCTAAACTGTATAAAAAAGATAGTCTCAAGATATCATTTGTATGATTGAGTCATTTATCTAGTCTTTTCTAATTTATTTGTGTAAATAATGACGGGTCTTGACCAATAATTTTAAAAGAGTCAAAGTAATGCACTCAAAATTTATATTTTCAATTATTATCACGAATACAATAAGAATAATACATAATTTAGTATAATCATAACTATAAAAGAAATCACACATATAATGAATTTTGTTTTTTCATATTCTTAAACTCATTAATAACTAAATCAAAACCAAAATTTCAACTATTTTTTTAACGTAAATAATCATATCGTGGGCGAGAAATTCACCTCCAATTTTATTTCGCAATCTTGTTTTGATAATCTTCATCGTAAAAATTGATCTTTTTATTGTAGTTGTAGAAACACGAAGAATTAAAATAAGATAAATCAAACAATCAATAAAGTAAAATGTCCTTGACTTTCTTAATTTTGTCAAAGGTTGACATAATTCAAGTATGGTTGATAAATTCTTTAAATCTGGATAGTCTAGCCTAGAAAGAAACATTTTAAACCAATTAGATTGAAATTTTCTTGAATGTTTCTCCTCAGGAAAATGATAGTTTTGAAGTTGTATTAAAGTTCTTCTAGTTTTATCTCTTTGACTTATTGGATAATCTCATAATTGAGGATGTTTTTCTGAATCACCTTACAAAGAATTAATATGAAAGTCCTCACCTATAATTCTTTTAACCTTAGTATCTCTCTAATTTAACAATTGGATCACTAATATTATGTTTGAAAATATGTGAAAAAGTTGAATTTATTTTATTTTCATCTCGAATAACTTTTTTTTATCACTTTTTAAAAAATAATGTATTATTTTATTATTCATCAATATACCTATTTTTTTTTTCAAACAAGGTTTAAGACAAAAATATTTTGTTATAATCTAATAAAAAATTTAGAGACATAATTACTAAAAACAATTCATAATAATCAAGCTATGGTTAAAAATTGTTTTTTAAAAAAAACACACAATACACAATTTTTCCTTTTATATATAAAAAATTCATGAGATAAAAAAATCTAACAATTAAATTAATATTTCACAATTAAATACATAAAAGACAATTACCCTTTTATTTTTAAAGAAAATTTTTTTTATTATTTATTAACATTAAATTAAATATTGTACTTTATAAAAAAATTAAATAAAAGATACATAATTTAATTCACCAATTTCCAATACATTATAATATTATATATATATATATATATATATATATATATATATATAATTTAAAAAATGTCAAACATAAAATTTAAAATTTTTCAAACAAATTTGGAAGGGCATTGCCCACCATGTCCTTCTATCCCCGGCCACTACGTGTAAATATATGTCGGAAAACCTAGTTTTTGAAATTACAAAGATCTGACTTTAAGATCTATCTCATGAAAAAAACTTTAGGTTTTGCAAGCAGTGCATATAAATGAACTTGGTGTAATAGCATTTTTTATTTATTTACATTTTACTAAACTTTATATTTTTTAAAAAAGACTCAATATTTTAAAGTTGTTTAGAGATGATATATTGACATATACCGTTACTCACCTTTTTACAAGTTTATTGTTAAATTTTAAGAGTAAAATAAAAGAAAATTAACATTAATGTTGATTTAATAACAAAGAGAAAGTTGAGCCTTTTTTAAAAAAATATAAAGACTACATTATATTAAATATAAATAGAAAAATATATTAAATTGAATCATCAGTATACATACAAAGACTAACCATGCTATTTAACCAAATGAATTATTACAAAGTTTAATAAACTTATTTTCTAACACTCTAAATACCCTCTCCAATAATAATTGACAAAGAATGTTATATTACCTTTCATTTTCTTCTTTCTTCCGAGAGAAAGTAACTCTTCAAACATCATTCTCATAAGCTTACAGATAAAAAAAAATATTATATGCTTTATACTTATTTTTATATTTATAACTAAAGAATGAAACAAGTTAGATTAATAAGTAGATTATATAATAAGTAATAGATAACATAAATTAAAATGGAATGTGTTGGGTGAAATGATAGATTTTAAAAAATCTATAAAATAATTTTTTTACTACAAAAATAAGGTGCATATATAAGCCAAACCATGGTTTAAAATCTCTCTGCAACTCCGTTCATCTACCATGACCCTGCAAGCTGATTCAGCAGCAGCACCACCACCACCTGATTCCGCAACCACAAACAGCGTCGTCCTCAACTTAGAGGAAACCCCTCAACCGCAGCCACAGCCATCGTCTCCGCCTCGTCCACAACCGTCCCGTCCCACGCCTCCGCCAGAACTGCGCCTACCAATATGGTGGCCGGAAGACGGAAATCTCAGCATGGATTGGGTAGAGAACCTGATGTTGTGCTTCGATTGGTGTTCTCGGAATCTCCCTCCGTCGGAGCTACCTTCGGTCCTCCCCGTCAAAGTCTTCGACTCGCTCATCCTCATCGCTTCCAAGATGCTTCACAAGGAACCCAATTGCGTCACCATAGACCCCTTTCGCCCTAGTCCCGACAATAACTCTCCATCTGCCGCCTCCGTCGTTGTCGTCGGTGACGTTCACGGACAACTCCATGATCTTCTCTTCCTTCTCCGAGATGCCGGCTTCCCCTCCCGAGATCGAATCTTTGTCTTCAACGGGGATTACGTGGATCGAGGAGCATGGGGCCTCGAAACCTTCTTGCTGTTGTTGGCTTGGAAGGTAAATCTGTTTGGCAAAAGAGAGCTTTTGTTCTCACCTGATTTATGTAGTTTAAAACCATTTCGTGCATGGTGGAGTTTATGCTGCTAATGTACCGTATCAATTCAGATTTTCAAGTGACTGTAGTTAGTTTTCCAGTTTGTAGATATAGATGATGTTTGTTAATACTTTAAGAGATTAGTCTTTGACTCTTGGACTGAGAATACTTTCACCAAAAATATTTTGATACTCCTGTCCTGATCTTATTTTGCTGAAGTAGAAGATTTTTTTTTTTTTTAATTAAATTTGATTTAGATGCACCAATAGTGTTAAGGTTTTCTTCGCCATCATTCAATTACGCATAGGTATGTGAAGTAAGTTTGTTGACTATGTAAAGATCTTTCCGCTAACAATGCATGGAAATCTCACTCGTTATTCTCCATGAATGAATGGGTTGGAAGTTTTCCAACTTTTAAATAATATTCTCGAATTTGAAGTTTCACTTTTGGATTTTGTGCTTTCTGTTTTTACCGCTTTCCTTGAACAGTCTGGCATGATTCAGTTCAAAAGCTTTTTGTGTATTTGCATTTTGTGGTATCAACATAACAGTTCAAATGATTAATGTGCAGAGTTTAAGTTGATGTAAATTATGCCCTACACTTTGTTTTACGGTTTAGACAGATAGATGGTAATATGCATTGTTTTGATGGTCTTTATTGTTTACTGTTTGTTGAACTGATATAGCTGACTTCATTAATGGGATAAGTTGCTTGCTGTTGAAAGATTTAACTAAATGAAATATGGTCTATTCTGTTATGATCATTGAGGAATGGGGTAATTCCTCTCTCTACTTTTGTGATATTTATGGCACTATAACTCGTCTGTCAGGTATTAATGCCACATAACATATTTCTGCTACGAGGGAATCATGAATCAAAATACTGTACCTCAGTTTATGGTTTTGAGAAAGAAGTAATGGTAAAGTATGGTGATAAAGGTAAGCACGTGTACCGGAAATGTTTGGGGTGCTTTGAAGGTCTTCCTTTGGCTTCTATTATAGCAGGGTGTGTATACACGGCTCATGGAGGACTTTTCCGCAGTGTAACTGTGACGCCGTCAAAGAGGTTTAAAGGAAAGAAGAACCGTAAGATTAATGTCAATCATGATAGCAAAATTCTATCTCTTGGTTCCTTGGAAGAATTGTCTAAGGCTCGACGATCAGTTCTTGATCCTCCTTGGGAAGGTCAAAATTTGATTCCTGGCGATGTTTTGTGGTCTGATCCATCAAAAACCCCGGGTCTTGCTCCAAATAAAGAAAGAGGCATAGGCTTGTTGTGGGGTCCTGATTGTACTGAAGAATTTTTGAAGAAGTACCAACTAAAGGTAACAAAATAAGTTACTCTTATGTTATGGTGATGTGTTTGATTGTCTTTGTGGATTATATCAAATCATTATGTTAATTCCTTAAGAAGTTATTTGTAGTAAATTTTATCAGATCATATTTTCTGAGTAAATAATTGTTTGTTGGACATTGATATTTTGAGCGCACATCATCATTTACCAACTTCAGAGTTTTGGTTGATTTATAACATGATTGTATTGTTTATCTAGGGAAAAAGGAAATAAAACTCAATTCGTTAGACATTGATAGCTATTGTTTTAGTAAACTTTCTGACAAGTGGGGAGATAAAAAGAGCAAAACCCAAAATGTAAAAGCAAGTTGTTAGATCAGGATTTGGGACCTTGGTTGGCTGGTCCATTTGCTTTTATTTGCTGTACTAGCCAAATATGGTACTATTACTGATTGTACCATAGGGTATTTGATGCAGTCCAGGGATTCAATTAGGTTTAGATTACATGGAAAGTTAGAAATTATGAAAATAGGTTAGGTAGGTAGAAGGGTTAACAATTAAAATTGTGTTCCGACTCAAAATTGCATGAGCTTATGCATTTAGCTGTTCAATTGCAATCAAACTTGTTTCTGAGCTCAGGTAAATTCGAGTACGCGAGGGTGGAAAATTTTAGTCCAAAACAATGCAATGCAGGGTCATTTTGAGTCATTCTTTTATAGAACAGAGTTTTTGGGATTTTCTTATCTTCCTTGTCTTTACATCTGTTGCTTACTGGTACCTGTTCTGCTCATTGTTGCTGCTTGCTGCTTGGGCTTCCTCTTATGACTGCTGCTTGCTCTGTGAACAAAGAGTTCAAAGTTGACTGATTCACTAAGCAACATGAGAGCCGTGACACTAAATCGCATTGGACTATTTCTTTTACATTAGGATTTTCTTATTTTTGGACCTCGCACATTACAGGGGACTAATGATAGTTTTGGCCCAATGGTTTCAACAATAGACCTTATACAAATTTTTACTCTTAGAATAAAACTTACACTGGCGTCCTACAAACTTGTAACATAAATCAAATTAATTAAAAAAATTAAAATCCAAAATATTTTGGAAACTGAAATATAATATTTTAATTAAGATATTTTAAATTTTGTATTTTAACTTAATAGCAAAAAGCTAGCAACCTTCCTCTCTAGTGTGTTGTCTGATATTAATTTTCATCTAAAATGTGATGTGTTGTGCATGTATGATACAAACAATTGTGATGAAATTTCTGTATTGTATAGTTTCTATTATACATCAGTTTTTAATAAGTAAATTCTTATGAGTTTACAGGTTAATTTTACCGGTCTGAGTTTATGGAGACTCTACTAGTTTATGTAAACTCATGTTTGACAACCTTGGGTGGGATGTAGGGTTTGTGTAACAGGACTTCACCTCTTTGGTGACAATTCAGATTTGATCAGAATGAATTATAATTCTAATTTGTGCACAAAAGGAAAAATATACTCCTAGGGAAAAGAACAACAAGAGATAGTTTTCCAATACATTAGTTCTCTCGACTGCTGTTTTCATTCTGTTGAAGTTACATAAAAGATATTTACAATAACTTCTACACAAACTGTTTTTCAATAACTTCTACACGAGTTATTGTTCTGATTTGTTTTGCGGACTTTCATAGCTAGTCCATTCGGCAAACTCATTTTGACATCTATCAACAATGACCCAGTGGTAGCTCTTTTCTATTTGAAACGGTTTCACACATCTATCATTATTCGGTTTGCACTTTAATCCCAGCTTATAGGTAGTCCTTTCTGTAGTCTAACTCATTGAAAAAAATGTTGTTGAGACTTCAGCACAAGAGAACATATTTGCTTCAAATTCAAGCTTTATTCAGTATCTAGCTAAATTATGATTTAGGCTGCTTGTTTATGTGAGCAATCAGGTGTACATGTTACTCTGATCCTTAATGTTGAATAAACTACAAAATAGCTAAATGCTCTCAGTGCTTCGCCTACTGTTTTGTCGTGGTTCTGTAATGTTTTTTGTTTTATTGTTTATAATTATTGCTGATGTATGGATGGTCACTCATATTTTTAATTTTCAGTTGATCATCAGATCACATGAAGGCCCTGATGCTAGGGAGAAAAGGGATGGTCTAGATGGAATGGATGAAGGTTACACCATTGACCATACTGTAGATTCTGGAAAGCTGGTCACTGTGTTTAGTGCTCCAGATTACCCACAGTTTCAGGTTGGTTATTAATTATCTTGGCTCAGGATTACTCCAAAATGTTTTCCTTAAATAGCAGAGCATTTTACTGCAACCCTACACAGATTTTACTGATTTAAAATCTTGGTTTTGGGCATGGGAGGGTGTATGTGTGAAAGGATAGCATCATTCATGTATTAAGTGGATGAGCATATAAAATAACATACGTCACTGGTCAGTTGCTGTTCTGCTTTTTAAATGCTGACTTTATTTGTATGATATAGATAAGTAGGGAAAACAACTTGTCTAGGATTCAATTAATAGTGTGAGTGGGTCTTGACACAATGGTGAGTGTTCACTGCGTTGTGACTTCATTGCCCCCGGTTTTAGTTGTGGAAGCAATCTTTTCTATGTGATAAGGCTGCATTTAATTAAGGATCTCTATCTGCATGAGCTATGAATAATCTCTTGTACTTTCCTGTTTTAATTCTGTCAAGCAATAAGTTATAACTAAATCAACACATTTCTCTGTTAAATGTTGGAGTTTCTTATCGTGAGAATTATTTTTCCTTCAGGCAACAGAGCAGAGGTATAACAACAAAGGTTCCTATGTTGTCCTTGAACCCCCGAATTTTGACAATCCTATATTTCATGGATTTTCAGCAGTTACTCCCAGGCCGAAGGTAAAGAATTCTTAACTCCTCTCAATATCATTGAATATATGATCATCCTGATGGGTAATGATCTTAATTCTTGGATTAATGGGTTAAAATTGCATTATAACTCCAATTTGTATTATAAAATTTGTGCAAAGTTAATAATCGTATTCTTGATCTGTGGGACAGGTACATGCCTATTACGATTACGAAGAGGTGATAGACTCCGATGAAGAATTGGACTTAGCATCCATGGTAACTTCCTGAGGATTTTTTCTGCTGTGAATGTCAAAAAGTTTTCAATTTGTAAAATTTGTATGGTTATTTTTTGAGATTATCAGCCTCTATCATTAACTTATATAATTGTTAATTATATATCCGATTTATTATGTTTGTGAAATCAATTGCCCCCAACAGTAGTTACTGAACAGTTCAGTATGACAACTGTAAATTGTCAAAGAAACTCTGCAGGTTCTCAATCCAATGCATGTTTTCAGTTAGTTTTCTTCGGTATCAGTTCTTTCTTTCAGAAACTTACAAGAGTTTGTCTTCTTTGGTTGTTTATACCCATATTGTTTTACTAATAGTAGTTTAAGGCTGTGTTCGAGAGAAACTAGCTAAAAGTTGAAACCCTAAGTGAAAGCTGATAATTGAAAATTGTGAAACTAATTTATTATATCAGTAGTGTTTGGTAAAATTGTTTATTAAAGTAATTGATGAATTTTATTTGCGAAGAAATGGTTATTGATTAAATCCAATTAAATATACTTTCTCTGTCCTAAAATCATTGCAATTTTAGCTTTTAAGAATTTCAAATGTGTCGCTGTTTCTAATTTTCAATAAAATAACAATTTTCTCCTAATTATTTTCTAATTTAAATTACATTAATGTTTGC
The DNA here is from genome assembly GCF_037176805.1 of Vigna unguiculata. Lineage (NCBI taxonomy): Eukaryota > Viridiplantae > Streptophyta > Magnoliopsida > Fabales > Fabaceae > Vigna > Vigna unguiculata. The sequence goes on along the minus strand of NC_140794.1, from coordinate 45,560,515 downwards.
TGTAACATATGAGTGCAATCTTTTTATTGAGAAGTGAAGTTATTTTTAAATTTGTTTAAAAAGGGGCATTTATTAATGTAAGAAAAACGTTAAAAATGTAATCATTTTGGTACTAGAACAGTAATAAATCTAGTTTTATTTAATAAAAATTAAATTGCTTACATTAGTTTATTTTTATAGTTTTGATAAAAGAAAATTATATGTATATAAGCGTATAATAATATAAATTTATAATAACATTTATGCTTTTTTTTCTCAAATTAGTTACACTAAAATTTATTCACCCGCAATAAAAATAAAAGCAAACAAAAGATTATAGATATAATGTATTGAATTTAAAATAATTTATAATATTCTATTTTAATTAATGATTAGGGAAAAATTTAAATAAATAAAATAAGTAATATTGTTCAATAAAATCTTAACATGAATTGAGATTACAAAATATTAAATTTATCGCAATTTTAAAAATCATGTGGAGTTGGCAAGTTCGATTTGGCCGGAAATCAATCTAACTTGAAAACCTGTCAACAACAAACGAAATTTAATTTACGTTTGAACAGTTAATTAAAAAAATAGAAATTTTTATTACACTGTTTTTAAGATTAATTTTTAAGAAGATTTAAAAATTGGTATAAGTAATTTTATAATTATTTTTCTCATAAAATATATGATTTAGTCGTTTTTATCAATTTACTTTTTTACATCTTATGTTGTTATAATTTGATACGATATTAATTTAATAATTTTATTTTGTACGTAAATATGGTATTGCTAATAAATATTATTGTATTTTAACAAAGTTTAAAATATGTATTATGGTATATTTAACTTAGACTTTTTAAGTTTATTTTGAATGTAAAAGATCTATGTTATATTCAGTTTTTAAAGTTAAAATATTATATTTTTTTATTAATATTTTATACATTAGTTTATTATTATTATTATTATTATTATCATTATTTTAGTAATGTTAATTTGACTATGTTTGAATCAATAAGGTTTGAATTACATATTTTTAAATTATTTACTTTTGACACTATTACCCATCGAAAATATTATCTATAAGTTAATTAAGTTTTTAATGACTAGTTTAAAATTCATATAACGGTGTAAAATTCTTTAACACAGACAATAAAAAAAATACACTTTTTGATAATATATTTTTTAGTAATATGATTTTTAGAATATTTTTTTATCATGATAATATAAATTAAATTTTTTTAAAAAATATTTCGTTTCATTCAATCATTTTGTGGAAATTAGAAACAAATGTTAAAGGATCCTTGTGACGGAGATCTTTTCATCATTGAGTTGTTTAGTACAATAATTTATCGAAACAAAATCCTATGCTTAAAATATATATTTTATAATACATTTTTCTACTTTTAATGACTTATAATTTTATGTAATAAGATTCACTAAATTCAAATATATATATATATATATATATATATATATATATATATATATATAACTATTTAAATTTTAAAATTATTGTTTACTGAGTATTAATATTGATTGCAGTTTAGTTTCATTGATTATATGAAAGTAAAACCACTTAACTTTATTATGATAGTATTAAAACTAAATTCAGCTTTGATAACTATAGAAATAGGTTAATTTTTTTATTTGTTTTTCAGATGTCAATAAATGAGATATATAACCCATAAATATATTCAATAAATCACTTCACTAAACTATAATATTTGACAGAAATTTTTTTAAAATCACAACCTAGAAAACTTAGAATTCATTATTTAAAGTACATTATAATTGATAAAATATACTTCTTAATGCATATTTACATATTTAAAGTATATTATCATATATTTATGTACTTAGCATTTAAACGATTCCTTTAACTCTGGGGAAAGATTAGTTCGTTTTGGTAGCAAGGAGTTTTAATAAAGAAGCAAATTTAGCTGAGTATGGTGGTTAACATCAAATGGTTTGATTTTCAACAGCTAGGAAACCTTACCTAACAGATACTAACATACGGTTAAAACTGTAAATCTCAACTTGAGAGAATGGGTGAAAAATATAAATAAAATATTAACAAAATTCATAGTAGAAGTTGACATGAATATGAATTCAGGTGAAGAAGTATCCTATAAATCATGGTACCTTAGGAATCTATGAACCATCTCTATTCGGATTGCTCAAATGGAACTCGAACAAACAATTGTCCATGCAAAGTCACCACAGCAGAAGTCTGATGAGTATCAATTCTTGAAGGCAAACTCACAACCTGAATTAAATATGGAAAGCACACAAGCTACTTATTCTCAACAAGTACTACAGCTTCACAACTTTTGTAGACAGAAACTATAATCCATGGATACAAAGACATCAAAGATTGAAACAACAATTTTTGAAAATAAATAGATCCTTCGTATCATAGCAAAGATAATATACCTTCTTGAAAGGTGTGACCCCCCATGGATTATCAGAATGTTCAGGCTCACCGCTTATGACCAGGCGTCCAGCTGGGTCTGATTGAACACGCACCTGATTTCATGAAGTCAATAATATTCTCCATTCAAAACAGTTCAAATGCAGTTTGGTAGATTACACTTCTAAGTTCATAGCTTATTGCATCACAAGCTAAGAGCACAAAGGAAAAGTTTCACAACTACCAGATCTTACAAAAAAGGTAATATCTAGAAGTAATTTGGGTCAGTGAAAACACTCTCCTGTAATTTCTACAATATTTAATTTGAAAAAAAATGGCAACACGCAGATTTTATTGAAATGTCTTTTCTCCTGACAAATGAGGGTAATTTGGGTTTAGTTTTTAATTTTAGTCCATGACATACTTTCTTTTGACCATCATAGTTAATATAAATGACATTGTCATGTCAATACAATTTATCAAATCAATTGAAATCATAAGAAATGTCACATCATGATACTATCATAAACTAAAATAAAAATAATAATGTATTTATAAACACCACAAGAAAAAGTAACATCTTTATAAAAAATTAAAACAAAACAAAAATTGCAGTGTAAAACATAAAGCAATTTATTAAGACCTAAGGAAATAAATAATAATAAACATTAGAGTTTTCGATGAAAATAGACATTATCACAACTAAAGGAAAGTAAGAAAAAAGTAAATTATATTACTGATTTAACTAATTTTCAAAATGAGTTCTTGAGATGTTCAGTAATTATAACGTGTCTGTCTAGAGGTGTCCAAAAACAGCGAGGTGTTTAAAACAGACAGCCCTGACTGATAGGTGAAAAGTATGTCAAATTAACCATACCTATATTCTAAATAGGCTGCAACACAGTTGGCCTATTTTAAAGCTTTATTATCACTCATTGGAAATTTACTTAAATCTAAAAATTTTAAGATTAACATAATTTACCCTTTTTTTTAATCTTGTTCAAATATCACAATGTTTATTATTATTGTAAAAATTCACAAGTTAACAAAACTACTTTTTCATCTACTTAAATATATTTTATCTTTCATTTATTACTTTACTTCTTCTAAACAAGTTACTTCCTACGTCTAGTCCTTACTAATATATTTAATTTCTTTATTCTAATTTTAAAATTTCATTTTTAACTTTATTCCTACAAAACTGTATAATTTTTGTTCTTAGTCTCTAGAAATGTTTTTTTTTTCAATTTTTTTTCTATAAATATATTATTTATTTTAATTCCTTATCACATCAGCATTGTAGATTAACAGTTCTTTATAATCAACATTAACTTTAGCGGGTCAAATTAGACAGGAATGGTCTTCAAAAAATTGTCGAGGACTAAAGTGAGAAAAAAAAAGTGTAAGGACCAAGACGAAAAGAATCCTATTTTTTAAGGAAAAGACAATAAAGAGTAAAAAAAGATAGCATGGCATTGTTATACAGTATTTTGTTAAAAGGGGCATGGTCAGCTTTGAATGCATTAAGTTCATTATATTTATATATTAATATATAAAAAGGAGGATGAGACTATTAGTATCCTTGCCAATTTATCACAAAACAATAAAAACAATACGCCAAGATTTCAACGTATGTGCAGAATTATTACAGAGAAAAAAAAAATTCTTTTTATTACCTCTTCCCGCAGAAGGCCAGGAACCAATGCATACACCTCAAAACAATCTTTCTGTACACAACTTTCTCTTGATGAGTAAATTACATAATTAAACAGATTATATTCTATCCAAACACAAGATAAACTTACAGTTTTTTGCACATTGATTTTTACCCAATCAGCAGGAGGTCCAATGTCAATCACAGATGTGTCCAATCTTAGTCCATCATCATACACACAGACAGAGGCAAGCATGTCAGCAAATGAACAAGAAAGCAAGTAACATCTCTATCAAGAATATAAATTAATAGTACAGTTTATGGGTTGTCAACTATATAAATAGATTTCGAACAAGTATAAATCGTTCATGATAAAAAGAGAAAGAAAGTAACGTGTCTTAACTGTGGTTTAGATGGTTTACTGTGAGCAACTTTGACTGCATTCACCATGTCTGATGATTTCTTACGTTTAAGTACATCTGAGTAAATAAGTTAGGGGTGGAATATTTAGAATCATTCAGCACTTTAATAAGTTAAAAATGATAGTACGATGATGAAGATCATACTGATGCTTCTAAGCTGCTTTTCACGCTTTTGCATAGACAAAGAGCTCCTGTCCTATGAAAAACAAGTTATTAAACAATTATTTAGCAGTAAAAACAAAATTAAGGAGAATATGAATCATACCAGCACAATTTAACCAGACCTTAATAATAGGATCACTAACTTCACCATTGCCCAGAAGACGTTGTGAATGCCAACCCTGCATAGCCCTAGCCGCAGCATCTCTCCGTGCCCTACCTGATGAAGCTAATCCTTGGACACACTTAACAGGAAAGAGGGATTGTAAGATACAAATAAGTGTAGTCATCACAGTAATACTGCTTACGACATACATATTCCACTAGCAAAGCCTACTGCAAGTAAACAGATTTAGTGTCTTGCAAAGTAGAAATTCAAACTATTTTCAAATATTAACTCAACACAAAAGACGACTCTGTTAATGATGCCTTAAATCCAATATCCATTCATTACTTTCCTATGCTTAGAAATCACCTTTTTCTAACCTTAATGGAGTGCGGAGAAGATATAATTTGGAAATAGACAGGTAGAAGAACTGGACCAGTGTATTAGAAAATCTGATTAATCTATTATGAAACAATCAAACACTGCACTGGTATCAATAATATATGGAGCAAAGATCAAGAGCACAGGTAGTGCAACAGAGAGAAATTCCACCCTCCTTAACCCAATTATTTGAAAGACAGTTCTCTCCTTTCCAATTTCCTCCTCCCAATTCTAAGCAAACTCTAACATCCTTTCTATCCACTTTTTTATTACGGAACACAAGTAGCTATTTCATTATCAACACAGTTAGCCTTCTTATTCTATCTGACCTACACCTGTTATTCAGGAAACATGCTAGACATAGTCATGACTAGAGGCTAAAGAGAAGAATTTTTTCAAGGGGAGAGGGGACAACTCTCAATATAATTTAACTTTGCCAAGGAAGCAACTATAAGATAATATTGCAAGGTGCATCAATTGTTCTAATGGCGTAGGTTAGATGGAGTAAGTCATAATTGAATAGTGGCACTTGGACTCCTACGCTCTTAGTAGAAAGGGCTATGCTCTGATTTTGACCTATATCATTTGGCCTTATAGTAAGTGCTCAATCCAACAATTGACATTAAATCCAAGGTCACGAGTTTGATTCCTATTGTGGTAATTGTTGAGGGGGGAAATGTTTGCAGGTTGTATCAATTGTCAATTGCCAAGAAAGATATTAGTGTAGAGTACACCAATTGCCTTATGGCGTAGACCACGTGGGTCAAGTCACAATTGAATAATGATATTTAGATTTTTATGCTTTTAAATAGAAAGAGTTGTGTTCAAAGTATGAGTTATAGTTTTTGGCAATGTGATAAACGCTAAATCCAACAAGTAATAATATTACGTCATTTAATTTTCAAATGATCCTTAGAAATGACACATATCAGCAACTAAAACTATTAGAAAATGTGCAGCAATCTGAACTCATAGGGAGATCATAAAATAGTCCCATCCATAAATAAAGACAAATAACTTTCAAAGAATGTGCATGGGAATTCCATCCTCTTACAATATACAGACAGCAGCAGGTTAAATAATAAAAATGGAGATGCCTAATGTGGTTTTCCAAAATATCCATATTTTATTTAAGAGAATAGTCTAGCAGTTCATAAAGTCAAGATACAAAAGATTGATACAGTTGGCCGTTATATTATTGCTCATGAAAATGACATTAAACACAAATAAATATTACCTGATTTTCATTATTCATTGGCTCTGAATTAGAAGTAATAGGCACATTCAGCTCACCACCTTTTGTTTTATGCCTTTCATAGTCAAGAAGAGCCTGGAGTAGCATAAAAAGAAACAACTATAGTGAAATAGATTTTGAAGATAACAAAGTTTAGAGTTTTACACAATATTTGATATTGTTTTGACAGTTTCGAAATAGATAAGATGCTATTTAAATAAGCCCATATGTCATTGAACTGTAAAACAAGAATGATTAAAGAACGGATATTTTGGCCAACAGAAAATGTACCTATGTACTGGTTCATTCCAAAGAGCATGTAGGAAGTAAAGGAACGTAGAAAGCATTACACAATATTTTTGGAATCTAGAGTGGCAAAGTCCCTACTGGTTATCAACTTACAATAATTTGATTAGAATGCTTTTTCTTTAAGGGATTAACATGCACCAGCACCAAGGAGTAGAAAGCTTGTTATTGGCAGCAGTTAATACTCGATAACACCATCTTCATTACTTCTTAAAGAATGCAATTTTAATCATTAGTAGTTCATAAAGATTTTTCAATTTTACACATTTAAGTAACAAGATGACCAAAAAAAATACAAACAATGTAACATCATTCATTGGGAGAAGCAAAAGAAGCATCTGGTCTGGGCATGGGATAGTACATAAGTGGTCAAATTAAAACACTAAATCGTGCACCTGTTATGTGGCTTTTTCATACTAACCATTCATATTTTGATGCAAATCATGATTTGCTTTCACATTTCAAAATATACAATAATCTCAATTTATAAAGACTACATCTTGAAAAGAAATCAAGGGTAAAATCATAGAAAGGACAACTTTTTCTTTCCATCCTTTTCTTTTACAAAATTTCAATACAGACTTTAGAAATAAACTGTTTAATTGAAACTAACAATTCGTTGTTTAAATTTCATTCTTAACAATTGCCGTAAGTTTATAATCTTACTTTTTTATATGGTTTTACTTAAAAACTCGCAGAAAAATCTCCAAAAGAAGAATAAAAATTTCCATCACCATGCAGCATGCTACTAGTAACGCCAAAGTGTATATTATACTTTAGATATTTGAAAATTTCTATTATAAATGCTGGTAATAACTATAAACAAGAGAAATATGACTCGGAAATATAATGATAGGTGCAGGATCACAACATAAAGCTAAGATAATATAGCGTAGTACTCAATCCATACCAATGAGGAAAAGTATGATATAAATCATAAAATATTTAACAAAGAAATCTGGGCAAATGTATGTCAACTAGATCAACATTACACTTTTGTGCCAAAGAAAACAATCTACTTCTAAGCTTTATTCTTCTTATACTTCAAATATTATACTTTAGATATTTGAAAATTTCTATTATAAATGCTGGTAATAATTATAAACAAGAGAAATATGACTCGGAAATATAATGATAGGTGCAGGATCACAACATAAAGCTAAGATAATATAGCGTAGTACTCAATCCATACCAATGAGGAAAAGTATGATATAAATCATAAAATATTTAACAAAGAAATCTGGGCAAATGTATGTCAACTAGATCAACATTACACTTTTGTGCCAAAGAAAACAATCTACTTCTAAGCTTTACAGGAATGTTGAGTTTGCATGGTAGCCTGGATATCTTGGAAACATATTTGCCAAATAATCTTTTAAAAGATAAGAAAGAGCTGAAGACTAATGTACACCTTATTAATCTAGAATCACCTTCTCATAAAAAACCCGAAAAGTCCATGAAACTGTGGTACATGTCCTGCAAAAATTAACAACAGAGAGCCTTATTTTCACATGTCATAAATAACCTTAAGTTATCCAGATCACCCATATGCATCCCCCCCGCCCCCAAAAAAACACAGAATTACATAAAGTACAACTAATAAAAGCATGCTTAAGAAATGTGGAAATAGTAAGAGAAATTCAAATACTAATAATGAAAAGTGCTTCAAAATTATGATTTCCAATCAATAAAGGAACCAAACAATCATGCATATTAAATAAAATCATCCAACCCAAGTTTGTTTTCCATCAAGAACTACAACTCAGATGGACAACTTAATTTTTCTCAACACCTTTTCCAATACAGAATATGACTCAGCATCCTTCTAAAATACATAAAAAACACAAAAAATTTAACATTCAATAAAACTCAAACAAAAGCTAAGCAAAAGCTTTTCAGAGCCACCAAGAAGATTGAGACAAGAAATTGCTAGTTGTTCCTTACTTTGGAGGTTTGAAAGACTCTCCCACTTGCCGCCACAATTTACATGAGGTGACCTATTCATAAATGTAACCCCAATTAGGCATATGTCTTGGTAAATTGGCAACAATGAAAACAACTTCTCTGAACTTTGAACTAAACAAACTTGAAACTTAGAGTAATTGATGTTAGTTTGCCTCAAGAAACAACCTCCAAAGCATTCCAGTTGCCCAAAAATAAAACTGACATTGAAATGCAAGTAAATTCAGTAGTAGAGACATTGTTATTTAACAACGTGGTATATCACAAACTGGCATCAGAATACTCATGCTAAATGCCTAATAAAAATGTAAATCTCTCTGCTCCTGACTGTGTGAGAGAGTAAACATGTGTTTTTGTAATTATTTACTTAATTTTACTTGCATTGCCAAAAAAGCTACCACTATTAACAGATTTACGTCCCGAAAAGGAAGAACCATGAAAAAATGCACGCTGTGAAAGTGCCAAACTAGTAGCCACCATATGGAATTATTAAGGTCCTCTAATCTAATTATTTACTTGTAATCATATACTTCTGATTTCACATAAAATTGATTACATAAAGTTGTATTAGTGCTTCAGCAGAATAATGGAAAATGAATACCTTATCATAGCCGCCCAGTCTGTTTACAGATCTCCATAACCTTATACCCAGCCAATTAAGAATTAGGATAAAGTAATATGTCAGAGCTTGGATTATGTGTTGCATATTTAAATGTAGAAGAAAACTTAAACAAACTGGTATAACTCACTTAAGGCAATTAAGCCCCTCTTTATAAAACTTGGGTGGTTTGAATTCCATGCTCCTCTCCCTAAAGAATGTTTCAAGCTCCTTCATAAAAGCTGACTGCTCATCTTCTGTTCCCGACTCATTACCATCATATGAATACTCAGGATCCAAAAAATACAAGTTCTGTGAGATTGAGTTTCCATTATCTGCATGTGCAACAGCAGCCTGCCTTTCATTATACTTATTCTCATCGTCTAATCCAGTCTTGACTTCAGCTCTTATATCAGTCTGAACAGCATGTGGTGTTTTAGGTTCGTTATGAATAGGGTGTGCGGAATTGGAGTCACCATTATTGCAATTTTTACTTTCAGCCACTTCAAAAGCTTTGGGCTTCACCTCCACAGTCATCTCAGCAGGATCAGCATTATTTTGACAAACATTAGAATCATTTGCTATGTCCTTATCACTCTTAGGAAGTTCATCTACTTTGCTCTTCACATCTAATGCATTTTCACCTTCGGTTTTATTTAAAACTGGAACATTGTCCATTACAGGGACCGACTTTATTGTATTTTGACTATTTAGGACATCTTGTTGCGGAATGCACTCTGAATTGGCTTCTGGTTTCACAATTCTATCCTCCACAGGTGCCTCTGCCTCTACCTTCCCATTTTCAGCATGATTTGAAGTATCCCCTACGGACAAAGGAGCAGCCAAAACTTCTGGTTCAACCTGTGCTTCAGCCAAAACTTCTTCCACAGCCAACGGAACATTCTGCCCTGCTTCTTCATTCTCTTTTGTATCACTCATCTCCAAAACTTAAGCGCACACACACGAGAACGCACAAAAACCTCCTACACCGACCCGTAACAAAAATTGAAAACAAATAAGAGGTCAGAAAAAATTAAAAAACGGATTGAAGGAACCCTTCTCCGAACAAGCCCCATACTCCATTTCCTTTTGTCCAAAAATTAATAAAAATTGAAGAAATGTTAAAAAGAGGGAGAAGGAAATTTACACACACAAAATCCCCCAAAAAATAATCCATCATTACAGGTAGCCAAGGTAAGTTCAGTAAGCTACAAAAGAATTTGATTTCTCGGACTTCGACGTCGGCGTTCAAATTGAAATGAAAAAACAAATAGATACGAAGAAAGAAAAAGTGATGCAGCATTACCTATATTGAAATTCAATCGTATTCCAGAAGAAACCCACAATGGCAGATGCAAAAGGGTTGAATTTGTTAAACCCTAATTCTGCATAAAAAAAAATTGTAAGAAGACAAATTCTAAGGTGGCACGCCATTTTAACCTTTTATTTATTGAAATTTAAAAATTGAAAAACGCCTTATAAAAAATATAGTTTGAATATATTTTATTCCTCTATGAATTTACCAAATTTGTTTTTTAGCTATTAAATTTCTTGTTCTTTTCAACTTTTAAATTTCCACATTTTAAAATAGGTGAAATTTGTGACATGCATAATAAATGAGAGAAGATAATAATAAAAGAATAAAATATGAATATAATAAAATAGCTTTATAATTTTTTTAGAGGAAAGAGAGGAAGAGAAACTATGAAAAAAAACTTGCACTTCATTTTTCTAAGCTATATTCTCGCTCAAATTTTCAATTTTTAATCTTCTCCTCTCATTTTTTTTTCATGTCGATCCATTTTAAAAATTGGTAATTTGCACCTCATTTTTTTTAAGTTATATTCTCGCTCAAACCTTCAATCTTTAATCTTCTTCTCTATTTTTTTTTCATGTCGAACTATTTCAAAAATTGGTAGAATTATCGAGTAGTCAAATGGTTAATGATTATTTTAAATCAATTGGATTTTGAAATAGAGTAAGTTCAATTTCTACTATTCTTCTTCCAAACAACATGTTTTCTCTTTTTTCATGTATCATTATTTCATTTACATTAGGTTTTATGCCTTTAAGATGGTATTATATTTATTTGTAATCTTAGAATCACGCTCTAATCATTGTGTAGATCTTATTACGTGTGTAGAAAGAGAAAAATTCAAATAGAAAAAAGTTGTGTAGAGAGTGACATGTTTTAAGAACCACATTAAGCTAAAAGAAGCTGATCATTTAAATTTATTTTAAAATGATAATTGATAACTGCATAAATGCAAAAATAATTTGGTGCAGTTTGATTAAGTGAAATTATGAACTTTTGGTGATATGTGTCGTGTTTGGAGATGGATATATATTTGATTGATAATGAGTTATAGAGTGATTCTTATACATTAATGATGATTAGAAATCTTTTTGATGAGTACTGAATTTGTACTACTGTATGGTGGTGATGGTGTTGGTGTGATTGCAAATTTGACAAAAAATATATGACTAAATATCTTGAGAAAAATTATTATTGGTGAAAGGTGTAAATGTATTAATTTCTTGTTATAGTATGAGAGACATCGAGCTAATAAAAGCTCATATGTTAAATTGTTATGAGTTTTTTGTGTTTATTTATGACAAATTGTGATATAAAACATATGTTGGAATTGTTGAAAGGTGTAAATTTGAGAGATTGATATTCCTCTAAAGAATAGAGTTGATAATTTGAGTATGATATTAGGGTAGAAAAAAAAACTTTAATTTTGTTTGTTTAAATTGTTTATGTTTTGTTTAGCTTAGAACAATAAGTTTGGTGTTTATTGATTGTTTTCAAGGGAAAATATTACTATTTTATTTAATATGTCAAAGTTTATTGAGAGGGGATTTCAAATGTGAGACTATCCTGACTCAACTACTCATAGGTATGATATCTAGGTGGTATGAGTCAAAGGAGGCTCCATATGGCAAAATGGTATAATATGAAAAATGATCATATTTAAGGAGCTAGTGAAGTTAACCTTGTCAATGCTTGGTTTGGGGACATTGGTCTTGAGCGATGTAACATTAATTGGACGATTTGGTAGCAAGCATGACAAGTGCAGGATTTCACGAGCCAAATCATTTGACCAGTCTTTCGGAAGTAGAGTCGAGAATTGTTTTTGTTCTTTGAGTAACATTAGGCTAATATATTGATTCATGGCTAATTTCTTTAACTAAGATGTTTAGTTATAATAGTGTGGTTTGACGTCAGACAATACATGTTGAATAATTTTGAATTTTTATGTTGGACTTTAAAGAGGATGTCTACTGAATGAGTGATTGAGAAGCAGATATATGAAGAAATGAGGAAGAATGGTTGATTTCATGAATGACAAACCTATAAATTTTATATCCATATTTATTTATAAATTATCTTTTCATTATTTTTCTTTAAATACATTAGCTTACCCTGATATTTCTTGTTGGTGTGTTGTTTGTTTACTTAAATTTACAAATGATCATATGATTATATGCGAGTAGCAGTAGGTGTAGGTAGACAGAGCTATTAACTTTGAAATTGAGACAAGATTTTGAAGACTAGATAGTATTAGTTAAATAAGAAGCACCTCTAGTCTTTTAGAAGGAATGTATTTTAAAAAAAAAAAACTTCGTCTTTTGTGAAACTGTAAACTATTATTATATTCTGTTTGTAATGATTCTAATTGACACAATTGGATTTTATATATATATATATATATATATATATATATATATATATATATTTATCACACGGCTAAATATACGATTTTTTTTAAGAGAATTTAAGGATGGTACAAAATTGGACACACTAAAATGAGGACAAAAATCATAATTTTTAAATTTTGCAAGAGATTAAAAGTAGTGAAGGGCCATTATATACAACAACTCTAGCTACGCATACATACACTCTCACATTTTAAGGAATTGTTGGATTATTGACCTTTATTTTTTTCCACAATAGATCATTCACAATTAATAGTTTTTAGGTATTTTTTATTAGGTGAAGTATATTCTTTTTCTCTAAACTTTTACATAAAATTGAAATTTGTTCTTTTAAATTTTGATATATGTTGTTTCTAAATATTACAAGTAAATGAATATAAAATTTTAAATAAATTACATTAATTGTTTGAACTTATTCTAAACTTGCATTTGAGTTATAACATAATCTGTATAAATAATTTAAATATTACTTTAAAATTTGTTTAATATATAAAAAAAATTAAAGACAATTAGATTAAAATAGTTACATTTATTATTTTTAAATTTAAAAATTAAAATGTATCAAAATTTAATCATAAACGAATGTTGATTTTGCATCCACATTTACAAATTAAAAGCATATTTACCTCTTATTGTTTAGTATTTCAATAATTAATAAAATACTTTTATGAATCATTTAAGGTTAACATTTATACATAGCATGCTAAAGAAGGAAATCCAATCATTTGAAATATATTTATCACGATACTAAAGATATAATAGGATAACATATTTTTTACATTATATTTTAATTAATTTATAAGAAACATTAAAATATAATTTTCTTATTTTGTTAGTATAGTTTTTTTTTTATGAGACAATAAAATAGAATAGTATATCTCTCTTTTATTCTTTTCCTATCTTATATAAATTATAATTACCATCATCTATAACAATATATAAAAAAAATTCTCCTTTTTGTGTCCACATTTCAAAATATCAATTTTATCCTTTAAATATAATAATTTATTAAATTTTTAAAAATTAATCGTTATTTTTACAAGTTTTTTTATAAAATCGGCTATCTTTGTTTTTTCTTTATTTATCAATGGTTATTCTTTCATTTATTCTTATATATTTCACTTTATTTTGAATAAATATAATTTTAGTTTATATATTAACTTAATAACATTACAATATTATCACCTACTAATATAATATTACGCATATTTAAAAAATGTATATATATTTTTATTTTATGATATATTTTACTTTATTTTGAATAAATATAATTTTAATTTATATATTAACTTAATAATATTATAATATAATATATATTTAAAAAATCATACGTGATACGCCTGTGTTTACCTGATCATACATAAATATTATTATGTTTCGTACTACAATCACTATTTTTAATTATTATTATTATTATATTCTTTTTATCATTATCAATGTCCACTTACAGCAGTCATTATTAATTTTACCATAGTTGTTGAAACAGATACCACCGATTTAACAACAAACTTTTATTATCATTTCTGTTATTGTTCTCGTGTGATGTCATGTCATCTCCACTGAAAAGTATAATTACAGTTCCATTATAATGAAATCAGATAATGCTTTCCATTAAAAAAATCGTAACTTCTTTTATTTTCATTTTCAATCATTGATTTATATTTTTCAACATCACCGCTATCATTACAATTATTTTATTATCACCGTTACCATCACTTTATATTTTTATTTATTCGTTCTTTATCGTGTAGTGAATACTCCCCGTAATTAATATATATTTTTTATTTTTATTCTAATATATTCCTATCCTATTCGTTTACAATGTCGCGTATATTACCATAACCCAAAGCTTTATTTCTTAATTGAAAATTTTCATATAAATGTGGCAAACTGCATACCACACTAGTCGTAATATAACGGAAGAATTAAAAACACTTTGGTTAGGAAACGGACACAGATGTTGTGTAAAATAATTTTAAATATTGAACTTAAATTTGTATAGGAGACTGAATGGTTTAATCACGCAACTTTAACGTTTACACAAAACTATCCCATTATATTCGGCACACATGGTAATAAATTAAAATGTGCAATGAAATGAATAAGTTAAAATAGAATTAAAGATTAAATATATTTTTGCTTCTAATTTATATTTAATTTTAGACTCTTTATTTTTTTCGGAGATTTGACTTTGTTGTCTTTAAGCATGTGATATCTTGTGCGAGGAAGTTAAATTTAAAATGTATGAATCCTTGTGAAGTTTTGAACTAGTATTAGTAAGAATTATATTCTTCATTACGAAAGCTTACTTGCTATATAAGAATTGCTATATAAGGCCCGAGAAAATTATCAAAGCCATTATAGTCATTTGAAGAAGGTTATTATAGAATTAAGGTTGATAAAAACGGATCAATTTGGTCCATTTGGTTTGACATGGAAAAAGTGAGACGAAATAGATTATCCGTTATAATATAATAAAGTGAGATTAAAATCTTGATTTATTATATAAATATTTTTTAAATTTTTAATTAATTAATTAATATCTCTAATAAGATAAATAGAAATAAGAGTTGAATATAGTTTTATAACGAAATTTTTATTTTGGTTCTTATAGAAAACTTTGCTCATGTTAGATCATCATACTTAAGAAATATATGGATGTATAGTCTTTCTTGTCCAAAAATGTTAACTTTTCTTTTACATGGTAAATAACCTTTAGCTTGTTAACAATTGTGGCCCCCACCATCTTTCGTTTAGGGTGGAAGTAGGGGTGACAATATGGGCATGACTCGTCCGTCTGGCCCGTAGGTCCACAAAAATAACACGGGGTGGACCAAGATAGTGAACCCGAAGGCTTGGACCCGCAGAAGCTTATGGCCCGTGCGAGCTATCTTGCAGTTCCGCATAAAAAAAACTTGCACTTGTGTATATCAGTTTTTTTTTTTTTGGACTTTTGCATTAACGTTCCAAATACTTGTATGGCTGGAAAAGACAAGTATTGTGTATTTTTTAATGTGCTAAAATTTGAATAATACATAGTGTATGTCAAAGTACGAATATGAATATGATGAAAATGTTGAATTATTAATTTATCATCGAACTCCCCAATGTCTTTGTTTAATTTTGTGAACTTGTAAAAGTTTTACAATTTTTTGAACATTGAAAGTTTTATTATAAGAATTTATAAAAAAAACTTTAAAAAAAGCGGGCTGGCTCGCGGACCAGCACTTATGCAGGACAGACCAGACTTTTCAGTCCACGTTAAAAATGTGGGACGAGCCAAGGCGGCCCGCATTACCACCCCTAGGCGGAGGTAGGGAGAGAGTGTGGAGGAAGAGAAGGAAGAAAAATGAGAGGGGGAGTGGAGGACACACATGTCAAAAAGTTAAAGACCAATATCTATAGTAAAAAAACCAATGTGACTTCTTGTTTGCCATGTAAAATAAAAAGTTAACTTTGTTGGGTGAGGAAGGTTGCATCTAGAGATGGCAACGGGGCGGGGCGGGGACGGGTTTCGCTATCCCATACCCATCCCCGCATAAAAAATTCATTCCCATCCCCATACCAAAACTTAACGGGTATCAAACTTTTGTCCCATCCCCATCCTCAACGGGGGTAACGGGTATGATCTCGTACCCATACTCGTACCCGTGTTCTAACTATTTCAATATTAATTTTTATAAAAGAAAAAAAATTACGGTAAAGAAAACATAATATTATCAAATATTCAATATTAGGAGGATGATTATTTCTTCCCTATCAAATACTTTGAAATAAATTATAATTGTCTACATTTTAGATTAGAATACCAAATAAAATTTCATGAGAACCAAAACATTTATTAAATTTGCAAACTACAACATTGATGAAACGTAGTTGATAAAATTAAAAAATATTTCAAAAAAATATAAAAGGAAAACAAATATTCAAATTAAAATATATTTTAAATGTTTGTTTACTTCAATCTTTTAAATTCTAATGAATCTCTTTTTTATAGACTAATAAAAGTTATAATACATCACTTGAACAAAATGACACAAAGAACAAATAATAAACATAATAATAAAATTTTGACATAGATTTTGTATCTTTTGAACTTCAATATATGTTGGATAATGACAAATAAATATTCATAGCAATTACATTAAATTTTTATATTGTAGTAAATAAAATTTATTTATACAATTAAAGTGAAAAAATTACAGTATGATTAATAATGAGTTATAAAATCAAATAATTAGATAGAATATATCGAAATATTATTTTACATGATGAAAATAAACAATAAATAAAAATATTAAAAAACTAACAAATGTGTGTTTTAGAAATAATTTGAGAGACTATTGAAAGAAATTGCACAAAGGAAATCAAATGTATAATTAAGGTATGATAAGATGAAAAATACCTTAGAGAACTAATTATTAAATTATGTTTGAAGTGGTTAAAATTAAATAGAAATATCATTAGTGACCAAAAAATTTGTCATTAAATTAGAAATAAATTAGTAATTAAATTGGTCACTAAATCAAGTACTGATTCGATCATTGAATCGGTCACTAATTTAATCACTGGTTCATACAATAAATCAATTACTACCACCAATGACAAAAAATAGTGACTGATATGGGTTAATGACTAAATCAGTCACTATTTCATATTTTTCTTGTAGTGAATTATCATATACTATTCCTAAATATCATTATATATATATGTATATATATATATATATATGTATATATATGTATATATGTATATACATATATATACATATATATATACATACATATATATATATATACATATATATATATATATATATATATATAACTTTAACCACTTCAAACATAATCTAAAGTGAAAAAATTACAGTATGATTAATAATAAATTATAAAATAAAAAATAATTAGATAGAATATATCAAAATATTTTTTTACATGATGAAAATAAATAATAAATAAAAATATTAAAAAACTAACAAATGTGTGTTTTATAAATAATTTGAGAGACTATCGAAAGAAATCGCACAAAGGAAATCAAATATATAATTAAAGTATGATAAGATGAAAAATATCTTAGAGAACTAAGAAAACTTTTCAAATATCAACATATATACTCAATAGTTGAAAAATAACGAAAATTATTTTAATGAAACAAAAGAGTTCTTCAGATTAAACAAAAATTAATAATAATAATAAGTAAATAATTTTTGTTATATTACCTTAAATTGAGAGTATAAACATTCTCATCTGAAAGAAAAATATATAATAAATAAAAATATTTAAAAATAATAGAAATATTCAAATGTGAGGCATAATTTTTTTTTAATTAACATACATCATTTTAACATAATTACATAAAGGTTATGATAAGATAAAAAATATATTGGAGATGCAAATAAGTTTCATGACAAACCAAATAATTAAAAGAAATAAAAAATAGAATATATATATATATATATATATATATATATAGGGTTACTTCATTAATTGTGAATATTTTAATAATTTAAACGAGAATGAAGATATGGCGGGGACGGGTATTATGGCGGGGATATGTACATCCCCATACCCAACTGAAAAAGTTGGGAATTCCTCATACCCATACCCATACCCAGTCAATGCGGGGATTCCCCGTCAAAACGGGGATTCCCCGTCAAAACGGGGACGAGTTTATTTGCCATCTCTAGTTGCATCCATACATTTCTTAAATATAAGGACCTAATGGAAGCAAAATTTCAGATAGAGATGAAAACCAAAATTGTATTATAGTTTAAGGACTAAAAACATATTTAACCCTTAAAATAATTATTATTTTTACATATTAAACAACTATATTATAAAAAATAATTCAAACTTAACTTATTAGGTATTAATGATTTAAGTTAATATAATTGCATATTTACATCTTTGAGTAATATAGGATAGACAAGTTAATCTTTTGCATTACTTTTTATTTGAAAAAAGAAGAAGAAACTATGAGGTTGAAAATCCTAATCCGTCTCACCAAATTTTAGTGAGCTCATGGGCTAACTTGTGCGCAGGCCGAAACTCACTATATGAAACAAAATCAAGAAAACTAATAAATATGTGAAAGTGGTTAGGTATTTGAAAAATAGATGAATGCAATTTGGATGAACTTCTTGTTATTTAGATAAGGGAATTTGAGTCTAGGGAGTAATAATAGGCTTTCTCATACCTCATTTGTGGCGGTATATGATTTGGCTTTGTATAACCACCACCCTATATGCCTCCATCAGTTATTCAATAAATATGAAGAGAAAGTTTAAGAATAGGTCACTTTGTTTTGGGATAAGTGGTTAAGAGATTCAAGTTACACGAAAAACTTTCCTAAACTTTCTCAAATTTCTAAAAAGGTAAGAATTGTTCGTATCATTAGAGAAAAATAACACTTCAACACAAAATTGTCAAAAATATACAACAAAAATGGTTGGACTAATGAAAATAATATGATTTAAAAAGTTTTATATCGTTTAAAATAAGTTAGAGAATGAATGTTGATGACAAATGAACTCTAAGTCCATGATGTTTCTTGTCCCAGTAAAAAATACTTAAACATAATCCAACGATAAATGAAGCAGAAGTAAAAACTAATGAATATGTCCATAATTTATTTCTTTCTCCTTTTTAAAGATTGCAAAAATGACCATTCTCCATTTATGTTTAATGCGACAAAATAAATTTGAGAAGTTTGAATTTATTAGATACATGATTGAAAACTCAATCCAACTATCAAAATTCTCTCTTGATGAATGTAGTGTCACTTGTAATTGGCATGGTATGTTATTTGTTTAGGAAAAAAACAATGGGAGGAGTTGATAATATCTTGGAGGGAGTGATTTTGTTTGACGAGTTGCACACTTTCTGGGTATGAAAAAGAGATGCATCTTCCGGGTTCTCTTGTGCCTTTGGTTTACACATTGATAAGCAATTTCCTAATGTCTAACCCTATTCATGTTGACAAACTTCTAACATGCACCCAATTAGCTACAATAGGAATCATATACTTGCAACTTCAACTTTTTGTGCCCTTTTACAATTCTACGAAATGAACTATCAAAAGTGTGAGAGTTATCATCCCAACCCATATGGAACAATTTCCATCACAATTTTATGTACAAATATTTAATAAACATAAGATTGGTATAGACACCGAAACGATCGAGACAAATTTCTTTATAATAATGGGTCTTTCTATATTTCAATAAAACACAAAATAGTTCACAAGTTTCTCGAATTCTCAGCTTCTATAATATATGTTTGCCAACTGTTAGGGTTTGGGGACCTGGCTACGTGAAAGTACTGCTTTTTTTTTATGGACCACTACATATTGCGTTCTAAAGGACAAGTTTGTGAATAATATTTTATTTTTTAAAGAAAGATAAAAAAAGAAGTAATACTGATAAGATTCGAAAAGTGTATACAAGATATTATCTTTAATAAAAATATTTTAAAATAAGTTTGTATAATTTTTATTTATATGTAATTCATTTTGCTATCATTTTATCTGATATGAGTTTTCAAGGTTGGAAAATTTTCTAATATTCCATATATGTGGTCTATTTTTTAATTAATTTATAATTGTTGCATAATCTTTTATAGTGTAATGTCATATAATTGACAATAATTTATTATGACAACTCCTTTGTGATAGACATCAAAATTTATAAGTTTCACACGTACTTTGTGCTTGAGGTCATCAAATTTACTCTCTTTTACAACTATCAAAGTTTAAAGAGCTAAATTTCAAACGAAATAGCACATTCGTGACAGTGGCAATGGTTGACTTAATATTTTTTTCGCATTAATTTTACATTTGGTATCAGAGCAATGTTAAATACCTTTGTCTTGTTTTTTGAATCTATCATGGTTATCCTTTTGGATTCTCTTGTGTTTTTCCTGTGTTTGATATCAAACATAATATTATCGGCGTTAGAGGTGTCACCTTTGATGAGGTGACGCTAACCCACTGTTGGACTTTGCGGTTATGGATACAAAAGATCTCGCATCGCGGTCCTTCGAGGCTTTACCAGAATGACTATAGGAATTCGAGATTTGTTTTGTGTACTCATGTAATGCAAAACGTTGTCTCCTTCTTATGAATATAATATGACTAGTATTAATCATTACACATGATGGATTGATTCTAGAACTACAATCCATGTTTGTAATACCATATAGGGTATGCAAAACCTAATGAGACCAATGGAAAGTGAACATTGCATCTATTCAAGAAGCAAGATGAGTTCACATGTGAAAGCCATTGGAACATGCAATTTGGTTTTTAGCAGTGGTTTTATTTTGTATTTGGAAAGGTCTTTTGTGTTTCTAGTTTTGATAAAAACTTAATTTCCATTTTTGTGATTTACACATTTGGTTGTTTCTTTTAATTTTACGGAGTATAGTTTTACTTTGTTAAATAAATCGAATGTTGTTGATTTTTGTGAACCGTGTGATGATCATTCTTCAAAGTTTAGACAGTGAAAATTTCAAATGAAAAAACACATTAAAAGATTCTCATAAAAGTAATAATAGCTGAAGGTTAGTCTTTAATTTGTGTTCACATTAGTTTTACACTCGATCTATAAATAATTTGTAATAATCTGTTATTGTTTGACAATCAACACTTGTTGGGTATTGGGCTCCCTTCCTATGTGGAGAAAAGACCCAAAATTTGAGAAGCCCATGTCTCACTTAAACTTAGTGGAGATGAGGCTATAAAATAAAGAGAGAGGCAGAGCAATAGAGTCAGAATACACTGAAAGCCCTAACACATAAAGGGAGAGGTAGAGGGAAAATTCTGTTCACGTTTTTCATAGAGTTGTCGCAGTAAATTCGGCGCTGCGGATTCGTTCACCGTTGGATCGGGCTGAAATTTTTACAGTAGGTTCGGAACTCATTGCTCTTCATTCTGACCGGTCGGATCTTTGATACGAGGTCTGAGTTGGGAGATATTAATTTCGCACTGCAGCAGTGATTTGTAGAGGTTTTTCTCTCTTGTTCTTCTCTATTTGAAAGCTTTGTTGCTTTGTTATTTGGTTGGGTGTTGGCACTAATTTGTGCTATTGATTGAGACTCTTTTGTACTCTTGTTGATCATAGTGAAGCTATTTCTTTGGTCTGGACGACTCGTGGTTTTTACCCTTGATTTGAGGGGTTTTCCACGTTAAAAATCTTGGTGCCTTTATTTGTGCTTTTGGTGATTTATTATTGCTGCTCTTTGATTATTGCTCCTCATAGATTCTTGCAAGTTAGGGAAAATTATATTCGCTGCATTCTCTGGTATATTGTTTGTTGTTGTTTTCCCCATCAGAGTGGTATCAGAGCTCTTGGTTGGGGGCTATATTTACTTGCTTGAATGATGGAGGCAAATGCAAAGATGGTTGCTTTGAATGGTACAAATTATCATTTGTGGAAGGGCAAGATGAAAGATTTATTATTTGTCAAGAAATTGCATCTTCCGGTCTTTACTACACAGAAGCCAAATTCTATGTCTGAAGAAGAATGGGACTTTGAGCACCAACAGGTATGTGGTTTTATTCGGCTATATGTTGAAGATAATGTTTATAATCATATTGCTAATGAGACACATGCCAGAGCTTTGTGGGAGAAGATTGAGTCTTTGTATGCTTCTAAGTCGGGCAATAATAAATTGTATTTGTTAAATTGCTTGATGAATTTGAGGTACAGGGAGAATTCTTCTATTTCTGATCACTTAAATGAGTTTCAAGGGCTCCTAGATCAATTGTCAAGAATGGGCATAAAATTTGATGACGAAGTTATGGGATTATGGTTGCTTAATACTCTACCAGAGTCTTGGGAGGTATTTCGGGTTTCAATTACGAACTCTGCCTCGAATGGTGTTGTTTCTTTTCAGATGGCAAAGAGCGGTGCTCTTAATGAAGAGATGAGAAGGAAGGCACATGGTTCTTCATCTCAGTCTGAGATGCTTGTTACAGAAGCTAGGGGGAGAAGTCAGAAAAAGGAACATAAAGGTGGTAGAGAGAAGAGTAGGAGCAAGTCCAAGTCAAGATACAAGAATTTAGAGTGCCATTTTTGTCATAAAACTGGGCACATTCAGAAATACTGTTTTAAGTGGAAAAAGGAGAACAAAGACAAGAAGGGCAAACAGAGAGAGAATGACCATGATGATGATGATCGTGTCACTACTGCTACAGATGGTGATCTTGTTCTTCTTCGTGACTTTGAGTCCATCAATCTTGTATCTGATGAGAGCATGTGGATTATTGATAGTGGTGCTACACTGCATGTTACACCTAGGAAGGAGTTCTTCACATCTTACACTTCTGGTGATTTTGGAGTGTTGAAGATGGGTAATGATGGTGAGTCTAAAGTGATTGGTGTTGGTGATGTTTGCCTGCAAACCAACATGGGAGTGCAGTTGTTGCTTAAAGGAGTCAAACATGCTCCAGATGTTCGTTTTAATTTAATCTCTGTGCAGTTGCTTGATGATTGTGGTTATGACAATCACTTTGGTTCTAGTAAATGGAAGCTCACTAAAGGTAACTTGGTTATGGCCAGAGGGGAGAAACAATCTAAATTGTATTGGACTAAAGCTTTGGTTGCTAAAGACAGTGTGAATGCTATGTATATGGAGGCATCTTTGTGGCACCGGATGCTTGGTCATATAAGTGAGAAATGGCTTAACTGCTCAGCTAAAAAGGATGTGCTTATGGGATTGAGAAATGCAGAATTGGAGAAATGTTCTCATTGCATGGCTGGTAAACAAACCAGAGTATCTTTTAAGAAGCATCTACCCTCAAGGAAGTCAGAATTGCTTGAATTGGTGCATTCTGACGTTTGTGGCCCATTAAAGGTAAAGTCATTTAGTGGTGCACTTTACTTTGTTACTTTTATTGATGATTGTTCCAGGAAGCTATGAGTCTATGCTCTTCAGCGGAAAGGTCAAGTACTTGAAAAGTTCAAGGAATTTCATGCTATGGTTGAGAGGCAATCAGGCAAGAAGCTGAAATGCATCCGTAGTGATAATGGTGGTGAGTACCATGGACCTTTTGATGTTTATTGCAGGCAGCATGGTATTAGACACGAGAAGACTCCTCCTAAAACTCCTCAGTTGAATGGTCTAGCGGAGAGGATGAACAGGACCTTGGTTGAAAGGGTTACATGTATGCTTTCGGAAGCAAAGTTGCCTAAGCACTTTTGGGGAGAGGCATTGCTTGCAGCTGTGCATGTTATTAATCTCAGTCCCGCAGTTGCTTTGAATACTGAGGTGCCAGACAAAATTTGGTTTGGTAAGAATGTTAGATATGATCATTTGCGTGTCTTTGGTTGCAGGGCATTTGTTCATGTTCCTAAGGATGAAGATCCAAGTTAGATAAAAAGACAAGGCAATGTATCTTTATTGGCTATGGTGAGGATGAATTTAGCTACAGGTTTTATGATCCTGTTGAGAAGAAGCTCGTTAGAAGCCGTGATGTACAATTCATGGAAGACCAGACCATTAAAGACATTGATAAGGTGGAGAAGACCACACCCGAGAAAGACAGTAATCTCACTGATGGTAATCCGATGAGGTTGTCCGCTCACAATTTGGAGAATGTTGAAACGGAAGCTCAAGACAATGAGCAACATGGTGATGTTGATGATCAACAGTTTGGAAGTGGAGTAGAGGTTCCAATTGATGATGCTCAAGAGGAACATGATGATGATGACGATCTTGGTGATATACCTGAATCACCTCAAGTCCAACTCAGGAGGTCTAATAGACAGAAACAACCTTCTACAAGGTATTCCTGTGATGAGTACATAACCTTGACTGACGGTGGAGAACTTGAGTATTTTGAAAAGGCTTTGGATAGTGAAGAGAAGAAACAGTGGCTGGATGCAATGCAAGATGAGATGAAATCTTTGCATGATAATCACACTTCGACTTGGTGAAATTGCCTAAGGGCAAAAGGGCATTGGAAACTAGGTGGATTTTCAGGGTGAAACAAGATTCAAATTCTACGCTTCCAAGGTACAAGGCCAGATTAGTGGTGAAAGGTTTCAGACAGAAAAAAGGTGTTGATTTCAATGAGATTTTCTCACCTGTGGTGAAAATGTCATCCATCAGAACTGTGCTAAGTTTAGCTGCTACTCTTGATTTGGAGGTTGAGCAGATGGATGTGAAGACAACTTTCCTTCATGGTAATTTGGAGGAAGAGATATACATGAAGCAACCTGATGGTTTTCTTGTTGAAGGCAAGGAAGATTATGTGTGTAGGCTAAGGAAGAGCTAAGGAAGAGTCTATACGGTTTGAAGCAGGCTCCAAGGCAGTGGTATAAGAAGTTTGAGTCTTTTATGTGTGAGCAGGGTTACAAGAAGACTACTTCTGATCATTGTGTCTTTGTTAAAAGTTTTTCTAATGATGACTTTATTATCCTGTTATTATATGTTGATGACATGCTTATTGTTGGAAAAGATATTTCCAAAATTGACAGGTTAAAGAAGACACTTGGCGAGTCTTTTGCCATGAAAGACTTGGAAGCTGCTAAAAGGATTCTTGGCATACATATCTCACGTGATAGGAGAGAAAAGAAGATTTATTTATCACAAGAGCAATACATTAGGAAGGTGTTACAAAGATTCCATATGGAAAATGCTAAAGCTGTGAGTACTCCTCTTGCTACTCATTTTAAACTGAGTGTTAAACAGAGTCCTTCAAATGAAGTTGAGAAGACCAATATGAATAGAGTTCCTTATGCATCTGCGGTGGGCAGTTTGATGTATGCGATGGTGTGTACAAGACCAGATATTGCACATGTTGTTGGTACAGTTAGTCGATTTTTGTCAAACCCAGGTAGAGAGCATTGGAATGCTGTGAAATGGATTTTGAGGTATCTTCATGGTACAGTTGATATGAAGCTTTGTTTTGGAGGTGATAAACCTACTTTGATGGGTTACTCAGACTCAGATATGACTGGGGATATTGATTCCAGAAAGTCCACTTCGGGCTATTTGATAAAGTTTGCAGGGGGAGCTGTGGCTTGGCAATCAAGACTACAGAGGTGTGTAGCGTTGTCTACTACAGAGGCAGAGTTCATTGCTATTACTGAAGCATGCAAGGAGTTGTTATGGTTGAAGAAATTCTTGCAGGAGCTTGGTTTTAGGCAAGATAACTATTCATTGTTCGTTGATAGCCAAAGTGCTATCCATCTTGGTAAGAATCTAACTTTTCATTCTAGATCCAAACATATTGATGTGAGGTATCATTGGATACGTGATGCTTTGGATGCTAAGTTGTTGGAGTTGAAAAAGGTTCATACAGATGATAATGCTGCTGATATGATGACTAAAGCATTGCCAAGAGGAAAGTTTGAAGTTTGTTGTGAGATCGCCGGTTTGGCAGTTATCTCCACATAGTTGTGAGGGGGAGATTTGTTGGGTATTGGGCTCCCTTCCTATGTGGAGAAAAGGCCCAAAATTTGAGAAACTCATGTCTCACTTAAACCTAGTGGAGAGGAGGCTATAAAATAAAGAGAGAGGCAGAACAATAGAGTCAGAATACACTGAAAGCCCTAACACATAGAGGGAGAGGTAGAGGGAAAATTTTGTTCACGTTTTTCATAGAGCTGTCGCAGTAAATTCGGCGCTGCGGATTCGTTCACCGTTGGATCGGGCTGAAATTTTTACAGCAGGTTCGGAACTCATTGCTCTTCATTCTAACCGGTCGGATCTTTGATACAAGGTCTGAGTAGGGAGATATTAATTTCGCACTGCAGCAGTGATTTGTAGAGGTTTTTCTCTCTTGTTCTTCTCTATTTGAAAACTTTGTTGCTTTGTTATTTGGTTGGGTGTTGGCACTAATTTGTGCTATTGATTGAGACTCTTTTGTACTCTTGTTGATCATAGTGAAGCTATTTCTTTTGTCTGGACGACTCGTGGTTTTTACCCTTGATTTGAGGGGTTTTCCACGTTAAAAATCTTGGTGCCTTTATTTGTGCTTTTGGTGATTTATTATTGCTGCTCTTTGATTATTGCTCCTCATAGATTCTTGCAAGTTAGGAAAAATTATATCCGCTGCATTCTCTGGTATATTGTTTGTTGTTGTTTTCCCCATCAACACTTTAACACTCACCTTATTTTGTTCCTCTACAACCAAATAGATTTCCTGAAATGGAAAATATTTTATAAAAAAAATTCACAAAATTTTAGGTTTATTATTTTCGTTTAAGATAATTATTAAGATATTCTTTATTAAAAAATTTAACACCAATCTATCATGAATAAGTTTATATAAAAAATTAAATTGTGTCATATTTATATAAAATTGTAGAGCCAATAATGATTATGTCATTTGACTCCTCACCCTCTAAATACAAAGCATACATGTCTCCTTCTATAAAATTATGATATTATCAACTTTTCAATAACTACAAAAATCACTTGTGTTGTATTTAGCTGAATTTGAATTAATGTAATTACTGATTTTGATTCTAAATGTCAACATCACATTAGAATTATAGAGATGAAAAATTGCGAATCAAGTTACAACCATAGCCCTCCATAGAAAATGATGTACCTTCCTATTAACAAGTTTTAAAAAATAACACTTTATATTCCACCATTAAAAAAACTCATATTTCTTGTTAATCTTATTTTTTAATTTTTTTAGAAAATATTTATTAATTTTGATATAAAAAAAATTGAAAGAAATTGTTGTCAACTTTTTTGTAAAATATTTTGTATAACACACTTTTCACAACAAATTTTGTAAAAAATACTTACAAATTTTATAATTTTGTAGAAAATAATTACTCATGAACAAATTATCCGCTAATTAAAATTCTTAAAAAAAATAACAGAAAAAAAATATTTTCTTTCAAATTTCTTGTAAAAACAATTTCATGTAATATAATAATATTTAATAGTGTTCGTAGCACACTCATCGATGGAATTCTGGATCTGTCAACATTTGTATCATTTTCTTTTCTGGAAAATATAGTTTAACAAATTATTTTTTTAAGAAATTATTTTGTATTAGATTTAGCTGCTGAAAAAGTGTAAGGAAATTTAAGCACGCACACGTATAATTACATTTTTTAATATATATTTTTATTGCTTAATAGAACCAAATTTATATCATTATTTTATGTAAGAAACTATGATGTTGACACATTGCTCATCATATCATAATATAGTGTGTTACTTGCACATGTCCCTTTTTCGTACTCTTTTTGAAATTTTGTTCCTAATCTTTTATAAGTTCAACAAGTTTTTACATTCGGGGTGTGTTCTTTTCGAGGATAGATTTGGAAGAGAATATGAAGATAGATTTATGTGAATTTGAATGGATGAATTTGTACAATTTTTTTAGTGAAGTTAGAGGGTAAAATGAATGGAGATAAATTTTATGAAAATTAGTGAGAGATTTAATTAATGTGATAGATAAAATAAATTGTAAAAATTAATAAAATTAGAAAGTTACCAAAATACCTTTGATGGAAAAAGAGAATGATTTTGTAATTTGATGTTATAAAAATAATTACAAATAATTAATACGAATTAAAAAAAATATTAAAATTATATGAAATTTTAAAATAAAA
This sequence comes from Vigna unguiculata, assembly GCF_037176805.1. Lineage (NCBI taxonomy): Eukaryota > Viridiplantae > Streptophyta > Magnoliopsida > Fabales > Fabaceae > Vigna > Vigna unguiculata. The sequence goes on along the minus strand of NC_140794.1, from coordinate 45,531,995 downwards.
AAAATTAAATTTTTATGAATGTAAAAAAAGTTATACAATTAAATTTTTAAAAAAAAAGTTATACAATTAAATTTTAAACAAAGTTATACAAAAAAAGTAAAAAAAAAAAAACAACACACTCACGACATTGATTACCAGTATCACTCTTCCTTTTGCACCGGCACTGGTTACGTAACCAGTGCCACACACTGCACTGCACCGGTCACCGGTGCACATCTCCCTTCAATCAGCCTTCCTCCACCACATCTACCATCTTCCTCCCCTACACGACTCACCACGTCTACCATATTCCTCCCCCACCATAACCCATGTGTCTTCCTGCACTCACAAACCCACACCACATACCAACATCGATGCATTCACTCCTGCAAAATACAATTACAGAACACCACTACACCGATGCTTCAATTCACACACATAGGGAAGCTGGTTCACATGCATGTTTAAAATAAGGGTTACTTTCGTAAAGTTACCCATATACACTCAATTTAGCTCACTTTTGCATGGATGTAATAAACTCTCAATTCCGCAAATCCGCACCCAAATATTCGGAAAAGAACACAAACTTATAGTTTCTCTAAGCAAGTCAATGATAGGTTCAATCAAGTTCTCTGACGTATAGTTTGTCTGAACATGTCAATGATGGTGCAATTATAGTTTTTTATGTATTATAATTTTAGAAGAAAATAATCTTCATTTTTGTACATTGATAAGAATTATACGAGTATATTAAAAAAATGGGCTTTAATTAATTCCCCATCTTAAAAAATTTTAATTATTTGGATGGTATCCAATATGGTAAATGTGTGTTAATTTGTTACCCGTTTTTAAAAAAATGTCAATTATATCCCAATTTTTGAAAAAGTACTTCAATTAGGTTCCTTTCAGACAAAAGTTACTAACACTGTTAACGAAGTGCCATGTGTCCGTATGTGATTTTTTTATTATTTTTTTTTCTAAAAAAAATTGTCACGTGTCATGTCCCTAATGTGACACGTGACATTGTAAATGCCACGTGGCGGGCCAATGCCACTTGTCAGTGTTACTATCAAATGTCATCATTGTCTTGATCTCAATTTAGTCCTCATTTATGTCTCATTGATTCCATTTAGTCCATACTTATGAGTCTCTCATTTAGTTTTGACCTAATTTTCTTTAATCCATTTTTTATAAGATTAAAACTAGTTAAGTATAAACAATTTTACAAAAATTAAGTACTGATATTTATATTAAAATTTAATTGTAAAAGTCATTTTATTGAGTCATTTTTAATAAAAAAATATATTAGTATAACATTCATGCAAATAAAAAATTTGATTTAAAATTAGTGAGAGACAATATTGTTCTATTTTGAAAAAAAAATTAATAATTAACAAAACATGAGTTATTAATATATAATAATGTGTAATGTGTTAAAAAGTCATTTTTATTAAAAGAAATATTAGTATAGTATACAAATAATAATTTTCGTTCGAGATTGGAGAGAAACAATGTAAATATCAGTACTTAATTTTGTAAAAATATTTATACTTAATTAGTTTTGATTTTATAAAAAAATAGATTAAAAAAATATTTTAGTTATTAAAAAAATTGGGACAAGACTGAATCCGAGACAAATAAGTAAAGACTAAATTGAAATTAACACAATGACACTTGATAGTGACATTGCCATGTGACACTGACAATGTCACGACTCACGTGTCACATTAAGAACCTAACACGTGACAATTTTTTTTTGTGAAAAAAAAATAAAAAAAACCACATACTGACATGTGACACACTATTACCAGCATTAATAATTTTTGTTTGAAAGAAACATAATTGAAATACTTTTTCAAAAATTAGGATTTCAAAAGTTGGAATGTAATTGACACTTTTTTAAAAGTAAGTACAAGATTGACACACTTTTACCAAAACTAATACTTTCCGAGCAATTAAAAAAAAAAGAAGAAAATTTAACATTAATTTGTAAAGATGATGACAATTCTTAATTAACTAAACATTCTTTAGTTTGTAGCTATGTGACTAAGATTTCGTAAGTTTTATTTTTTATTCTTTTAACAATGGGCCTCTCATCCATTTCAAAGAATCTTTGCATTTTATTGGATCTTGTTTAGTATCTATCAGAACCTTCAGCATTAGATACATAGTTTTATCTCTGATTGTTACATTCATATAATCTTCAACGAACGTGAATAATTATAAGATATTTTTTAAGCAAATGTTTAATTCTTCGTGAGGTTAAATAAATTTTTGATCTTTTAACTTCTAATAAAATTAAAAATTAATCATTTTCTTAAAATATTGATTCAATTTAATCTTTTAATATTTAAAAATGTTTGGATTTAATCATAAGGATTAAATAGGACCATTGAACCAAAATTTTGACGAGAGAAAATTAAGATAAAAAACATGATTAACCTATTTTTCATGCATGCATGGAATTATATCCACGTGTTTTAGATAGACTATTAGTATGTAGGTTCAAAATATGTAATGTTACTAATCTAAACATTGTTGTTTTTGGGTGGAGGATAAAAATATTGAAAACTGACCAGTGAAGAAAAAGATAAAAAAAAAAAAAAATTATTGATAAAAGCACGGTGGAGCACCAAGTCTCGGCGTTAGGTTTTCGTATTGCTCAATAATCTTCTTCAATAAGAAATCTTTCTTTTTCATTTCAAATTGTTTCATTTTAAAAATAATTTTTTTGCATGAATTTTTTTAAAGTTATTGATTTTTAATTTTCTTATTTTTATTAAGCATTTCCATTATTATTAAATACATAACAAAATAGTATTGTTCAAAAAGTTATTTCTCATTTAATTTATTCTTTTGTTGATATAAGTTATTGTTACAATTACTTTTTGTTGACATTGCCTAGAATTGTCTCTTCAATTTGAATTCTTTCGTTGACTTCTTGATTTGTGCTTGCGAAAAATATCTTTAGTGGATAATTATCAAACCAATCCTAGTTTAGGGATACCAAAACTTTTCTCATTTGACCTTAAAAAGATGAAACTAACCAAATTTGGAAGAAAAAAAAAATCAAAAGAGTCATCAGTCGAAAAAATATAACTGGAATCGTTGAAAAATAATTTCGTGTCGGATGGAGAAAATCTTGATCAAAGGCATTGAAAAATAACTTTTGTCTTGACCTAATTGATTGTTTTACATTGTTTTCCATATAGTTGATCTTATCCATTTTGTTGTATCTATGACTTTGATAGTTAGAGCAAATTTCGGTACTCTATCAATTAATTTTTCCTTTTGATGAAGCCGACCTACAAGACTTCTGAAATTGAAAAACTTAGAACTTTTTCTCAGTTTGTTCATAATGGTTTGTTTTTCATTTGACAGGTTTAAAGAAATCAGAAATAAGCATTTTGTTGGTAATAGGGATTATGATAGTGAGATTCATAATTTCTCCTATCATATTCATTATATCAGTTTGTTCTTTTGCTTCAATATGCGCTTCCACACCATTTCTCCAACTCTATAACTTTTATTGCCTCTTGCTCTATTATGTCTTTTTCTTAACGGTTTCTGTACATTTTCAATGTATTTTAAAGATATAATGAAAGACCTACACCAAAAACTCGAGAGACTTTGGACTAACTACATTGTTTTATTATAATTTTTTTCCTAAATATGATATGACCCTTTTGATAACTCTTGGATTTGAATGTTAGGAATAAAAAAATAGTTAAGAGAAAAAAGGATTAATTTCACTAAATTTATTTAATTATATGTTAGCTTAAATTAATCATCAATAAAGTGGATAAGTGTTAAAATTGAACTTTAAATTTGATTTTATAAAATTAACTTTTATTTTTCTTTTCAACAATAAAGAATAATTGAGTAAAGGGGTACTTAGATACTCCAACAATTTTACAAACTTATAAAAATTATAAATATACACGATGCTTGTTTGACATGTTTAATGCATAAAATAGAAAGAAAAAAAATGTTCATCGCTTTATTACTACTTACATTTCTCTTACAGATAAAAGAAATATGTCAGACCTACCTTTGCACCTGTATTGATGTAGTGTTCGCATGAGTGGATTTATCATTTGGAGCGACAGATTCTAAGTTTCATTCGTATTCCAATTCCAAGATTTGAAAGTGAATGCACAACCAAAAAAATACAACATCTCAAGATATTTTTAACATAATAAATAATAAGTAAATATTTAATTTTTTCTCATACAAAATAATTTGTATTAATTATTTATTCTTTTTTATTAATTTTTTATTACAATTTTTTTAATTATTATTTCTAACTCATACAAAAATTATTTTATATTATTTTACCATCAAGGTAATTTTAGAATCTTTATATTTTATCTATTAGTCTCATTACTCAAACTTTCATAAAATTTACCTCAAATTCACTCACTTTCATCTCAAAGTTCCTTCAAAGAAACACAATAAATTCATTCATTCAAATACATATACTTATTACAGAAACAATTATTATAATAAAATTGTTTGTATATTAGTTACTAACAAAATTTCTTCTAAAATATCACCCTTGTGTCTCTTTTCTCAACTATTCTTCCCCTTTGGATCCTTCTTTACCTTCAACATACAAAATTTATGTATTAGATTAGACTTGAGCACCATTCCACAACATATCCTCTATATATATATATATATATATATATATATATATATATATATATATATATATCTTAGCTTCTTCTCCTATGGGGTCCTACTTTATAGTTCCTTATAGTCCTATGCCTATGTAATGTAGTATTTGCAAGTTCTTGTTCCAATTCAATAATTTGGCTTCTTTCCCGCTCTAATCATTCTCTTTTCCATGCTAATGTTTACTTCCATATTTTACAACTCCAAGAACCCATCTCAATCACTGTGTTATGCTCACTTATGAGTTATTATATAGTCTAGGATATTTCTCTACGTAGTCACTTATCATTCTAAAATGGAAAATAATGTTTTGACAAATTTTTTTTTGATAAAGTTGACAAAGTTACTATAAATGGAATTAAAATAGATTATTATTTTATTTTTTAACCAAAATAAAATAATAAAATAATACTTTTTTACTTAAATTGGTAATTTGTCAAAAACTTTGTTAAAAAACTTTGTTAACCAATCACTTCTCTTCCAAAATATAACTTTTTGACCTATTTATATTTAATTATATATTATAATTTAGTTTTACCTTTAAACAATATTGATTATGAACTTTTCAAAAGTAAATGCATGACGCACCGAAACCCACTAAAATTAGGAATGAAATTACACAGTGAAGTCAAGAAAAGAGAAAAAAAGCTTCACTAAACTTTCATTTAGGACGCATATGTATATTATACTGACTAAAGTGTATCAATTAGTGGATTTGAATGGTTGGTATTGATGAAGTTATCGGTTTTAAGTTGGTGCAAAAGTTTAGATGTAAATGTGTTATTGGTTTGTGTGAAAGGATTGTTTGTCGATAATCTCAACTTGGTATAGGTAGTTTGGTCCAGATGGTAGGTGTTGGCAATGGCTGGTCGGCACGGTCCCAAACTTTTTGATTTTTTTTTTTAAATTATATGGATTTCTTTTTTTTAATTATATACATTTTTTAATTTTTTAAATTACATATCTTTTTAAATGAGGTAATATATTAAAAAATTAATAAAAATTAAATTATATAATTTTTATATTTTATAAAATAGAATATTTAATGTTAACAAATAATAAAACATGAAATATAATAAAAAAGCACTATTAAGATAATTTTTATTTAAAAAAAAATCAAATAAAAATTCATTATTTCTCTCTTTATTTTTTATATATACTTTTCTATTCTTAAAGCATAAAAGAAAGATAATTTCTCTTAGATGACAACGTTGGTCTGGCATGAATAGTGCCTACCCGCAATTCGGCCCGTAAAAAAAATTCATCTGTTACCAATGGCGGAACTTGGAAAAAAAATTTAAGGGAGCCAAATTAGATTTTTTTAAATTTATTATATGCAACTATGACAGTTTTAGATAGTTGTTTTTTGTAATTTTTAATTTTTGGATTCTTATGAAATTTTTTAAGTATGATTGATGTACATGAATAAATCTTCTTCTTAAAAAAAATTAATTATTTTACTCTTTATCATAATTTTTCTAATATAAATTACTATCTCTCACCTGTTTAGAAAAATATGAATTTGTCACCACCTAATACATAGTAGACAAATTTATCACATGTAAAAGAAAAACATATACTTAAAAGAAAGTACAAAATAAACCAATTTAAAAAAATAAATTAATTGATCTGAAATATTCTTTAACTTATCAAGTTTACTATGTTACATATTTATTTAAAAAAGAGAGAGATAGAGATACAAAATAAAAAAATAAAATAAAAAGAGAAAATATGTATGATATTTAAAAAAAAAAACTTAAAAATTAATATAAATAATATATAAATAAATAATATAATAATATATATAAATAATTTAAATATATATATATATATATAATAAATTAAATATAAAAAAAAATTGGGGGAGCCGTGGCTCCCCTATGTCACGTCCAAGGTCCGCTCCTATCTGTTATCCATCAGTTTACTTGTTTAAAAAATACTCGTCAATTTTTTTGAAATTCGCAAGTACCCGTGGATATCCACATATCCACGGGTACCTGTAGATACCTGTATATTCGCGGGTACACGTAAATATTTACATATCCTCAAATATTTAAAAAATATATATTATAAAATTTTTAAATAAAATTTCAATAAAATTATAAAAAAATATAAATTAAATCAAATATAAAATAATTTTTAATTTTCATTAAATTTAACCTAATAAAATATAAAAATTATTTTAATTTTAATTAAATTTAACTTAATAAAGTATAAATTAAATTTTAATTTTAATTTTTTACAAGTAATAGGTACCCGTGAGTACGGGTTGTATAATACCCGCATCTAACCCGTTTATAAGCGGGTATTAAAATATCCACTATCCACGGATATTTTATTCACAGATACCCACGGGTATAAATATTTTTGTCATCCCTACTCTTTTCTCATTTAGTAATGAAATATTTGTTTAAAATCTAACATTATCTTTTATCTTATAACCCTTTTATATATTTACTATTTATGAATATAACAAAACAAGTAATGTGTTATGTAATTTTTCATAGATAGTTTTTAATTGTGACTTAATTATTATTGTTTTTTAGTAATTATGTTTTTCCATTTTTTTATTAGATTATGATAAATTATTTTTTAGTGTTAAACTTATTTTTTAAATAAGTATATTGATGAAACACAAAAGAATAAATTAATTTATTTTTTAAATTGGCAGAAAAGAAAGTACAAATGAAAATGAAAAGAAGATAATGTAATTGCTGATTACTCAATAATAAAACGAAAATTTGTGATGATTTTTGAATTGATTTATGCATATTAATAATATAGAAGATAAATATATTTGCATGTGATTATTTACGTTGAGAAAATAAAAAATAAAAATTTTAGTTATATTCAATTATTTAATAAGTTAGATAATATGACAAAACGACAAGTAATTCTTTAGATATTATATGTATTTTTTTTATAATTATTTCTGTACTAAATTATATATATTTTTTATTAAATTGATTACAGTATTATTAAGTATAAAATTTTGAAAATATTATTTTCACTTTCAAAATATTTTTAAAAAATCCGTCGGTCGGTGATGGTGAGAGTGAATGTTCTGTTTGCTGATATGGACGTATTCCATTGCTGCATTTACTCTCACCTTCTGCTACACTTTCTTCAGATCTTACACTCACAAAACGGGATCGTGCATGAGATCGTTTTGTTTTAAAGTCTTGTAAAATATTTTTTGTAATTATTGTATAGCAATTTGATAGTATAATGATTTTTCATTTTCTTTTGTGTTTCATTTTTTATTTTTATCCATCTATCTATTTATTATTTCACTTTTGTAAATATTTTATTTCGATAAGATAATTAAAATTTATTTTTTAATAAAGAATTTGAATTACCATTAAATATAAAAATATTAAAAAAATTATCACTAAATAACACTAGTGCTGAAAAATAATTCATGTATCCACATAAAAGTAGCTACTACAGATCTCAAGAATCATATTTTAATTGGCGTTCACTAACACTAATTAAGAAAACTACAGATTTCAACAAGCAAACTTTAATTGACATTCACCAGCTAAGAAATTCTGACAAACGTCAACCGATAATTAATAATGATTTGCATCTGATAAATAAATAGTTTTAATAATATCAATTGAAAATAATTTACATCATAGTCTTGAATAATATCAAATTTTGACTTACATGGTTCTAATAATTTATGTCAATAAAAAAAGGTCCATACTCTAAAAATAAAATAAAATAATTTTCTTTGTATTGGTTAAGAAATCTTAACCTAAGGTCTTTATTTTTACCTCTTAATTTGAAAATACTTTACTTTTAATCCTCAAATATAGTTAACATTTAATAATAGTTATAAATAGCCACAAAGTGCATTTAATGATAAAATTTATTAATAAAATAAGATTATTTTTTAATCATTTAATACTGTGCTAATTTTTAAACTTTGTTTGATATTTTTTTAATGATTAAATAAATAACTACAATTTTCGGGAAAAATGCATATATGCATACCCATATGTAAAAAATGTATAGAGATTTTCTTAAAAAGTTTTCGTTAGCACAATTTGAATAATACTTTTGTCCTCAAATTTTTATTTTTTTCCTCTCGAATAACGCTTCAAGCAATAAAATTATTTAAGCAGTTCTTACTACCTAAAACAATAAAATTATTTTTCAAAATTTTCTAAATTGATGGATTTCAATAAAATTATTTTTCAAAATTTTCTAAATTGATGGATTTCAATAAAATTTGTGAGTAAACATGATTTATAATACTTTTAAATAGTTTCAATAGTTTGGTTTCTTTAAAGATCTGCTTTTAAAAAAACATGTTAAACATCACACTAGTGGTAATTTATTACATGTTTGTATTTCAGTTACATTTAACCTAATTGAAGTTTTTTTTTTCATAAACAACAGTTTGAGAAAATGTTTTTTTAGAAAAAATTTCAGATAAGTTAAAAAGCTAACTGTAATACAAACACAAGTTTTTAGAATTAGAATTTTGTTACATGAATTGATTGATTGAAACTTTTCATATAAATAGTAAACTGTCAATTTCCTTTTTCTTTTTTCAAAACAGCACGGTGTACGGTGTAACTTTTATTTACTGATGATGTTAGAAAAATGAAAATCTAAACATGTTTTTGATGTTTCAGTTAAAAAAATAAATATGTTGATGCAAAATCATATTAAAAATTCGTTTCTTGAAAACCAACTACCACAATAAAAACTTCCTATCTAACCAAGTAAAAGCTATAATTAGAGATGTCAGGCCGCTACGATACAGGTACTAGCTCTTGCCTATATTATTCACCAGATAAATATTCACTTTGTATTCTTATTAATATTTATGTGAATATTTATTACACGAATATCTGTATAATTTTTTAATATTTATGAATATATACAAGTATTTACAATAAAAATAAAATAAATATTTAACATCATATTTTAATTTTAAATTTAAATAAAATATTATATATAACCTTCGTAAATTTCAAAAAAAGTTTAAATAAAAAATTTTGCTCGATAGTATCATCAATGATTGTGGTATTAGAATAAGACACCAAAACCTAACGTTCTTCCAAAAAAATTGTACCCTACTATTTTTTATCCATGAATATCTATCATTTTTGTGAAGGTTTTCTCTAAAAAAAAATAAAAATAAAATTAGAGGTTAATATTTTATATCATTTATTCAGGCATAATGTAGATATATATAATACGAAAAATTATTCATGTAATATTGTGGCAGATAAAAATTAAATTTTGATAACTTTATATTAAAATTAAGCACTAAAATTAAATTAAAATTTCAAAATTATTAGTTAATATGTACGTGATGCATCTCACATTTAACATTGCGTTCTCTATATTTTTGTCAGGAAAGTTGAAGCAAGTACCGTTTTCACGTGACATGTTATCGAAGAAAGAAGAGTTTTATAAAGAAGAAGAAAATCTACTTCATTGCGTCAGATGGATTCTGGTTCACCTTCATCCAATATCATACACTCATCACCAAATTTGGCATTACATTTATTTTATTTAAATACTTTCTCCGTATTCTCTTATTATTATTATTATTATTATTATTATTATTATTATTATTATTAATATGTAGTTAATATTATTCAATTCACTTTTCAAACTAAAGAAAATAATTTGCCACATCCTCGGATGAAACATAATCAAGCATTTGCGAAAGTCAAACCCACAATTAACGGGGCACTGACTTTGACTAAGGGCGTTCGGTTTTATAATTTGAATCTTTATTTTGAAACAACTGTCTAAAATTAATCATGTTCGTAAATTATGTATTTTTATTATTAGCAAATTTTAGTAAGACCACAAAATTATAGATAAAAAACACTGATTAAAATACTACATTTAACCCAGGGTCTAACGAGTTGATAATATAAAAGTTCTGACCATAATATTACATCAAATTAAAAATTATAAAAACTCTCTTTTCCTTAATCTCGTAAAACAAACCCTTAAGAGTTAAACTAAATTGATCTAGTGCAAATGAACATTTTTATACATGAGAATAAAGGTATGCCTCTTTTAATTATGATATGATGGTGTTGGCTTTTCTTTAAACATGTTAATGTTGTCATTACCACCATGCTTAATTGCACCACCAAATATCTAGAAGAAAAATAAAATATTCTCCCACGTGTAAATTAATAAGAATTTTAAGGTATAACATAACATTAAGTACCTATTTCTTTTGTTTCTATTTATAAGATTAAATAATGGAAACTATATTATATGGTTGTTAACCAGTAATTGAATACGTGGTTTCTTAATCGCCACCATTTGACTCATTTTAATAGAATCATTATCATTCTGTTTTAGTATCCATGATTATATATTTAATTCGAGTCTATCGAGGTTATTAGAACATATAATAAATTAAGTTTCACTTTAATTACTAATTGCATGTTATTCCACCTCAAGTTGCTTCAGATCGATGTTAGATCTCTTATTTTAATGAAAAGGGTTTCACGAAAGTGGTAGCTAACACCTTTTGGGGCCACTTCTAAACATCTTATTTAGTAATTAATGTAATGCTGACCCATAACAATTTAATATCATGTGTATTTGTTTCGTTGGTTTCACGTGAAGTAGAGATCAAATCGGTTATGATATTTTTCGAATTCTTTTATGCAGTGCGTGTGTAGTGACTAACAAGAGTAGTAGAGTTGCTCCTCCAAATTCCACGTTCATTAACGCGTTCGGTCATTTTCAAGGTCTTCATGTCCTACGAGGATGGGACAAATTATTATTTTTTATTCAATGCTCGTTTTTTCTGTGACTTTTCCTATAGGTATTATTATGAATTTTGAGAGTGACGCTTGTTCGGTTTTTGTATTTTTTCTTCAGATACATATTTTCTTTGATTTTAGGATTGGCGAAGGTTGTTTGAAGATTTGGTATAATGGGGTTTCTTCAGCTACTTTCTGTAGCTTCTTTCCCGGTTATCAAAGTGTTACTGGTGACTGCAGTTGGCTTGTTTCTTGCACTGGATGACATATCGATATTGGGAGAAGATGCAAGGAAGAAAGTGAATCAGGTTATACAAATATCGTTTTTGTTTTGTTTTGGCTTTCTCGCTTTTGCAGATTATTGAAAACGGTTCTGCTTCTGTGACAGCTTGTGTTTTATGTGTTTAATCCATCACTGGTGGCTACCAATCTGGCCAAAACGATTACCTTGGAGAGTGTTGTTCAGTTGTGAGTATTGATTTGTAATGCTATGTGTGGAGGAGAAGCTTGAATCCTGTAATTAGTGCTTTTCTGACTTTTTGTTGTTGTGGTTTAGGTGGTTCATGCCGTTCAATATTCTTATCACATTCATGTTAGGATCGACCTTAGGATGGATTTTGATTAAGATTACAAGGCCTCCCCAACAATTGGAAGGTCTAATCCTGGGTTGCTGTTCTGCTGGTATACACTTTTCTCAGCCCAAGTAAATGAATGCAGCAAACCACACATGTAATCTTACTTCTGCATAACTTAGTTGGGACAAACTTTGAATTCCGTAAGATTTAAGTGCGACCTGCAATATCTTTTTTTCATAAATTGAAAAATTTTAACATGTGCTGTGGGACCCTTTTGTCTCTCTGTCCTTCTTGCACCATCCTGCAAATGAAGAGGATCCACCTCCATTCTCAAGTCATGACGATGAAAACTCTGCTTTACAGTCTCTGTCTAGCTTACTTCCTCGAATCAAACTTGTCACCTGCAGATTTGAATTGATTCGGCACTTTTGTCCTGTGTCATAACTCTTGGCTTTCTCTTTACTTTTCTGCAGATTCTAAAATATGAAAAAGAATAAAAGGAATTGCCATCCAATGAAACAACGATGTTAATATGAGCTTTATGCCACCCAAAATTCTGACTGATGAGAGTCATGTGCTTACTGTACCCCAAAATGTTTTACTTAAACTAAGAAATATCTTTCACCAGTGGAGTCCTGATGCACCATTCTCTGCCTTATGCATCTATGCTTATTGTTTATAATTTTAATAATGTGTTAAATCTATGCACCATTCTCTGCCTAATGCATCTATGCTAGAGCTCATTTTCCAGACTAATATGAACAGGAAATTTGGGGAACTTGCCTATTATCATTATTCCTGCTATGTGTAGAGAGAGTGGTAGTCCTTTTGGAGACTCTGATGTTTGCTATCAGTATGGGATGGCTTATGCTTCACTTTCCATGGCGGTATGCATAATGTTAATTTTAAATTGTCAATTGTTGATATAGTTAGCACTTATCCAAGAAAATTATTAACTTATTGGAGTTCATTTGGAAACCTCAGATTGGAGCAGTTTATATATGGTCATATGTTTACAACATAATGAGGATTTCCTCAAGTAGGATACGAAGAGAAGACCCTTCAAGTAATGACAACGTCATATTGAAGGCTTCAGGGGAAGCATCAGAGTCACATCCACATCATTTTTCCCAAACACTTAATCCTACAAAAGACACTATGGATGATGCATATACCTTACTGCTTCCTGAAGAAGAATCAGAAGAGAAAGTGAGGCTTGTTACAAAATTCCCTTTTCAAAAGATAGCTATTTAGTGATTAAAATTTCCGGATAATTGCCCTTCACAATATTGGTTCAACGACATTTTAAAAAGTTGAGAACAAATGAGTAACTGGCATATGTTAAATACTCTGGAGAATATTAGCACTAACATCCTCTCTAATGTAGTATTTCCATTAGGATAATTTTATGCAAGTCCTAACAAAGAATCCAGCCACACTCTTCAAAACAAAAATGTCAAAACATTTGATAGTTAGCATTCTTCAAATTGAAGCATGGCAACAGAATTAACCCTTCAAGTATCTCTACTCTATTAACATAACTGTATGCAACTTAAACTGAATTGAATTCATAATATATAACATGAGTTCAATTTATTTACTTTTACAGGTCTCATGATTGATCTTCTTCTGATACAAAAATTTGCTGTCAATCCATGACGCATATACATATACAACCCCTTGATTCTAAGGTGTTTTTTGCAGGTTTCAATCTCAAGTAAAATTAAGAACTGCGTTGGGGTGATTTCAAGCAACTTAAATTTCAAAGCTGTGTTTGCGCCATCAACCACCGGAGCTGTATGATTCAGGGTTCATGTCCTTGGAAACAACTTGCTATCATGTTTTCCCTGTTTACTATTTACTGCATATACTCATTAAGATATATTTTAATAATGTGAGATCTATGGATGCATGAATTGGTTTGATGCATTCGGACATTTTACATTGTTAAAATTGAAGAGGTCTAATGGATCTAGACTACAGTAGCTTTATACTATTTGGTAAATCTTTTGTTTGTTTTTTTATTGTTACAGATTATTGGATTTGTGATTGGTATAACCTCCCCAGTACGTCATTTAATTATAGGTAGGGGTGCTCCGCTTCATGTGGTAGAAGAATCCACTTCCATGTTGGGGTACACATCTCAGAACTTTACTTCTTTACATTTTCAGTTGAAAAAGATAAAATCTAACCAAAATCTGTGAACTTAATTCAACTACAAATTTGTTATTGTTTTAAATAATAGCTAACCACTTCTTTATTATATATCTCAAGTATTTGAAACCTCAACAAATTTGCTGGTCAAAAGTTTCGCGTGCTAATTTCTATGATATTACAATAATTTAATAATAATAATAATAATAATAATAATAATTTATAACAATGATGATTTATTATTATAATATTGTATATAATTCTTTATCAATTTTATGCTTTATTAATATATCCCATTTTATTATAAATATTATTATTTTTATTTCTTTGTAAATATATTTCTTTTAAAATCTAATAATATTTTTTGTTTTAGTAATCATAATAAAAATTTGTACTGTTTTGCCTGTGTGTAAGGTAAGGTGTTATAATTAGTGTCGTGTGGGGGTATCGGTGTTCCTTGTTTGGTCTTCAATTAAGAAAATTATACTTTCATTTTTATTTTTTTTATTTCAGTTATTTACTCTCTAACGTGATTTAGTGTAAACTATAATTTGTTTTAAAATAAAATAATAAATAATGATACATTAATTAATGACTTACACTTATACTAAACTATGTAAAAGATGAGAATGAAACTATGTAAAAGATGAGAATGAAAGTAAAAAGAATAGAAGTCATCCCTACTCTGGCTCTTATAATTAATTTCATTGTCCTTCGATTAAACCTACACAATAATTAAACCCCCACACAACTAACTTTCATTTATCTGTAGTGAGGCAGCCATCCCTACTCTGACTCTTATAATGGGGGCAAACCTACTTAAAGGTGAGACTTTATGCTTTATTAACTCTAGTTTTTAATGTGAACAAGTTTTTTAATTTTCTTTCTCTGAAGATATGCTTAAAGAAAAGAGTTATGGCAAATGGGACAGGTTTGAAAGGATCAAGCACTCCATTGTGGACCCTTGTGGGAATTGTAACAGTGAGATATATTTTCCTCCCACTTTTGGGTGTGGCAGTTGTGAAAGCAGCTATACATTTGAGTTTGGTGCCATCAGATCCTTTATATCAATTTGTGCTTCTGCTTCAACATGCACTCCCCCCAGCCATGAACATAGGTATATTTCCCATACGTTCCCCACAAAAGAAAGTGACCTTTTACACAATGATAAAGGCTGTGCTGAAAACAAAAAATGTGTTGGTAGTGTTTCAGAGTTTCTAATTAATTTGCCTAGTATCTCAATATCATATCATTTTCTTTATAGAGTTTTTGCTTTAGTTTTAAGGTGTGAAAAGATGATGGATAATGTTAGAGATTTTATAACCTAGAAATTATACCATTTACAATATATAAAATGGGTCCATGTTTACCTTAAAAATAAGTTTTATTGTACTTAAGTCCAATCAATATATATATTATTAAAAGAAGCTATTTGACAGGGAAATGTACAAGGTTTTTTTTTTTTTTTTTTTTTTTTTTTTTTTTTGTGTGTGTGAAGTGTTGTTACATTATAAATAAATTAGTTTTTGTACTGATAATAAACCTATTTGTGTGGCTAATACAATTTAACAGGGACAATTGCTCAGTTGTTTGGAGCTGGTGAAAGTGAGTGCTCAGTTATCATGCTATGGACATATGCTTTGGCGTCAATTGCTGTTACTCTTTGGTCAACTTTCTTCATGTGGCTAGTGTCTTGATTTATGATTTTGTATAGTAATATTCTTGTTGTTATCATATTTATTTTTATTTTTATTTTGATAAATCCACTTAAGATTTTAATTGCCAACTTAAATGGATAGTAAAATTCGTTCAAGGAAAGAAATATGTGACTTGTAGCAACAAGTATTGGTGATACTAGGATCATTACACAAGATTAGTCTAGAGGTACACTACAAGAAATATCATTATTATCTACGCTCAAAATTCGTAGATAATGAACAATTTTCGTAAGTAATTTGATATTATCTACGAAACAAATTTCGTAGGTATTTAGCTGGTAAGTAACTTTATTTACGAAATGTTCATTTGTAGATAACTTGATTTACGAAAATTATCTACGAAAATAGTGACAGGAAAGAACTCAAGTTATCTACGAAAACCTTCGTAGGTAAATTATCTACGAAAATCTTCATAGATAAGTTACTTACGAAAAATTTCGTAGATAAGTTATCTATAAAAACTTTCGTAAATAACTTACGAAGTTTTTTGTAGGTAATTTAAAAAAAAAACAAAACAGATTTTGGACCATATATAAACCAGTGCATGTATTAAGAGGTCACCAGTTCGAACCCCAATGATCAAAGTATATTTACATAAACTAAGCAAATGCAGAGTTTGTTATTTATGAAGATATATAACATCATTGCTTTCCACCGAAACAAGCTGCAGGCTTAAAGCCAAATTCTGTCTCCAATTCATCTCGCAGGGCTTCCTCTCCCTGTATTCAAGAAGAAGCTCCACAATGACCGGCACCGCCCCGGCCTCCACCGCTTTCACCTTGTTCCTTCGCCGCCCCGAGCCCCTCGTCGATGATAAAGAAAGGTGAAACACATAATCTAAAACGAATCCTCTAATGGCAACCTCACCTAAGTACACTTGTTTGCCATAATCCCTGCAAAAATAAAAAACCACATAGCGTGTTCAGACACAGTAGCGTGTTATCACAAAGCAAAACTACCAAAATCCACTAACCAAATGTACGATTTCCATCTTCTAGTCATGTGATAGAAAGTAACGTCGCGATACTACGAGCTCTACGACCTTGGTCCACGACGACTCTTCTTCACAATGGTTGTCGCGGAGTGATCTTCTCAGGGGCGGAACTTAGTGTTGACATAGGGGAGCCATGGCTCCCCCAACACTTTTTTTTTCTAATTTTTTATATATTTTTAAAAAATATTTTATATATTATAATTTTATTTATATTAATTTAGTTTAAAAAAACCTTTTTTAAATTTAAAAATTATCTTTTTCTTTTTTATTATAATTTCTTTTATTTCTTTATTTGTTTTTTTTTCGTGTCTCTATCTCTTTCTCTTTTTTTGTTTTTATTTCAATTTTCATCATCAATTTTTTATTTTTTTCAAAATCAAATTGCACTAAGAAAAAATTGAGGAGTTAAGAAACATTTTGGATTAAACAATTTCTTTTTTTGAATAAATTTATTTTTTACTCTTTTTTTTTTCGAAGTAATATGTGCCTTTTTTACGCTTTAGGCATATCTCTATCGGTTAAAGATCATAAAATCATGCTTTAATTGTTCATCAAACTCTTCTTTGAGTAGATAGAGTTATTTTAGACTTTTAAGTTGTGTAAGGGAAGAACAAGATTATGAATCTCTAAGATAAGGGAATGTAATAATCTAGAAGTTATTATTTTTCTTAGAATATTGAGTCTTGGTTTTAAGATTTAGTTTAGGATATTCATAATTTAATATTTTTCTAAATAGGTGAGAGGTGACAAATTTATATTAGAAAAATTATGGCAAAGAGTGAAATAATTGATTTTTTTTTTAAATGGAAGGCTTGTGATGAAGATGAAAAAAGTACATCTATGTCATATAAACTTGAGAAACTTTATGAGGAAATTGAAGAAAATGAAAAACAACTCTCTAAAGTTCCTAAAGTTGTATATAATAAATTTTTAAATGCTTTAGAATGTGATCCCGGAAAGTAACTTTTGCTCCTTTTTTTTAATATATTATTGTTGATGATAAATTTTATGCTACTTTTTTTATATATATTATTGTCATATTATTTGGATTCTATTGTTATGAGTGCTTGTTTTGAATAGAAAAAATGATGTGAGAAAATGAAAACTTTTTTAACTAAAAATTTGATCCCCCTAAAATTTTTGTTGAAGTTCCGCCACTGGATCTTCTGCTCCGCGGTGGCACCGTGCTAATCCACCTTCGACGAGAGTGAGAGAGAGAGTGAATCGGGAGGGAGTGGGTTTGGGATTGAGTATTTTTGAAATGAGAGGATCAAAGTTGTTACCTAACGAGAGTAAATGGTTTGTAAAGAGAGACCTAAAATAAAAAAATAAAGGAGAAAGGGTTGAGAAAAGTTTAATAAAATAAAAATTATAATTCTTATATACGAGTCATGTTCGTAGGTAACTACTTTTATAACTAACTTTTATATATATTTTTTATAATATTTATTTTCTGTCATAGTTTTGTAGGTAATATTTTATACCAAAAATTCTCACCAAAATTTGTTATGTTTATTTATGAAATTTTCGTATGTAATTTATTTGTTCATAACCCATGGATTTTAATGTTATCTACAAACTTCTTTTGTAGATAAAATAAAATTATCTATGAAAAAAATTTCATAGATAATATTTCGTAGATAATAAGCAATTTTTTTGTAGTGGTACAATGTTATTAGACCAAGAAGGGAGGACAAGAAAGAATATCATTTTTTTTATTTTAAAAATAATACATTTTTTAAAAAAAAATTGCATTTATTATGTTATAAACAAAATTTACATGTTATTTATTTTTTAAAAGTATATTTCTTTAAGAAATTACATATTTATATGTTAAAATAAATTTTTTCCTATAAGATCTTTTATTTATTATTTTTCCACGAGCCCACAAAATATTAGGGCTAGCCTAAGTGATAGTGATGTATAATCAAATAAAAGATTTATGTGCTGTCTCAAAAAAAAGTTAAATTGCGAAGCACACTATAAAAGATCGCGAGTTCAAAAACACACGCACTGCATTAATAAGAGAATTTTTATGAGTATTGCGTTTTTCTTCTATTGAATATGGTTATTGTATTTTTTTATCTCTTGGACTCTAATTGTTGTAGTTATGCATCAAAATTTCTCACTTTCACGATTAGAATTTCATTTAATATTAAAGCTAAGGTGGTGATATAGTTGTAAATTATTGAAAAATTGATAAAAAATATTAAATTGTACATTATTCTTAGTTTACCGTATTAAGTTCAAATTTTGATAACTTTTTTATATTTTTTCTATATTTCTTTCATTTAACTACATTTTTAATATATATATATATATATATATATATATATATATATATATATATATATATATATATATATATATCACTCATACTGTCAGGTTTTATAGAGGGGGTTTCACCGCTTACCTGAAACTCTTTGCCAGGAAAACTTTCGATACATGGACCTTACTGCACTCGTCTGAACCGATTTTAACCATCGGTTCTGATACCACTTGTCAGGTTTTACAGAGGGGGTTTCACTGGGAGAAACAACACCAATGAGACTTGAGCCTAACCACATAAGATATTGACACCACTCTCAACCCAAAACCTTAAGGCAATGGGTTTATGGGCCTTGATCCTTATATGGTGCTCTACTTTCTCAATTCTGGTCAATGTGGAACTTAGACTCACACTTGGATTCCTAACGCATACTCATGATTTTTCTTTTGGAAATGAAATTATAAAGTTATGAAAAGAAAATATTATTGTTTACATAAGATCATGCTCTAAACCAAGTGTCTATTATTGCTATTTTAAGAAAGATTCCATCTATGAATTTAACATGTCACATCTTCTAAAGATAATTTTGATTTCACATGTAAAATTTTACTTTATAAAATTGAGTTAAATTTAAATTTATTTTTTAGGAATAAATAATAATTTGTTATAGATAGTGCAACCTACTTTTTTTACTTAGGTAACATAATTCGTCAAGACATAAGAATAACCAAGTTCGTCAAAATGATACAAGAAAAGAAAGTTACCTGAATCCTGGATGTTCAAATTAAGTTGTGATTGATCATAACAAAAAGAATTAGAAGATGAATCATGCTAATTAATCAACAACTCTCTTATGATACACTATACAACTATGATGAATTGAGTCGCCAAAAAAATTTTAAATAATAATCAATTTTAGTAACAAAAGAAATTAGTCATTATAGTAATCCATTTAAGTACTAATTTATAAACTAAAAGTTATTAACAACTAAAATAATTTTTATTATGAATAATTGGTCTCTAAATTATTAATTAAAATAATTTCTATTATGAATTTGTTTCTAAATTGATCACTAACATTACTTACCAAGATTTGGACTATCAAAGGAATTGGTCTCCAAATGACTTATTAGAAATCAATTCATTTAATAGCCAAAACTTGATTAACTAATATTTGTGACCAATTAATAATAAAAATAATTTTAGTTATTAATTATAATTTTTATTCATAATAGAAACTATTTTAGTTATTGATATTTTTAGTTTATAACTTGATATCAAAATTAATCATTATAATGATTAATTAATTTTTATTATTAAAATTAGTCATTATTTCAAAATTTTATTATATGATGTAAAAAAAAAGAGAAAAATCAATGATTAAATTAGAATAGATCGCGATTAATAAAAAAAAAAAGAGGATAAATATAAATAGGTTGTTGATTAGGGTTAGACATTGTTGATAGAAGACATGGTGAGAAGTGTTGTTCCCCTCCATCCACTGTGTAACACATATTCACTTCCACTCAACATTTTTGCTTTCCTTCTTTGAGACACCAAACAATATGTCCACCCATCTTTCGGACATGCTACTCATCAAACAACATACAAAAGAATATATATTAAAATATATTTCGAACTTTAACCTTAATATGTCGGAATATCACAACACTTCTCCAAATGCTGTCAGCTTTCATATATATATATATATATATATATATATATATATATATATATATATATATATATATATATATATATATATATATATATATATATATATATATATATATATATATATATATATATATATATATATATATATATATATATAAATAAATGAAGACAAAAGACTTAAGAAAATTTTGGGATAAAAATACAAAAGAATATATATTAAAATATGTTGGAATATCACACACTTCTCCAAATGCTGTCAGCTTTCATATATTATATATATATATATATATATATAAATGAAGACAAACGACTTATTTTTTATTTATTTTAAATTTATTATTTCGATCTTCTTTTATTTATTTATTTATTTATTTTAATAATATCAGTGAACACATAAACATGTCTTTGTGTTCGTATTTTTAAACTTTTAATAAATTTAAATTATGATGAATAACCAATATATAATTAATTTTTAAAATATTTTAAATGTGAAATAAAAAAAATAAGATATTTACAAAAATATTTAAAATAATATTTTAAAACAAAAATTAAAAATAATTATTTATAAAATAATTAAATTTTAAAATAATTAAAAATAAAATTAATATTATAAAATATGGATATAAAAGAAAGAATTTTCTTATATATTATCATAAATTATGGATAATGTGATGAATTAAATATGATAAGAATAATAAATAAGAAATAAATTAAAATATTATTATCTAAAAAAAATATTACATTTAACTCTTTTTTAATAAACGGTCACGTTTTCTGTTGTACTGCACATGGAAACCACATCACGCACCACCGACAGACATCTGAATCTGAAGCACGCAATCACGCCTCACTGAAAAGCACCCTCACAAATGGATGCAAACGTTAATAAATATATTTAAATTTTATTTCTTAAAATAATATTAGAACTTTAACTAAATTTATTGTTTATTGTTTGTAAGTTATTGTCTTAATATTATCGAAATTTTTTTATTTGTTAAATATATAATATGATCGTTATAAGGTTACTGTCATGCTTACGATGCATTGATATTTTAATTTAGATCATTTGTTTGTGTTTGAGACTAATTATGTATGATATTTTAGGATATTTTGACAATACTTATTAATAAAATATTTAATTTATAAATTCGTAGTACATTATTATAAAGTTTTTGAATAATGACTAATTTTAGTGACACAAAATAATTGGTCACTTAATGATAAAAAATAATTAGTTTCTAAATAGTAGTGATCAAATTGACAATTAAAGTAGTTCTAAAAAATTATAAATAGTCTTTAAATTGATAATTAAAATAGTTTCAATTATGAATTGATTTTAAAATTAGTTATTAACATTAATTACTAGGATTTTGTTATCAAAATAAT
Source organism: Vigna unguiculata (assembly GCF_037176805.1). Taxonomy (NCBI): domain Eukaryota; kingdom Viridiplantae; phylum Streptophyta; class Magnoliopsida; order Fabales; family Fabaceae; genus Vigna; species Vigna unguiculata. The sequence goes on along the minus strand of NC_140794.1, from coordinate 45,509,808 downwards.
TGGTTTCTAATTAGGAATCTTGAATTCACACGTTAAGAATCATATATATATATATATATTTATTATGTTTATAAGAAATATTGTACACTCTTCACTATTTATGTTTTGGAGTTATTACACATTAATACCTTTTGGGTGCAACTTATCTCAATTATCAAATTAGTCAAATTGGTTGTGAAGCTATTGAACAAATTTTGTAGCCTCACATAATCTGTACGCACTGTAGCAACCTGAAATATAGTAGTCATGCATGTGTGATCAAAATTAAGAGAGTTTAAAGTTGAATAAATTAACATATATACAAGTCTATAAAGAATTTAAATTTGTACAATTAACTAAAAACAATATCCACCTTGATTCCTTGGTGACACAATTTGAAAGCAAGAGTACAAGCAACTTGGTGAGTTTTCCTAATACTTGTGTTGTTCCTTTATATAGACCTCCAAACTTCTTCTTTTCCCCTCTATATAAGTCCTCCGAGTTCATAAACGAATATACACTTTGTTGTTTTGTTCTTTCCCTCAATAACATGTCATAACAATTTCAATATTTTTTTCTTTTCATTTTCCATGCAAAATTTCCCATAATCAATCTTGAATTGCCTTTTCAAGTCTTTTTTGTTAAACGGGAACAATAGTTGGTGGATTTCACCAACATACCAGAATGGTATCTTCTACCCTGCTTCTGAAGGCTAATTTTTTATTTATTTCATACTACTTTAGTTGTTTTCTTCCTAAGATTTTGTTCTATTGGTTTAGGTTCCTTAAAGCCAATCATAATGGTAAAGTTCTTGTGATAAAGTTTGGTGAGAAGTATGCTATCCAACCATTGGTGAACCCACCCGAAAAGGCCACAGTGTATGCATTTTGGTTATAGATGTAGTTGTTCTTAATTGTATGGTGCTTTTAATATTTAGAAAAATGCATTATGAATTACCTACGTTAGTATACCCATGTTTTCCCTTACTTGTTACAATTTCCTATAGTAAGCACACAATTTCAGGCCATTGAATTGTTGAAAGTTGGAGCATGTTTGCAGTTTGAATTCTAAATTAACTAAATGATATGTTGGACTGCTTGGAATGTGAATGAATTCGCAGGTTTTAGGATGTGTCTCGAAGGAGAATTTGCATTTTTCAAAATCACAAACGTTTGCGTAGGCTAAACCAACGCAAAACCGACGCAAAGATGCTTTAAATATTTTATTATATTCCTACTATGCGTGGGCTTGACCGACGCACTCAAAATTGATTTTTTTTCCTCTTTCATTCTCGTCGGTCTAACTGACGATAAACACGTAGTTACTATTCGTCGCCGCTTGGCCGACACAAAGAGACTTTGCATCGAAGGTCTTGACGTCGTTCACCTCACTGTCACGAGACCGACGCGATCTAGCTTTTGGCGTGGGCTTTAGCGTTCTAGCGTCCCATTTTGGCCAACGGAATTTGGAAACATTCTTATAGTGATATATCATATATCGTATCTATTATTTTAAAACTAAACATATTGATATATACCATATCGTCGTATCTGATACGTATCTATGTATTATAGTATATTAGTATCATCGCTATTCACTTTTTCTGTTGGAAGATACACTGAAATCTGAAATGAGTATCACCGGTGCATCTCTCATTGAGTCTTACAATGACCACAATAAAGTAAGGCTTTCTTCCATAACCTTTTATTTCTTCTGATTTTATGAGCTTCTCGTGTTTGCTGTTCTTGCTGCTATTCATGGAATCAGACTCTATTCTCAGATGTTATTTATCAAATTCAACAACTCTAGGTTTTATTTTCTGTCATGTTAGCTGCATAATTATCATTGCTGGATTTTGTGATCCTACGCTTTTTATTTTATCTATTTTTTATAATTTATGCTCGTATATTTTTAAGGAAATCTAAAATCTACGTTTTATAATTTCAACTTGAAATTATAAAATTAGTAATTAGTGGATAGGATTTCATAAATATATTTCTATGATTGCGAAGGACATGAAATTTTAATTTTATGGATTGTTGTAACGCCCCATTTAATTTAAAGCGCGAAATTAAAGGAAACGTCACATAGAGATAACAATGTAGCGAAGTCTTGGGGTCCTTAACACAACCCCTACAAACCGGGCACACCACGATGCCAAAGGAAAATCAAATACAAGTCTAACAAAGAGTGTAGAGTAGAAATGCATAAAGCGATACATGGGCCATAACCCTAAAGAAATCATGAAGAAGATAGCCCCAGCCCAGATGGCTAAGCAGCGGAATCACCATTCCCTTGTTGACCACGAGAACCTCGCCCATCTGCTCCCATCAATCAAATTGATGATCATCGCAAGAAAGAACAGCCACATACAATACAACCATACAACAAAACGGGTAAGCTAGAGCCGACAACATATTCACCATACAGTCCAATATACATTCACCATCCCATAACCATACAACAACCAAGCATGTTATGACTTTCATTCAATACACTACGACTCGACTCGACTCATCCGGATACGTATAACCTGGTCGGATTCAGCGGATGCTTGCACTTGTGGTGGATACCTCTGCTCACCCCCGAGCTATGTGTTACAAGTGTTACAATGAATCAAATTTCCCTCACCACAAGGTTAGCCCTTAATGAATTTCAGGCCTCCTGCTACTCTCACCACAGGGGTTAGTCCGCTCTAAGTGAGACTAACTGACCCCTTAGAGTGTTAGGATGCAATCCTTACCTTGAATCCTTACCTAGTTATACCGATGGGGCACCACCATGGACACCCACTAACAGGGACCATGGAATTACGTCCCAACCACTGAAGCGCGGCCCTGGGAATCTCATCTAGAGATCCCCAAGGACGTACGCACTGACACGGACCCAACAAGCATAAATCACAATAAGAGAATATCAATCATGCTCACAATCCCACGTCAATCCCAACAAAATAACACCTCATTCGTATCGCATGTTGAATCCATACCATTGATCACCACCTCTCCATGAGTATAGGGCCTCACCTCATATCAATAACATGTCCCATAAGTTCCAACTCACTCATAAGTTTCACATGCCGAACTTCCACAATACCCATCATTCCATTCAAGAATCATGTCACACATACATGGCGATCCATCATATATATATATATATATATATATATATATATATATATATATATATATATATATATATATATATACATACATACATACATCTCAACATACAAGCATACCCAAGCAATTACTACTCATCCAAAGGCAACAAAACAACCAAACCATACACTGCCTCGCTCAGCCCCTCGCTCAGGCGGAAGGGCCTTGCTCAGGCGAGATAGTCTCGCTCAAACGAGTCCCCCTCTGCCCAGGCGAAGGCTCGAAACAAGAAACAAGAACCACTGCGGGATCTCGCTTAGGCGAGACCCCTCTCGCCTGGGCGAGTGGTTCGCTCGCTCAAAATGATGAGCAGGTCGCCTGGGCGACTTTTCGCGAAAAAGGTTTGGGCGAGCCTCTGCCAGACTCGCCTGGGAGAGTCCGACTCGCCTGGGCGAGATTATCAGTTCTCGCCCTGGTCTCACCTGCAACAGATTCATCATTCAGCCCAACAAAACACACAAAACAGCCCACGCATCCAGGTCAACGATTAAATCCATACAAACAGTTCGCAAGCTCAAGGAACGACAGAAAACAAACAACCTAGCTCAAACCCTAACTTCCCGTACCTGGGTTAGCTACAGCTTTGACACTCGAACAATGAAGATCAATAACTCACGGGACAGCTTTGCGAGCTGAAAAACAATGGACAGGTTCCGAACACGAGCTCATTAGGAAACTCTAACTGAGAACATATGGAACACAAAAGAACATGGAGTCTGAGTTAGGAAGAACTTACGCGGAATGGAAGAACGAGACTAAGCTTGCAAATGCTATGACGACTCCAAACCCTAACAGAGGATGACGGCAGCTGCTCTGAGAGACTTGAGGGATTTGTTTTACGAAGTGTGATTACTAGTTAGGGTTCTGGGGTACCTTAGGTCAGATTTTGGGTTGGGCTAACCCCATTTAGACCCACAAGATTGGACAACCTCTAAAATAAAATGAGCAGAAAAGATTGGGCCTTACAATTGTAATAATTTCATAAAACTTTATTTTAATAATATTTTTTATTAAATTTTTGTTGTAGAATATAAATTTTTATTTGAAATCAATTCTTAAATTTTATGTTGAGTATATTTTAATGGAGAGTTTCAACTTCGATTTTAAATCTATAACCTTCTAAATGATTCCTTGTAATAAAACAATTCATGCGGTGTTTTTATTCTTACTTCATATTTTGTAGGAAAAAAACTCTAGAACAATCATTTCATATACACAATGCTCTATAATACGATAACAAATTTTATATTTCGTTTATACTTTTCTATTTATGGTTTGGTAGGGGTTAGGATGAAGGATTTTTCTCAAAAATCATTGAAATGAACAGTTTTCAAAATAATTATTAAAATGAACAAGTTGTATTAAGCTGTCATAATTTCACTATGATAAAATCATATCAAGATGACATAACTTTAACTTTAATGTAGAGAATTTTCAAAGTTGAAGTTATGTAGATGTAAAATTATTTTAGTTCAAAATATTTTAATTTGAAATTGTGTCAATTTAACACTATCTCTACAAAATCTGAACTAAAATAATGTTATATTAATATAATTTTAATTTAAAATATAATGATCTAAAGTTTTACAATTTTAACCCAAGTTTTATTTATTATAAACTAAGAAAACAAACGGCTAGATATACCTAATTATTCGTATGTAAATTTCTAACAACCGTTCCAAAATTTGTTATTTTGGTCATTCTCATTTTCAATTTTTATTTAATGCCCATGCTTTAATGCAATACCTTGCACGTTTTTTTTATTGACTTCTTGTATGTAATTTACCTAGATACCCCTGTTAGCCTTTTCAGCACACTAAGTAGTCGGTGTATTATGGTGTCAACATTGTAGCCAGAGATGTTAATAGGAATGACAACGAGTCATGTCGGATACGATAAGTGCTTATCTACAAAAGAAAAAGAAAATAAATTTAATCATTACCCATTTGTTTATATGTTGAGTATCCATTTAACAAAAATTTATGAATTTTTTTTAAAATCTGCGAGTACCCGTGGATACCCGCATATCCGGAAGTATTTAAAAAAAGTATATATTTTATAAATTTTTTAAATAAAATTATAAAAATAATATAATATAAAATAAAATAAATTAAGTTTTAATTTTAATTAAATTGAACCTAATAAAATTTAATTTTAATAAAATTTAAATTAAATTTTAATTTTAATTTTTTGCGAGTAATGGGTTCTTGCGAGTACGGATAGTATGATACCTGCACCCGACCCATTTATAAGAGAGTATTAAAATACTAGCTACCCGCGAGTACTAACTACTTGCCGTAGATTTTATTCGCGCATATTCGTGAGCACGAGTATTTTTTCATCCCTAAATGTCAACGGGACGGGTAAGGTACGGGGTACGGGTAGTAGCTCCCCCATACCCTACCCGTTGGATAAATATTCGCTGGATATCTGTTATGCGGGTTCCTCCATAATTCTTTAATATTCACATGTATTCACGGGTATTTACAAAAAAATAAAAATAAAAATTTAACGATATATTTTAATCGTAAATTCAAATAAAATAAAATACATAACATTCATAAATCTCAAACAAAGTCCAAATAAATCATTTAAATAGTGTTGAATGACAGTTTACAAAGAAATAATTTTTTTTAAAATTAATTGATAAAAAAAATAACTTATTCAAAATCAATATGTTAATATTTTAATCATGTGTTTTTACTTTTTTAATTTAAATTAGAATATAGCGGGTAAGGATAATAGCGGGTACGAATATCCACGGGTATGGATACTATGATACCGTACTCGCCCCGTTAACATGCGGGCATAAAAAATACTCGTACTCGTTACCTGCGGGTATCCATCTACAATATCTATTTCCTACTTGTTACGGATTTATTTTATCCACAGATACCCATTCTGAATTTTATTCACGAATACTTGTAAATATGAGTTTTGTTGACATCTCTAATTATCGTCCAGTGAGACGTGATGGAACTCTGCATTTAAATTTCTAACCTTTGCAGAAAACTCTTTTCCAATCTCTCTGTGTTTCATTTCTTTGTGTATATCTAACCTTGGAAAAAATATTTTGCATTTCTTAGGCTATCTGAAACCCATAAATGGGGGTCATGGCGTAATTGTTGTTTCCCTATTTTAGTTATTTCTTGAACTTTAGTAAAGTAAAACTTATTGATATGTTCTATCATTTTGTTAGACGTTCATTTGTATTTGTCTTTTGAAAGATGTCTTAAGAAAGTTTTTTATGCCGATCTAAACCCGTAGGGAGCATAAATGAAATGATTCATCTTGAGTATGATAATAGAATATACTTATATATTTTTTTGAACGGTGCACAAAGAAAAACCATCATCTTTAATATGACTATTAAAAACTTTTTAGAAGGATAGATCAGGTTAATTTTCCGATTTGGATTAGCTTTTTTCCTAGTCACTTATCATTCCAAAATATAACTTTTTGACCTATTTATATTTAATTATATATTATAATTTAGTTTTACCTTTAAACAATATTGGTTATGAACTTTTCAAAAGTAAATGCATAAGTTACTGAAACCCACTAAAGTTAGGAATAAAATAACACAGTGAAGTCAAGAAAAGAGAAAAAAAGCTTCACTAAACTTTCATTTAGGACGCATATGTATATACTGACTAAAGTGTATCAATTAGTGGATTTGAATGGTTGGTATTGATGAAGTTATCGGTTTTAAGTTGGTGCAAAAGTTTAGATGTAAATGTGTTATTGGTTTGTGTGAAAGGATTGTTTGTCGGCACGGTCCCATATTTTTTTGAATATTTTTTTAGATTGTATATATTTTTAAATTTTTTAAATTATAGTTTAAATAGTTTGGTTACTTTAAAGATCTACTTTAAAAAAACATGTTAAACATCACACTAGTTACATGAATTGATTGATTCAAACTTTTCATACAAATACTAAACTATCAATTTCTTTTTTCCTTTTTTCAAAACACCACGGTGTACGGTGTAATTTCTATCTACTCAAAAATAATACATTTTTATTGTGCGAATTCGATGATTTTAGAAAAATGAAATTCTAAACATGTTTTTGATGTTTCAGTTAAAGAAAAAAATGTTAATGCAAAATCATATTAAATATTCGTTTCTTGAAAACCAACTAGAACAATACAATCGTCTTGTCTAACCAAGTAAAAGTTATAACTAGTAATGTCAACATGACCGGTAAGATACATGTAACACCTCTCTCGAATTTTATCCGATCAATAAATATTCGTCCTATCTCGTATTTATGTTTGTGTAGATATCTGTTATGCATAAATCTATATAAATTTTTAATACCCAGATGTTAACGGGACGGATACAAATATAATAATATCCGTACTCGTAAATACTCGTATCCACTATATTCTAATTTAAATTAAAAAAAATGATTAAAATATTAACATATTGATTTTGAATGAGTTATTTTTTTATCAATTAGTTTTAAAAAAATCATTTCTTTATAAACTGTCATTTAACACTATTTAAAGAGATTATTTGGATTTTGTTTAAAATTGATGAATGTTATATATTGTATTTTTATTATTTTGTAAATACTTGTAGGTACTTGTGGATATCCGTGGATATTAAAAAATTATGCAGATATCCGCATAACGGACACTCGACAAATATGAATACGGATACGAGGTAGATATTTATCTAGCGGAGGATACGGGAGAGTTACTACTCGTACCCCATCTGCTCCGTTGACATCCTTACTCATCACCAAATTAGGCATTACATTTATTTTATTTAAATACTTTCTCCGTATTATTATTATTATTATTATTATTATTATTATTATTATTATTATTATTATTATTATTATTATTTTCTTTTTGCCATTTACATGCATTTTATACGGACATATGTTTCTTCGTTTTTTCTTAATTTAAGTTATTACATAACTATGCCTGTGAATTCAATTAATTTTTGTTGTAAATGATTAAGAGTAAAAACTTGAAATTACATAATCATTAAATATGTAATTAATATTAACTATTCAATTCACTTTTCAAACCTTTAAAAGAGACAAATGCAAGGTATAAGTGTGTGTGTGAGTGTGACTGATTGTTAAACTAAAGCAAACAATTTTCCACATCCTCCGATGAAACATAATCAAGCATTTACAAAAGTCAAACCAACAATTAACGGGGCAGTGACTTTGATTAAGGGCGTTCGGTTTATAATTTGAATCTTTATTTTGAAACAACTGTCTAAAATTAATCATGTTCGTAAATTATGTATTTTTATTATTATCAAATTTTAGTAAGACCACAAAATTATAGATAAAAAACACTGATTAAAATACTACGTTTAAACCAGGGTCTAACGAGTTGATAATATAAAAGTTCTGACCATAATATTACATCAAATTAAAAATTATAAAAACTCTCTTTTTCTTAATCTCGTAAAACAAACCTTTAAAAGTTAAACCAAATTATCAAGTGCAAATAGATATTTTTTTTACGTGAAAATATGTTAAGAATGCTAAGAATTTAATTTTGATTCTAAGTTTTATATTGGCTATAAATAAGAAAGTAAAATACTATATAAATAAAGATCTATATATTTATTGTCTTAAAATTTTGGATTAAGAGTGGTATCAATATCTTATGTAGTTGAACTTATGTATAATTAATTTTATATCTTTCTAACGAATTTCATTCCTTCGAAAAGAGAATTCTTATGAAAAACTTATTTAAGAAAAGATTTAATTTTTATTTTTATTATATATATATTAGTGTAATGCAGACCCATAACAATAATTTAATATCATGTGTTTTAGTTTCGTTGGTTTCACGTGAAGTAGTGATCAAATCAGTTATGATATTTTGCCGTATTCTTTTATGCGGTGCTTGTGTAGTGACTAACAAGAGTAGTAGAGTTGCTCCTCCAAATTCCACGTTCTTTAACGCGTTCGGTCATTTCCAAGGTCTTCATGTCCTACGAGGCTGGGACAAAATAATTTTGTTATTCAATGCCTTTTTTTTGTGACTTTTGCTATTGGTATTCTTATTATGAATTTTGAGAGTGACCATTGTTCGGTTTTTGTATTTTTTCTTCAGATACATATTTTCTTTGATGTTAGGATTGGCGAAGGTTGTTTGAAGATTTGGTATAATGGGGTTTCTTCAGCTACTTTCTGTAGCTTCTTTCCCGGTTATCAAAGTGTTACTGGTGACTGCAGTTGGCTTGTTTCTTGCACTGGATGATATATCGATATTGGGAGAAGATACAAAGAAGAGAGTGAATCAGGTTGCAAATACAAATATCTTTTTGTTTTGTTTTGACTTTCTCGCTTTTGATGATTATTGAAAACGGTTCTGCTTCTGTGACAGCTTGTGTTTTATGTGTTTAATCCATCCCTGGTGGCTACCAATCTGGCTAAAACGATTACCTTGAAGAGTGTTGTTCAGTTGTGAGTATTGATTTGTAATGCTATGTGTGGAGGAGAAGCTTGAATCCTGTAACTAGTGCTTTTGTGACTTTTTGTTGTTGTGGTTTAGGTGGTTCATGCCGTTCAATGTTCTTATCACATTCATATTAGGCTCGGCCTTAGGATGGATTTTGATTAAGATTACAAGGCCTCCCCAACACTTGGAAGGTCTAATCCTGGGTTGCTGTTCTGCTGGTATACACTTTTCTCAGCCCAAGTAAATGAATGCAGCAAACCACACATGTAATCTTACTTCTGCATTACTTAGTTGAGACAAACTTTGAATTCTGTAAGATCTAAGTGGGAGCTGCAATATCTTTTTTTTCATAAATTGAAAATTTTTAACATGTGCTGTGGGAACCTTCTGTCTCTCTCTCCTTCTTGCACCATCCTGCAAATGAAGAGGATCCACCTCCATTCTCAAGTCATGAAGATGAAAACTCCGCTTTACAGTCTCTGTCTAGCTTACTTCTTCAAATCAAACTTGTCACCCGCAGATTTGAATTGATTCGGCACTTTTTTCCTGTGTCATAACTCTTGGCTTTCTCTTTACTTTTCTGCAGATTCTAAAATATGAAAAAGAATAAAAGGAATTGCAATCCAATGAAACAACGATGTTAATATGAGGTTTATGCCACCCAAAATTCTGACTGATGAGAGTCATGTGCTTATTGTACCCAAGAAAGTTTTACTTAAACTAAGAAATATCTCTCACCAGTGGTGTCCTGATGCCTGCATTACGTTTGCAACGTATTGTTTATAATTTTAATAATGTGTTAAATCTGTGCACCATTCTCTGCCTTATGCATCTATGCTTGAGCTCATTTTTCAGACTAATATGAACAGGAAATTTGGGGAACTTGCCTATTATCATTATTCCTGCTATGTGTAGAGAGAGTGGTAGTCCTTTTGGAGACTCTGATGTTTGCTATCAGTATGGGATGGCTTATGCTTCACTTTCCATGGCGGTATGCAAAATGATAATTTTAAATTGTCAATTGTTGATATAGTTAGCACTTATCGAAGAAAATTATTAACTTATTGGAGTTCATTTGGAAACCTCAGATTGGAACAGTTTATATGTGGTCATATGTTTACAACATAATAAGGATTTCCGCAAGTAGAATCCAAAAAGAAGACGCTTCAAGTAATGACATCGTCATATTGAAGGCTTCAGGGGAAGCATCAGAGTCACATCCACAGCATTTTTTCCAAACACTTAATCCTACAAAAGATACTATGGATGATGCATATACCTTACTGCTTCCTGAAGAAGAATCAGAGGAGAAAGTGAGGCTTATTACAAAATTCCCTTTTCAAAAGATAGCTATTTAGTGATTAAAATTTCCCGATAATTGCCCTTCACAATATTGGTTCAACGGCATTTTAAAAAGTTAAGAACAAATGAGTAACTGGCATATGTTAAATAATACTCTTGAGAATATTAGCACTGACATCTTCTCTAATGTAGTATTTCCATTAGGATAGTTTTATGCAAGTCCTAACGAAGAATCCAGGGACACTCTTCAAAACAAAAATGTCAAAACATTTGATAGTTAGCATTCTTCAAATTGAAGCATGGCAACAGAATTAACCCTTCAAGTATCTCTACTCTAGTAACATAACTGTATGCAACTTAAACTGAATTGAATCCATAATATATAAGGTGAGTTCAATTTATGTCAACAGGTTTCATGATTGATCTTCTTCTGATACAAAAGTTTGCTTTCAATCCATGATGCATATACATATACAACCCCTTGATTCCAAGATGTTTTATGCAGGTTTCAATCTCAAGTAAAATTAAGAACTGCGTTGGGTTGATTTCAAGCAACTTAAATTTCAAAGCTGTGTTTGCGCCGTCAACCACCGGAGCTGTATGATTCAGGGTTCATTTCCTTGGAAACAACTTGCTATCATGTTTTCCCTGTTTACTATTTACTGCATATATCCATTAAGATATATTTTAATAATGTGAGATCTATGGATGCATGAATTGGTTTGATGCATTCGGACATTTTACATTGTTAAAATTGAAGAGGTCTAATGGATCTAGACTACAGTAGTTTTATACTATTTGGTAAATCTTTTGTTTGTTTTTTTATTGTTACAGATTATTGGATTTGTGATTGGTATAATCTCCCCAGTACGTAATTTAATTATAGGTAGTGGTGCTCCGCTTCATGTGGTAGAAGAATCCACTTCCATGTTGGGGTACACATCTCAGAACTTTACTTCTTTACATTTTCAGTTGGAAAAGATAAGATCTAACCAAAAACTTTGTGAACTTAATTCAACTACAAATTTGTTATTGTTTTAAATAAAAGCTAACCACTTTTTTATTATATCTCAATTATTTGAAACCTCAAAAAATTTGCAGGTCAAAAGTTTCGCGTGCTAATGTCTATGATATTACAATAATTTAATAATAATAATAATAATTTATAACCATGATGATTTATTATAATAATATTGTATATAATTCTTTATCAATTTTATGCTTTATTAATATATCTTATTTTATTATAAATATTATTTTAATTATTTCTTGTAAATATATTTCTTTTAAAATCTAATAATATTTTTTATTTTAGTAATTATAATAAAAATTTGTACAGTTTTGCCTATGTGTGTGTAAAGTAAGGTGTTATAATTAGTCTGTGTGGGGTACTGATGTTGTTTTTCTGGTCTTCAATTAAAAAAAATATACTTTCATTCTAATTTTCTTTTATTTTCATTCTTCGTTTATTAACATGATTTAGTATGAAACTATTAATTTTTGTATAAAAAAAAGACATTTATACATTATTCACGCTAAATCACGTGAATAAATAAAGAATAAAGAATGAGAATTAAAAAAAGAAATCCTAACATTGTTGTACTTCGATTAAACCCACACAACTAACTCACGTTTCTCTGTAGTGAGGCAGCCATCCCTATTCTGACTCTTGTAATGGGGGCAAACCTACTTAAAGGTGAGACTTTATGCTTTATTAACTCTAGTTTTTAATGTGAACAAGTTTTTTCATTTTCTTTCTCTGAAGATATGCTTAAAGAAAAGAGTTATGGCAAATGGGACAGGTTTGAAAGAATCAAGCACTCCATTGTGGACCCTTGTGGGAATTGTAACAGTGAGATATATTTTCCTCCCACTTTTGGGTGTGGCAGCTGTGAAAGCAGCTATACATCTGAGTTTGGTGCCATCAGATCCTTTATATCAATTTGTGCTTCTGCTTCAACATGCACTTCCCCCAGCCATGAACATAGGTATATTTCCCATACGTTCCCCACAAAAGAAAGTGACCTTTTGTACAATGATAAAGGCTGTGCTGAAAACAAAAATGTGTGTTGGTAGAGTTTCAGAGTTTCTAATTAATTTGCCTAGTATCTCAAGATCATGTCATTTTCTTTATAGAGTTTTTGTTGTAGTGTTAAGGTGTAAAAAGATGATGGATAATGTTAGAGATTTTATAACCTAGAAATTATACCATTCACAATATATAAATGGGTCAATCTTTACCTTAAAAATCAGTTTTATAAGTACTAAAGTTCAATCAGTATATGTTAAAAGAAGCTATTTGACAGGGAAATGTACAAGTTTTGTTTTGTGTGAAGTGTGGTTACATTTTGAATAATTTTGTTTTAGTACTGATGATTTAATAAACCTATTTGTGTGGCTACTATAATTTGTCAGGGACAATGGTTGAGTTGTTTGGAGCTGGTGAAAGTGAGTGTTCAGTTATCATGCTATGGACATATGCTTTCGCGTCAATTGCTGTTACTCTTTGGTCAACCTTCTTCATGTGGCTAGTGTCTTGATTTTTTATTTTGTATAGTAATATTCTTGTTGTTATCATATTTATTTTTATTTCAATACCCCCACTTAAGATTTTAATTGCCAACTTAAATGGATAGTAAAATTCGTTCAAGGAAAGAAATATGTGACTTATAGCAACAAGTATTGGTGATTCTAGGATCATTACACGAGATTAATCTAGAGGTACAATGTTATTAGACCAAGAAGGGAGGGCAAAAAAGAATATTAATTTTTGTTATTTTAAAAAATATATTTTTTAATAAAATTTGCATTTATTATGTTATAAATAAAATTTACATGTTATTTATTATTTTGTTTAAAAAAGTATATTTCTTTAAGAAATTACTTATTTATATGTTAAAATTAAAATTTTCATATAAGATCTTTTATTTATTATTTTTCCACGAGCCCACAAAATATTAGGGCGAGCCTAGGTGATAGTAATGTTATAATCAAATAAAAGACTGATGTCTTGTCTCTTAAAAAAGGTTAAATTGCAAAGCACACTAGAAAAGATCGCCAGTTCAAAAACACACGCACTACATTAATAAGAGAATTTATGAGTATTGCGTTTTTCTTCTTTTGAATATGGTTACTGTATGTTTTTTATCACTTGGATTCTAATTGTTGTAGTTATGTATCAAAATTTCTCACTTTCACGATTAGAATTTTATTTAATATTAAAGCTAAGGTGGTGATAATTTGACTCTAAGTCAACAATCAATATATTAATTTTTTTTAATTTAAAGCACTGGAATATATTATTTATTACTAAAATAAATTTTAAAGTGAAAATTTATTAGTTAATTTATTCAACTAAAAAAATGTCTCATAAAAATTATTAGTAAATATTAGTTAATCATCATTTAAAATTCAAGAGTTGTAATTATTATTTATGCAATATTATAGATTGTTTAAATAAGATTAAATATATTTTTATAGTCCTTGAACTTTGACACAAAATTGGAATTCGTCCTGGTATAAAACTTTAATACATTTTAATTCTCAAACTTTAAAAATGGACGAATATAATCATTTTAAGATAATTACGTTCAATTTTATTTTCATCCCAAAAGTGTTTCTTAGTTAACATTGAAGTGGAAATATGTTAAACCGTATAAATAATTCAAATACTAGCATAAAAAGTGTTTAACGTGTCAAAAAAATTTAATGTAATTTTTGAATAAATCAAAATGTATCAACTTGAGGACCAAAATGTATCAAAAATTTTAACCGGAATGAATCCCAATTTTACATTAAAGATAGAGACTAAAAATATATTAATCCTTTAAAATAATATAATAGTTCAAATAATTTATTATATACATTAAAAGTTAAAATATAATTTGTTGATTTATAATTATCATTATTTTTATAAACAAAAATAATGATAGATCACATAAAGTTTTTTGCAAAAACAAAATAAGACAATGAACAGGAACAACCAATGGTACAAGGACATTTCTCCCTTGTACATGTGCCTTTCAACTCATTTCTTTTTAAAGAGGAGGAAAATCATTCTTATATAATTAGAATGGAATCACTCTAATCTTGCCTTCAAGTACCGGGCAAAAGCATCTAAATAGTGAAATTTTGACTTCAAATTTATCAAAATGGTGCAATTTTTATGTAGTAAGCTCAATACAACATTATTTTGAAGAAGTTGTAAGTCTGATACGACTTCAGTTCGTAATAAGTTTTTTTTTTTTTAATTTTAATTAAAGTTGTATCAGTTTAGTTAAAACTTTAGTGTAATGAAGTCGTACAAGCTTGGAGGACTTCAAAATTACATCATTTTGATAATTTTGAAGTCAAAATTACACTATTTTGGTGCTTTTGCTTCAAGTCTTCCATTAGAGTGAAAACAAACGGACAATTAAGGTCAATCTTAAATATATGATGTGTTGTTCCATCGTTAGTATTTTTCAATCTTAGTGTGAAAATATATCATGTCATTGTTCGAGACAATTAAATTATGCATTATTCTTAGTTTACCATATTAAGTTCAAATTTTGATAACTTTTTTATATTTATTTCATTTAACTACATTTTTAATATATATATATATATATATATATATATATATATATATATATATATATATATATATATATATATATATTAATCACTCATACTCATGATTATTCTTTTCAAAATGAAATTATAAAGTCATGAAAAGGAAATATTATTGTTTACATAAGATCATGCTGACCTAGTGTCTACTATTGTTAGTTTAAGGAAGATTTCATCTATGAATGTTAAGATCTCATATCTTTTAAAAATAATTGCTATTTCAGATTATAAAAGTGAATGCAAAACTTTATTTTATAAAATAGTTTTATAAGATTGAATTAACTTAAAATTCACTTTTTAGAATGAATAACAATTTGTTATAGACAGTGCAACCTAATTTTTTACTTAGGTAACATAATTCTTGTGATTAAAAAGTCAAGACATAAGAATAAAACCAAGTTCATCAAAATGATACAAGAAAAGAAAGTTACTTGGATCCTCGATCTTCAAATTGATTCGTCATTGATCATAACAAAAAAGAATTAGAAGATGAATCATGCTAATTAATCAACAACTCTCTTGTGATACATATTAGAACTATGATGAATTGAGTCACTACAAAAAAAAAAAAAAAAATCCTAACTAAGACTAATTTTACTAACAAAAATAGTAAGTCACTATAGTGATCAATTTATATACTAATTTATAAACAAAAAAATTATCGGTAACTAAAATAGTTTCTATTATAAATAATTGGTCTATAAATTAATAATTAAAATAATTTCTATTATGAATTGATTTCTAAATTGATCACTAACATTAACTACCATGATTTTAGCTACCAAAGGAATTGGTCTAGAGACCAATTCCCAATTATTTTAGTAGTCAAAACTTTGTTAACTAATATGAGTGAATTTAGAGACCAATTTATAATAAAAACAATTTTAGTTACTAATTTAGAGATCAATTATAATTTTTTCATTCATAATATAAACTATTTTAGTTATCAATAATTTTAATAATTTTTAATTTATAAATTATTATTCAAATTAGTCTCTATAATGATTAATTATTTTTTATTATTAAGATTATTTATTATTTAATTTTTTTTATGGTGTAAAAAATAAAAAAAATCAATAATTAAAAAATAATAGATCGTAATTAGTAATATATATATATATATATATATATATATATATATTGTTGATTAGGGTTAGATTTGGTTAAAAAGATAGAGTTAGACATTGATGATAGGAGACATGTTGCGAAGTGTTGTTCCCTTCCATCCATTGTATAACACATTATTCACTTCCACTCAACATTTTGGCTTTCCTTCTTTGAGATACCAAACAATCTGTCCACCCATCTTTCAGACATGCTACTCATAAAACAGCGTACAAACAAAAATATATTAAAATATGTTGGAATATCACACACTTCTGCAAATGCTGTCAGCTTTCATATATATATATATATATATATATATATATATATATATATATATATATATATAAATGAAGACAAAACACTTATAAAACTTTTTTGAAATAAAGAAAAATTAATCCATTTTTTATTTATTTTAAATTTATTATTTCAATAATCTTTTAATTATTTATTTTTATTTTTTTAATAATATAATATGATGAATTAAAAATGATTAAAATAATAAATTAAAGATAAATAAAGAAATGAGTCAAAATATTATTATTTATAATTATTTATAGAAAATATCACATTTCACCTTTGTTTTTAAATAAACGCTTACGTTTTCTGTTACACTGCACATGGGGATCAAATCACGCACCACCAACAGACATCTGAAGCACGCAATCGCGTCTCACTTAAAAACACCCTCACAAGTGGGTGCAACCGTTAATAAATATATTTAAATTTTATTTCTTAAAATAATATTAGAACTTTAACTAAATTTATTGTTTATTGTTTTGTTAAGTTATTGTCTTACTATTATCGAAAAATCTATTATTTGCTAAACCTATGATCGTTATAAGGTTATTGTGTTACTATCATCGCTATTCACTTTTTCTGTGGGAAGATACACTGAAATCTGAACTGAATATCACCAGTGCATCTCTCATTGAGTCTTACAATGACCACAATAAAGTAAGGCTTTCTTCCATAACCTTTTATTTCTTCTGATTCTCGTGTTTGCTGTTCTTGTTGCTATTCATGGAATCAGACTCTATTCTCAGATGTTATTTATCATGTTCAACAACTCTAGGTTTTATTTTCTGTCATGTTAGCCGCATAATTATCATTGCTGGATTTTGTGATCCTACGCTTTTTATTTTATCTGTTTTCTTATAATATATAATCGTATATCTTTAAGAAAATTTAAAATATATGCTTAATTTCAATAATTTTCTGTTTGTGGAAATTATAATAATTAGTCGTACGGATGACAACGGAGCACGACGGGACGAGTTTCGCTATATCATAATTTATACTCATCCTCATACTCAAATTCAACGGTATCAAATTTTTGTCTCAACCTCATATCCACCGGATAACGGGTATAATCTAGTACCCATACTCATACCCATTTTCTTATTACTTCAATATTAATTTTAATTAATTTTATAAAATAATAAAAAATTACGATAAAAGAAATACAATATTATCAAATATTCAAATTAGGAGGATGATTGTTTCTTTGATATCAAATACTTTGAAATAAATTATAATTGTTTACATTTTAGATTAGAATACCAAATAAAATATCATGAAAATCAAAACATTTATTAAATTGAGGTTAAATTACTCTTTTGGTCCCTCTATTTGTCAATAAATTTCAATTTGATCCTCAAGTTTTTCATTGTCTCAATTTGATCCTCATTTTCTTACAAATGATTTAATTTGGTTCTTACCGTTAGTTTGACCAAACGGTGTTAAAGTCAACGTCACGTGTCAATTTTTGGTTTTTTTGAATCTTTTTAATTTTTTTTTAATTTTTTTAATTTCTTAGACGTATCACTTCATAGTTGTGTCACGTGTCAAAGTGACTCAATTTGATCCCTATATTTGTTTTTAGTTTCAATTTAGTCTCAATTTTTGTAAAGTGAAGTAATATTATCCTTCCTTAAATTGACACTAAATCTACTTTCTTATAAATCTTATGGTGATATTCTTACTAAAATTAACATTTTTATTAAATATTTTTATAAATATTTTAAATTAACTTTAAATTCTATACAAAACATTAGACTTTGGTTTTGTTTTGAACTTGAAATTTAGTTCCTAAATGTATGTGTGGCAAGTTATTTGATTTTTAATCTTCACTAAGTTTATATAATATGAACATTGATGCTTTTATATATGATGACAAAATTGTTAATTTTTGAAATTAAGTTTGGGGTTTAACTTTGTTTAATAATAAAACTAAAAAAAAAATTGTTTAAAAATATTTATACAAATATTTAATAAAAAAGTCAATTTTATTAAGAATATCATCATAAGTTGTATACAAAGATTAAATTGAGTGTCAATATAAGGAAGGACAATATTGCTTCCTTCTAACAAAAGTTGGACTAAATTGAAACTAAAAACAAATATAGGGACCAAATTGAGTCATTAATTTTGACACGTGACACAATTATGAGGTGACACTTGTAAAAAATAAAAAAATTCAAAATAAATTCAAAAAAACCATAAGTTGACACGTGGCGTTGACTTTAACACTGTTTAGTCAAAATTAACGGCAAAGACCAAATTGAATCATTTTTAAGAAAATGAGGACCAAATTGAGATAACTTGACAAATAGAGGGATCAAAAGAGTAATTTAACCTTAAATTTAAAAACATTAATGAAACTTAGTTGATAAAATTTAAAAATATTTTTAAAAAAATATAAAAGAAAAACAAATATTCAAATTAAAATATATTTTAAATGTTTGTTTACTTTAAATTTTTAAATTCTAATGAATATTTTTTATACACTAATAAAAGTTATAATACATCACTTGATCAAAATAACAAAGAACAAATAATAAACATAATAATAAAATAAAATTTTGATATAGATCTTGTACCTTTTGAAGTCTAATATATGTTGGATGGTGATAAAAAAATATTCATGACAATTACATTAAATTTTTATATTGCAGTAAATAAAAGTTATTTATGCAATTATAGTGAAAAAATTACAGTATGATTGATAATGAGTTAGAAAATAAAAAATAGTTAGATTAAATAAATAGTATTTTACATGATGAAAATAAAAACCAAATAAAAATATCAAAAAAATTGACAAATGACTAAGGGTATAATAAGATGAAAAATACCTTAGAGATCTAAGAAAAATTTTCAAATATCAACATATATACTAAATGGTTGAGAAATAACAAAAATTGTTTTGGCGAAACAAAAAGTTCTTAAAATGAAACAAAAATTATTAATAATAAGTAAAGATTTTTTTTATATTACCAAGTAAATGAAAGGTTTATGCTATTAAACACTTAAATTTGAGAGTATTAAACAT
The DNA here is from genome assembly GCF_037176805.1 of Vigna unguiculata. Taxonomy (NCBI): domain Eukaryota; kingdom Viridiplantae; phylum Streptophyta; class Magnoliopsida; order Fabales; family Fabaceae; genus Vigna; species Vigna unguiculata. Next base: position 45,489,881 of record NC_140794.1, on the reverse strand, counting down.
TCTCATGTGAAAGGAAAATATACAATAAATAAAAATATTAAAAAATGATAGAAATATTCAAATGTGTGACATAATTTATTTTTAATTTACATACATTATTTTAACATAATTATATAAAGGTTATGATAAGATGAAAAATATATTGGAGATGCGAATGAGTTTTATGACAAACCAAATAATTATAAGAAATAAAAAATAGAAAGTATATATATATATATATATGGTTACTTAATTAATTATGAATATTTTAATAATTTAAACATGGACGGAGATATGGATGGAACAAGTATTATGGCAGGGATATATACATCCCATATCCAATTGAAAAAGTCAGAGATTCTTCATATCTATACCTATATTTATACTCAGTCAATACGGGGATTTTCCGTCAAAACGGGGACGGGTTCGGATAATACTCACGAGACGAGTTTATTTGTCATTTCTAATTAGTGGTTAAGTTTGGATAAATATATTTTCATTATCACGAAGGACATAAAGTTTTAATTTTATGTATTGTCATAATTTCATAAAACTTTATTTTAGTAATATTTTTTATTAAAACTTTTGGTAGAACATAAATTTTTATTTGAAATCAATTCTTAAATTTTATGTGGAGTATATTTTAATGAAGAGTTTCAACTTTGATTTTATATTTATAACCTTCTAAATGGTTCCTTGCAATAAAACAATTCATGCGGTGTTTTTTTACTTCATATTTTGTATAATTATTTCTTACAACAATCATTTCAAATACACAATGCTCTATAATATGATAAAAAAATTTATATTTCGTTTATACTTTTCTGGGTTTGTTAGGATCTACGATATAGGATTTTTTTTAAAATGATCGAAACCGAGAGTTTTCAAAATAATTATCAAAATCAACAAGTCATACCAAACTGTCCTAATTTAATTGTAACCAAATCATGTCAAGGTGACATGTCAAGGTGTTTTTTTACTTCATATTTTGTATAATTATATTTAACAACAATCATTTCAAATACACAATGCTCTATAATATGATAAAAAAGATTATATTTCATTTATACTTTTCTGGGTTTGTTAGGATCTATGATATAGGATTTTTTTTAAAAATATCGAAACTGAGAGTTTTCAAAATAATTATCAAAATGAACAACTCATACCAAAATGTCATAATTTCATTATAAGGAAATCATGTCAAGGTGACATAATTTTAGTGTAGAAATTTTTTAAAATTGACGATGTTAATATAATACATACGATTTTAGTTCAAAGAATTTTAATTAGAAATCGTGTCACAATTTCTATCAAAACTAAACTAAAATTACGTCATATTAACATCTTCAATTTAAAATGTAGTGAACTGAAGTTCTGTCACCGTGACACAACTTTTATCTATTGTAAAACTAAAAAAAACAAACAAACAGGTAATATACCCAATTCCTGATAACCGTCCCAAAATTTGTTATTTTGGTCATTTCCATTTTCGATTTTTCTTTTAATACCCATGTTTTTATTGGGATACTTAGGGATGTCAATAAGGCGGGTAGGGTAAGGGTAATAGCTCCACCGTACCCGTTCCGCTGGATAAATATTTGTCACGTATTCATACCTATATTCGTCAGGTATCCATACCCGCTTATTTTTTTCATATCCACGAGTATTTACAAAATTATTTAAAAAACAAATATTTAATCATAAATTCAAATAAAATAAAATAAAATAAAATACATCACTGTCATAAATTTTAATAAAGTTTAAATAAACTCAAGTTCATACAATTGATTCATAAAAAATAAACAAAATAAACAAATAATAAACCTCACTTGTCACGTGTCAAGTATTCTCATTTTGATTCCATCATTTGACAACAAACATACCATAAACGTCATTGTCTATATAGGATTTGATGTATATGCCCAATTTCAAATAAAGGAAAGAGAAGAATGTCAAGGGGTGTACATGGAAGAATACAACATACTAATACTTGAAGTTTGAAGAATGAAGATAGAAAACAAGATGTGCAACTTAGAAAAAATTAGGCCTGAATGTTTTTAACTAATATATATATATATATATATATATATATATATATATATATATATATATATATAAGGGTACTTTTGTGAATTAAAGTTTAGTAGGTACGGATATCCACGGGTACGGATAGTATGATACTCACCACGGGTACGGATAGTATGATACTCATACCCGCCCCGTTAACATGCGGGTATTAAAAATACCCGTAACGGGTATCCATTTTTAATATCCATTTCCTACCCGTTGCGGCGTTGCGGGTTTTATCTGCGAATACCCGCGGGTAGGAATTTTTTTGACATCCCTAGTGATACTTGTCTTAAGACTTGGTTTTTATGTCATTTTCGATTTTGTTGTGTAATTTACCTATGTACCCCTATTTTACTTTTTTTATAGGATCTTGCTAATGTGTTTTTAGGACACTAATTGATTAAGGATAATTAATATGCATTAAATTCTATAAAAGTGCATAATTAAGTCTGATATTAAATAAAATCTGACTTAATAACCATTAATGAAATTTTATTTTATTTAAAGGACAAAAATACTCGTGTATTTAATATTTTATTTAATGCTCACCAATAAAAATTAAAAAACAATTAAATAATAAAATAACTATATCTTAATGTTACTAAAAATTAAATATAATTAAACATAAGAAAATTTAAATTAATAAAAAAAAGTCAGCAAAAAAATAGTGTTAAATGTAAGACCCTATTATTTTATAACCTTTAATAAAAAAGGGCTGCCCCAAAATCTGATGGGCCAAAGAGCTGGCCCAAGGGATAAAGCTGGTCCGTAGTTGCCCTAACGCTTCCACCCTTTCACTCTCACAGATCCAGCCGTCAACCCTTTCTCCCTCTCACGAAAAGCTCTGCTAGGGTTAGGTTTCTGCCATCTTCAAGCTAGCTCGAAGCTATTCTCTACTCCATGTAAGTACTATGCTAGCCATTCTCGTCTCCATTGTTCCTTTTCGTTTCTTTCCGTTAGGGCTTCCAAGTAACCCATATCGTGCTTCTGTTTCGCTATCTTTTCAGTTCTTCCATTCGCTCCTTGAGCTGTTGTGCTCGTGGGTTCGGTGTCGAGGGCGTGTTGGGTCGTTTTGCTAGCTTATTCCAGGTAAGGGAAGCTAGACCCTCTTCGTGTGGTGTACTTTGTCTTGTATCGTTGTGGTTTGTGGTTTGCTTGAGTTTGTGTACTGCTATGGGGCGTTTGAACTGCTTGGAAATCTCTGTTGGGTGTGGGTATGCGTTGTGCAGGTGCGAACAGTGGCGGACACTGATAGACTCGCCCAGGCGAGATGTGCAGAGGCTCGCCCAGAGCTTTCTGCGCGAGTGGTCGCCTAGGCGACCAGAGTGTGTTTTGAGCGAGCACACAACTCGCCCAGGCGAGAGGGGTCTCGCCTGAGCGAGATCCCGCGATGCCTTCTTGTTCCTGTTTGAGCCCTCGCCTAGGCGGAGGGGGATTCGCCTGAGCGAGATTGTCTCGCCTGAGCGAGACCCCTCAATCTGAGCGAGGTGCTGGGCGAGACAGCGCTGTGTTTGGATGTTTGTTTGTTCCTGAATGGTCTGTTCTGGTTGGGTATGAATGTATGATGAGTGATATGTATATAATGGAGTATGAGGTATACGTAGTATAATTCCTGAATTACAAATGATGGGTTTGGTATGAAAGTTGGCATGATCCCTACATGACTTGTATATAATGAGTTGGTTACATATGTATATGTGTGGGGTCACAAACTTGGCATGAGTAATAATGAATCTTGGTGGTTGGTAAAACTTTGGTATGGTTGGCATGAGAAGAAACACCTTACGCATGATTGAGAATAACGAGTTGGTAATGATTCAACATATGAGAAATGGAGATTTGTTATGGGTTTTGGGTTGAAACCTCACGTGCAATGTATGTATAAATCCTTGGTTGTTTATGTATGCTGGTCCGTGTCAGTGCATAATTCCTTGGGGTCTTTAGGTGAGACTTTCAGGATTGCGCTTCAGTGGTGGGACGTAATTCCATGGCCCATGTTAGTGGGTGTCCATGGTGGTGCCCCATCTGTATAACTAGGTAAGGATTCAAGGTAAGGACTGCATCCTGACACTCTAAGGGGCCAGTTAGTCTCACTTAGAGTGGACTGACTCCTATGGTGAGAGTAGCAGGAGGCCTGAAATTCATTAAGGGCTAACCTTGTGGTGAGGGAGATTTGATTCATCGTAACACTTGTAACACATAGCTCGGAGATGAGCAGCTCAGAGTCGAGCAGGGGTATCCACCACAAGTGCAAGCATCCGCTGAATCCGACCAAGTTATACGTATCCGGATGAGTCGAGTCGAGTCGTAGTGTATTGAATGAAGAGTCATAACATGTTTGGTTGTTATATGGATATTGGATGATGAAATATTATTGACTATATGATGATTATGTTATTGGCTCTAGCTTACCCAGTGTATTGTATGTGGTTCTTCTTTCTTGCGATGATCATCAATTTAATTGATGGGAGCAGATGGGCGAGGTTCCAGAGGTCAGCAAGGAAGTGGAGATTCTGCTGCATAGTCCGTGTGGACTAGTTATTTCTGCATGAGTTCATTTAGGGTTGCGACCCATGTATCTGTCGTCCTTAGTTTTATGCATTCTGGTTAACTTTTCCTCTAGTTTCTTTTGGGCATCGTGGTATGCCATGGGTTGTTTGGAGTTGATCCCAGACCGCGTTTTTATGTTATCTTTATTGTGACATTCCTTTAATTTCACGTACTTAATTAAATGGGGTGTTACATTAAACATCTACAAAATTTACAAAAAAAAAAAACTAAAGTAGATATATTTGTTCTGCTTTTTAGTAAAGATCTTAAAAATTTCAAAGTCATTGTTTTGTATCAGGAAATTATTGTCTAAAAATTTAAAAGGATATTTTGATCTTTATAAAATATGTTATATGCATTTATACTATTTTAATCAATTTATTGAATTATTTTTACTTTCAATGTAAAAATGATAAAATTAATGCATATTAATTATTCATTAACGAGTTTTCTTATGACACTAGTTAACATTTTTTTTATCTCTTTGGTTTAATTATTTGGTCCCTTTCTTTCTGTCTCAATTTGGTCCCTTTCGTGGTACAGTAACACCGTTAATGGGGTGTCACGTGTTAGTTCCTGAATTTTTTTTATTTTTATTGATTTTTTGATTTTTTTTTTAAATTTACCATATGTCAAGCCGTCATCGTGCCACATGACAATAATAGAGTGATGTGGCAGTGACAATGACACGTGTCACTTATATGTCAGGTGTCATTTCCACTTTCTCAAATTGGTCCCTTTATTTTAATTTTTGTCTCAATTTATTCCTAATTTTTGTAAAAATTGAATAATTTTGTCTCTCTCCAAATTGAAATCAAATTTAATTTTTTATATAAATGTACATAAATATTTCTATCAAAATTGATATTTCAAGTAAATATTTTAAAAAAAATTAAGTTTATTTAATTAATATTTTACATTGAACTTTATCTAAAATTGTTTTAAAGTTCTTAATAGAAAAAAAATTCATAAATTATATTGATATTTTATTACATCATACTTTAATATTATTTTTTTATTTGAATATATTTCAAATAATTGTATATTTTTAAAATGTGTAAAGTTCAATAATTTGTACACAAATTTTTGAATTGGTATAAAAATAACAATTATAAAAATTTTAAAAATAATTTTAACTAGTTCATGTAACAATAAAAAACATATAAATTTGAAATTTGAAAACAATTTTAAGAAAAGTTGAATGTGAAACACAAATTTAAATAAACTTAGTTATGTTAAAAATATATAATAAAAATGTCAATTTGAATAAAAATACTTGTATAATATTTATATAAAAATTAATTTTTGTTTCAATTTGAAGAGGAACGAAATTTGACTATTTTTAAAAAAATAGAGACAAAATTGAGGCAAAAATTAGAATGCAGGGACCAAATTGAGAATGAGGAAATGTCACCTAGCATAATACTGACACGTTATAGTATCACTGCCACATCACTCTATCACTACCATGTGGCACGACGACATCTTGACACATGACAATATTTTTATTTTTTTAAAATAATTCAAAAAATTAAATAAAAAAATTCAAAATTTTTTATAAAATCTAGGAACTGACATGTGGCACCCTATTTAACATTGTTACTATACCACTAACTGAAGGAATTAAATTGAGATTTAATTTTCCAAAACAGGGATCAAATTGAGATAAAAAAGAAAAAAGAAACCAAATTGAGATTTTGCTACAAAAATAGAGATCAAAGACATAATTAAACTTATATTTTTTATATTATCATCTTTAAAAATATTTTAACCTTTTCAACACACTTAGCGGTCTGTGTATTATGGCGTCAACACAGTAGCTGAGAGACACGATGGTGCTCTGCTTTTAAATGTTTAACCTTTGCAGAAAATCCTTTTCCAAACTCTTTCCAACAAGTGTGTTTCATTTCTTTGCGTATCTCAAACCTTGGAAAAATTATTTTGCATTTTATCTGAAACCTTAGAGAGCATTAACGAGGGTTCATGGCATAATTGTTGTTTTCCTATGTTAGTTATTTCTTGAACTTTGATAAGGTAAGACTTATTGTTATGTTCTATCACTTTGTTAGACGTTAATTTGTGTTTGTTTATTGAATGATGTCTTAAAAAAGTTTTTTATGCCGATTCAAACCCTTACGGAGCATAAATGAAAAATGAAAAGTTTAAAAAACAAATCATCATTTGATATGACTACTAAATTTTTTCCAGAAAGATACATGGAGAAAGATAGACCTTTTTAAGATGTAGTTTACTTATAAAAGAGATGACAGCATTTTTATTGTAAAACCTTAAAATATAATGTTTGTAAGTCTTTTATTTTTCACATGTCATTCAATTTCTCATTTCTACATAAGGTAATGATTGAACTTGTATTGAAATTCTTAATAAGTATTTGATGATAATGAATAAGTCTCATACAACTCTTTTATTAAACTAACAATAAAAATTTAAAATTATCACTATATAATGAAAGAAAAAAAGAAATATATGCTAAATCTTGAAATAAGTTAGAACTGTCAAAATAGGTTAGAACCCGCAGGCCAACTCGGTCCATCACACGTTTGGACTAGGTTGGGTTGAAATTTTTTTACAAATGTCAGTACGGATCAATTTTTGACTCGACCCACCAAGAACCCGGTTCACCCGGGTTGAACTCATGATGAGCCGGGTTGGCCCACCAACCCGTATAGTTACACACATTATGTTGAGTTTTGCAATGTTATGCTGTTTTTTTAATCAAAGACATTAGTGAGTTGACAAATGAAAATCTAGCTTCAACTCCAAATAGATAAGGTAAAGAAGATGCTTCAAAAGATATAAATGTTGTAAATTTATTCATTCAAGACTCTAATATTATAGTTGGATAAGTGACAAGAATGCTTTGTAAATTATTTTTTGTAGTTTTGGTTTGTATTGGAGTTTAACATCATTTTGGATTGTATTTAGATTGTATTGAAGTTTATTTAAATTTTAATCCGAATTATAATTTATGACTTAAGAAAAAAAATTATATTTTACTTGAATTAAGTAGACTAGTTAGCTAATTCGTTTAACCCACCAATCCGTGGTGGGCCAAACCAAGTTCAAAATTTTTCAACTCTCTTATAAATAAGCCATATTAGGTTAATCCACTGAGTGACCAACTCGTGATAGATTGGGTCGGACCGGCCAAACGGTCTATTTTGACAGCTCTGAAATAAGTATTACTTTATAAGTGTGAACTATGTATTTGGTTGGAAGACGGAAGCCATTGGCGGCTTGAAAGTTGAAGTTTTTGAAGTTCAACGGCGCAACTTGCATCGTAGACAACATTCTAATGTTCAACATCAAAATAATTTTGAGAGGGATTATGTGTATAATAAATGCTTTATTATACACATAAGTTAATCCTCCGGTTTTGGACTAATTAAATTCATTTAGGTGTAATTACAATAAAATAATTAATTTTACACTAATTAAAATACTTTTTATTTTATTAATTTCAGTTAAAATACTTTTAAAATTATTTTCTAAGAACTCATTTTTAAATAAAAACCATTAAAATTAAAATTACAATTAGAAAAATATTGTTTTAAAATAAATATTATATATTAAATATGATAAAGTTAATTGTATTTGTCTTATTCTTTATTATCTCCTGGATTTCCTTTTCTCATATAAAATTTTCTTTCTCCTAATCTGCATATGTTCCCAGCACGTATGTAATGTAATTGGTACGTGTTCGAACACTCTTATTATAAAAAAAAAAAATCGTATTAATTAATATAGTTATTTACATAATGTTATTTTTATTAAAGTAAATAAGTTTTACATTGCTTCTTCCTCAGAATTCAATATCATGATCATCAAAATTTTAATAAAAATAAAAGACAATTTAAAGTTATTTTCATTAAAAGCTAGAAGTAGTAAATATGTATGTAACGTTTACGTTTACTTGAACCGAGCATTAATTACAATGTAATGTAATATTAATACCATATTTGTTAACTAAAAATTATTTGTTATTAATAAATAAATTTTAAATGTTTCCAAATCATATAATGGTATTTTTTAAAAGATTAAATATAATTTTAGTTTCTTAATTTTGATACAAAATTGGAATTCATCCATATACGAAACTTTGATAAATTTTGGCCTCTAAAATTTAAAATGAATAGCCTAATTATGTTTTTTTTTTTACGTGTCAAACATATTTTCAAACTGACATTAAAACAAAAATGTGTCAAACATGTAAATAATTTTTGTATGAAACGTACTTAACACGTCAACAAAATTTTAAAAAAAATTAAAAATATTGTTTCCATTCATTTCAAAAATTTGAAAATCAAAATGTATCAAAATTTTTAATAGAAACACATTCTAATCTCGTGTCAGAAGAAACTAAAACCATATTTAACTTTCTTTAAATGCTTTAATTTTAAATATTATATGGCATTTGATTACGCTGTTATAATATATATTTAGTTTAGAGATTTTCTTACAAAATACAGTAAAAGATCAGTAAATTTAATTATTTAAGTGGTGATAATATTTAATAAAATTAATTACTGGTAGAATAATTTCTGTAGTTACATTCATAGTAAATTAATAAATTTACTAACGTGTAAATATCTTACTAATGGATTTCATAATGAATTAAAGGTTTATAATAACTATAGTAGTAATTAATAATGCTTTTAAAAATGATAAATATATGCAGTGACATGTTTATAGAAGCAAAATAAAAAGTTAATTATGTATTTAATTTCATAATTAAAAATACATTTTCGTAATCTTATATTAATGGTACATTTAATTTTTATTCTGAAAAATAGTAACTTTATCAACTTTTGTCAAAAATTTGTTTGTCAAAAGACTCATTTTCCTAAAGTTAACCTTCTGAAAATATCAATCCATTCGGCTGGGTGGGACTCCTTTGAGACCTTCGAACGCGGTTCTTAGTTACGTAATTGCTCTGTCTGCGCTTCCCTCAGTCTCACATTCATGAATGTGTTAAGTCATGATTAAGGTCTTCTTGTTGAACAAAGATGCAACAACAACCTTATGCTTTTAAATACACATGGTTTTTTACAAGTCAACATTGTACTTCAGTTTTGAACATTTTAAAGATACATATTTTAGTTTGGTTGTAGGAATCTTATTATATGAGCATAGGTTGTTTGAAGATTTGCCATAATGGGGTTTCTCAACCTATTTCTGGTAGCCACTTTCCCCGTTATCAAAGTGTTACTCATAACTGCACTTGGATTGTTTCTTGCATTGGATGGCATATCAATATTGGGAAATGATGCAAGGAAGATAGTGAATCAGGTTACAAATTAATACAGATTATTCAATGCCTGAAGAAAAAAAAAAAGAAAACATTTTTCTTTTACTTTCTTTGTATTTTTTTCATCGTGCTGTTTTCTGAAAACGATTCTCTTTCTGTGACAGCTTGGGTTTTATGTGTTTAATCCGTCGCTGGTGGGTAGTAATCTGGCCAAAACGATTACCTTTGAGAGTGTTGTTAAGTTGTGAGTATTGATTTTTAACCTCGGTTTGCTTTGTTAATTCACAACGAGTTTGTGACATTTTTTGTTGTGATTTAGGTGGTTCATGCCCGTGAATATTCTTGCCACATTCATATTAGGCTCGGCCTTGGGATGGATTTTGATAAAAATTACAAGGCCTCCCAAACACATGGAAGGTCTAATCTTGGGTTGTTGTTCTGCTGGTATGAACTCCTCTGTACAAATAAATCAATGCTGGAAACCACATTTTTTAATCTGCATAACCTATACAGTAAACACAAACTTTTAATTCATTCTTTGATAGTAGATTTGAGAAATTCTTAAGGTTCTCTCCTGGTCGGTGTGACAGATAAAGATTCGAAATCTTGGTGGGACCTATTTGTTTTTCTCTGCTTAGTGTACCTCAGTAAACTTTGATGACTAAGAAAATACCTTGCACTTGTGGTCTCTTGCTGCCAGCATTACATTTGCAATGTATTATTTTTGTTAAAGCATCAAACACTTTGTTCTTCATTCTCTGTTTAATGCATTTTATGGTTGAGCTCATTTTTAAGATTCGTATGAACAGGAAATCTAGGGAACCTTCCTATGATCATCATTCCGGCTATATGTAAAGAGAAAGACAGTCCTTTTGGAGAACCCGATCTCTGCCATCAATATGGAATGTCTTATGCTGTACTTTCTATGGCGGTATGCAAAATGTTAATTTTGAAGTTGCATGTTCTGAATAAAATTAATGGTTTGGTACTATTAGTTTTTAAAATGTCTCCCTTAATGGACCCTATTTCATTCAATTATTGAATAATATTGCAGCTGAATAGTAGCTCTCTAAGAATAGTTTTGTCTGTAATTGATTGTGTTAATCTTTTGGATTGTGGTTCATTTGGGTAACTTTAGATTGGAGCAGTTTTTCTATGGGCATATGTTTACAACATAATGCGGATTTGTTCGAGTAGAATCCAGAAAGAAGACACTACAAACAACGACTTATTGAAGGTTTCAATGGAGATATCAGAGTCAGACCCCAACAATCTTTCAGAAACACTTAATCCTACAGAAGACACCATGGATGATGCATATACCATACTACTTTCTGATGAAGAACCAGAGAAGAAGGTATGGCTTCTTACTAACTTTCCTTTTGAAAGCTATTATTTACTGATTGTAATAAGTCAAGAAGAAAGGAACGGCTTCTGCATAACCAACATACAATTTTAAATAGCCCTTGCAATTGTAAGTGTATTTAGAAACATAATAACTTATAATTTAGGAATGTTCAATTAAACTATGTAGAATTTGAATTCCTCTGCAGAATGCATTATCCCACCAAACGTTTTACTATCTATCAGTATACAACCCCACCAACTATTGAATTTTACTATGTCAATGTATTTTCTTTTACATCTTTTACGGATCTCAAGATTGATTCTCTTGTTTAGGCAAGAGAACTTGCCAAATTTACCGTCAATAAATTATGCATTTATCACTGAGTACAAAATGTTCAGTTTTAAGTCGCATAATCTTCTGTTATTCTTTCTTTACCTTATGACAAGAAATTCAGTAACAATAATGTGTTTGTTTTAAGCAGGTCTCATTCCCAAGTAAAATTATGCACCACTTGAGGGTGATCTCAAGCAACTTAAACTTGAAGTCCATATTTGCGCCATCAACCATCGGAGCTGTATGATACAATATTCATTTCCTTGGAAACAATTTATGTTCTTGTTTTCCCTATTTATAAATCACTTATTATTTAGTTCATCTTAATACTGTTAGAATAGAACATCCAAAGTAGGGTTATTAAGTGAGTTTATGTGAGTCTCCAACTACATAATGTTTATAAATCACTTGTTATTTATTTCATCTGAATACTGTTAGAATAGAACTATCCATAGTAGGGTAGTTAAGTGTGTTTCTGTGAGTCTCCAAATACATAAGCTTGTTTTGTTTCTTTAATTGACAGATTGTTGGCTTTTTCATCGGTGTTATCCCCCAAATACGTAATTTAACCATAGGAAGTAATGCTCCACTTCGTGTGGTCGAAGACTCTGCTTCCATGTTGGGGTATGTATCTCAAAACTTGTTTTTCGGTTACAGAAGATGGAGAAATTAAAAATACTGATTTAACTGCAAAGTTCTTGTTATTGTTTGATATGATAGCTACCCACCTTTTATCATGTGTATGTCAAAGTTGTTCATTGATCAAAAGTTTCATGTGCCAATCTTATATGTGGTTACTGTCACATCCAAGAAGTTGAAATTTAATGTCATTGTTTTGGGAACTAATACTAATGTCCTTGATAGCATTAATTATGTTTGGTTTAAGAAAGAGAGTTAACTATAGCAGAAAGTGAATGATTTTTCAAGCTGTTTGGTAGAAGAGAAAATGAAAGAAAGGTAAGACGAATCATATAAGTGGTTGTCATATAAATTTAATAAAAAAATAAAATATTTTAAAATAAGGACAATTTGGAAAACATATATACTTTCAAAATAAAAGAAATATCTAACTTTCATATCTGTGTCTCTTTACATGCATGCAGTGACGCAGCAATCCCTACTGTGACTCTGATAATGGGTGCAAACCTACTTCAAGGTGAAACTTTGTTAACTCTGGTTTTTGAAGTGAACTAGTTCTTATTTGTTCTTGCTTTGATGATATGCTTAAATAAACGAGTTTTTGCAAATGGGACAGGTTTGAAAGGATCAAGCACACCAGTGTGGACCATTGTGGGGATTATAGTTGTGAGATATATTTTCCTACCAGTTTTGGGTGTGGCAGTTGTGAAAACAGCTATACATTTGAGTCTGGTGCATTCAGATGCTTTGTATCAATTCGTGCTTCTTCTTCAGTATGCACTTCCACCAGCCATGAATATAGGTATTATTTAATCTACTCTTGTTTCATCTGGTTTTATATTAGAAATTTGTGGTCTTAGTAAACCTAATTCTGTGACCACTTTAATTGGACAGGCACCATTGCTCAGTTGTTCGGATCTGGTGAAAGTGAATGTTCTGTAATCATGTTATGGACATATGGGTTAGCTTCAATTGCAGTTACACTTTGGTCAACTTACTTTATGTTCATAGTCTCTTGATTTTGTATTGCTTAATTCATATTAATGGAAAACATGCCTTATTTTTTTGTTATTTAATTAAAATAACGATTATCATAATAAAAATCAGGTATTAAATAAAAGAATATTTACTACAACAGTAATAAAAGGAGTTAAACTGTAACTCTTCAGTGCTGAGCCAAGATAACTCTCTCCTCGTTCAGTTTCCATGAGCAACATCCATAAGATTTGGAACGTATCCATTCAATCTTAACAGAGTCGTCAATTCCTTCAATGTCCGATATATACTCTCTGTCTCAGGATGTCTCTCATCCAAGGAATAAAATTCCACCACACTATCATTGCACCCAATAACACTACATCCCAGTAATTTCTTGAACCCGGTATCTCTCAATGCAATCTTCAACCGAGTAACATCCTCCAATCTTTCAAGATCCTTGTATATGTTCGAAAGCATGACAAAATTTGCAGGGTTGTTGGGTTCAAGTTCAATGAGATGCTCAAGTGCCACTTCTGTTAGTGTACGAAGAATAGTCGGTCGAAGTTAATTCCAAAGTTCATACGAAGTTGTCTTACCCCTTCCTTGATAAATAAATTTCAAAATCATTAACCGAAAAATAAATTTCAAAAGATGAAGGTGACATGGTGGCTATATTTTTTATTTCTATGTAGAGATTATGATTGGTTGAAAAGACCGGTGAATGTTTGAACTTGAGTGTTGTTAAATTTTATTTGATAAATGATTGTTTAAAATGTTTTGTATTGAATATTGTTACTTAGGAGTTGATATAGTGATTAGGTTAGGCATGATAAGTATAAAGTTTTTTTAAATAGAGTTTTGAATATAGTGTAGATAAGCAGAATAAACTTATATAATCTTTCTTATAAATAGTTATGAAATTGATATTAGCAAAAGCATGCATATGAGTTAAGGGTGTAAGGTTGCTTCGAAATAAGTAAAACATATTGTCCGAGTAAATCATGATATGGACCGAACCTTTGAGTTACTTAAAAGTTTCATGATTTAAAATGCTTTTGAAAATACTTTTGAAGTTGATTGACTCTGCTGGTAAGGATAATTTTTCTTATATTTTCACTTAAATGAAGAAATTTTGCTCAAGTGAAAATAAAATTAATTTAGACCTCACTATCAATCCTATCATAACTTAAACAAAAATAAAACTAAAAGTAACCTTGTTCTCAACCATATTTTTCACTCAAGCGAAGGATTTTTCGCAATGAAAGTAACATTACAACTCAATATAGTTTGTAAAAGTCTTCTTCCGACTCTTTAAACTCATTGATTTGAATGCTTTTTATAAATAAAAATTGAATATCGATTAATTTATGGTTTTATAGTTAAATGAGTTATATTATATAATAATGTTTAGCGTTGATTGAATTTGCATGTTGTATGAAAATGGTTGTCAAGATTGATGAGAATTATGAAAAATTGTGTTCACATAGGATAATATGTGAATTATTGATTGATTTGTGTATTAAATATTGACACTTATATTGTGACACATATTTCATTACTTATTAATAATCTACATAAACTAAAATATCAAATAGTGAAAAACATATAAGGAACTTCTTACATCGTGACATGTATAGATGTATGGTATGTGTTGTAATAACATTGATCTTATATTGTTGAGTTTGTTTGTAAATCCATGTATTGAATTAGATAAGATGGTAATTTTTAGTAGGACATACTTAATATAACACTTTCAAAAAACTAAGTAATCTTATGTTTGTTAAATATCCTTATGGATCCGTGTGTGATTTTGAATGAAAATAAATTAAAATAACTAGGATATTCGTGTATATTTATTTAAGTGATTTGTGATAATTCGTAAAAAGAAATTTGAAAGAAAAAATAGGATTTTAAACTAAGAAACTGATGAACTTGTAAAGATTAACATTTGATTCCTTTTTAATAATTCTATTTATTAGATCTTTCATTGTTTATAATTATTACCGAACATTAATAAATAGTACTTTTCTAATACTCGATATTTGTTAAGAAATACTTTTTTTTTCTACTATTTTTCGAGTGACTTTGCCTTCCAATTACTTTAAATCAATGTCTAGTTTCACATCTCATTTAAATCAATTACTTTTATGATAACAGTTTTTAAAGATTATATTTGAGATCGATCTTAAGTTGTTGAAACTACATTTATTCATATTAAATCCATTGTCTTTTAAATATCTCAATGAAAATTTATTTTAGTTTTTATAACGGATTTAATGGTTTTATTATGTCAGTTTTGCCAGAATTCCTATTAAATATATAGAAATAGTAATGTCCAATAAATTTAATAGTTTTCGTAATATTAGAGAAAATAATATTAACTTTGATTTATTCGTCATGAACAAATTTTTACACCGACGATATTATAAAAATGTTTCATACATGCTCTACATGACTTGCGGTGTATTTAAAGAAAACACAATATACATTGATAATGATCTAAAGACTCTAAATATATATAATTTTTACAATAGTTATCTTAAAAATTATTTTTGAGATACCTCTTTATTCAAGCTATAGTTTTTTGTATAATTATGCATAGAAACTAAAGTACTTACATAACTTAAATAATTTAGTTAACTATATTGTCTACACTATCATCTTATTATTGATATAATGATGATTTAGTTTTGTAATAATCTGGTATGGTGCGATGTATAAACTATTTTTCAAAAAAAATAATAATAATATATAA
The DNA here is from genome assembly GCF_037176805.1 of Vigna unguiculata. NCBI lineage: Eukaryota > Viridiplantae > Streptophyta > Magnoliopsida > Fabales > Fabaceae > Vigna > Vigna unguiculata. The sequence goes on along the minus strand of NC_140794.1, from coordinate 45,473,960 downwards.
TGAAACAAAAAATGTAATTATATTATTCAATGGTTGATTATTGTTTGATACTCAGTTATTTGTTTGAGATAATTGTGACTATGAGTAGTCATTAGAGAAATTGGAAATGATTCCTTAAGAATAGGACTTCTTGAAGTAATTCCCTGATAGGGGTATATCCAGGAGTAAGAAACAATTAACATTTTAAGATTTCATCCTCCAAAAGGAGTTTTAGAGAAAAAACATAATTGGAGGTTAGGATATGCCATAGGTATTGCATAAATTGCAACCTCAAATGTTATGTAATTCCAACTACCGATATAGTTGACTAGAATAATATTAAAGCGAGATGCAAACATTCTACAAGAGGGTTTTGTAAAATTGAATCAAATTTATTTCCGAAGGTTTTAGATTAATCTTATTATGGCTTTAAATTAATCGTTATTATAATTAATATATCTGATATAAATTGTTCTGACTTATAATTGGGAGTTAAATTTATAATTTACAATATGAATTGTCACCACTGACTTCTGAAACAGCAGAGATAATCGCTTCTCAAAAATCAACAGTATTATTTTACCTCATTCCATTAATTATGAACCTCTCAACCCTCTCCATCTTTAAAACTCCCAAATACAGGCTACCCTAAGAGACAAGTGTAATTATCAAACAATTCTCAACTCAAGGTCTGGAAATCCAGCTCGAGCTTTGTGTCGTTCAAATAGACCTTGAAGTGCTTCAACAAACTGGCTATGTACTTTGGCAACCTAAAACAAAGTGAAAGCAATATAAGAGACAAAAAGTTTAGTTATGTGTAACTTAAAATTTCTAAATATCTTGCATAACCCCTTGTTTACAAGAACCTTTTTAAAAATAGTTTATCCATATCATGAAAATCTTGGATTGCAACCTTCTGCTTAGGACTAGGCAAGATATGCCTTTCAAAAGTTAAACCCAGATGAACGCTTATTAACAAGATCAAAACGCAGACTTTTATAACAAGAAGACGATAGAAGCTACTGGATGCCAGAATATACCTCCTCAGGAGTTGGCTCAGGATTTTTCTCGAGTTCAATTGGTCTACCCACCACCACATGCAGTGGATGTTTAAAGGGTATCGGAGATCTGAAAAGAGAAAGTATAACCCGTGTAAAACATTAGTGCCAGATATCCAACTTCTACGATGTAATTTAAGCTGCATACTGTAGATCAATGAGTGCTGTCCAAAAAACAATGATTCCATTCTACATAAAAAGTGCTAAAAGCTGATTGTAAAATGCATGCATCCTGCAAAACTTTAATTGAGTCCACCTTTTCCAGGTCACATTCTCAGCAAATATTTTAAGCCGAACCAGACAAAACTGACCTTCCATATTATGTACCAAACTGACTCTCAAATTGGTTTGACATTTTAGAAACGGTTTTTTCTATTGTTCCATCTTGTCGAATTTAATTCATTGAACAACCTCAAGTTTGAGTTAAGAAAATTAGCTTCGTTCATCATGCAACAAAGCCCCCTTGACTAGTAAACTGTTTGAACAACCTCAAGTTTGAATTAAGAAAATTAGTTTCATTCATCATGCAAAATCCCTTTGACTAGTGAAACTGAAAAATAGATGTAAATGAGATCACTGGCAGGTGGCAAGTTGACATTTAAAAGAAAAGCATACCCGAAAATTCCCCAAAAATATATTGGGGTGAACTTGACAGCCCTCGAGAAATTCAGAAATAGCTTCCCACCTGGTTTCCACCACTTATAGACATTTGACTGTAGCAAACACACCAAAAGGGAAGTGATAGTTTATTTGAATGAATAGAAAAAATCAGAAACATAAAGTAGCAACATTAGCAGATAAGGAAATAATACACAGCGACATTTTAGTTTTAACAGTTTTGTGCAGGTAATGTGAGACATAAATACCTGCCCAAAGCAGAAAACTGGAACCAGGGGTTTGCCCTTCTCCATTGCTATCCGGACAAATCCTCTCCTTGCTTTAAGAAAGGCAATCTAGAAAGCAAATGATTCTTAATATTGTTAACTTGCTTGAATACAAATTATATAAAGGAGTTTCATATTGCAAACCCATTTTATTTGGAACCCCTTTTCGGACTATTTTTACAAATAGTAAAACATCCTTTATTTAAAAAACAATCAGGCAATGTATAGCCACCAAATTATCAAACATATATGATGTACTGAATATATTCTATGCATATTTTTTTAGGCATTTTGTGATTTACAATGATTCAATTGCAAAAGCAACCATACAAAAGGACAAGGTGTTTAGATTGTAATCAGTGGGCCCATTGCTATAATCAAATTGAAATGACTTCACAGCCAATGTCAGATTTCAAATAAACAGGACTATGATCGCACCAGTTTCATGAGGCATATTCAATAAAATATTTCTTTACTTTACATTCTTTATAACAACCATCACAGTGTGCAAACGGGTATGACTTTGCTGCTACTGATAACACCCAGCAGTATCTTGGCTCATTATTGTACATTTATAAAATAGCCTAATGGCATTGCTGCTCAATAATTCTAACTATTTTTTTGTTGGTCATTGTATTTCTAACTTGCAAGTATAGTGCTTCACACTTCACATGCAAGCTTGATCACCCTTGTTCCTTAGGGTAGGGAGAATATGCATAATCCCCAATTATATAATCTCTCATATTTTACATTACTCAAATCTCAAGAATCAAGTACACCTTAAGAGTTATTGGCAAGTCATATTGCCATAGCTGAAACATTTCAGGTTAGTGATCCTAATATTAGATCTATAACATATATAAAATGAATCAAGAGAATGTAATTTTCCCACCTTTCCATCAAAATAGACATGAAATATCAGACGGGGAAGAAATAAAAGTGCTAGTTAAGACTATCAAACATGCACCATTCAAATGGCAATGTAGCCCAAGTGCTTGCATAGCAAGAGAAAATGCCTGCACCAAACATATTACTCCAATTTGACATCAGTTATAATATATCTAAAAGAATAAACATTTTCAGTTACCAAAACAGGATACAAATATATAAAAAAAATATATACTAAAGAGGAAGAGAGAAAAACATTGTACCTCAGAACCATGCTCCATGAGAAATGTTTCTTGAACTCCACCAGGTATTATGATACAACTGCAGCCAGCATCCAACAGAGAGGTAAACCTTTTCTTTGTCACTGGAGTCAGACCCAACCAAGTCCATATGTGTCTCAAAAATGGCGTGTAAAAAACCTAATTGTCAAGTGTGATAAGAAAATTTTTAAATTATATCCTCAATAAGCTTCTTACAAAACACGTCTACAAAAATCTTACCGCACTGCTAGCAAGAACTTTTATTTTGGGAAGAGGCATAAAACCCGTGTTGTCCGCTAATGCAACAACTCCTATTGGCAAAACTGAATGCGGTTCATAGCCAAAAACTGCATGAAGAGACATACTGTAGTAAATATTGATGAACTACAAACAATAAAACACAGATAAATTAGAAATCATCACCATAGAGATATGCTAGCTTAAAACTTGCAAACATGTTTCAGATCTAGCTTTGGTAAAGGATAAGAAATAAATCGGTTCATTCAGGACACTACGTCTTATTTATGCAACGTTCAATCTCTAAATGAATAATTATTTAATTTCAAAATGAATACTCGCATAAATCTGTTTAGAACAATATCAGCACTATCACGTGGCCTATCCACTCCTCAAACTAGATAGTTCTTTTTCTTGGTACAAAGGGAAAGAAAAAAGACAAAGAACAGAAAGCAACAAAGCTAGCTAGAAGAAACTTGATCCCCCAAGCCAGAATCCAAAGCTTTCAGGTGGTGGAATAAAAAATTCAGCCATCTTCTGATGAGCTCTCATACCAGCAAGGGCATCAGCGACACCAAAAGTAGCTACTTCTAATTGCAATTTCTAAATAAAAACATATTATTAATGTCAAACCTTGATTAATCATATTCATATTTGTCTACACATTTAATTGATTTTACAAATTAGGATACTCAAACACTAACACTATAACTAGTTGTGAAGATAACATTGATTGAGAATATGCAACTATAAAGTTTTAATTGAAAGAAAAAGAAAATATTTACTGTTCCAAAAGTAAAAAAAATACAAAAACACTTCAATACATGTTGTTTTGAGCAATTAGAAACATTTAGTAACGTGTATTTAATTAAACACTTCAGTAACAAGTTTTTATTTAATTTAACACTGCTTAACAGCCTGTTGCCAGAACCCTTCAAGAAATCAAAACGCAAAAACAGTTAGCCAGCAATTAAGACTTCCAGTACTACCACTCTATCTAGAATGATCTCCTTCAACCATTTTAGGTTATAAGTTACACTTTTCCGGCAATCTTCACCTACCATTATGAATGAAGCAACCAAGCAAAGGGTAAGGCAATCCCCTCTCTCAACGTTCCTAAATCAATCCCTCACTTTTACAATCACCCTTTTTCATTGTATAAAAACCACAGAACAAACTTACCCAAAAAAGAATCTGTTTAAAGTATCTTGCCAATTTTAGACAAAACAAAAAAAACTATACGTAAATATATGTGTGTGGGTATAAGTCAAAAGGTTGTTCCCCACTTATAATAGAGCACTATGAGTGATCTGATAACAGTACTAGGACGTGACTCAATCTCAAAAGTTAGCTCCTGAGGTGAAGTTTGTCCATTACATAAACAATTTTGGTCGTCTCAGTATCATTATCACGGGTAAACAATCTCCATTAGAAGGGAACAAATTGCAAGTGAGAAAAAAGATGCACTTTCATCCAAGAAAAATCTTCAGAAGTCAAACTTGAGTTAGGAGTAAGGGACAAACCATAAGCACGATTGGGATGAAAGGCCTTCATATCTTCCACATGAAGAATGACGGGAAAGTAACTGCAAACGTGCTTGCATATGTACCTGAAACGCACCCAATTTTCTTTTTCTGAAAAAAGACACATTTTATTCGAGCAGAAAAGCAAGAGACTCAAACCCAGTGTCACAAGAGAAAAAGAAAATACAAAAGTTTATATTAAGTTAATCACCGCCTTTGATATAAAATGTTCATGCTATAAACAGAAACAAGTACCTGGCTAATTTTCGACCGAACTTGCTATTTTCATCAATAGGAATCAGCATCAACACAAGAAGCAAACCTATAAGCCTGAGATAACATAACATAACATAACATGAGAGGGGCCTCTTTCTTAACCTCATTCAAGGGAAGAGTAATATGAGAGAGAAACGAACAAGAGTGCTTGGCTGAGAGAGAGGACGAGAAGCGCGAGGAGAATCAACCCTGCGTTGAGATGAAAGGTTCCGAGCCACAGCGCCAGGGCAAAAATCGTCTTCAAATAGTTCGATGAGGCGTCACCGAACTCCTCGTCCCCCCTGAACACTTTCTCCCCCTCCGCCGCCGCCTCTCCGACGGAGCTCCGCCGTGGTTGGTCATTGGCCACCGCCGCGCGCTGCATTGTCTGATAGGAGGCCGTAAGAGAAGGAGGAAGCGTTGTCTTATGAAGGAAGGGAGGGGCTTGGGGTAAATTAGGGAAAGTGTGAGGGGTAAAAATGTCATGTGGGTTGGTCTCGGAGTTTCCATCGACTTCTTGTCTCGTGCATAATTTGTTCTTATTTTATTTTTTTTCAGTTTCTTAAGATAAAGCTGTAGAAACATATGCTCATTCATGGCACATGGAAAGGGGTTTCTTGTTTCTTTTTTTTTTCTTGTTATTAATTTATTATGATTATTTGTGATTGGACAAAACCATTTTTTATCTGAAGAAGGTTAACAGTGAAAATTAATGTTCAGTTGTTTTTGATGGCAGAAAAAGAAGATGATTGTTACTTTTCAGAAGATGAGATGATAAAATGACTAGTTCCACTTCTGTCACTGGGAGTTTCATTTGAAAAAGCAATTGATTTGGTTTTTTCAGCCTATCCAAAAATTGTTCCACCTTAAATTAAAAAACATATATTTTAAAATCAAAACGTAAAAAAAACACAACATTCGTAGTACTTCTAGTTTGTTTCGTTTCATTTCATGTTTCTTATATTTTAGTTTTTTTTTTTACTTTTAATTTTTTGTTTTCTGTTTGTTTCAATTAATTATTGTACTAATGTTAGGATTTGTTGATTATTCACGTTGATACTTTTCTAATTGAAAAGTAAAATAAAAATAGTTGAAATTACATTTTATTATATTTGAATAATATGTAATTATAGCATAACGTAAATAATCAATACTTACAAATTAAATTTTAATAAAGTAATTTAATATATGTTTAATTATTCGGATAATACTTATCTTAGTAGGAATGTGTTAATTTGGTATCCGCGTGAAAAAAGTTGTTAATTGCGTTTTCACTTCTGAAAAAATGTCTCAATTAAGTCTTTTCGAAAATAATAATTAATGCACACGTGTCACTCTCTGATTTTTTTTAATTTTTTTTAATTTTTTTTTGCAAAACTTTTTTGGTTGTCACGTGTAAAGTCTCTGTTGTGACACGTGGCAATATCATCAGTGTCACATTGACAGAATAATGTCACGTGTGACAAATGTCATTGTACTGATTTCAATTTAGTAATTATATATATATATATATATATATATATATATATATATATATATATATATATATCATTGTTTCAAGTTAGTCCATACTTCTTTGGTTCAATTTTGTCCCAATTTTAATTAATTATAAGTATATTTTTTAATTTATATTTTTTATAAGATTAAAACTAATTAAGTATACATATTTTTACAAAATTAAATACTTATATTTATATTAAAATTTAGTGGTAAAAAAATACATTGACAAGATATAGGTTAATAATATACAATAACGTAATATGCTAAAAAGTTATTTTTAATAAAAAAATATTACTATAACATTTATACAAATAATAGATTTGGTCTTCAATTTGATAGAGACAATATTGCTATATTTTTTTAAAAAAGAAAAAAGTGGATGACTATATTGTTTTATTAGTATAACATTTTTTACCACTAAGTTTTATTGTAAATATCAATATTTAATGTTGTAAAAATATTTATACTTAATTACTTTTAATCTTATGAAAAAGCGTACTTCAATTATTAAAACAAATTGAAACAAAATTGAACCAAAGACACAAAAATGAGGACTAAATTGAAACAATTATATATATATATATATATATATATATATATATATATATATATATATATATATATATATATGGGTACTAGATTGAAATCAGTATAATGACATTTGTCACACATGGCATTATCCTGTCACATGGCACTGACATTGTCATGTGTCACAAATAGAGACTTAACACGAGCAACAACAAAAATTTGTAGAAGAAAAAAAAAAGAAATAGAGAGTGAAACGTGGTGTGCTTAAATTATTTTTTCCTTAAAGATACCTAATTGAGATACTCTTTCAAAAATGGGGACACAATTGACAATTTTTTGTCACGGGTACTAAATTGACACATTTCTACCAAAATAGATATCATTCGAGTAATTAAACCTTTAATATAAAAATATAAAAATATAATACTATTTTTAATTTATATAATTAGTATTAATGAACCAATTAAAGATTTAAAAAAATATTTATAGAATTTATTTAGAAAAAATATACATAAGTTTTTTATCACTTAAATGCTAGGATTATCTACTTCTTTTATTTTTCTTCCAATAAACAAGAAATAAAACAATTAAAAGTTACAAATCAAAATGCATACAAGTTTAATATTAATATAATATTTGATCATGTGAAACATATTGTCTGTGTATATATAAAATATGTAAAATATATATGGGTTAAGTAATTACAGATTTGTAAGCTTTTGAAAAAATAATTGCACTTTAATGATTAATTATTAAGAGTGTATAACTGTCACGGAAGTATGAAATTGATGGGTCATGGTTGTGACGTGCTAGACTCAGCAAGTGACATGCATCAAATCAATTAAGTCTACTTTTCCTTCAAAACTAATTTATAATTTATACCATCTTATTTTCTTTCCATGCTTCACCCTTAACTATCAGTCACATATATTATATTAATTGTATAAATTATAATTACAATATTTCAACATTTTTCTGTGTCTTTTTACTTTTATTTTTAACCTTTTAAACTCAATTATCATTATTTTATTATTTTTTATTGGTCAAGCAAAATTTTCTCTTCTTTCAATTTTTAATTTCCATTTTCTTATTTTGGTTGTTGACAGGAAGTTTTTCTTCCTCCATTAAAGCCAAAATAATGAATCTTTATTCAGTTAGTTAGGTGCAAGTAATGTCTTTGTTTTGTGAATTAAGTATTATTTAAGTTTTTGAAGTAATTCCCTGAAGTAATATAAAGTTTCATTTAATTTTTACTCTAATTGTAGATCTCACTCTAATATAATAAATAACTTCTGCTCTCCATAATTATATTTAGCGAAAGAGACTTCAAATATGACTTTTTTTTTAATATTTTGAAAATCTAGACGGTTCTGGTAGAACAGTCCATTTTTCAATGGCGGAAAACTTATTTCTTTATCCAATGCAAGATCTTGGATCTTATAAGTTTAATTACTATTTTATTAGATTTATATAACATATGTTCAAAATTGGCGTTATAATCTATGTCATGGTCACCGGTATTCTTTTCTTTTTATTTTTTTTTTAATTTATTTTCATATGTCAGGATGTATATAACGGTGTCATTATCAGGTGTTAGTTTATTCTTTTAAATTTAGTTTACGTAAAGAAATAAATAAAATAAATTTTGTGTTGTATTTTATTTTGTTGAAAAGAAAAATAAGAATATATATATATATATATATATATATATATATATATATATAAAAGGAAGTATTTATATTTAATATATATAATTTTTATAATTACGTTATTAATTTTATAATAATACAAAAGTGTAAAATTGTTTCTATAATTCAGTTATTTTAATAATTAAAATATTTTTTCATGATTTAAAATTTCTAATATTTTTCTACAAGTTGGAGAGTGAATATCAAGAACTCTCAACTTGTGCTTTATGGTAGAGAAAACTTCTTTTCCTAATAGTTTAGTGAATACATTGATAAGTTGTTCAGTGAAAGATACATATTTTGTTGCAACTGAACCATCTTGAATCTTATCATGAATGAAGTGACAATCTACCTCTATGTGTCTAGTTCTTTCATGAAATATCGGGTTAGCCGCAATGTGTAAGGCAACTTTATTGTCATAATACATCAATGCCAGTTTAGGATGTAATATCCGTAAATCTTTCAACAATAATCGTAACCAAGTCAACTCACAACAAGTACCCGTCAATGTTTTATATTCAGCTTCTGCTGAGGATAGAGAAATTGTTTTCTATCTCTTTGTTGCCAAGAGACGAGGGAGGATCCCAAAAAAACACAACAACTTGTAGTTGATTTTCGAGATACAAGGCTACCTCCCGAATCTGAATCACAGAAAACGTGCAAAGATAAATTATTTTGTGAAAGAAAAAATCGACCTTGACCTAGATTATTCTTTAAATATCATAGCATAGGCATTGCAACTTTCATACGAGGCTTGCATGAATCTGTTTAGTATGTGTACTGCATAGGTGATATTAGGACGACTAATTGTCAAATAAATTAAGTGACCAACAACTCGCCTATATATTGACGGGTCCTTAAATAATTCCCCTTCATCGAAAAACTTTGTTTTTTGTTCCATGGGAAAATCCACGGGCTTAGCTCTAAGATACCCACCATCTTTGATAATTTCCAAAGTGTATTTTCTTTATGAAATAAAAATACCTCAATACCTAAGAAAAACTTAAGATCACCCAAATCTTTTATCTGAAAATGATTGTGTAGATATTGTTTAAGACTAATATTGCAATAGGGTTATTGCCAGTTATGAGAATATCATCGACATAAATCAACAAAATTGTAAATGACTCGCCTTTTGCACATGTAAACAGTGAGCAATATGATTTTGATTGAATAAAACTAGCAGTTTGAATAGCTGTAGAGAATTTTACAAACCATTGACGAGAAACTTATTTTAATCCGTATAAGGACTTGTTGAGGTGACACACAAGATTCTCCCTCTGTCGTTGAAAAGCTGGAGGAATGGACATATAGATTTCTTTGGAAAGATCACCATGAAGAAAAGCATTATGGACATCAAGATGATGAAGAGACTAATGTTGAGTAGCAACCAAAGCTAATAAACAGCGGACTGTGACCATTTTAGCAATAGATAAAAAAGTGTCAAGATAATCGATACCTTCTAGTTGTGTATATCCTTTTGCAACAAGATGTACCTTATACCGTTCAAGATAACCATCAGATTTGCGCTTGATTTTATACACCCAACGACAACCAATAGCTTTCTTTCCAAGAGAAAGAGTTGTAATAAACCATAGCCAATTCAGATTGCATTGCCTCTTGCCAATGAGTGTGAAAAACAACTTGTTCATAACATGTAGGTTCAATATCATTAGTAATAGTAGCAATAAAGGACCGATGTTGATGGGTATAACGATCATAAGAGATAAAATTGTAGAGAGGATACTATATACCTTTATTTGGAAAAGATAAGGAGGGTGACAATAGACCAGGAGACACTACCTGATTGCAAATATAATCGCATAAAGTTGAAAGAGGACCATGAGATCGTTGAGAATGACGTAAGGGAACCACATGTGGGGAATCAGCGGGAGACACAATTATGTTTTCTGTAGGTGGTGGTAGAGTGTATGAAAGAGCCGCAGACAGAGGATTATTTAGAACAACATTAGGTATGACAAGGTCTATGGTGGTGAAAGAAGTGTCAATGGATTCATACAGAAAAATATCCTCATAGAAGACAACATCATGACTAGTGAAGGCTTGGTGAGTTTCGAGATCATATAACTTGTAAGCCTTTTGGCCAAGAGGATAACCAAGAAAAACACATTTTTAGGCACGAGGAGCAAACTTATGAGAAACATGAATATTAGTAGCATAAGCAAGACATCCAAAAACTCGAATGTGTGAATAAGAAGGGATTTTACCATATAGGCACTCAAAAGGTGTTTAACGTGATAAAAGAGGTGTAGGTAACCTGATAATAATATGAACAATAGTGGAAACATATTCTGTCCAAAAGTGTAAGAGAATATGAGCTTGAAAACAAAGAGTGTATGCTAACTCAAGGATATCTCTATGTTTACGCTCGATAACTCCGTTTTTTGTTGTGGTGTGTAAGTGCAAGAATGTTGGTAAGTTGTTCCTTGTTGTGTAAAAAAATCTCGCATAGAAAAAAATTTCCTTCCATTGTCAACTCGGAAATTGGCTATATAGGTGTTAAAATAGGTTTTGAGAAAATAGAAGAAATTGGTAAGGAGAGTTGGATTTCACTTTCATTATGCATGAAAAAATCTCAAGTGAAGCAAGAAAAATCATCCACAACAGTAAAAAAATATCATACACTAGAAAGATAAGAAACTTTATATGGTCCCCAAATATCACAATGAAATAATTCAAAAGGTTTAATGGAAAAAATTGAGCTATTTGGAAAATAAATGAGTGTATGTTTTGCAAAAGTACAAACATCACAAATTTTATTTGACTCTAAAAAGAGGTTTAACAAAGTTTTAGCCATGAAATCCAATCTAGATGGAGATGGATGTCCTAGTCGTTGATGCCACAAGGTAGTAGAAGTGTTTGAAGAAGGAGATGACTTGGTGACATGGGCTGCAAGTGATGGAATGAGAGTGTGTGACCTATTTGATGTCATTTGCATCCAAGTAATAGAGTCCACCTTGTTTTTTACCCAAGTCAATTGCCATTCTTGTCATTAAATCATGTAAAATACACTCAGAAGGAAGAAAAGTTATTGAACAATTTAAATCTCTTGTGACTCGACTTACTGACATCAAATCTTCTTTGCAAGATGGTACCCCAAGCACATTTATTTAAACAAACAAATGGACTTAAAGGTAAAGTTCTAATAGAGATAATAGGGGTTTGGTTACCATTTGGCCTAACTGGTGGTAAAGAAGTGTTTTCTTTACTGTTGACAAGCAAGGTCTGTGAAGAAATAATGTGATCAGTGATCCACTATCAATTATAAGTTAGGGTGGTAATAAACCTGAAGGAACATTGGCGTTGTTGACCTTAGGATTAGTTGACGGAGATGATGCATTACCCTGCATAATAGACAACATCATTGAAGTTGTAGTTCAGTTAATCCATTCATTGTGGACTGCAATTGTTGCATCAATGGATTCGTTGTGACATTATTTGCTGAAAATTGACTATTCCCATTGGACTTAGAATAAGCATTCTGAGTGACTCCATGTCATGGGTGCTCATGAGGATAATTGTGTAGCTTCCAACATGTTTATTTTGTATGATGATCTCTATCACAATGAGAGCAATGCAACGACTTTCGATTAGATGAATTAAAACAGGAAGGATGACCTTGTTTGCGTCGAACAACAAGGGTTGTTAGTTCATTCTTTTGAACAACCATGGCTAAAGCTTCTATTGTGTCACTTCTGGTGTCCAAATGTCGTTATTTTTCTTCTTGAATGATGGAAAAATAAGCATGTGTAACATCAGGCAATGAATTCATTGAGAGAAGTTGGCCACCAGTGGCGGAACTTGGACAAAAAATTTAAGGGTGCCAAATTATATTATATATATATATATATATATATATATATTAGTTAAAAAAACTCTTCATTTATTCTAGTTAAAACAAGTACACAAAATAATAGAATTCAGACAAAATATGACTATCATTCGTTATTATATCATGATACCAAACCAAAAATATCATTTTAGATAAGCCCTTCGTACCTCATCAATTTGATTTCGCGAGTATTGTGAAATTTGATGAGACTTTTCCCGGATTGCGTTCTAATGAATTTTTAAATTCATTATATGTAACTCTAGAAACTTTAGAGATTTATTTTTCATTGTCTTGAATTCTTGGTTCTTATAAAATTTCTCAAGTTTAGTTAACGTAGATGCAATTTTTGTTCATCTTTATCACAAACTTTCCTCCTTAAAAAAATAGAATTAATTCTTTTACTCTTTATCATAATCTTTCTAATATAAATTTATCATCTCTCCTGTATAAATTCAAAACTTTAACCATAGGCAGGAAAACACAAAATCTCTAAATTTCATAATTAGAGTTATACTAATTTGGAAAAAAATTATAAGTAGGGTTCATACCAATTTAATAAAAGAATCCCTAAAATCATAATTAGGGTTTATACTAATTTGGGATAAGCATTCTATGAAGAATCATAAATCTAACATACATAAATCATTATAAGATACTAACCTTGATATGTGAGAGATCATGCAAAGATGTATATTTCAATCTCAATCTGTGTTCTCCAACCTCTGTTTCCAATCTATCTATTCGTATATTTTTTTCTCCTCACACACTTTCATAATAATTTACATGGTAGAAAAATTTTATAGCAAAAACAAAACCGTAATCTCTTTTATAAATCAATGTTTCCATTACATTTTTTATTTTATTTTTATTATTATTTTCCATAATATAAACTTAATATAAATAATATATAATTATAAATTTTAAAAATATATAAATATATATAAAAAAAAATCCAACAAATTTTTGGGGAACCGTGGCTGCCCCTGTCCCTTTGATGTTCTGTCCATGTTGGCCACAGATAGTATTATAAGAGTCATTCAACCTCATAAGAAATTGCATCAATTTGTGCCTTTTATTGTTTGCTCCACAAATGCAAGTTGCATTATTAGATGAGCCTAACTCATCCCATACTTTCTTTAACTTCGTGTAATAGGTTGTGACTGTCATTTGATCTTGAGCCAATCAAGCAATGTCTCTCTCAATCTGGAAAATTTGTGGTTCATGACTTTGAGAGAAGTGATTTTGAAGATCTTCTCAAACTTCATGAGCATTGTTTGTCATAGAAAATAACATTATCTACAATATCAGGTGTCAAAGAATTAAAGATCCAAGATAATAACATGTCTTTGCATTTTTTTCATGTTGCATATTCTTTTGGTTTGTCTCTCGCAGAGGGTGCCTTGAAAGAGTTCCATCAACAAAATTCAATTTGGATTTTGCATTTAAGGAGATGATTATGACTCTATGCCGAGTCGAAAAGTTATCTTCATCTAGAGGTTTTGAAACAAGGACCATTTCGGGATGGTCAAAATGATGGAGAGTATAAGAACTATTAGAATTTGGTTCTTTTCCATCGTTAGCCATGGAAGCCAGGATAGGAAAAAAAAGGAATGAATTATTGAGCACAAGATCGTTCCTACTTAAAGAAAACAAATCAAAGAGGAATTTTGTTCTATATCTGATTGGAAGGAAAATTATGGATATATACAAGAGAGAGTATGTATGTATAATTAATATATACAATCCCTACAGTTACGCTATTATTCCTATAATAATGCAAAACGTGCAAAATTGTTCATGTAATTTAACTATTTTAATAATTAAAATATTTTCTCATGATATATATAATTTCTAACTGTTTCTATATTTATTTTTTTACTCAATTAAGTCTCAATTTTGCTTAGAGTTAGACAATATTGTTCCGATTCAAATGAGACCAAATTAATTATAACTTATATGTTTATGTTAAAATAATTTTTTAGAACTTATACGTCAAATTATTATATATAAATATTGAAACTAATTATATTTTTTAATTTAAATTAAAAGTTACCTATTTTAAGCTTATAATTTTTTACAAATTTTGATAAAAATGTTTTTTGTCCATCTTGTTTCATCTCAATAAGTTAATATTCACATGAAATTTAAACTAAATTATTAATATATTTTACATCTCTTAATTTAATTTGTGTACTAAATTCAATTTTATAAAATAAATAATATTTTTTTACAAACTTTTATAAAGTACATCAAGTTTGGTAATTTATTTATTTTAATTATTAAGTAAACTGAATTCAATTAACTTTTAAGTTAGTTAACTTGAACAAATTAAACAAGTTTTATATTTTAGGCAAAGTTAACAACATTGTTTAATTTAAAAAAATAAAAATTAAATATAAGAACCCATTGTCACATAATACACAACACTAACCCTTACACGTAAAAAAAAAGAAGTAAAAAGATTAACAAAAATATATAAATAAAAATAAAAAATACTATAAACTAACACGTAATATTGACAAAGATGACATTGTCAATTCAATACCATTTATACAAATCTAACATAAAAGACTAAATTAAATCTATTAATATAAAATTGAACTTAATTATAAAAAAGAAGATTAGTACTAAACGAATCATAACAAAATTTTTTTAACCAAAATAATAATTAAACTAATCTTATTCTTAAGATTTTTGTCGAAAATCTACTTCTAAATATGTTATAGACCATGGCTAGCTATTTCAATTTATTAGTGCAATTAAATATAATTTTGGAGTCTGATTGTTCTTGAAATGATTAAAGTGATGCATTGTTATGATTTGTTGGTTTTGAATTTGTGTTTAGTATGAGAAAATTAAATGATGTTAGTTTTACCATGAAATTAAGGTTTATATTTTTTTTCTTTGTGCATTTTAAACTTACAAAGGTGAATAAATTAATTGTTTAAAGAATTTAGTTTATTTATAAAGATTTTGCAGAAGTCCTGATTTACATGAGATTCTACTTGGTGGATATCATCCAAAAGGTAAGGTTTCACTCACAAACTTGATTCGTCTAATATATTCTAATGCGTTCAATGAGTTTTTTAAATTCGAAAAAAGAGATTAGAATTTGTCTAGCAAATGCACACTATGATAGCACTTCATATTTTCCTAGTTAAATCCACTCAACGAATTACTCTGTTTCATAATATTATATTTAATTAAGACATATGTATTAAAAAGTTTATTTTTATGATTAATTATATACACTAACATGTTGTGGTTTGAATAATTATGAATTTGTATTGAATGAATAGAATCATTTTATATTAAATCAATTCAAGTTAAGTATTTGAGATGGTATTCTGACCAATTTGTGATTTGTATGTATTAAGTACATGATACCTTTATGATGCAAGTTAGAATTATTTTAGTTTAGTCCAACTCTAATGCAATTTAGTTCAATTTATTTAAATTATCATACAATTTAGTATTTTAAAATCACTTCTAAAATCTAATTCATCTTTAGCAGTTCAATTTATAATAATTTAATTTAATTTAATTCATATACATTTTGGTGGCCTCTAAACACTGACATATACTTGGTGTCCATGCAACAACTAATATCAACAAAATTTACAATAGTAGTTTTTTCACTTAGAAAATTAATGTGTCTATTCTACTCAAATTTGTAAAAAAATTTACCGCTGTACTCCAAAGGTTGTAATTTAAAAGTATAAATCAATCCGAATGATTATATATATATTTTTAGTTGGAGGATTCAAATGCGAGACTTATAAAGAAAATTAGGCACTTAGACTAAAGGAGGTTGGTCTTGTCATAAAATTTTCAATTGAAGATTTGTATATCCGGCTTTAGCTTTATTTCGTTCAAAGAGATCTTTAAGTGCTTCCACAAATTGATTGTGTACTCGGTCAACCTAAAACCAAATATAAATGATGTCAAAATCCATGTTAGAGTTGTGCATTGCAAACATAATTTTGAAAATCTTTACTCAAACATAGCCAAACAAAAATTGATCTCTACAACTCAGATTAGTTGATATATCATTATAAGTTGGTAGTGTTAACTGTTTATGTTTTTAATTAAGTAGTTTAAGGATTTATTAATATAAATTATTGACCTGTTTTTTAGAAAGAGTGAGAGCTCCGGTAACCACCCATGCATAGTGGTAGACAATTTTTCAACTTTTATTTTCATGTTTATATTAAAACAGATAAGCCTACTATATGTCAACCAAGACAGGGTGAATTGGTATTTCAAGAGATTTTCTACATTTTAAAATATTCTTGAAATATTTTTCCAATCTTTATCAATGCTCCAACCAATTTACTAATGTTGTATTTATGGATTAATTTAAGCAATTAGGAATAACATAAAAGATAAAAGAAAGAAGAGAAGACAACAATTTTTATACTAGTTTGATTTAAGATGAATCTACGTCGAATCTTTTTCTATGCAACCTAAGCTTAGAAGGTTTACACTAAATCAATAGAGATCCAAGACTTACAAGATCACCTAAATAATCCTAGACTCTAAAGACCCAAGAACTTGATTCACCAATCAAGAACTCCTCCTAGATGCAATGCTTTACACAATTGCAACTAGACATTCACCTACTCAGTGAATAACAATGAAAAGAAATGCAATTCAAGAAGAAAAGGAACTGAGTACACCTATTGTTATGCAGAAATCACAATTAGTCCCTAATGCCAA
Source organism: Vigna unguiculata (assembly GCF_037176805.1). NCBI lineage: Eukaryota > Viridiplantae > Streptophyta > Magnoliopsida > Fabales > Fabaceae > Vigna > Vigna unguiculata. Next base: position 45,456,588 of record NC_140794.1, on the reverse strand, counting down.
GCTTGATCTCCTAAGATTAACTCCATCCTTAATTTCTTTGAACATCCAGCAGAATAATCTCTCAAGAAGTCAATAATTCTCTTTTCTCAATCTCTCAAAACAGGTCTTATGTTTCGTGTGTTTGAAAAAATGAATTTTTCTAGTGAGATTAATGGATTAAGAATTTTACCTAATCGATTATCTTGATTGAATTTTGATTGCAGTAGCTGCAGTGCATTTCGATAATCCATTAGATAAGTTGCTAATCCATTAAGGACTTCTATAACACTTATATTTATGCAATTTAGGATTGAATGGGTTGATCTCAGTTGTTACAGGCTTGACTTACATTGATCATAGGAATGCACTACCTATTTATATGAATGGTTACACCTATTTCTAGTGAGAAGGCTTGATCATTGTGCATGACTTTAGACATCATCAAAACTTCAATTTGAGTGGGTATGATCCCCTTTCAATAGTTTACTCCTATATAAATGTAAATTTTGAATAACACAGTAAGCTCTAATTCAGAAAAAAAAAAAGTCTTTACATATTTTTGTTCACATTTGGTATTAGAGCTCATTTCACAGCGACCTAAACCAAAATATATAGTGTGTGAGAGTGAGTCAAACACGTGGGGAGAATCTGCATCAAAACAACTGTGTAGGGTGAGTGATACACACAAGTGAGCTACGAGTGTTTATAGGAATCATCTGCATCAAAACAATTGGGTAGGGTGAGTGATACACCACGTGTTTAAAGGAATCATTTAGGGATGCTAAATCAATGAAGTACGTTCAACATGCTATTTCAAATTTTGATGTGCATTATGATCACTGGCCAAGCTTATGGAGAATTTCCTTTGCTCCAAAGAGTATTGACCTTTGGTGGAATATGGGATTGACATGATACCAAACAAGGCAAATGCTTCAAAAGCAGAATGCAAAAGGATGGATGGAAAAACAACAACACAAGGATTTAAAGATAAAGAATTATCTCTATCAAGCAAATGATAGAGAAATTCTCGAGGACTTTGAAATGCTACAAATGAAGGAGGGAGAATCAATAAATTCATACTTTGCACAAAATTTGAAGATAGCCAAAAGTATGAAAGCGGTTGGGGAAAATATGCAAGACAAGTTCAATTATGTGGTGTGCTCCATTGAAGATCCCACAATATGGATACTATGACTATAGACGAGATGCAAAATAGTCTATTATTAGTTCGTGAACAGAGAATGACAGTCTCAACAAAAGAGAAGTGGGTTATGCAAACTATGGTTGATGAGAAAAATGGAAGAGGTAGAGGAAGATGGAGAACTAGAGGAAGGGACACACAAGTATTTAAAATGGATGAAATTGAATGTTTAAGATGTCATAAGTTTAGGCATTTTCAATATGAATATGTGGGAGAAGAAGAAAAACTATGTTGAAACAGAGGATAAAGTAGAACAAAAGGATGAACTCTTGTTAATGGCCTTAGTCGAATACAAAGAAGGAAAAAAGATGAGTGGTTTTTAGACTCGGGTTACAGCAATCACATAAGTGGCAATAAGGAGTGGTTCTAAGAGTTAGATGAGAATTTCCGACACAAGATAAGTTAGGTAATGTATAGCCGTGAAGGGGAAAGACAATGTTTGAATGGTTGTGAATGGAATTATACATGTAGTCACACATGTATATTATGTTCTTGAACTTAAGAACAATTTATTAAGTCTTAGGCAACCTTTTAAGTATAACAATTCAGAACAACAAATGCAACGTTGTTCATCTAGAGAGAGGGTTGATTATGGAGGTACAAATGAGTGCAAACAAAATGTTTGTGCTGACAACAATTGTGGGAGATAATTCCCAATTGTGACATAACAAGCTCAGGCATTTAAGCTATGATGACAACAACTCTTATCTCTAAGCAAATGGTGATGGGGTTGTCTTCTATCACAACTCCTCAAAATCTATTGTCTAGCAGGAAAACAACACACATCCAAGTGGTTGCCATTGATTCATGCGGATTTATATGGGCCTATTAAGCCAACATCAAATTTTATTGATGATCTTTCACGTAAAACTTGGATGTATTTCTTAAGTGAGAAATATGAAACTTTTCTCTCTTAAAAGGAGTTGGTGAAAAAGGAGAAAGCATGATATGATATGAGTAAATATTTTGATGTTAAATTTTATCTTTTTAAGAAACCTTGTCAAAGAAGGAAGTATCAAGTTGAGCTAATGGAGATCTTAGAATCAAGTGACTGATGACATTCAAACTAGAGCCATTTGTGAAGTTGAGACATAATTAAAGCGTAGAAAATAAACTAATGCTTGTTTAGACATTTAGTTTAAGAAAGAGATTGTTTGGCGGTTTATTTATGTTGTTTATATTTTTAATTAATTAGTTTTAAGATTTAATAATATTAGTTCAATTATTAATTGTTCTTTAGAAAGAAAGAGATAAAATATAGTTCCTGTAACCACTCATGCATAGGGATGACAACGGGTCGGGTCGGTCACGGATAGTGCCTACCCGCAACCTGACCTGTCAAAAAAAAAATCCATCCGCTACCCGCTCGTTTACCTTTCAGGTATCCGCTTAAAAAATACTCGCAGATATTTTTAAAATCCACAAATATCGGTGGATACCCGATACCCGTAAATATTTAAAATATATATATTTTATAAATTGTTTAATATAAAATTATAAAAATAAAATATAAAATAAAATAAAATAATAATTATAATTATAATTAAATTTGACATAATAAAATATACTGCTAATTTTAATTTTAATTAAATTTAACTTAATAAAATATAAATTAAAGGTTTAATTATGCCTTTGGTCCCCATTTTGGAATCAAAATCTCAAAATGGTATCCGAATTTTTAAAAGTCTCAAATTGGTCCCCTTTTTGTTAAAAGGTCTCAAGTTTGCCCTTTCTGTTAAGTCTGGCTAGACGACGTTAAATGGGATGACATGTGTCAATTCCTTGATTTTTTGAATTTTTTTATTTTTATTTTTAAAATTTTTTTATTTTTTATTTTGATTTTTTTAAAAAAAATCAAAAAAATTGCCACGTGTCAAGTTGTCATCTTGCCACGTGGCAGTGATAATGACACGTGTTAGTATTATGCCAAGTGTTATTTTCTTAGTCTCAATTTGGTCCATGTATTCTAATTTTTGTCTCAATTTAGTCCCTATTTTTGTAAAAATAATTCAATTTCGTCCCTCTCCAAATTAAAACAAAAATTAATTTTATATAAATTTTATACAAATATTTTTATTAAATTTGATATTTTTATTCAAATTGATATTTTTATTACATATTTTTAACATAGCTAAGTTTATTTAAAAGTGTGTTTCACATTCAATTTTACTTAAAATTGTTTTCAAATTTTAAATTTATATGTTTGTTATTGTTACATGAACTAGTTAATTTATGAATTTTTTTTCTATTAACATTATTTTCTATTAACAACTTTAAAACAATTTTAAATAAAGTTCAATGTAAAATATTAATTAAATGAACTTAATTTGGTTAAAAATATTTACTTGAAATATCAATTTTGATGGAAATATTTGTGTATATTTATATAGAAATTAAATTTGATTTCCATTTGGAGAGGGACAAAATTGCTAATTTTTACAAAAATTGAGACTAAATTGAGACAAAAATTAAAATAAAAAAACCAAATTGAGACTAAGAAAATGACACCTGACATCTGACACGTGTCATTGTCACTATCACATCACTACCACGTGACACGATGACAGTTTGACACGTGACAATTTTTTTGATTTAAAAAAATCAAAATAAAAAATTCAAAATAAAAAAGGTTCAAAAATTTGAGGAACTGACACATGACACTCCCTCTAACGGCGTCAATCTTGACTTAACAGGAAGGGCAAACTTGAGACGTTTTATGGATAACGGGTACCCGCGGGTACGGATAGTATGATATCTGCATCCGACCCGTTTATAAGTGGGTATTAAAATACCCGCTATCCACAACTAATAAATATCCACAAATACAAACTATCCGCTACAAATTTTATACGCAGTTATCTGCGAGCACGAATAATTTTCTCATCCCTACTCATGCATGATAGCGGCCAGTTTCTCAATTTTTAATTTTCGTGTTTCCTATTGCGTTTCAATTGAATAATACACCAAGCACCGATTCAGAAAAAAAGAAAAGTTTTTACCTATTTGTGTTCACAGGAAAACCGGGTGACACAAGTCATTGAATCTTAACCTTTTCCTGATAACTTTGAAATAAATTTTAATGAATTAAAAAGGTGTGTGAATAAATGTTTTACCTGCTCCATTGTCGGTTCTGGATTTTTCTCAATCTCAATCGGTCTACCCACCACGATATACATTGGATTTTTGAATGGTATAGGAGATCTGAGAAGACAAGAGTGATGAATGAGTAATAATAAGTAGTTTAAAATTCAATTATTCAACATGAAAAGAGAAAGAGAGACGCACCCATAAATTCCCCAATAAAACAATGGCGCAATCTTCATAAACCTAGCAAGTTTTTGAACTAACTTCCCTGGAACTTTCCACCACTTGTAGGAGTTCGTCTGCATAAATCGAACCAGAGATTTCAGCATCTCAATAAATAGCTCGGATTCAAAACTAATATAGTTGCGAAATTAATACCTGACCAAAGCAGAAAACTGGAACAAGGGGCACTCCCATCTCCATTGCTACCCGAACAAATCCTCTTCTCTCCCTCAGAAACACAGTCTACAAATATGATGAGTTATAGTTATAATTATTGAGTGGTTGTAGTCGGCATATATATGATATTATTATTATACATATAAGGTCTATGACACCACTTTTAACACAAAACTTAAGGTAATGATGTTATGGGTCTTTATTTTTATATAGTGTTTAACTTTGTTTATTCTATTCAATGTGAAACTTTTGATTCACACTTGGACTATTCCCGACAATCTCCTCTCAAGGGTGAGTCCCTTTTTTTCCTTTTTCTTTTTCATTTTCATATAATATAATATATTTCTCTTCAGGTGTATGGTTTCTTGGGATGGCAACGGGACGGGGCGGGGACGGGTTTCATTATCCCATACCCATCCCCGTAGAAAAAATTCATACCCATCCTCATATCCAAACGCAACGGGTATCAAACTTTTGTCCTATCTTCATCCCCACCGGGTAACGGGTATATTGTCATACCTACCCGTTTTCTTACTCCTTCAATATCAATTTTAATTATTCTTTATAAAATAATAAAACATTATGGTAAAGGAAACATAATATTATCAAATATTCAATATTAAGAGGATGATTATTTTTTTGATATCAAATAGTTTGAAATAAATTATAATTGTTTACATTTTAGATTAGAATACCAAAAGTTTCACGAGAACCAAACATTTATTAAATTTGCAAACATTAGTTGATAAAATTTAAAAATATTTAAAAAAAATATATAAAAGAAAATGAAATATTCAAATTAAAATATATTTTAAACGTTTGTTTACTTCAACTTTTTAAATTCTAATGAATTTTTTTATACACTAATACATGACTTGATTAAAATGACGCAAAGAACAAATAATAAACATAATAATAAAATTTTGACATAGATATTGTATCTTTCGAACTTTAATATATGTTGGATGGTGATAAAAAAAATATTTATGACAATTATATTAATTTTTTATATTGTAGTAAATAAAAGTTATTTATACAATTATAGTAAAAAATTACAGTATGATTAATAATGAGTTAGAAAATAAAAAATAGTTAAATAAAATATATCGAAATAGTATTCTACATGATGAAAATAAACAATAAATAAAAATATTAAAAAATTAACAAATATGTGTCTTAGAAACAATTTGAGAGACTATTAAAAGATATCACACAAAGGTAAACAAATGTATAATTAAGGGTATGATAAGATGAAAAATAACTTAGAGATCTAAGAAAACTTTTCAAATATCAACATATATATACTCAATAGTTGAGAAATAATGAAAATTATTTTAGCGAAACAAAAGAGTTCGTCAGATGAAACAAAAATTATTAATAATAAGTAAAGAATTTTTTTTTTTATATTACCTAGTGAATGAAAGATTTTTGCTATTAAACACTTAAATTAAAAGTATTAAACATTCTCATGTGAAAGGAAAATATACAATAAATAAAAGTATTAAAAAATAATAAAAATATTCAAATGTGAGATATAAAAAAAATTAATTGACATAAATAATTTTAACATAATTACATAAAAGGTTATAATAAGATGAAAAATATATTAGAGATACGAATGAATTTCATGACAAACCAAATAATTAGAAAAAATAAAAAATAGAAAGTATATATATATATATAGGGTTACTTATTAATTGTGAATATTTTAAGAATTTAAATGAGGATAGATATATGGCGGGGACGGGTATTATGGGGGGATATGTACATCCCCATACCCATCCCCATACCTAATTGAAAAAGTCGGGGATTCCCCATACCCATACCCAAACCCAGTCAATGCGGGGATTCCCCATCAAAACGGGAACGGATTCGGTCAATGCCCACGGGGGCGGGTTTATTTGCCATCTCTAGTGGTGACCCTTTTTTGGCTATGGTTATGAGGTTAGTCATATAGAAAGGATTTAAAGAATAATTCTGATATATTATTTCAAATATAATATATATATATATATATATATGTGTGTGTGTGTGTGTGTAAGAGTGTTATAATTCATCATCTATTAAAGGAATGAGTGCACATATTTGCTCACAGAGATAATAATGCCTAAATTATAGCTAATACAATATTTGATTACATAATATTTGCTAATAGAATATTTGACATATCTTAACACCCCCACTCAAGTTGGTGCATGGATATCACACATTCCCAATTTGAATAGAGACTCATTAAACACTCTACTTGACACTCCTTTAGTGAGAACATCAGCCAACTGCAATTCTGATCTTACAAAAAGGAAAAGAAATGATTTCAGCTTCAAGTTTCTCTTTGATGAAATGTCTATCAATCTCCACATGCTTTGTTATATCATGTTACACCGTATTGTGAGCAATTGCTATATTCTGATCTTACAAAAGGGAAAGAAATTATTTCAGCTTCAAGTTTCTTTTTGATGAAATGTCTATCAATCTCCACATGCTTTGTTCTATCATGTTACACTGGATTGTGAGCAATTGCTATAGTCGACGTATTATCACAGTACAAACTCATAGTTTCATTTTGTTTAAAGTCCAAATCTGATAGCACATTTTTAATCCACAAAAGTTCACATACACCTAGTGTCAGGCCTCTGAATTCTACTTCAGCACTAGATCTTGCTACTACAGGCTATTTTTTACTCCTCCAAGTTACAAGATTCCCTCGTACAAAAGTAAAGTATCTAGAGGTAGATCTCCTATCATCTTTTGAACCTACCCAATCTGCATCGGTGTACCCTTCTACTTTTAAGTTTCCATGATTTGAGAACAAAATTCCTTTTCTAGGAATGAACTTTAAATATCTCAAAATCCTCTCAACAACATCCATATAAAGCTTTCGTAGGTCATGCATAAATTGACTAACAACATTCACTGCATAAGTAATATCTGGACGTGTATGAGACAAATAAATTAATTTTCCTACTAGCCTTTGGTATCTCCCTTTGTCTATGTTTGCTGAATTTGAACATTGAAAGAGTTTATGATTTTGTTCAATTGGTGTATCAACTGGTTTACTCCCAAGCAGTACAGTTCCTGATAGTAAATCAACAGTATATTTTCTTTGGCATAGAAAAATACCATGTTTTGATCTAGCTACTTTAATACCCAAAAAATATTTGAGGTTTTCAAGTTGTTTCATCTCAAATTCAGATGCAAGGTATTGTTGTAAACTAGAAATCTCATCTTGGTCATTTCTTGTAACAATCATGTCATCTACATATATAATCAAGACTATAATTCTTCCTTTTTCTCTCTTCAAAAATAAGGTGTGATCAGAGTTACTAGCTCTATAGCTAAAAGCCTTCATAGACTTGGTAAACCTTCTAAACCATGCTCTTGGGGATTGTTTTAATCCATATAGAGCCTTCTTTAATTTGCAAACCTTCATTCCAATTGAATCTGTCATGTCTGGTGGAGAATCCATATAAATTTCTTCTGAAATTTCTCCATGTAGAAAAGCATTTTTCACATCAAATTATAGAAGAGGCCAATCTTGGTTTGCTGCTAGTGACAGAAGTATTCTCACAATATTGAGGTTGGCTACCGGTGCGAACGTTTCTTGGTAATCTACACCATAAGATTGAGTGTAACCTTTAGCCACAAGTCGTGCCTTATACCTCTCAATAGTTTCATCAACTTTGTGCTTAATTGTAAATACCCATTTGTAGCCCACAGTTTTCTTCCCTCTTGGTAAGGACACAAGATCCCAAGTGTTATTTTTCTCTAAAGCTGCCATCTCATCAACCATTGCTTTGGTCCATCTAGGATCTGCCAAAGCTTTCTGTATATTACTAGGAATAGGAATTGAAGACAATTGAGATACAAATGATGCATATGACTGGGATAACCTGTGAGATGACACATATTTACTAATGGGATATTTAACTTTGGCTTGGAGGTCTGGTTCATATTTAGCTGGAGGTTGACAACGGTTAGAACAGGGTGGAAGATTATACTGGACAGTAGTAGACTCAATGTTTGGTGTGTTGGTGGTCTCATACAGACCAGGATCAATTTCATGAACGGTTTCATCTAAATTAGTATTATCAAGGGTAGGATCAAGAGAAACAATTTCTTGATTAGTTTCAACTACATTAGTATTATCAGATATAGGATCAGTAGGTACCTCTGAAGAGTCAAGCCGAACTTGTGGAGAAGATTGAGTCAATTGGTTAGGATCAGAAGACACTGTACTATCCAAAAGAGAAGTTTCCATATTTAGGATTGGCTCACTTCCTACAGAATGATCCTCACACGATAATTTATCTTTACAGAATAATTTTATATCTGGGATATCAAACATACTAACATCATGATTATGCACTTCACTTTCATTACCGCCCTGAAGTGTAGAATCAACATAAAAAAAACTATGCTTATTAAGTGTCACATCCATAGAGATATAAAATTTCTTTGATGGTGGATGGTAAGCACAATAGCCTTTTTGAGTTGATCCATACCCAACAAAAACACATTTTAAAGCTCGTTCTTCAAGTTTTGTACTTTGATGTGGGTGTAAGTGAACATATATAACACATCCAAAAATATGAGGCGGTAAAGAAACCATGGAAGGAAGGATACAATGATCAGACAACACATCTAAAGGCCTTCAAAAGTTAAGCACACTAAAAGGTGTTCAATTAATCAAATAAACTGCAGATCTCACAACCTCACCCCATAAATGAGATGCGACATTACCATCTATCAAAAGTGATCTTGTCACCTCTAATATATGTCTATTTCTTCTCTTAGCTACCCCATTTTGTTGTGGTGAATAAGGACATGTAATTTGATGTAAGATGCCTTTGGAGTTCATGAACTCGATTAACTCAGTCTTAAAATATTCCCCTCTATTGTCTGATCAAATGACCTTAATATGTGTGTTAAATTGATTAATTATCATATGATGAAAGGAACAAAACACATTACACACATCACTTTTATGTTTAAGCAAATACACTCAAGTTACCTGAGTACAATCATCAACAAAACTGATAAACTATTTTTTCCCGTTATGTGTAGATTGTGGGGCAGAGCCCCAAACATTTGTATGAATTAATGAAAAAGGAAAATCTATTTTTTTATTACTTAAAGGAAACACAACATGATGACTTTTTGCCATTAAACAAGTTTCACAAATAAAATCAGAAATATTGCATTTATGAAATAGTGATGGAAATATTTTTTTTAGATAACCAAAAGAGGGATGTCCCAATCTTCTATGTCATAACCAAATTTTCTTTTTATTTTTATCTTGTATGTGTTCATTCGCAAAACAAGTCAACGTTCCTTTATGGGTTTGTTGTGAGACATTTTCAAGATAATACAGTCCTTCTCTCTCTACCACTGTCAATCTTCTCCTTAGAATGGATGTTCTGGAAAAAACACAATGGGTTGGATAAAATAAGGCAACACAAGAATGTGATTTGGTTAATTTGCTGAAAGAGAAAAGATTACAATTTAATGTAGGAACAAATAAAACATCAGAAATTGATAAGGAGGGAGAGAGGGATATAGTACCTATACCTTCAATAGGAGATGAGATCCCATTGGCATTAATAATAGCAGTTTTAGAACTATTAGGGAAAAAATTAATAAATTTATGTGGATCACAAGTCATATAATCAGTAGTACCTAAATCAATTATCCAATCACCACCCCTAGTAACAACAGAAAGATTAAGAGTAGGGTTAGATATACCTGACTTGGTCACAAATCCGACAACAGTAGAACTATGACTCTTGGGGCTTCTTGCATATGGATAGCAGCGAAAGTTCCAAAATCATGATTCTCCGATTGATTTTTATGGAACGGAGCCATAAAAAATATTCAAATAAAGAAGCATGGCTTCCTATATTGTAGAGGATGTCGGTATTTGGCTCTTGATACCATATATAAAGGATTTAAAGAATAATTCTAATATATATTATTATATTATTTCCAATAATAGGGTACCATATAGATACACATAAGAGTGCTATAATTCCTCGTCTATTAAATGAATGAGTGCACAGATTTGCTCACAAAGATAATAATGCCTAAATTATAGGTAATACAATATTTGATTACATAATATTTGCTAATAGAATATTTGACATATCTTAACAACTCACTTAGGTGACCCCTTTTTGGTTATGGTTATGCAGTCATTCACTCTGAACCATCAGTTCTGTTACCACTTGATTGGATTTTTAGGGTTTTTGAAAATATAAAATATATGAGAGATATATGTGATATGTCATACGAAGAAACATGTTGTATTTTATTGATATACCATATATATAGAACAAAATATTACAGAATATTAAGTATAAAATATTTAGAATATTCCACTTCTAATTAAAATAATAACTAATTTCTAAAACTAAAACATATCTCTAAAATTAAAATATTTTCTAAAAACTAATTTAAATAAAAAAAATATTAAATAATATTCTCAACAAAATATAATTAACCATTCACCCATTTCAATTTCAAATATAATTAACCAAAATAATGAAAATAGTAGTAGGGTGGAGAAAAGAAAAAGAAGTGTACCTCAGAATGGGGCTCCAAAAAAAGTGTTTCTCGAATTCCACCGGGTACTAAAACGCAACTGTAGCCAGCTCCCAAGGAGGAAATTAAATTTTTCTTCGTCACTGGCGAAAATCCCAGCCATGTCCATACATGTCTCAAAAATGGTATATAGAAAACCTGTTCATAGGAAAAATTAGCATTGATCCTGTTAACTTTTTTTCACTTCGGAGTCTCAAAAGTAGAATCCTTACGACGCTGCTAGCAAGAAGTTTTGTCTTTGCAAGGGGCATGAGACCTGCGTTTTCAGAAAGTGCAACCACGCCAATTCCAATAGCTGAGTGTGGTTCATAACCAAACACTGCACACACCAGGCCATGCTGTTGTTACCAATTACTGTCAATGATTTCATCACAACAATATACACACTTCACGCAACCTTATCCATTTTTGAAATAAGAAAGATAAGAGAGAATTAGGTTTAGGATAGTAATGCCCTAAAAGAGAATAAGTCCCGTTGAAAGGCAACACAAAGAGAAGATTTTCTAAGTCACTAGACTTAATTAAATTCCGCCAATCACAATTTATTCCAAAAACTGCAAGGCATCGCAGCAAAAGAAGATATTGTAAGATAGGTTACTTTTTTTTTTCTTTAATCACATAAAAATTTACACCATTATTAACATAACTTCTCAACTGAGAAACTAAACTATTATCAAAAGAAAAAACAAAAAGCACAACATATACATAGAATTATTTGACAGGATGATATAGTTATAATTATGATGGATATAATATTACAAGTATTTCTTGTTCATTCATCTTTAAATTTTATATTATATAAAGCGAAATCAAGTTGCTCCAAATTAATTTTAAAATATTAATTTCTATCATAAGTGTCCTTCATAAATGGAGAGTGACGCGTCCCCAACCCCAACCCCAACCCCAACCAAACATCTTTATGGAAAAAAAATTATTTATTACCTAATGAATAAAAAAGTACCATATAACCTACCTAAAAGAAGGAAGAAAGAATATAATTTGTTTATGGTCTAAAAAATACTACATTAGTGTTTTTGGTGGAAGTGTGTGTAAGGATTCTTTATAAATATTTGAAAAAAATAAAACTAATTCTTCTATAAATTAAAATTATCTTATGTATAAATTAATAAGTAAATATTTTTTCATATAACTTCTCGAAATTCTTATTTTCAATTTATAAATAAATTAATTTCATTTATAAAAAATATTGCAATCTTTCTTATGTTTGTAAAAAATTAGGTTAAAAGATTGATTCTTATTTAACACAACCTCCAATGATAAAGGTACTTTTATAAAGTTGACAAAGATTAAGTATTGTAATTTAGAATGATAAGAGAGTGGGTAAAAGATAAAAAGAATCTTAAAATTTAGTTGATGGATAGATACAAACCGTAAGCATGATTAGGACGAAAGGCTTGTGGTTCTTCTAGGTGAAGCTTTATGGGAAAATAGGAGCAAATGTGCTTGCAAATGTATCTGAAATTTACACAAAAGAAAAATTCCCAGATAGTTTAGTTTTAAAGTAAAACTAAAAAAAGAAAGAGAGAAAGAGAAAGATACTTCGACAATTTTCGACCAAACATGCTGTTGTCGTCGACAGGAATCATGACCAACACCAAGAGCAAAGCGAACACCCTAACATGAAAATTTATGTTACATTGATGAAGAAATTGAAGCCAAACGTTGTAGTTATAAGAGAGAAGAAGAAAATAAGACGAACAAGAGTGCTTTGGAGAGAGAAAGGAAGAAGGTGGCGAAGAGTATGAAGATGATGTTGAAATGAATGAGTCCAAGGTACAGCAGCAGTGCCGGAACAGTCTTGAACATGTTGCATGATGATTCATAGGACTTTTCGATTCCATTCGAAACTTTCTCCATGCTTTCTTCTTTCCACTCTGGTAGTTGTTGGTGGATATGAAATAAATGAAGAGCATTACACATTACACAACACTGTAAATAATAAAGAACCACACTGAAAAGGATAATGAGAAATGACTTTCATGTCCCTGTTCCTCTCTCTCTCTTTCACCCAGAATTATACGCACGTTGCTTCAAGATGGAAGAAGTAGACTTCGTGGATCGTTTTCTCGTCTGACCTCAAAGTACAAATTGATGAAAGATAAAGACGTTAGAGCATCTTCCGATTCCGATCCAAATTCGTCCGGCGGCCACTATTAGGAATAACTATCGCATTTTCGAGGTATTGTCCACTTTGGAGTGTTTGAACTCCGTCACAGTTTTGTCTTTAAAAGGCGCCTCAGAAATAGAAGGAGATAGGAGTATTTAAACTTCTGTTTGACCTCGACTCCTAAGCAATGTGAGACTTATTGAGTGTACTGGAACATAGCAAAAGTGTGAATTTTCTTGAAAGTTAAAGCTATATTTTTGTGGACAAAGTATACTATTTATATATTGGTTATTTATAGGGTTAAATAAGGTTTTGGTCCGAATTAATCCATTTTTAAAATTTTGATTCAAACAAGTTAAATGTGTGAATTTAATCATTTTAATAAAAAAATGTTAAGTTTATTGAACGTTTCAAACATGTTTCATGATAATATTTAAATTGTTTATCCCGCTGAACACATTTCTGTTTCAATATTAACCGATAAATGTGTTTAAAATGTCAAATAAACTTAACAAATTTTGATTTAAATGACTAAATCTATACATTTATAAAGTTGAGAGATTAAATTGCACCAAAATTTAAAAAATTAACTATACATAGTTAATCTTTTTTATTATTATTATTATTATTATTATATATTATATATATATATATATATATATATATATATATATATATATATATATATATATATATATATATATAAGCACTTGGGTGGCCTATTAAAAAAATTACAGTGTTCTATGAAATTGATCCATAACATAAATGGATTGTACATAAACTTTGTATTAATTATGGAATCTTATTTGTCAAAAATTATCGAGAGTAATTTTGAATAAAAGAGATTACATTCTAATATAACATTTGTAGCTTGTGTATTAAACTATTTCATAAAATACTTTTAAGCAGTGAATAATAAACAATTTGATGAAGTATTAGAAGGTTTAATTTATTTTCTAACTAATTATTTATTTGCATTTAGATTGTGTTATCCCTTATAAAAGGGTGAGTTGTTAGTTGGAAAGTGACACTAATTTGATTATATTAATTTTGTTTTATATATTATTTTCGGTTTAATAATAAGATAAAATGCCTTTGTCTGTAAATAAATTTACTTTCTTTGTATAGCTTTGTCACTTTTCTTTCTACTTTGCATAACTAAAAAAAATTATGCAGCCTACTCAAAAGTTTCTCTTTTTGCAAATTTTTTTCAAATTTTCACACTTGCGGGTTAAATATATTTTTGATTCCTTAACTTTTAGAGAAAATTAGAATTAATTTTTATTCAAAACTATGGTCCAATTTAGTCCTCAAGTTTAGAATTACGTGAATTTAGTCATTTTAACCATGAGCTAAGAATTTTAACTAGAGACGGAACTATGAATTGACAGAGGGGAGCCACGGTTCCCCCAATTTTTTTTTTAATTTATTTTATATATATATATATTTATATATTTTTTAAAATTATATTTATATATTATTTATATTAAATTTATATTATGGAAATTATAATAAAAGATAAAATAAAAAATTTAATGGAGAAATTGATTTATAAAAGAGATTAGGATTTTTGTTGGCTATAGAATTTGTTCACCTTACCATAAAAGTGTGAGGAGAAATAAATACAAAAAGATAGATTTGAAAATAGAGGTTGAAGAACACATAAATTGAGATTGAAGTAATTCTCGCATGATCAAGGTTAGTATTTGTTCCTGCTGAACACTAATGTACTTGAGGGACACAAGTCAACTAGGACCAATGACTAACTGAATGCACGCGTCCACCTATTAGAACCTGAGTGTCTTCTCCCAAGAGCCTGAGCATCTTCTCCCAAGTGCCTGAGTGTCTTCTCCCAAGTGCCTGAGTATCTTCTCCCAAGTGCCTGAGTGTCTTCTCCCGATGAAGGATTCTACTGGCGGGGGGCCTGCAAAGTCACTCCGCCGCTCAAGTCAGTGTCAGAGCAATAAATGACTACTATAGTAAAAAATAGCATGACCTCTTTACCTCGTGAACAGTGCCTTTTATACTACTTTAATGGGCCAAACCCTATGGGCCTAGGGTTTCCGCTGCCTGGTAGGTTTAAGTTTCACTAATTGCGTTTAATTACTCTTAATAGCTTATCATTCCTAATTTCTCCAGTACTTACCGTAGTTCACTTGGTAGAGGTGTCTTCTCCCCTAAATGTCGAGGTTATTACGGCTCCTTCATTATTCGTGTGTTATAGAATCTCCTGCGCCGAAGTATATCCGGACCTTATATTGGTATACTTCGCATGCTGGGGCATATTCGTCACTTCAAGACTTCAAGATGCCCACTTAGAAGTATCCCTTCCTCCCAATATGTACACTAGTCCCCCAAGGGTTGGGACTAATATGTCGAGAACTCTTCACACTATTATGATTTGAGCATAGGCTACTTCGGCTATAAGAGCTTAAATGGTAGCGGAGAAATATTTTTGTATGCGTATGCCAGTGGTTTCTCGTGCCAATGCGCTTTGGGGAGTGGAAAAGGCCGCATTATTTTAATGGGCCTGGGCCTTGTCATGATGTGATGTTGCCTCGGGAATTGCGACAAGCGCTGTCTGCTGGTCGTTGGATCATTTTGATCAAACGGATGTTGTGCACGCTGCACTGTGCTCATTGTTCTGCTATAAATAGGGTAATTACGTTTTTGGCACCCTCGTTGATCTCTTTTTACGGCTTGAGACGTCTCGTTTGTTTGTGAAGCTTGGCAGGTATGTCCTCGTCCTCACTGTCTGATAAGTCGGCCTCTAGGATTCACTCAGATAGGGTAGGGACGTCCTCGGCCCAACCCTCTAGCAATAGCACCTCCTCTGACGAGGAGAGCTTATCGGACATTCCTCTGCGGTCTGGGTATGAGTGGGTTGATAGCATTGTGCTTGAGTATTTTTCGAAGTACAAATGGTCTTTCTCTATTCGCAGATTTGCCGAGGCATATGCGATTTTAGATGAGGATAGTCCTGACGAAGTCGTGTCCTTAGACCGAGTTGGTCGTGTAGATAATGCTTGCCATGGGCGAGAAGGTTACTCAGATGAGTTTTTTTATATGTATGCTGTGTTGTTTACAAATTTGCATGTCCGATTACCGTTCGACGAGTTCACTGTTGGGGTGTTGAGAATTTTAAATGTGGCTCCGTTGCAGTTACATCCTAATGCGTGGGCTGCTTTACAAGCTTTTAGGTTTGTGTCGGATTTTAGGTTTGAAACCATCTCCAGCCGTGTTCTTGCACCACTATAGCACTAGGCCTAAGGAACCTGTGAGGTGGTTATCGCTGTTTGGACAACCTAGGATAGGTTTACTCGCCCCATATTCGTCCTCCTTCAAAAATTACAAGAACACTTTCTTTAGGGTTGTAATTAACCATGTTGGTCGCTCTTACTTCTTTGATGGTGACACTCCCAAATTTCCCTTTTATTGGACGCGTAATCCCCTGCACTATGATGAGTGGCCCCAGACTATGATGTCAGCCGAGAACTGCAAGGTTCTTAATTTGCTTGATTCACTTTCTCGGCGGCTTCCTACTAAGCGTATTGTGGCTATACTGAGTTCGCCTCGTCCTCGCGGGGACATGCTGGGTATGTGCGAATTTTCCATACACACACTATGTGTTAACTTGTCTTACTTTGTTTTTGTTTGCACCAGCTTTGATGGCATCGCATGAGGGTGTTGGTGCGGGTCAGAAAAGTCGTTTTCACTTACTTCGCGAAAAACTGAATGAGCGGAAGAAAGGTGGAGACAATGCTCCAGGGACAAGCTCTGCCACCCAACCTAAAGGTGCTTTAGGTGTTGGTAGTCCTCGGCCTCCTCCTGCAGCAGAGAAAAAGAAGAGAAAGACTGCTCAAAAGGATGCAGGTTCGTCGCGCCCTCCCTCCCCAAAGCGCAGCCGCGTGTCCGGGGATGCCTCTTACCAACGTTTGATGGGGGCTGAAATGCAAATATATGATGGGATGAGTATTACTATATCCCAGGAGGAGGCTAATTTGATTACGGAGTCGCCACTGCCATCCCTCATGAAAGCCTTCGCAGAGTTTCAGTCTCGGGCTTTAGTCATAGGGAGACATATGGGCCACGAGCTGATTAAAGTGGGCCAGACAGAAGATCTTGAAGCTGAAATTGCTTCGCTAAAAAAGCAACTTCGAGTGACTAATACGGAGAAAGACAAATTGGCGGGGGAGGTGGGTGATTTCCAGAAGCAGCTCCAACAGGCTATTGGTGATAGGAAGTCTTGGCGTAATCGCTATCTTGAAGCTGAGGAGAAATTGAAGAAAAGTTCTGAAGAAGCATCGGCCTTGAAACGCTCCCTTGACGAGATGAAGACTGCTCATGCAGAGTTAGACAAGGAAGTTTGGGAGTTGCGGGAGGGTGTCGTGGAAGAGCATGAGCTTGGCTTCAGGAAGGCCTTGCGTCAAGCAGCTCTCCTTTTTGACATTCCCGCGGATGATGATCATTTTGATGTGGGGAAAGATGTATATCAGAAAGCATTGGTGCGAATTGAGGATATTCATGTTATCTCGGATCAGGCCGAAGATACCCCGCCTACTCCTACTGCCGAGGACACTGAAAGGTCGAGGGATGGAAATGCAGATGGTGCGGGTGATAAGGATTGATGGCTGACTTTTGGCATGGGTATTTTGTTTTGGGGTCGCATTGGTTATATACGTCATTTGTGATGCTCAAATAGTTGTAATATTTTTTGAGAAACTCTACCTTTCCCTTTTTTGTTGCTATATACCCCGATATTATAAAGGTAGTAATATTTTGATGTGCCCTTAGGCAATCTTTTATTGTTTCGCTTGCGTGTAATGTTTCTATGCTTGAGATCGTGTTTCTGCTTTCGTGTTATTAAGATTAACTCGGCTTGTATATTACATGCTATATAGTCGACCTTAGCTGGCTTATAGTTTCCAACAGGGACTTTCAGCAAGTAGATGAATGTCCTTTGGAAGACATGTCGACCTTGGTTGACTAAGGTTGTCAATAAGGACTTTTTGAGGGTGGAGTGTTCTCTCCCTCAAGATCTTGCGTCGACCTTAGTTGATTAGTATTATCAACAGGGACTTAGTTGTTGCTGGAATTATTAACCAATTGGAAATAGATATAACTTAATCTTTTTCATTGATATTGGGCCTCGTTAAAACCTTTCCGGCCAAAACCCTCCTTAGGAAAAAAGACCGGAATAGGAAAGAGTACCCTTGATTACATCGTTAGCTGTAGTAAAATTTCAAGTGTGTTACATTCCACGTCCTGGGAACTGGTGTCCCACATAGATGCTGCAACTTGTATGCTCCTTTACCCTCATTTGTGGTGACTCTAAACGGGCCTTCCCAATTTGCTGAGAATTTCCCCTCTACCTTCCTTGCGTTACTGTTCATCCGCCATACTAAGTCTCCTGGGTGGAATGTTCTGGGTTTTACCTTAGAGTTATATCTTCGCGACATTCTTACCTTAGCAGCTGCTTCTTGAATTTTAGCATGCTCTCTATGTTCTGGTAGGAGGTCTAGATTATTTGCTAGGCACTGGGCATTGGTGGCTTCTTCGTAATTCTGCCAACGAAGAGATGGCTCGCCTATTTCCACCGGTATCATGGCATCTGTTCCATATGTGAGGCTGTAAGGAGTTTCCTTGGTGGCAGATTGTGGCGTGCAGCGGTATGCCCAAAGTACTTCTAGCAATTGCTCCGGCCACAGTCCCTTTGCTTGGTCCAGCCTCTTCTTTAACTCTTGCAAGATAACTTTGTTGGTTGCTTATGCTTGATCGTTGCCTTGTGGGTGTTCCACTGAGCTAGTCACATGCTTGATGTTCAATCCCAGGTAGAAGTCTTTAAGTTCAGCATCAGTGAATTGCTTCCCATTGTCAGTAATTATGGTATGCGGAATTCCAAAGCAACAAATGACATTTCTCCAGACAAACTTTTGCACTTGTTGTGCTATGATGGTTGCCAATGAGTCAGCCTCAATCCATTTTGTAAAATAATCTATGGCGACCAACAGAAACTTGACTTGCCCCTTTCCAGGGGTGAATGGACCGATGATGTCCATTCCCCATTTAGCAAAGGGCCATGAGGAGGAGATGCTGTGCAGCTCTTCTTGCTTGACATGGGATATGTTTCCGTGCTTCTGGCATGGTATGCAGCGTTTGACAAAGCTGGTGACGTCTGCCATCATGGTGGGCCAGTAGTATCCGGCCCTTAATATTCTTGTTGTCATTGTTCTGGCACCGGAATGGTATCCGCAAATGCCCTGATGTAGTTCTTTCATAACATAGTCAGCTTGCTCTTTGTCAATACATTTCAGTAAAGGGGTAGTGAATCCCCTCTTGAATAATTCGTCTCCGACTAGGGTATATCGCGCTACTTTCCTTTCCCAATCCTTTTTTGGGTTGTCAGGTTTGCTTCCAGTTTTTAAAAAATGCACAATCGGGGTTCTCCAATCTGATGATACTTCTATGGTGTGACATTCAGGTGTGCTGGTAGATGGGGTAATTAATTCTCTTTGTAGGATGGATTTGTACTTCCCCTTACTTTTCGCGCTAGCCAGTTTGGACAAAATATCAGCTCTTATGTTACTTGCTCTGGGCACATGCTCAATCTTATATTCCTCGAAACCTTGTAGTATGTTGGTTACTTTGTGATAGTACTGGAGTAGAAGTGGGTCTTTAACCTGGAACTCTCCAGTCAGATGTCCAACTGTTAATCTTGAGTCTGTGCGGCATATGATTCTGGTTACCCCCATTTCTCTAGCAAGTGTCAATCCTGCCACCATTGCTTCATACTCCGCCTGATTATTTGAGACTCTGAATTTGAAATGAAGTGATTGTTCCAAAACTATCTCGTTGGGTCCTTCCAGTACGATTCCAGCTCCTCCTCCTCGGACGTTAGAAGATCCATCGACGTGTAGCGTCCACCAGATGGTTGTTATATTTGCTTCATGTTGTAACTCAGCAGCGAAGTCTGCTAGGCATTGGGCCTTGATGGGTCCTCTGGGCTTGTACTGAATTTCATATTCTGAGAGTTTTACTGCCCAAGCGGCCATCCTACCGGCAAGGTCTGGCTTCCTCAAAATTTTTTGGACAGGGTGATCCGTTCGAACAATAATGCGGTGATTCTGAAAGTATGGCCTCAGACGTCGTGCTGTAGTGAGTAAGGATAATGCCATCTTCTCCACTGTTTGGTATCTAGTCTCCGCGTCTTGGAGTGTTCGACTTACAAAGTATATTGGGTGTTGTGCTCGTTGTCTTTCTTGAACTATCGCAACACTCACAGCGTCTTCGGTTGCGGCTAAGTAGATTATTAAAGGGAGTGAGGTGTCGGGGCGTTGGAGGATGGGGGTGATGTTAGGGATTGCTTGATGCTGTTAAAACTCTCCTCGCATGTTTCATTCCACTGGAATCGGGTCGTTTTCTTTAATAAGTTTAGGATTGGCTTGGCTTTTTCTGCGAGCTTAGGCATGAATCTACTGAGAGCAGTTAACCTTCCCATCAGCCGCTGAACTTCCTTGAGGTTTTTTGGGCTATTCATGGCGGATATTGCGTCACACTTTTCCGGGTTTGCCTCAATCCCTCTATGTGTTAGCATAAACCCGAGAAATTTTCCACCATCCACCCCAAATACACATTTTTCCGGATTAAGCCTCATATTGTTGTTGTTTAACGTGGTGAATACTTGTGTCAGATCCTTGATGTGTTGTTCTACAGAATTGGACTTCACTACCAGATCGTCAACATATACTTCCAAATTTCTACCTATCATTCCTTTGAACATCCTGTCCATGAATCTTTGGTATGTGGCCCCTGCATTTTTCAGGCCAAATGGCATAACTTCATAGTAAAAGTTTGCCTCTTCAGTAATGAAAGTTGTCTTTAACTTGTCCCTGGGATCCATTGGGATCTGGTGATATCCGGAGAAAGCATCTAAGAAATTGAGAATTTGATGGCCAGCTGCTCCATCTACCAGTCGATCAATATTTGGGAGTGGATAGGCATCCTTTGGACAAGCTTTATTCAAATCTGTATAGTCGGTGCACATACGCCATTTGCCGTTGGGTTTTTTGACAATGACTACGTTTGCCAACCATGTGGTGTATCGCGCCTCCTGGATGAATCCAGCGTGCAGTAGTTTGGTTGACTCCTCCCTCGCTGCTCTTCTTTTTTCTTCCCCCAGCTTTCGTTTTCTTTGCGCCACAGGCTTTGCTTCCTTAAACGTTGATAACCTATGGCACACGATGTCAGGATGTATGCCTGGTAAGTCCAAAGTGGTCCAGGCAAAAGATATCTTATTGTGCGTCAGCACTGCTGCTAACACTTCCTTTTCTGCCTCCTGTAGGGTAGACCCTATCTGCAAATACTTTCCATCACCAAGAGGTAAGACCTCAGTTCCTCCTATCGGTTTTACGCGCTCCTCGCCCTCCATTCTGGGTTCCAACTCTTGAATGGATGAACTATCTTCTGACGTGACCTTCTCAACATTGTTCGACGAATGCAACTTTCTCGGATTTGGAAGTCGCAGGCTAGCAATGTAGCACTCGCGCGCTGTTCATTGATCGACGTAGATTGTGACTATATCGTCGGCCAGAGATGGAAATTTCATGGCTAAATGTGGGGTGGAAACAATGGCTCCTAATGCGTTCAAGGAGGGCCTCCCCAGTAACATGTTGTAAGAAGTATTGGCATCTAACACCAGATACCGGATGGATATAGTTTTGGTAAGCTGCCATTCACCAAAGGTGGTGTATAAATCTACGTACCCTCGTGTTTGCACCCTTTCTCCTGAAAATCCTACAATCTCATCTACGAACGGAGACATTTGTTGTTCCGGTATTTGCAACTTCTTAAACGTTTCCTAGTAAAGTATGTCTACCGAGCTTCCCTGGTCGACTAATACCTTCTTCACCGCGAAATTTTCAATTTCGACAGTGATCACCATGGGATCGTCTTGCTTGGGATCGATGGCTTTGAAATCGTCGCTTGTAAAAGTGATGGGGGGCATGTTTCTCCTTATGGGAGCCGATACCGCATTGACGAATTGTACGACTCTCAAATGCTTTTTGCGAGCTGTAGTGGTGCTGCCTCTGCCAGCGAATCCTCCGGAGATTGTATTAATAGTTCCTCGCAGGGGAGGTCTGTGTCCTTGCTGACGGTCTTCTCTTTCTTCTCTTGATTCACGCCGTTCTGACGTTCTAGGGTTATCCCGCAAGTTGGGCTCTCTTCGGTTGGTGGTCTCCTTGCGACGGGCTTCATATCTTCTTGTTTCGCCTGCCCTGTTCTCATTTTCACGTACTACAAAGCGCTGGAGGTGTCCGACTTGGATGAGCTCTTCAATCTTGTCTCGCAGGGCCGTGCACTCCTCAGTTGAATGCCCGAAATTCCCGTGATATCTGCACTGTCGCGTGGTGTCAGCGTTTGGAGGTGTATTTGCCCTTCTGGGAGTACTTAAGAAGTCAGTGTGCAGGGCTTCTTCAAGTACCCTTGACCTTAAGGCATTCAAAGGCGTGTACTTAGCAAATCGCTGGGCTCTTGGATGGGCAGGTGGCCTTGCGGGGGCTTTACGCGCCCCCTCCTTATCAGCCCTTCTTTCGGTCGCGCTATCCTCGGTAGCGACTTTGTTTTTAAAATCCTTTAGCTCTTCCATGCGCATATATTTGGTTGCTCTTTGCCTTAACTCTGCCATACTAGTTGCTGGCCTCTTGCACAGGCTGTCAGCGAAGGGTCCGCTTCGCAATCCGTTAATCATCTGGTGGAGGGCTACCTCCGGGCTCAAGTTATCAATGCTAAGGGCTGTTTTCCCAAAGCGTTCCACGAACGCTCTGAGGGGCTCTCCCCTTTCCTGGCGCATGTTTATGAGGGCGAGAGATGTGAGGTTGTGCGGTCGCGATGTGGCAAATTGCGTTTCAAATTGAGTCGTTAAAGCATCGAAACAATCGATGGAGAAGGGAGCTAGGCGAGTGAACCAGCTGAGGGCTGCTCCCTTAAGTGAAGTGGGAAAGACCTTGCAAAGAATCGCGTCGTCTGTGGTGTACAGGCCAACCTGTGTGAGGTACACATGTATGTGCTCATCGGGGTCTGTTGCGCCATCATACCTATCGATGACCAAGGTTTTCCATCCAATAGGCAAGGGTGTCTCCATTATCCCATCGACAAAAGGGTGCCTGCGCGCATTCTTCTGCACTGCGGAGGTATTAGCTGTTCCCATGGTTTGGGGGTTCTGCGCACTTTCTTCGATAGTTTCGGTGCGCGCTGGCTGGGATGTAGCTTGAGTTTTGCTGGGGCGCGGTTGTTCTCCTTCGCCTTCGTTGTTGCTTTCTAGCTTTCGTTTGATACTGGCATTTTCTGCTCGGAGCTCGGCGAGTTCTTGTTGTATGGCTCGCATGATTGCCATCTGACTGCTTTCCGCTGCTTGTCCTTCTTGTCCGTTGCTTGTCATGTTTCTAGTAGACACCATGTGCATCAATTTTCTTCGGCCCCACGGTTGGCGCCAAATGTTCCTGCTGAACACTAATGTACTTGAGGGACACAAGTCAACTAGGACCAATGACTAACTGAATGCACGCGTCCACCTATTAGAACCTGAGTGTCTTCTCCCAAGAGCCTGAGCATCTTCTCCCAAGTGCCTGAGTGTCTTCTCCCAAGTGCCTGAGTATCTTCTCCCAAGTGCCTGAGTGTCTTCTCCCGATGAAGGATTCTACTGGCGGGGGGCCTGCAAAGTCACTCCGACGCTCAAGTCAGTGTCAGAGCAATAAATGACTACTATAGTAAAAAATAGCATGACCTCTTTACCTCGTGAACAGTGCCTTTTATACTACTTTAATGGGCCAAACCCTATGGGCCTAGGGTTTCCGCTACCTGGTAGGTTTAAGTTTCACTAATTGCGTTTAATTACTCTTAATAGCTTATCATTCCTAATTTCTCCAGTACTTACCGTAGTTCACTTGGTAGAGGTGTCTTCTCCCCTAAATGTCGAGGTTATTACGGCTCCTTCATTATTCGTGTGTTATAGAATCTCCTGCGCCGAAGTATATCCGGACCTTATATTGGTATACTTCGCATGCTGGGGCATATTCGTCACTTCAAGACTTCAAGATGCCCACTTAGAAGTATCCCTTCCTCCCAATATGTACAGTATCTTATTATGATTTATGTAAGTTAGATTTATAATTTTTTTAGGATGTTAAGTTTATCTCAAATTAGTATAAACCTAATTATGATTTTAGGGATTCTTTTATGAAATTGGTATGAACCCTAATTATACTTTTTCCCAAATTATTATAACCCTTAATTATGAAATTTAGGGATTTTGTGCTTTCTGCTTCCTATGGTAAATTTTTTTTTAAATTTTTGAATTTATATCGTGTTGCTTATTTAATTAAAGTGGTATAAGTTTTGTTATGTCTTGCGTTACATTGTGATAATTGTGATTTTTTAATATAAATTTTATCTTTTTCTAAATAGGTGAGATGTGATAAATTTATATTAGAAAGAATATGATAAAGAGTAAAAAAATTGATTCTTTTTTTTAAAGAAGAAGGTTTGTGATAAAGATGAAAAAAAAATGCATCTATGTTAACTAAACTTTTCATTAAAAATTTCATGACAACCAATCATTCAAGACAATGAAAATCAAATCTCTAAATTTCATAGAGTTATATATAATGAATTTAAAAATTCATTAGAACGCGATCCGAAAAAAGCGTCTTCAAATTTGACAATACCCACCAAATCAAATTGATGAGGTACAAATGGCTAATCTAAAATGATATTCATGGTTTGGTATCATGATATAATAGCATATGATATAATAGCAAATAGTAGTTATATTTTTTTTGAATTCTACTATTATGTGTGTTTGTTTTAAGTAGAGGAAATGAGGAGAAAAAATGAAAACTTTTTTTTTCTAACTAAAAAAAATTATATATAACAAATTTAATTTGGCACCCCTAAATATTTTCTCCAAGTTTCGCCACTGATTTTAACCAAATCTTGTTAAGTTTATTTGACGTTTAAAAAACGTTTTTTAGCTAACATAGCAAAAACGAGTCAAACGATATAAACAACTCAAATACTATCATGAGATGCGTTTGAAACGTGAAATAAACTTAATAATATTTGGTGAAAATGACTAAATTCAAACATTTCTAAAGTGGAGAAACTAAATTGGGTCAAAGTTTCGAAAAGGAACTAATTTCAATTTTCACTTTAAGTTAAGGAACCAAAGTCATATTTAACCCTTGGTGAGTTCACACATACAGCGGCGGATCTTGATCAAAAATTTTGAAGGGTCAAAATAATATACTCAAAATTTATATATTTAATTATTAATATAACAAAAGTATATACTTTAAAAGTATATACTCATATTAAGTTTCAAAGAATTAATATGAAACATTCCGCCTATACTTCAAAAGAATTAATATTAAATTTTTCACTTATAATTCTTTGAATCTTAAGAAATGATTCTCTAATTCAACAATTGAATTCTTAGTATCACGCTTGAAGATATATGAAGAAGGAAATTTGTATTCTTTTCATCTTCAAGGGTGTCTTTCCTTCTATCCCTTTAAAAAAATGAATCTATTATTTTATTTTTCATCAATATACCTATTTAAAAAAATTAAGATTAAAAAATAATTTATCAAAATCTAATAAAAATTTGAGAGACGTATTTACTAAAAGAATACATGATAATCAAGTCACATTTAAGAAATGGTTATGTAAAAACATATAGTACATAATTTTTCTTTTTATATTCATAAAAAATAAATATATAAAAAATTCATAAGATAGAAAAAAAAAAGAAAGTAATATCAAACCAATGTTTTCCTATCAAGTAAAAGGAGAGAGTTACATTTTTTTATTTTAAAAAAGAACTAATAAGAACCGAGAATGAGAGAATAAATTTATGTCTAACTTTCTATTTCTTTTTTAAATGAATACAATACATGAAAAGCTTAGAATCTGAGAAAATAAAAAAAAATCTCAATAAATTTTATAATTTTTTATTTTATTATTTATTAATATTAAATATTATATTTTATAAAAGAATCAAAATCATTCTAAAGAATTTTAAAAATATTTTTAAAAACATTTAAAATATCGTAGGGGGCCATACGGATCTTCTGAGTTCCGCCTCTGCACGTACCTTTGGTATTTGGACGGCCCAAGAAGATTTTGAAATTGTTTGTGAAATTAATCTTTATTTTGTAATGGTAAAGAAATTTTCAATAAGTGCTAATTTTGCTAATATAAAAAACTAATTTTAATTAAATTTGAGGCTAAATTTTGTTTTATATGTTTCTAAATTACTAGGAAAAAAATCATCAAATTTAAATTTAGTTACACTTTATCTTAATTTGCGAGACAACGAGATAATTGTTGTCTAAACTAATTGTACTTTTCCAAATAAATTGACACTGTGAATGACTTAAATAGCGTGGCTGCACACAAGTCCTTATGATTTATAAAAGGACAACGTTAATAAAAAGTTAGCTTAGTTAATTCTTGCGTGAATTAATTAAAAAAATGATATAAACAAATATCAATAATAATAGTAAAGTATGATTTTAAATGGGAAAAATATTTTTTCTTTTCCAATGAAAATAAATTAAAATTGCATATGATACGAAATTACAAGACTTTGCATATACAGTAGATATTCGCTTAAGTCCGCATTTTGATCTTGAGAGTTTGATGCGGATTTAATTGGAATGCAAACTTATGAAAATTTAAGAGTCATATTACAATATGAAATATTATGAGTCATATAATATAATTAGAGTATGAAATATTATGAGTATTTAAAATTTTTAAAATTTATGAAAATATGAAAAATATAAGATATATGAATATGATAGATATAAGAGATATGTTATAAGAGGAAAAATTTGTTATTATATTTTATTAGAATATAAAGTCAAATGACTTCACGTGATTCTTCTCTGAAAATAAAGTCACCAAATTATTGATCTGATAATTTTTCCTTTTCAAATGCAGATTTAGACGGGATGTAGACTTAAACGAGTGAAGACTTAAGTGAATGTTTAATATACCTTTATGATAATGATAATAGTGAAGGTGTTACAAAAGAACTCACTGTGGTAAGCAGAAATTTAACTTATTTAAATTACACCATTTAATTTAATAATTTAAGTTATTTAAATTCATTATTAAGTACCACATTTCATAATTGGGGAAGTTTTGTGTTTTCTTGATAAACCAGACCAATGATACAGAAAGGTACAAAAAAGTTGGTACTCGTGTAAAAAAGTACCTCTTTGATTTTTATATACACATAATTAGGTTTTAAAGTTTTTACAAACAATTAATATATAAATGGATTTTTAATATATTGATTTATTTTTATATACTTTCAAATTTATGAAATTATTTATTATATAATTCTATACTATATATTATTTATGATTATGCGATCCTCACAAATCCAAGATAAATTACGAAATCATAAGGACGTGAGAAAAACTATTCACCAAAGGGGTTGGACAAAGGAACAATCAGAAAGCAAGAGAATTATTTTTTCTATTAGTTTGATTATAATTTGTTCCAACTAAACAGTGCTTTAGATTAACGTATTTTTAAATAAAAAAATACAAAAAAAGTTGTATTCAATCAGATTAATATGTTCTCACAGATTTAAAACAAATGGGTTTGGCTATCCTTTTGGACCAGTGTATTGGAATTCATTAGAATGAAATTTCTACCATTTTTTCCACATAATTTGAACTTAAACAAATTTTGTAATTTAAAGCTTGTTAAAAGATTGATTGTCTAATTTTACATTTTATATTTCAACAAAATGTTTTATATTACTTTTTAATAAATTCTAACCGGAAGAACACTGATTAACAACTTCAATATAAGAAAATTCCAATGCATTATTAAGGTGTAAGTAGTATGACGGAAGACTGCATGTAGTCAACCTTAATACGATTGATAATTTTATGAAGTTAGTTAAATTAATATATAACGAAATTTTCACACTGGTATACATATAAGTACTGATTCTATGTTAACTAGAGTCTATATAGACTTTGGTTTTATTTAGAATCAGAACTTATACTCAGACACTCATAAAACATTTTGAAAACACAATAATATTTTTGAAATTATTAGCATAATTATATGCATAAGTTCTAGGTTAACTGAAGTCTATACCATAACTTATGAGTATAGGTTTTGGCTATAGTAAAATTGGTATTTATAGGTTACCAATAATTCTAAAAATGTATACGTAATTAAATACAATTGTTTTTTTTTCACTAGTGAATAACTTATATAATTCAAATAATTTACAATAAATTTTGTTCACTCTAACTATAGTGAAATTTAGTTCAATTTATTCAAATTATCATACAATTCGATATTTTCATATATAACTTCTAAAATTTAATTCAACTTTATAATTGTTCAATTTTATAATAATTTAATTTAATTCATACATTTTGGTGGCCTGTAAACATCGAAATTTAGTTCAATTTATTAAAATTATCATACAATCCGAAATGACTTTTTATTTAGAAGATTCAAACGAGACTTTGCATATAATTAAATACAATCTCTTAGGGCAAAAGAGGTTGGCCTTCTCACAGAATTTTCAATTGAAGATTTGTATATCCGGCTTTAGCTTTATGACGTTCAAAGAGATCTTTAAGTGCTTCCACAAATTGACTCTGTACTTTCTCAACCTAAAACCAAATATAAATGATGTCAAAATCCATGTTTGAGTTATCATTGCAAACATCATTTTGAAAATCTTTACTCAAACATTATAAATTGGTAGTGTTAACTTTGGAAAACGAGGTCACACAAGTCATTGAACCTTAAAGTTTTGGTTATAATTTGAAATAAGTGTTAATGAATGTTTTACCTGCTCCATTGTCGGTTCTGGATTTTTCTCTATCTGAATTGGTTTACCCACCACGATATACAATGGATTTTTGTATGGTATAGGAGATCTGAGAAGACAAGAGTGATGAATGAGTAATAATAAGTAGTTTAAAATTCAATTATTCAACATGAAAAGAGAAAGAGAGACGCACCCATAAATTCCCCAATAAAGTAATGGCATGATCTTCATAAACCCAGCAAGTTTTTTAATTAACTTCCCTGGAACTTTCCACCATTTGTAGGTGTTTGTCTACATAGATTGCACCAGAGTGTGAATTTTGAAATGCATCTCGAATTTAAAACTTGTAGAGTTAAATATATTTTTGTCCTTTAACTTTCGGTTAATTTTAGAATTAGTACATTTTAAAATTTTAGACCGATTTAGTCTTTTATATTTCGAAATACGTGAATTTAGTCTTTTTAATCAATTTTTTTTAGGTTTATTTGATGTTTCAAGTACATTTCAGAATTGTATTTGAGTTATTTATATTATTTGACATATTTTTACTTTAAGATTAAGTCAAATACTATTATGAAACGCACTTAAAATGTTAAATAAACTTAACAAAATTTGATTAAAAGGACTAAATCTATCTTTTTTGAAATCTGAAGAACTAAATTGGTCCAAAATTTATTGAAAGTTAATAGACCAAAAACATATTTAACCCAAATTTTCAATAAAAATTTTGTTTTGTTTTGTTTAGTTATTGTGACTCTAAAATATATCGATAAATATTAATTTTAATGTTTTAAAATATAAAATCCTAATAATATATTTTGAAGAAAACACAGCAAATGAAAACACCAAAATATCATATAAAAGAATTAGGACTCATAGATTTCAACATCTCACAATAAATAGCTTGGATTAAAAATTGATATAGTAATTAAATACCTGACCAAAGCAGAAAACTGGAACAAGGGGTACTCCCGTCTCCATTGCTACCTTGACAAATCCTTTTCTTTCCTTTAGAAACACAACCTACAATTCAATTTCAAATATGATTAATAAATATAGTGATGTGGTCCATCTTCAAGGATTGATTTCATGGATTTCTCTTTCCAACCTTTACAAACAATATCTTATCATAAGTGCGTCTACATACACTGAACATAAGATAAATATAAAGATATGAGAAACATATTCTTTTACTTATATATATATATATATATATATATATATATATATATATATATATATATATATATATATATATATACATATATTGTATGGTGATATTTTTTTTGTTATACTTATGCAATGAGTCATTCTGAACTATCGATTCTGATATCATTGATGGGTATATATATTTTTTCATATGAGTTATGGTGATAGTCATTACGAGATTGTAATTCTATATATAGACATTAATCTTACACATATATAAGTTATTTGACATCATTTTTACTTCAAAATCTTAAAATAATAATGTTATGAATTTTTATTCTTATATAGTGTTTAACTATGTATATTTTATTCAACGTGGAACTTTGACTCACAAAATAAATATATATATATATATATATATATATATATATATAATAGAATATAAAGTCAAAATTATTAATAAAAAAAAATTTCTTTTCAAATATAAATTTAGATGGAATGCAAACTTAAACAAATATATACGGTAAATAATATGATCCGAATGGAGATGATATATAATAGATATTTATGAGTGATTTACCAATAATTTTATAATAAGTATCTTATGATAAGTGCACCTAAATAAATAGTATGAAGCTTAATGGAGATGATATATTATAGACATTTATGAGTGATTTGGCAGTAATTTTATAATAGATGATCCTATACATTTAATTAATCCTTTTATGGTAATACATGATATTTTATATTATAAAGAATTTAATTTAAGTTATATTCAAAAACTGACTTGAAATTAAAAGATATTCTTACTTTAAATTTAATCTTGTTTTTATTGATACGAAATTTCCGACCACTTAAAGTTCAAAGAATATAAACTATTAATAAACAATCTAGTTTAAAGATTCAATCCCAAAAATGGATTTTCAACTGACAAAATCCATCAGAAGTCAACAAAATTTATTAGTAAATAAAAATTATTAATGACTTTTCGACGATAAAAAATATATCAATAAAATACTTGTTATAAAAATTCCGACATTGAAAAAATTCTCAATAAATATCAATAAATAATTACAATTTTAGTTATCAAAATATATATATATATATATATATATATATATATATATATATTATAATTTAGGTATTCTTTCTTTTTTTTTTTCTTTTCTTTTCTTTCTTTCTTTATGCTCTTCCTCCTCCACATTATAGTCGTCCATTGCCCTGTTCATGGCTTTCGACTTCTCTTCTTTCTTCTTTTTCTCACCCTCCTTCTTTCTTTTATTTTTAAAAAATAATTTTTTAACTACTAAATTTTGACAACTTTTTCTTATAACTTTAAGTGTCATTTTCTAAATAGTTTTTCATTTTTCCTTTTTTCTCATTCTCAATATTCAAAAATCACTTAGAAAACGACACCTCATGTTGTAAGAGAAAGTTGTCAAAATTTAGTAGTCAAAATATCATTGTTCTTTATCTTTTTCTTCTCATCTCTCTCCAATTAGTTTATAAAAAATACTTTCATTAAATTTGACAAAATAATTGACTCACATTTTACTAATGAATTTATAAAAGAAATTACCAATAAATTTAAAAAAATATATATAATTGTTGATTAATTTACCAACAAATTTTAAAAGCAAAATTGAATTATTGAAAATTTTTTAAAATATTTATTTACTGACAAAACTATAGACCTATTTCATAAATTACAATTACTGAAAAAAAGAAGAAGCAATTAGTGACGCTATGCATACCTATTTGAATTCTATTGATTTAACACCAATAATGATATAAAAAAACGGTTGTAATGCACCTAAAATTTTTTATAGTTATCTTTAGTAATCTAGATAACTTAGAGCCAGACCCTCTCATATCTAAGAAAGCAAATAGCTCCCTAAAGAGAGTTTTACACACGGAGTGAAGTTTGTAACCCACTAATTAAATTTACCAATATTTATTTCTATAAATATTATAAGGCTTATTTATGTTTTAGATTTTTTATAAATGTGAGATTTTTCAGTTCAGTCCTATTAAATTTTTCTAATCTATTGAATTCTCAAATTATCAATATTTCTCAACTGAGTTTTTATCCTTAGATATTTCTATCACCTATATGACAAAACTTTTCAATTGAGTTTTTGTCATTAGACTTTTCTGCTACCTACATGATAATTATTTTATACTCTCATCCAACTTAAATATTGTCACATGGTTCTAAATTATCATAATGACGAATTCCTCTAAATATTTTATTGTTGTATTTTATCTAAATTTTTTTTAAAGCTAATAAAAATTAAAATATATATATATATGGTATTATAATTTTAAAATATACTAGTGAAAATACAGGCGCTACCGTATTTTTGTGTTCGCATTTTTTTATTTTCATAAAAATTTGAGTTAAAATTAATAAAAAATATATAACTGTTAAAATTAAAAAGAATAAAAAATATACAGAATAAGTTTTTAAAATAATTACTAAAATGAAAATATTTTTTTAAAATAATGGTTAAAGATAAACTATTTATAAAATAGTTATTTTTTAAAATAATAATTAAGGTTAAAATTAGAATAACTACATTTGACACAAAAGGTAGTATTTTTTTGTATATTGTTATAAATAAATTTACAATTTTATAAATTTATAATTTAATGATTTAATAATTTTATAGTTTTTAACTTTATAATTTAATAATTTTACGATTTATAATTATATCATTTTATAATTTTATATTTATATAATTTTATAATTTTATGATTTTATATTTTATAAAACTATAACATTTTAAAATTTTAAATATTTTATAAAATTATATTTTTCATAAAATAGAAAAATTATATTTTATACTTTTATATATTTTTATAAAATTATTTAAATATTTAAAAATGTAATTTCTAAAAATATAATTTAAAAAAT
The DNA here is from genome assembly GCF_037176805.1 of Vigna unguiculata. Lineage (NCBI taxonomy): Eukaryota > Viridiplantae > Streptophyta > Magnoliopsida > Fabales > Fabaceae > Vigna > Vigna unguiculata. Next base: position 45,423,263 of record NC_140794.1, on the reverse strand, counting down.
GTATAAAATATAAAAATATATAATATAAAGTTTCATATTTTATATTTATATTTTTATAATTATAAAAATGTGAGTTTATAAAAATCTATAATTTTATAAAAATATAATTTTACAAAAATTAAATAAAATTATATAAACATAAAACTATATAATTAAAAATCATAAAATTCTGAAATTATAAAATTAAAAACTATAAAATTATAAAATCATTAAATTATAAAATCATTAAATTATAAAATTATAAAACCTTTTAATCATAAAATTATATATTTTTATTTTATATTTGATAATTTGATAAATTTATAATTTATAATTTTTTAATATTTAATATTTAATATTTTTTTTTAATTTTATATTTTATATTTTATAAATTTTATTAGCATTAAGAATAATTGTAGATAAATACAACAACAAATTCTTGAGATAGATCCTTCTCATTGAAATAGTTTACAACGATGTATTATGTGACAATCAATATTTAAGCAAAATGACACTGTAAGATAATTGTCACGTAAGATATAAAAATCTAACATAATACTCAATTGAAAAGTTTTGAAAATTTGAGAATTCAATACATCACCACAATTTAATAGAAACCTAACTGAAAATTTAAAAATTTATGAGGGATTAAAATATAATTATACCTAAATATAAATGTGAATTAGGATAAAAAAAAGGACGAGTAACAATATGCAATTTTCAATTATGAAACAAATTAAATTTTTATATTTCTAGGAAAAATATAACGAAGGAAAATATCAAAGTGAACAAAATTAGTATGAAAGTAGCACTCTTAGAAAAGTAAAAAAAAAAACAAAAAACAAAAAATTGATAAGAAAAAAAAAAAGAAGTGTACCTCAGAATGGGGTTCCATAAAAAGCGTTTCTCGAAGTCCACCAGGTATTAAAATGCAACTGTAACCAGCTTCTAAGGAGGAAATAAAACTTTTCCTTGTCACTGCGGCAAATCCCAACCATGTCCATATGTGTCTCAAAAATGGTATACAGAAAAGCTGTTCATAGAAGAAATTAGTATTTATTTTACTTAACCTCCTTAACCTTGACAATTAAATTTTAAATTTTTTGTTATAATATATTTTTTAAAGAATTTAAAATATAAAAAATGATAAATCACTTAAAAATACCACCTCAAGTTATAAAAAGAATTTAATTATTAAAAAATATTTTCCTTTTCCGCTTGAGAATCTCAAAAGTAAAACCCTTACAACGCTGCTAGCAAGAAATCTTGTTTTTGCAAGAGGCATGAGAGCTGTGTTGTGAGCAAGTGCAACCAAGCCAATTGGAAAAACTGAGTGTGGTTCATAACCAAACACTGAACAAAAACAATATATTCTACATCAGTACACACTTAATTAACTTATGCCAATCACAGTTTATTCCAAAAACTCATGTAAGCCAAAACAATGTTTTGTCATCAATCTTAGGAATCTTTATATTTTAGGGAATGGAGGCAATTAATGGTTTGTGGTTGTAAGTTAAACATCATTGATTGTATGCTTTTATGAATTTATGGGAAGCAAATTAAATGTCCATGTGAGTGCATGAGAGAGGAGAGGATGGACCACATTAACTTTCTCAAAAAAATTTGAAAAGAAAAATGTTCAATACTACTGAATTTGAAACTATATATGTCTCATAGGTTACAGAAAATATGTGGAAAAAAAATTATTCTAAATTTTTATAGGTTTAAATAAAGTTGAAATTTTTTAATCCAAGATACTTTAGTCAGATGTTTCTGTTAGTATTAAATTAAGAAGAATATTTCAAATAATGGATTATAAGTGTAATATATTGTACAATGTTTTAAAATGTGATCAGTACAAAATAATGGTTACGTCATGTAGTTAAAGTTTTCAAGACTTAATTGACAACAAAAATATAATATAGGAACTTAATTAAAAATTTAAATTTATCAATAACTCATAATATAATTAAGTCAGTTTTTTAATATATAAAGTAAATGAATACTATAATATGTTAAATAAATAAATAAATAAACATTAACGTATACCTTTAATATTGGTTTTCTTTTTATATAACTTATCACATTAAAAAATGTTTTATTAATAATGTAATACTATTTATTTGCAAGTCCTTAAAATATTTATAATATATTATGAAATATTTTTCTTAATTTAATACTAAAAAATTATGTTCTACTAAAATAATATTAATAAATTATCAAGATATTGTTAGATGTGTTATTTTTTTCTCTTTAATCACATAAAGAATTTACACCCGTATTAACATTTCATCTGAGAAACTAAACTATTATCAAAAGAAAAAACAAAAGTATAATATATAAAATAGAATTATTTGACAGAATGATATATCTATAACAATATATAAAGGGATTCCCTTTTTGTGTTCACTTTTTAAAATACCGATTTTACCTTTTAAATATAATAATTTATTAAATTTTTAAAAATTGACCATTATTTTTACAAAATTTTTATAAACTCAGATGTCTCTGTTTCTTCTCTTCTTCTATATTTATTAATGATTATTCTTCTATCTGTTCTAATATATTTCACTTTATTTTTAATAAATATAATTTTAATATATACATTAACTTAATAACATAATATCACGTATATTTAAAAAATATACACACAGATACAATATGATATCGCGCCTGTGTTACACTAGTATACTTATAATTATGATCGATAATATTACAAGTATATTATTGTTCCTTCATCTTTAAATTTTATACTGTATAAAGGGAACTCAAGTTGCTCCAAATTAATTTTAAAATAGCTTATTTCTATCATTCAAGTGTCCTATACATATATAGAGAGTGAGGCACACCAACCAAATCTTTATGGGGAAAAGAGTTTATTTATTACCTAATAAATGAAAACTAGAATAGCACCTACCTAAAAGAAGGAAGAAAGAATATGAGATAAATTATATATTTGATCTCTATTTTGGTTCAATTTTGTTAATTTAGTCTTAATATTATTATTATTTTTAATTAAGTCTTAATTTTTTTAATTTTTTTTTCTAATTCTGTTTAGATAATTAACAATAATAAATATTCATCATCATGTGTTATTTTATATTCAATTTAGTTTTTATATTCGTTATTTTTGTTTAATTTAGTCATATTTTTATTTAAATGGAACAATTTTGTCTCTCTCTAATTGAGACCAAATCTAATTTTTATACATATGTTGTAATGATTTTTTTATTAAAATTCAAATTTATATTAAATATTTTTGGTTGAAAGTTGCAATTCGTTTAAAATTTTAGATTAATGATATTAGTCATCATCTTTTAAATTTTCATTCTAATTTTAAACTAATTGTAATTCTAAATTAAAAATATTTAAAAAAAATGAATTTTAATAAAAACATTATAAATTTATACAAAAATTAAATTTGATCTCAACTTGGATAAGGACAAAATTGCTCCACTTTAAAATAAAATTATGACTAAATTAAACAAAAATATAACACGTGCATTCTATTTGGTTTGGATTGTCACGCTATTTTTTTTTTTAAATTAAAAAGAAATTATTGAAATTATAAAAATTACAAAGTGACATGTGACACTCGGTGTTCATTACCCATTATTTATTTAAACGGAATTAACAAAAAAGACCAAATTGAACAAAATTGACGAAAATTAGAACTTGATTGAAAATGTTAGGTTTTACAGAGGGGGTTTCACTGGGGAGAACAAACACCAATGAGATCTGAGTCTAACCACATAAGACACTGACACCACTCTCAACCCAAAACCTTAAGGCAATGGGTGAGTCTAACAACATAAGACACTGACACCACTCTCAACCCAAAACCTTAAGGCAATGGGTTTATGGGTCTTGATTCTTATATAGTGCTCTACTTTCTCATTTCTGGTCAATGTGGGACTTAGACTCACACTTGTATTCCTAACAATCTTCCCCTCAAGGGTGAGTCCCTTTAACCACATTGGTACGCCCCCCTCCAGCGGAAGCTGCCCAACCACGAGTACTCCTTTTCTGCCCTTTTCTGTACCACCGTTATTCTTAACGGGACACGCTTTACCTGGAACCCTTATCTGGGACTCTTGCCAGGAAGACTTTCGATACTAGGACCATACTGGTATTACACTCGTCTGAGCCGGCATTAACCATCGGCTCTGATACCACTTGTTAGGTTTTACAGAGGGGGTTTCACTGGGGAGAACAAACACCAATGAGATCTGAGTCTAACCACATAAGACACTGACACCACTCTCAACCCAAAACCTTAAGGCAATGGGTTTATGGGTCTTGATTCTTATATAGTGTTCTACTTTCTCATTTCTGGTCAATGTGGGACTTAGACTCACACTTGTATTCCTAACAGAAAATATATATATATATATATATATATATATATATATATATATATATATATATATATATATATATATATATATATATATATATATATATATATATATATATATATATTAGGACTGAATTGACAAAACTGAACGAAAATAGAGATCATGTTTAATTTAACCCAAAATATAATATGTTTATGATTAAAAAAGAGTACATTGAATTAAATGTTTAGTAGTGTTTTTGGTGTAAGTGTATGTAAGGATTCTTTATAAATATTTGAAAAGAATAAAATTAATTCTTCTATAAATTAAACTTATCTTATGTATAAATTAATTAGTAAATATTCTTTCATAACTTCTCCAAATTCTTATTTTCATTTTATAAATAAATCAATTTCATATATAAAAGGTATTTTAATATTTTTTAAATGTTTACAAAAAAAAATAGTTTAAATATATTAACTCAAACTCTAATGATAAAGGTACTTTCATAAAGTTGACAAGGATTAATATTATAATTTAGAATGATAAACAGAGTGGGTAAAACATAAAAAATATAAAAAGAATCTGAAAATTTAGTTGATGGATAGATACAAACCGTAAGCATGATTAGGACGAAAGGCTTGTGGTTCTTCTAGGTGAAGCTTTATGGGAAAATAGGAGCAAATGTGCTTGCAAATGTATCTGAAATTTACACAAAAGAAAAATTCCCAGATAGTTTAGTTTTAAAGTAAAACTAAAAAAAGAAAGAGAGAAAGAGAAAGATACTTCGACAATTTTCGACCAAACATGCTGTTGTCGTCGACAGGAATCATGACCAACACCAAGAGCAAAGCGAACACCCTAACATGAAAATTTATGTTACATTGATGAAGAAATTGAAGCCAAACGTTGTAGTTATAAGAGAGAAGAAGAAAATAAGACGAACAAGAGTGCTTTGGAGAGAGAAAGGAAGAAGGTGGCGAAGAGTATGAAGATGATGTTGAAATGAATGAGTCCAAGGTACAGCAGCAGTGCCGGAACAGTCTTGAACATGTTGCATGATGATTCATAGGACTTTTCGATTCCATTCGAAACTTTCTCCATGCTTTCTTCTTTCCACTCTGGTAGTTGTTGGTGGATATGAAATAAATGAAGAGCATTACACATTACACAACACTGTAAATAATAAAGAACCACACTGAAAAGGATAATGAGAAATGACTTTCATGTCCCTGTTCCTCTCTCTCTCTTTCACCCAGAATTATACGCACGTTGCTTCAAGATGGAAGAAGTAGACTTCGTGGATCGTTTTCTCGTCTGACCTCAAAGTACAAATTGATGAAAGATAAAGACGTTAGAGCATCTTCCGATTCCGATCCAAATTCGTCCGGCGGCCACTATTAGGAATAACTATCGCATTTTCGAGGTATTGTCCACTTTGGAGTGTTTGAACTCCGTCACAGTTTTGTCTTTAAAAGGCGCCTCAGAAATAGAAGGAGATAGGAGTATTTAAACTTCTGTTTGACCTCGACTCCTAAGCAATGTGAGACTTATTGAGTGTACTGGAACATAGCAAAAGTGTGAATTTTCTTGAAAGTTAAAGCTATATTTTTGTGGACAAAGTATACTATTTATATATTGGTTATTTATAGGGTTAAATAAGGTTTTGGTCCGAATTAATCCATTTTTAAAATTTTGATTCAAACAAGTTAAATGTGTGAATTTAATCATTTTAATAAAAAAATGTTAAGTTTATTGAACGTTTCAAACATGTTTCATGATAATATTTAAATTGTTTATCCCGCTGAACACATTTCTGTTTCAATATTAACCGATAAATGTGTTTAAAATGTCAAATAAACTTAACAAATTTTGATTTAAATGACTAAATCTATACATTTATAAAGTTGAGAGATTAAATTGCACCAAAATTTAAAAAATTAACTATACATAGTTAATCTTTATTATTATTATTATTATTATATATTATATATATATATATATATATATATATATATATATATATATATATATATATATATATATATAAGCACTTGGGTGGCCTATTAAAAAAATTACAGTGTTCTATGAAATTGATCCATAACATAAATGGATTGTACATAAACTTTGTATTAATTATGGAATCTTATTTGTCAAAAATTATCGAGAGTAATTTTGAATAAAAGAGATTACATTCTAATATAACATTTGTAGCTTGTGTATTAAACTATTTCATAAAATACTTTTAAGCAGTGAATAATAAACAATTTGATGAAGTATTAGAAGGTTTAATTTATTTTCTAACTAATTATTTATTTGCATTTAGATTGTGTTATCCCTTATAAAAGGGTGAGTTGTTAGTTGGAAAGTGACACTAATTTGATTATATTAATTTTGTTTTATATATTATTTTCGGTTTAATAATAAGATAAAATGCCTTTGTCTGTAAATAAATTTACTTTCTTTGTATAGCTTTGTCACTTTTCTTTCTACTTTGCATAACTAAAAAAAATTATGCAGCCTACTCAAATGATGAGCATTACACATTACCCAACACTGTAAATAATAAAGAACCACACTGAAAAGGATAATGAGAAATGACTTTCATGTCCCTTTTCCTCTCTCTCTCTTTCACCCAGAATTATACGCACGTTGCTTCAAGATGGAAGAAGTAGACTTCGTGGATCGTTTTCTCATCTGACCTCAAAGTACAAATTGATGAAAGATAAAGACGTTAGAGCATCTTTCAATTCCGATTCAAATTTGTTTTCCGGCCATCGTTAGGAATAATTATCGCATTTCCAAGATATTATCCACTTTGAAATGTTTGAACGCTGTCACAGTTTTGTCCTTAAAAAGCGCTTGAAAGAATAGAAGGAGATAGAAGTATTACACATTACACAACACAGTAAATAATAAAGAACCACACTGAAAAGGATAATGAGAAATATTAATAAAAAATGAGAATTTGTAAAATTTATGAAAAAATACACACATTAAATTTATATAGAATGTCTTTTATCATTGAAAAAATTTTAAAATATTTTTTATGAAAGAAGTCAAAGTTACGATGATGATGATGATGCATGCATTGGGATGAATTCACCTAATTATTTGAATACATTTTTGAACATGCTTGGTTGTTTGTTTTCAAATTAAAATGTTCAAAGAATGATATACACAGTTTCTTTTATTCGTAAAGAATAATACAAATAATACATAGATAACATGATTCAGTCTATTATACAAACTTTTTGTTCCAAAATGTTAAATTCTAACCTTATTTAAGGGATTCAATTAAAAAATTAAAAAATATTGGAGTTCGGTATGTAATAATGTCAACGGGTTGTAGTTTAATAACATTTTAATATTTAACAATATATTTTAAGCATAAATTTAAATAAAAAATACAATACATAATATTCATAAATTTTAAACATCATGTTAATGTTTTAACACATTGAATAACAAGTTATAAAGAAATAGAGATTTTTTAAAACCAATTGATAAAAAATAATTCATTCAACATGTGTTAATATTTTAATCATATATGATACTCGTATTCGTTCGGATAATATGTGGTATAAAAAATATTCACAAATTTCAAACATCAATATGTTAATGTTTTAACACATTGAATGACAAGTTATAAAGAAATATATATTTTTTAAAATCAATTGATAAAAAAGAACTCATTCAACATCAATGTGTTAATATTTTAATCATGTTTTTTTTAATTTAAATTAGAGTATAACGAGTGTGTTAATGTTTTAATCATGTTTTTTTAATTTAAATTAGAGTATAACGAATATGATTACGGATACTATGATACTCATATCTATTTACAATATCCATTTCTTACCTGTTACGAGTTTTATCAGTAGATAACTGCATCTACGGAATTTGTTGACATTCCTAAATTGAACACTCTAACCTATTTCTTTGCTTACTTAGGAATGAGAAATTGAAGATTTTTTTCCATAAATTCCACATAAATAATAAATATTATTAATTAAAATTTAATTTAAACGTTGATAATCAAGTTTAAGAATAAATTGACATTAAATGTTATTTTTAATTGTTTCTAATATAAAATATCATTAATAATAATAATAATTTATAAAAAAATAATAAAATATAATATAAAGGAAATTTTATTTATGTATTTAACTAAAGTAATTTAAAAAACTTAACATTGGAGAAATAAAATTTAATATGGATTTTTTTAAGTTATTTATATATATATATATATATATATGTGTGTGTACTTAATTCTCATATATTAATTTAACTTAAAAATTACTTTTAAAATTTGGTAAAAAGTATACAAATATTGATGTAAATAATAAATTTTTAAAACAGTACTTTTTATATTTTAAAATTTAATATAAATAAATAAAAAAGGTTGCAATAATTAAAATTTTAATAAAAACTGTTGTTAATAGTAATTTACTTAAAAGTTAGTATAAGATAATTTTTCTACATAATAAAAGACATAAAGTATTTAACCTGGAACTTATCCTATCGTAGCCAGATAAACAAACCAAGAAGAGAGATAAGTGTAAGTGCCTCAATTAACCTTTTCAGTATTATATTATATCACTGACTCATTTCAGAAAACATATCAACAGATCAAAACCATAATCGTGATTTCCATAAAACTGAAAATGAAACAAAAAAACACTATTATTTGTTATTCATGGTGAACCACAAACACCAAAGTTAACTCCTTTATGGAAGAAGCATAGATTTTGGTGGTGGAGGAGGAGAATGAAGAACAACTTCCTCACAGTAACCCTCCAATACATCACTCTCTTCGTCGGTGAACCCCAGAGAGGCAACGATGTTGGGCCAGCAATCATGTCCGATCACCCTAATTGCTGCGCAGCAACCATGTCCGAGGTAGGTCTCACCATTCAGAAAAAATGTCACAATTTCGCCACTGCATGCTTGGAGTTGCCACAGTGACTCCCAGCAGTTGGAAGGTTCACCCTCAAGCTTCAACCGAACCAAAAGGCTTGAAGAGGGGTTCGACATTGATCTCGACGACTCAACCATTGATGCTGATGAGACCAATGCAGCTACAGTCACAAAAGAAAAAATGACAAAGAGGGTGTGCGTGGGAGCCATTTTGGTCTAAGGAGATGATGAAAATGTTTTGGAGAGGATGATTCCGGTGAAACCTTGGTTGGGATTTATATGAACATGGTTTTAGTAACTTCTGGTGTGAGGATATGAAGAGTGTGAAAATAATTAACTTTTTTCATAGTGGTTACATAAGGGATAATTTGTTCAATAATTCTCTTTTATGTATCTTTTATGATATTTGTTAATGATTAACCAATTCGTAATTATAGTCCTTTGAGTTCTTTTGGTCATTAAGAATGCATAAATAATGGAATTATAAATACAACACTTGTAAACCAAGAGTCTGCAAATTCGTATTATATTATATAATAAAATCCACGATGATTGCAACATCAACATGTTATTTTTTAAATTTGTATTCATTTAATCTACTATTATATTTTTTATTAACTTTTCATTTTCCTTATTTATATCTTAGTTAACTCTTTACTATTTTTTTTTTTGCAAAATTACCATGCACATTTTTTCTTAAGTTTCGAAACATACAGTAATATAAAAAAAATGATTAAACTTTACTTGCTATGCACCACAAATAGGAATTAGTAAGAAAATGTTTGCATAATTTTAATAAACTAAAAAATAATATTTTATTCCCTTTTCAAGATGTGAATACTGACGGTATTACTTGTCATAAAAAGGGTTAATTATGTTTTACATCCTCAAACTATTGAGCGTTTTTGGTTTTGATCATTCCTTCAAATTTTAATCTATTTTGGTCTCCATCTTTTGAAACTCGTGAAATTGGTCCCCATTTTAGGACGCCGTTAGTATTTTTTTTTAGCTGGCAAACGGAGTTCTATGTCAACCGTTATTTTAAGGGTCAATTAAGCTACAATGAAACGTGGCAAAATAAAAGTTAATTACTTTATTTTACTCAGAAGCTTCAAAGAGAGGATTAGAACCCTAACATTATGATTTGAGGATTGGAACGGTGCTAAGGTGCTAAGGAGTGTCACTGAAGAGGAAGATTGGTTCCTGTTGGGGAAAGTGAGACAACAACATTCGTCTTGAGTCAGTGATGAAAAGTGGTAGCAAATGTTTCAATTTTACGCAGAGGAAGATTGGTTCGAAAATGTCGCGGAGTTGTGCCTCGTCTTTGGAAATAACATCAAAAGTATGTGGGTGTGGGGAAAGATTGTTACTCCTAAAGGCAACTACTGTGAAGAACAATGGCAGATTATTTTGGAGATGTAAAAATTGGGTTGTAAGTATAACAAATTCCATTACTTTTGCTTGAGTTTGATCTACGGTAATGGTTTAATTTTGTTTTTTTTTTTTGCAGTCCAATTCACACTATAACTATTTTTAGTGGGTTAATGAAGGGGAATCTGAATTCGAAGGTAAAGAATATGAAATTGAAGCTAACAGCGGAAAAATAGTAGAAGAATATGAAGTTTGCTTGGATAGGGAGAAAGTTATCCTGGAATTGACAAAGAAAAATGAGAAGTTGAAGAGGAAATTGCAAAAAGAGAGAAGATTAGGGAAATTCCTGCAATTTTTATTTGTTATGTCATGGACGTTTACAGTTGTATTTGTGGTTATGTTCTTGTTGAAGGTGAATTTTAATTAGGTATGTAGTTGTGAGCTGTGGCAGTGATGGTTTTTTAAGTTATACGGGTTGTTTTGGATAGGTAATGTATTTGTGGGAATTTGCTATTACTGAATGAAATGAGAAATTGTTGTCCACTAATTTTGCATTGTTGTTGAATTGGTGTTCAATCTTTGGAAAGTCAATTCATTTATCTGCTACATAGTTAACCCTTTTTTCCCTTGTGCTATTATCAATCTTTTGGCCATTTTTTTAATGACATATTAGTTTGTTTTAAATCTGGCTTATGTGAAGATTGCTATAAATTTGGCTAAGACATAAAGTGGACCTTGCAACCATATGAATTAAACAATTGATAAGTCATTACAAAAAGCATAATGTTTGCAATGTTTTAGTAGTGGTTCATAATCAAATTGTGGTCCCTACATCAAAAGTGGTGTCTGCAACAAAAGGTGGTCCACCACAAGCCTATCCACTGCTATAGTGTTCCATTAGTGGGTGACAATAATGCATACATGTACACAAAAAAGACAACGTTTTCACTTAAACCGACAAACCAACTACAGAGTTACAATTAATCAAATCACATGGGCTGTCTAGTGGATGCATTGCTACTTGCTTGGGACCCTATAACTTGTGGAGTTGTGTTTCTTCATTTGATTTCATGTTGTCCAATGCAGTCATTAGTCACAAATGACCCTTCACCAGCATCTCTCTTTTTCCTAACCAAATTGGACTTTGCTTTCAATCTTTTCCACCTCTCCAATACCTGTTGAAAATTTCTACGTGGCACATCATGTGCAACTCTGTCATTATCCATGCCAAACTCATCATCATCATCAACAACCCTTTCTTCTTCACTCTCATCAAGTCTATCTCAAACCTCTTCTCCCCTACCCTCTTCTTCTCTACCATCTTCTTCTCGAACCTCTTCTTCCCTAACCTAATGGAACTAAACAATGGAAAACAATAATGAAATAATTGACCACTTACCTTCGTCAAAGAACTTCGTGACACAAACCTCCCAATTTGTGTTTGAGTTGGAAACCAAAACCTCCAATTTTTCTTTCAAAATCAGAACCTTATTCCAATTCATAATCCCACTCTCAAGCTCGTCTTCGAAAATAATAGTCGCACTCCCACTATCAAGCTAGCGAAGGGTCTCTTCGAATTCCTTTTCTCTGCACTCTCTAATTAACGTAACCACAGCTTCTCAGTCAAGCTTAATTTTCGTTTTCCACGTTTCACTGTAACTGAACTGTCCCTTAAGAATAACGTGTGACATGGAACTCCGTCTGCCAGCTCAAAAAAAAAACTAACGGCATCCTAAATGGGGACCAATTCCACGAGTTTCAAAAAATGGGAGACCAAAATAGATTAAAGTTTGAAGGAGGGACCAAAACCAAAAACGCTTAGTTTGAGGACTTAAATTAACCCTGTAAAGAATATACATTAGCATGAATTGGAGTACAATACACGGAAACTCACTCCATAAATTTACAAAGCAAAAGTTTCCATATAAAAAAACAACATTTTCCCTGCTTATTTTACATTTGATTCCAAAAATTTCATTTCCTTCACCACACACTGGACTCTTTTACTTCAATATGCACAAGAAAAAAACACTGTCAATATACTGCAAAACCAACTCCATTCCTCATCTCTTTTTTCTTTTACTCAGATATTCCCAGCACAGAGTCAATCACTAGTGAAAGCAACGAGATTTGTTTAAGAGATTGATATATTTCAACATATATCAACTTAAGGAACAAATCTCTGACAGCAAATTTAAAGAAAAAAAATTATCTGTCACTGTCAAACCATTCTGCATTGCATTGGAACTTCATTCCTTGTCTAACTCAACTTGAATCGGTTGCAAGTTCTTCACATTTGGCAAATATCTTGAAGCTGCAAAGCCATAGGATGCTACAGTTCCTACAAGAACAGTGAGGACTGCAACAAAGAGTTGAAAATTAGCAAGCAGTTCAGCCCGAACCTCACTCTCTTTTGCATGACATGTGATGTGACTATCGTTGAGCCTACAACCAGAGGGTAGCATGGGACCATAAAGAACAAAAGCAGTTTGATAGAACCAGATTCCTTGCAGCGTAATAGCAATGCCATTGCATAAATCTACTGGGAAGCTGTTTGGCAAAAGGGCCCCAGCAACTGAAGCTATAATGCAAAGGCCAATGAGGAAAGCAAGGAGGACATGGTAATAGCCCTCAAGGCCTTTGTGTGTTGTTGAGTGAAAGTAGAATAGAACATACTCTGCACAGAATGCTGTGGCAGCAATCAAACAGAGAGCACCAACCGGCAAGGGAAGATATCTACACAAGAGAATCAAGAAAATCAGAATGGAAAAGAGTTGACACGTTAAAAAAGCAGCACTTAATGAATAAATTAAGATTTAGGGAAACATGGGTCTGTGGAAATTGAACAAACTGGCAAGTATCAGACTCTCCAGAACCAATTTCCAAAAAGCATTAGAGTGATGCGCAAGCAAAACCATCCAAGAAACTTGAGTTTCCAAGGTAGAAGTTGGAAGTGGAGTGTTCTCTCTTCAAAGCAACACAAGGAGGATGATATCAACACCCTGCTTTATCTTTTGTTTAGTTTCCAAAGTACATCAGATGGAACAAATTAATAGAAACTTTTTAACCATGACTAGAGACACACTGAAGCAGCACTGCAGCATTCATTGTTTTTTAGATTAGAACAACTTATCTTAACTGATGGATACCAACAATTAAAGTTCCATTAGCAACATATTGGTTTTTTTAACAGGCTCTAGAGATTGCTAACCCATTTTGCAAAAGAAAATGCCAGAAACATAATAAGAAGAAGAGAACCAACTAAGCTAACCTTAAAAACATTAGAATCATCCGGCATTCAGTTTCTCAGACCAGAAAAAGTAAGAAAATCAGAAAAGATAGATTTGTATCAATTAAGGGCATTGATCTGGCTTGACTAAAAGACATGGGAAATATTTATTCTTAAGGGATGGATACCAAGACTTTAAAATTGCATTACACAACGTAGGTGTTCAATATTACAGGTATTGGAGAATGGAGATTGGTAATGAAGATTAACAAGAAATGGCCCACACAATAACAATAAGAACGAGAGCAAAAACTAACCGTGTCTTTTCCGAGAAGAGGGCAACAACACCATAGATTAGAAACATTAGAAGCATTCCAGAGTGCTCAAAGTTGTTGAAGTAAGTGGTGTTCAAGGATCCATCTACAAAAAACCTAAGGTGGGTTGCTAACAAAAGCTCCACACACAAGTCAATGAATGCACCAATTGAAATGACATAGAGCTCCAAGTGCTTGAGTCTCCCATTAAATCCTGGTACTGGATTCCAAACATGGACTCTGAATGTCTTAGGATTTGATACATACCTCACCACAGATCCCCATATATGCCATACCCCAACTAGAAGAAACAAGGTCCCTGGCAATATATGACCTATGAAAGACCCCATCTTCCTAGTACTCACTCAACTGGATCTTTCAATGATTCTTTAGCACTTCAAAGCAAATCGTTGACCACTACAAAATGTTCTTCCACACCCACCAACTAATCCTGTTATGGATGAAAACACAGTCAATTTCAAATTTCCAATTGCAAATCCTTGGATCAAAGATTCAGTATAATGTTTATCAGTCATAATAGCTAGAAGGTTGCTAATCAAGCAACCCTAACCCAATTCTTCTGCTAAGATTCCCTTGTAGAAAGACTGATATCAAGTGTCAACTTCAATTGTTCATTTTCAGGGAAAACACAATTCAAGTTCCACGGAGCAAACTAACTGAGCACAAAAGTCATAATCTATAACAATTAATGGTCAGAATATACACCAAACCAAAGAAAACCTGCCACCAAACCCAAATGCCAAAAACTGTATACTGGGAGAAAGAAGATAAGAAGATCCATCTATAAGTAAATCTAAATTACTCATATTCAAAAACCCAAATAAATCTAACCAATTATCGTCTGCTCCCGAGTAAATCTAAAGTACATTTCTTTCGCTTCTTTTGCATAACAGAGACAAATTCTGTATTTGTGCAAGCAAGTGGGATTTTAATTATAAACTAAACCCAATTGTATAAATAATTAGGTACTCTACATGGGATATAACGGAGCTTAAGAAATTCTAATGGAAGAGAATATAATGATGAAGAAAAAAGGGTTTGCTATACTTACTGTAATGATATGGTACATCATAAGCAAAGATTGATTGGTTTGGATGAAAAAGAAGAAGAGATAGCCCAATGATTCAGCGATTACAAATTGTTATGGCTCTCCAATCTACAACAACAGCAGTATGAATGATTTCAATGAGAAGCAGCAGAGAGTGAAAAGAGGGTGATAGGTGTAAAAATTGGAAGGTAGAAAGGATGTTATGATGAGTAAGGTGGAGATGTGACATCAGTGATTATAAAAGTCTGTGTCTTGGTGTCAGGGTCTGAGAGAGAACACCAACGAACGAGGCCAATAGCAGAGGTTTCTTTTAGCGAAATACTATAAAAGGAAGAAAACATGGACAGATACACATTATTTGAATCAAACTACCATGTGTTTATGGATAAATCTATGATTGAATGTAATCATGATCGTACAATGAGTTTATGTAAATTTTGTTTAAAAATCAAATCAAATCAAACCAATACAATTATGATTTTTTAAAAACAAGTTAATTGTAAACGAGCTTGTTTAAGTTGGACCAATCAGAGTTAAATATTTAAACTTATTCAAAATTAAATTAGAAAAACACAGTGAAAATCACTTCAGAACATATTATTTTTTATGATAATGTGATCTTTTCATCATGTTTTATATATTATATCTTATATTTAACAAAATGAAGGATTATTTTTCAATTGTTATTCACTAGTATTCCATATTTTGTAGTTTAATACATACATATATATATATATATATATAACATTTAAGTATTTAATAAAAATTCATGTCCCTCACTAAAATTCACAGATTTAAAAAATTAGAAAAACACGGTGAAAATCACTTCAGAACTTATTATTTTTTATGATAATGTGATCTTTTATCATGTTTTATATATTATATCTTATATTTAACAAAATGAAGGATTATTTTTCAATTGTTATTCACTAATATTCTACATTTTGTAGTTTAATACATATATATATATATATAAAATAAAATAACATTTAAGTATTTAATAAAAATTCATGTCCCTCACTAAAATTCACAGATTTAAAAAATTAAAACCAGCAATCTAATATAGACATAGTTAAATTCAAGCATGTAAAATTCAGCTTAAATGGATTGATTTGATTAAAATTAAATTTGTAACTATCTCATTCTCATGAATATACTACCTTTAAAATCAAGTTCTCACTTTCATCTTTTCCCACGTTTGGGTTTTCCAGATTGTACATCGTTATTATCTTTCTTCTTAGGAAATTCTTTTAAGAGAAAAGGTATTCGTTTTTTTTTTTTATCAACCACTTTCAAATCTTTTAGAATATTCACAGATCTTACCTATACGTATTTATTTGCCTTTCATGTTTTTACTGTCACCAACGAGAACAAAGCTTTTTAGGAATGGTTTTTCAACCATTAAATAAATATCTAACTCAGAGTAAAAACTATTGTAACAGTGTAAACACAAGAAAATATTCTGCCAAGTGGAATCAATAAACTCTGTAAAATAAATGAAACCAAAAAAAAAAAAAACATAGTATTTTAGACCAAACATTTAAACCATAATGTAATCTTAACTAAATAAACATCATCATTATCTATACATTCCAACAAGAAACTCACTAAACTAAGTCAAAAAAGCTCTTTTTTTTGTTCAAAATTGGCTAACTCAGTCAGTAAACAGAGTCAACCTGAGATGGATCCCCACCTACCCAGCTACCCACCTCCCCCATTTCTTATATATATATTATTAGCAGTAGCAGAAGAAGCAGAAGCAGAGCAAAGGGAATAATCAATTATTGAAAAGCAGTTTTTGAAGTGAAGGAATGGGGAAAAGCAAGGTTCTTGTGGTGGGAGGAACAGGGTACATAGGGAGAAGAATAGTAAGGGCATGTTTGGCAGAAGGGCATGAAACCTATGTGGTTCAACGCCCAGAATTGGGTCTTCAAATTGAAAAGCTGCAGATGCTTCTCTCCTTCAAGAAACAGGGTGCTCATCTTCTTCAAGCCTCCTTTTCTGATCACAAAAGCCTTGTGGATGCTGTCAAGAAGGTCGATGTTGTCATCAGTGCCATCTCTGGTGTTCATTTCAGAACCCACTGCATCACCTTGCAGCTCAAACTCGTCGATGCCATCAAAGAAGCTGGGAATGTTAAGGTCAACAACCCTTCTTTTTCTTTTCTTCTTTTACCACTTTTTTTTTTTTTTTTATCAAAACCTTAAATTTATCAGTTTTATCACTTTATTTTTATGATTTATCACTTACAAATGTTTTAAGAGTTTTAAGAGTTTGACAGTAATGTATTATTTATCTGTTACCTCAGATTTTGGTTTAATCGAGCATTTGCATGTGGAGTGATTCCCTTACCTACTGCACAAGACAAATACACTTCATATAGTAACATTTTTCACTCTTCATCATGCATAAAATAATAGAGAAATTAGGTACTTTTGTTAAAGCACTGTTTTTTAGCATGATCATCATTCATATAATATAATGTTGTGTCCCACTTGTACTAGCTCTATTTACCCTTCGTAAAAGGGTTATTTATTTTACTTTGATATGATGAAAATCAGAAGAATTAGTTCAACTATGCTGGATTAAGTACAAGCTTTACACTTTTAAACATGTACTGTTTCTTTATCATCTCTGGTTTATTACACCAGTTACATTACTGGAATCACATTCTTAGTAGCTCCATTAGTAATTTCTGTTTCCACTCTCTGGTAATGATAAATGTAAATGAACACAAATTACTACACAGTATCATAATACATTGTTTGTGTGTTCCCTGCAGCGTTTCTTGCCTTCAGAATTTGGACTAGACCCAGCAAGAATGGGAGATGCATTAGAACCAGGAAGAGTAACATTTGTAGATAAAATGGCTGTGAGGAAAGCAATAGAAGAAGCCAACATCCCTTTCACTTACATCTCTGCAAACCTTTTTGCTGGATACTTTGCTGGCAGCCTCTCTCAGATGGGGTCTTTTGTCCCTCCAAGGGACAAGGTGCATCTCTTTGGGGATGGTACTCTCAAAGGTCAATACCAATGTTTCAACAAATGATTTTGTTCTTTGAGTCACCACATTAAGGTTTTTGAGTATCTCTAACATAGTAAAATGGTTTGTCTTTAATTCTGACATTTCTGTGATGATTTCAGCTGTTTTTCTGGATGAAGATGATGTTGCAGCATACACAGTCAAGGCAATAGATGATCCAAGAACCCTTAACAAAACATTGTACCTAAGGCCACCACAAAATATTCTCTCCCAGGCAGAGCTTATTGGAATTTGGGAGAAACTCATTGGAAAAGAATTGGAGAAGACATACATACCTCCAGAAGGCTTTCTTACAACACTGAAAGGTAACACATAATTTTTATCTGGAAAGTAACTTTATTTTCTTAGACCATTCGTTTTTGATTTCTAATTGATGTGAATTTGATTTGCAGGGTTGGATTATAAACTTCAAGTAGGGATTGGACACTTTTATCATATATTCTATGAGGGGTGTTTAACAAATTTTGAAATTGGAGAAGAGGGTGCAGAAGCTTCCGAACTTTACCCTGAAGTGAACTACACACGCATGGATGAGTACCTAAAAGTTTATGTGTAAAAAGAACTCTTTCTGTTCTGTGATTCAAACATGAACACAGTTTTTAGCTAAAATAACCTTAATATAAGGGATGTTTTTGTGATGGGGAAAGTGGATTTTTCTGATCTTGAAATGTTTACGAGTTTAATTACTCTATCATTAAATTAAATAAGCTCTATTGTTTTTTTAAAGATCATGACGACAAAATTACTTTGAATTGGATCTCTTTCAAGAAGAAGTTCTAGTATCCTCCATAAACTTGCTCTTTACTAATTGACTACATAGGAGAATAACACAACAATTTAAATCAAGTTCTACAATGTTTAACCTTCACTTGAGAAAAAGGAAAATCTCTCCAGATATTTCATTCTGGTTTAAGCATTCAGACAAGTCTCTAGAGGTCAAACTTTTATACCTACGAAGTGAAACAAAACACGTATCAAAGCTATTGAATTGAATCAACATTCAAGTTTTGGAACTCTTTGCCAACTGATAAGGTAGAAAACATTAAAACAAAACTAAAAGAACATGATGTAAAGATTTCTTGTACAGTTTTTAGTACAAGAATCCAGTAACCGATCTTTGTTAAAAGTACGGTCGGATTTTTTGTAATCCTTGGGATATGTTAATTGAGAAAAACTTTTGAATATTTAATTTAGATCCTTTTGCTTTCATGTTTTTATAAGTTATATTATTGTTACAAAGTACGTACTGTATTTTGTCACAATATCTTATCCATTTATTTAAAAAAAAAATAGATACTTCTGAAATATATTTTTTAACCGAATCTTTTTTCCTTCTCCAATCGGACCAACCCCTACCTTGACTACTTATATTTATAATGATTAATGTATCTATTTCAACTGTAATTTTGTTCCGTACCATTATGAAAGAAAAATTATGGTAAAATAAACACTTCTTCAGAGTATGTTATTGTTACAAAATATCTAATGAATTTGTCGATTACGAAATTTTTGTTTAAAAACTAAGTCTAATGACCACTCACATCAACGACAATTTGTTATTCTCGATATATATTTATTATGTATGTATTTTCTTATCATGTTATGAATAAAAGAATAGTAAAACAGACAAATTGATCATTATAGAAAAATCAAATATTGGCCAAAGTAATATTTAATTATTAAAGAAATAAGAAACACTTTTATCTTATGCTAATATAAAACAAAAATAGATAATAGTTAGAAATAATATTTTTTTTATCATGACCTCGTAAATTGAACAAAAACAAACCCAATTGATCAATTTAGTTCACATTAGCTAAAACTACATTAAAACCCAAATCAAATAAACTGAATTAATCAATCAGTTCAAATCTTTATTTTAAACTCAAATAAATCCTAGCCATTTCTACTTTACACATGGAAAAATAAATATTACTACTTAAATGTTAACGTAAGTGTTCAAGATAAATATATCTAAATCATGTAAATGTTTAAAAAGTTGCATAACTTTATTAAATTATCATATATTTTAAAAGAATAATCCTAAATATGCATGTATATAATTATATAACATTCAACACTACTCTCTCCATCTCTCATTGAACACTAGCTAATAGTAATGAACACTTGTTCAACTATTTATTTGATCTTTTAATCTTCAGCCAAAATTGTTTTGTTTTAAACGATAATATATAAATAATTATGATAATAAAAACCTAAATTTAACTCTTAAACGAGATTATTAGAACCTATGTTTTTTCAGCAAATCATGTTACTCTTACTTTTTATACTTGTCAAAATTTGTTGGTCGTGATAATACATTAAAATCAAATTTGACCCGAGTGGGCAATGCTATGATATAATTATTCATACTACAAAATAAGTGAGTCTGTCAATCCATCCAGATTCTAAAATCAAGGATGCTGCTGCTTCAGAACCTGAGAAATAATTTTGTAATGCTATACTATACAACCTCTAAAGCCTTTTCTAAGGGCGGTTTCATCTAAATTCCTTCCAATGAAAACGAGCTTGTTTATCCTCTTCTCGTTAGGTTCCCATGTTTTTCCTGGACAGCCATCCAACATGGAATGCACCCCCTGAAAGTATTAGGGAAAATGGTGTAAGGAATTTTAATGTTTCAATTGAGTTTTGAATTGAGTATTGATAGCATGTGAGAGAACCTGAAACACATATCTCTGATCAGAACCATCCACTGACAAGACACCTTTCATTCTGTAGAGGTCCTCTCCTTTTTCTTCAATCACTCTCTCAAGCCAATCGTCAACCTAGACCATCATATAAAAGGAAAATGAGGATAAGATCAGCCATTAACAAAAGCACTGAAGATGTAAAGGTTGAAGCATAGAACGCCAAATGCACATGAATCGATTCAGTGATTTTAGACTATTTTGTGAAGGGTTAAAAAGAAAAGGAGCAACAATTACCTCATCAAGATCAAGAGCTCCCTCTGCAACTATACTGACACTGGAGACAGCAGAGTCATGCACATGGTCATGATGGTGATGGTGATGCCCTTCGTGTTCTGTGGATATATTGGAAAGATCAAGTCATGCAGCACCACAACAAATGTTTAAAAATACTCTGGAAACCTATTTTATCAATCAAGTTGTGCAGCCTTTGTTGTTGTTGTCATATTGTATGAATTTCATCTAGGATTGGACAGGGGGACAAGGGAGTCCAGTGTCAACATAAGCATAACCTTGGTTTGAGTAGTAATCAATAAACTTAGGGATGCGGTGCATTTTTTACTCAGTTTTAATATCAGTGTCTATATTATGCTAAACAGGTATCTTTACCTTCACCCTCCTCTTATTTAAACGGTAGCATACTAGAGTTCTAAGTCCGTTTCCTACCTATTTTGGCTATAATTCAAGGTCCAGTGCATATTAATTTGATTTGCCTGGTAATATGATGACTGACTATCAGTCTTGTTTTCAATATGGAGAAACTAAGACCTTTCCAAAAGAATACTTAAGCCTTCATTATTATCCCCCGTATATGTTTTGCTTTCTACAGGCTTCACATCTTCTGAAGGACTCGGTTTCCATTAACACTCAGTCATCAAATGAGATCTAGACGTTCTCATGAATATGAAAACTCTATGCTACTACTTTTCATCAATACTTTGTATTGTAAGTGGAGGAAACATCCTACTAGGGATACTATACAAGACCTAGAAGATGATTTTCGTTTGCTGGACATTTGCCCCAGTATATATTTCAGTCATTTTGGATCTTCAGAAAGTCCTTCTAGTCTAGAGGGAACAATGTCGATCGTGTTACCAGTTCTGTTATTTAGGGCTTTTAATTTCAAAAATAGGGTTTACAATTTGGTTTATTATGTTATCTAAGGATTTAATTTGGAATAACTTACTAAGGTACTTGGCTATGTTGGATTTATGGTCCCTTGGTGAAAATATTAGAGATGCTTTGATAATTATTCGATCATATTTCCTTTGTTCAGATGATTACATGATTGATATGGAGGGACACTCTGTCATAGAGAAGTTCTCTAGGTTTTATCGGGTGAATACCATGCCAAGGAGTTATTGTCCTAAATAAAATGCGCCAAATATAAATGCTATACTTTCTATTGGAAGACATCCACTTCACTATTCAGTAATTCTATATTAGTATTTCAGAAAGAGAAGGATCCAGCAACAATGCAATTGTAGTGTTTGCGCCTTGATAAATGGTATTCAATCAATTCTACATGGTCCAGCAACACCCTCTGTTTTCCATTTGAATATAATTGACCTTTTTTACATCTTGCGCTAACAACACAGTTGAAAACATACGAAAAAAGTGGGAAAAGAGTTTAGAAAATTTACCATGTCCATGATCATTCCGATGGCTTGAAGAAGATGGACATTTTCCAGGTACCTCAGATTCAATTCTGCAGTGACAACACATTCGATTGAAAAATAGATAATTTCGTATTATAAACATGCATCGTGATTTATCATACTCAGCCATATTAATTAGGAATGAAAAGGAGAGGATGGCAAGAAGGGGTACATATCAAGTACTATAATTGGACTTAAAATATAAATCAAGGTAGCAATAAGTTAGAAGAAATAACAAATTGAACACCTATTACCTCTCAAGATCATATCCTCCCACACCAAGAACAAAGTCTATGTCAACAGATCCAAATTTAGCTTGCGTAATTTGTGCAATCCCATTGATGTGCTAGCAACAATTCACAAAAATGAACTACTTCCATAAGCACTATTGCTTGGGGAGCCATGTATATCCATACACAATGCAATATAAGCTGATGAAAAAACATATAAACAAAAATCAAAGAACAACTTGATTCATTTATCGAAAAGAATTTGATCCATCAAAAAACATATAAAAGAAAATCAACAGACGTCAATCTGATCCTTTTCATAAAAAATAATTGAATTTCTCTCCTACTGTCTTTCTCAAACAAATACACATTCACAGTGAAAGGTATCACATATATGACAGGTTTCCGTAGAACAAGGATTACAATTTAGTACAAAATTACAGGTATAATCCATATTGGAAAATCAACACAAGAGAAAGAACTAGTGTCAAATATCTATCAACAAAAAAAAATGGTTTAGATACAGCCCGTATAACACATTCTATATTTAATCCAATCTAACTACCAATCCCCATCCATACACCACTAAATAGAAATATAGTCATAAAATATGGCGTCACTAAGGGCATGTTGAGCTCTGATGAAATTTGCACAAGTCATGTACATAAAGTCATTTCATGATCCTAGTTTATCGCAAATACACATCACCTTTTTTACTTGCTAAATAGAATTCTGTTACCATCCTAGTTCAATTAAGAAATAAAATGTGTAGAGGATCCACAAGTAACACAACGCACCTTAATTTTGTTAGTCAATATATTTAACTCGGATTCAGTAACCAAATCTATCTGCAAAGCAATTAAAAATAATCAGAATCTAGAAACATGGCAACAAATATCTTAGAAGTCAATACTGGAACAAAAGGAAGCAGAAAAGAACACAACAATACTACCATGGAATCTTAAAGGCAGAAGCTTACCTTGTTCAAAATAATACGATCAGCATATGCAACTTGTTCTACTGCCTCGTTAACCACAAATCTTGGTTTCACTTCATTTAAATGTTTCATGGCATGCTTGCAGTCAACCAAAGTCACAACTCCATCCAGTTTCACATGTTGTGAGACCAGTTCATCACTGCAAAATGTTTCAATAACAGGAGCAGGCTTTGCAAGACCTGGAAAAAAGTTTAAACTTTAAGCACTAAAATTTACTTTATATTGAACTGTTTCATACACCTAACGGATGAAGCTAACAACAGAACATACATTTTATCACCACACCCTTGAGCTTCCAAACAAATTTTGAGAAATATGAAGGAAAATCCATAAAAGAATTCCAAGTTCCAGATGAACACAAGTAAAATTGCTGCAAGAATGAGAAACAACTAATTCTTGTTTCTGCGTTGAAGAATTGATTCAGTTAGAATCAATTCTTCAACACTGAACCAAACACACCCTAAGATAAGAGAATAACTCATTGGGTCTACAAACTGTTCTTGAGATTATCCTTTTTACTAAAATACAAATATATTTTCACTTTCTCTTCACATAAGATCCAAAACCCTAAAACCCTAACCATAAACCCTAAGCCATAGGCCATAACCCCTAACCCCTAAACAATAAACAACGTGAACTTCATACTGCCACAAGGATAATGCTACTTGACAATTTGCACATTTTAGTTTCAACTTGCAAGTAAAGTCCAACCTCCAACACCTCAATTCTACTGAGTAAGTTCCTCATGAGTAGAGCAATTTACAAACCTGTTGTTTCAATAACAATATGATCAAACTTGTCTCGTTTTTTCCTAACCAGTTCCAACAGCATTTTGACAAGATCTCCTCGTACAGTGCAGCAGAGGCAACCATTGTTAACCATGATAATCTCTTCACTCGCAGAAGAATGACTAGCAACCAGTGACCCATCAATATCAACCTCACCAAACTGCATTTACGCCAACGAGTCAAATTCATAAATAACACTAAGCTCAAAACATTACAAGGGTAAATCCTTTAAAACACTCCAAGCACTCAGATTCTTCGCTTACTTCACAATTGCTCCAACTCCAAATAAATAAGACGCCAATAATCTTTTCAACAAACACAACTGCTAGTGACTAATTTAGCTCTAGCCACCTAGGCGATGCCATGACCTATATATGGTCCAAAACATCTATCACAGTTAGCAAAAAAGACTACTCCTAATTCAAAATAAGTGTAATTACAGAAATTAAGTATTTTCAATCAAAATTGACTAGACCATCATCCAATTACACAGAACTTGATACAAAGACACGTAATGTAGAATTCAATACCTCATTTTCAATTACGGCGATCCGTTTACCATGTTGAGATGTGAGAATATGATTAAGGAGAGTAGTCTGCATTGCCCAAAACTCAGTTATTAACTGTTCATTTCGTTAAAACTCAAAATGAAATAAAAACCAAAAACATCAAAACAAAACAAAACACATATCAGTTCATTATATGTGGTGATTAAATGAAGTCCTCTGAAGCTATTTTTGTTAATTTTATGGTTTTCTCTTTGCAAACCGTTATCTTTGTTCTACAGAGGAAAATAAAATGAGGGGAAAGGGACACCTTTCCAGAGCCAAGAAAACCAGTTATGACGGTAGCGGGAACGCGATTATCGAGGGTGACCGAAGGAGCTTCGTGGATATTACGGTTTGGGGCGGAGACCATGCCTCGGAAGGTTCCAGAGTAAGGGATACGAAATTGAGTAGTGCTAGAGTGTGGGGCAACGAGGGAATGGAGGGTTCTGATTAACGGAAATGCAGAGAGAGAATGTTGAAGAGGAGATTGATGGTGTTGGAAAAGGGTTCTTGCAGTGTTTCTGAGAATGGTGTACCTTGCCGCCATTTTTGCCGGGTTGTGCTTAAACCCTAACCAGGGTTTGGGTCTTTGAAATTCTGCTTCTAATGTAAAAGTGAATGCAAATGTGTCTATGCTATATATTGTTCTATTCCATATCATACATAAATTCTTTCACTAAATTCAAATAAAATTACTTTTTATCATAATTCTCTCTTCTATTTTCTTTTTCCACTCTTCCATTTTTCATCACTTAATTGAGACAAAGGCTTACAATAAATAATATAGTATGTTGTATGTGTATGAAGTCAAAGAAGCTTTTTACCATATTTAGTATGTTGTATGTGTATGAAGTCAAAGAAGCTTTTTACCATATTTGCTCTCTTTTAAGTAACCTTTGATGTTTTATCAACAATTAAACAAAAACTTTAATTACCAATCTTTTATCTCTGTTTTCATTTTACATCTTACAAGAAAATACCTCAAATTTAACTTTGAATAGATGGTGAAGAGTATTTTACATTTTGAGAAGCATTTCCCATACATAATTTCTACCTCTTCATTATAAGACGCCAAAACCTTTATTGTTCAAGAAAACTTCTTCAATTTTAGATTTCAAACATTCATATTTTTTAAACACATAAGTTTAAAATGTCTATCATTATATATATATATAGTGGCGGAACTTAGACAAAAATTATAAGAGTGTCAAATTATATTTGTTATATATAATTTGTTTGTAGTTAGAAAAAAAAAAACTCTTTATCTTTTCTCTTCATTTCCTCTACTTAAAACAAGCACACATAATACTAGAATTCAAAACAATATTACTATCATTCGCTATTATATCATGATACCAAACCATGAATATCATTTTAGATAAGTCATTCGTACCTCATCAATTTGATTTGGTGGTATTGTCAAATTTGAGGTCGTTTTTTCCAGATCGTTCTAATGAATTTTTAAATTCATTATATGTAACTCTAAGAACTTTAGAGATTTGTTTTTTTATTGTCTTGAATTCTTGGTTTTCATTAAATTTCTCAAGTTTAGTTAAAGTAAATGCATTTTTTTCATCTTTATCACAAACCTTCCTCTTTAAAAAAAAGAATCAATTTTTTTACTTTTTATTATAATCTTTCTAATGTAAATTTATCACCTCTCGCTTATGTAGAAAAAATAAAATTTATATTCACAAATCACAATTATCACAGTATAAAACATAACAAAACTCATACCACTTTAATTAAATAAGCAACATTGTATAAATTCAAAACTTACAAAAAATTACCATAGGCACGGAAGAACACAAAATTCCTAAATTTCATAATTAAGAGTTATAATAATTTGGGAAAATATATAATTAGGGTTCA
The DNA here is from genome assembly GCF_037176805.1 of Vigna unguiculata. NCBI lineage: Eukaryota > Viridiplantae > Streptophyta > Magnoliopsida > Fabales > Fabaceae > Vigna > Vigna unguiculata. Next base: position 45,396,197 of record NC_140794.1, on the reverse strand, counting down.
TACAAATTTCATAAAAAAAATCCTTAAAATCATAATTAGGGTTTATATTAATTTGAGATAAACTTAATTTGGAAGAAACATCCTAACAAGAATCATAAATTTAATATACATGAATCATAATAAGATACTAATCTTTATATGTGAGAGATCATGCAAGAATGTATACTTCAATCTCAATCTATGTGTTTCTCAACCTCTATTTCTCAACCTCTATTTCTCAATCCATCTCTTTGTATTTATTTCTTTTCACACACTTCCATGATAATTTACATGGTAGAAATATCTTATAGCCAAAAAAAAAAAAACTCTAATATCTTTTATAAATCAATGTCTCCATTAATTTTTTTTATTTCATCTTTTATTATAATTTTTTATAATATAAACTTAATATAAATAATATATAAATATAATTTTAAAAAATATATAAATATAATTTTAAAAAATATATAAATATATAAAAAAAATTCAAAAAAAAAATTGGGGATGAAAAAATTTAACACCACATAAGAACTATAAAATCGTTGTATTCATGTTTTAAATTATAAGTACCGTTAATTTTTATATAGGTTGAACTCATATGTCACATCTATCTAATGAGTCTTCTTTCCAAAAAATTACTAGTAATATAAAAGTTCAATTTCGAGTCACATACATTTTATTAATTATCGAAATTGAGGAAATGTGGTTGTGATGGAAGATATATGCTTGTGTTTTATATTCCTAAATAGGTTAAACACTTTGGTGACAAGTCCAACAACTAAATGTTTTATATAATTTTATATTGTTGTATTGATTTACTATGTAGATGGGTATGGGTAAAACAAAAAATAGTCTTAAAAAAATATTTTGAGTAGATGATTACTTTATACTCAAGCACCAAAATATGTGTATGATGGTTGGTTAAATAAAAATATGTGAAGGAGAGGAGTAAGGGAAAGCTTAGTAGGTTGATAAATATTGATATACATAAAATATACTTTGTATTTTTTTTTCTCTTGGAACAAAATTGAGCCTGAATTATGTTTAAAAAATATTTAAGATAGTCAAACACATGTTTGATATTTTCGAATGAGAATAATATCTGATACTATTAGGAAAAAGTACAATTATTTTCGAATTTGAATCTTCCAAAGACATAATAAAAATAAATCAGAGAAGAATGCGATATAAGATAATAATGGATGACGCCACAATCTAGTAAATTGATAAGTTAAGTAAAGATTCGCCACAAAGATGTTAATATTTCATAAGAACCTAAGGTCAAAGCCCAAAACAAAGATAATTCTCCCTTTAATGAAATAAAATTTAATATATAACTAAAAGTGTCTACATTAATTTTTGGTATCTCTATATATAGGCACTAAGTATAAGAAAATCTATAAACTCTAAAAGAAAACAAAAAGCCTAAAAATATAAACTAATTTCTAGAAGAAAGCCAAAAGTCAAAAAAAACATAGAAACATAAATTAATATTTCTAACAACTTTTCCAAATGTGCTCATGATCTTCATGTTGTTTTAAGTTTTCTCATCCATGAAACATAATAAGCTTCAAGAAGATATGTTTTGATCTTCGACCTTGTCATAAATTCTTTAAATTGCAAATGTTCTTTTACAAAGTTGTTCTTATACATGTTTAGGAGATATTCATCTACCATACCCTCCTTATTAAAGAGAATTTGTCCCCAAATTCATATAACTTAAAGTTTAAGAGATAGTCCTCTATCGTACCCTCCTTACTAAAGAGAATTTGTCCTCGAATTCGTCTCACTTAAAAATTCCTTATAATATTAACTGCTAAAACTTTACCATATATAAAACATATATACTTACCCTTATTGCCATGTGTGTAACTTGTTCTACCAATCCTATTGTGTCCTTTATTAATAGTTGTTCCATTAGTAATATTTTTCATTGAGAGATTAATTAATAGTTTTTGAACATCGTTAATTATAATTGAAACCTAAAATAGAATGATAAAGTCTCACCAACTGTCATAATTTGATAGGATGAATTGATAATTTAATAGGGATGAATTGGTATTTTTAGTTCATTTACCTTTATTTTTTTCTAGTTAACTTTAGATCTTTTTTTTACAAAATAAAAAATAGTTTAAAAAATTATTTATTTGATTGTTTTTGTAAGAGATTATACGATCCAATCAAAATAATTTAACATGAAAAATTAAAAATTATTATTATTTTAATCTTTTAATTAAAAACACCGGTTAATTTATTAAAAGTTAATAAAATAATTGCATTATTAAATATAGATTTAGAAGATAATTTTAAAAAATCATAAAAAAAGAAAATTTGTTGGGTAACAATTACCCGAAAAGTCAAAATTTGTAATCCATCCCCCTTTCACCTTTCTTAAGTGTGTATTTGTTGTAAGAGATGTATTATTTGCGAAGATGAATTTAAGAGATACCTTAGTGTTTGTTTTAAAGAATCTGAGTTGATTTTGGAAGATGAATTTGAAAAAGAGATGAGGAAGGATAGATTTTCATCTCTAATCTTAGAAAGACGAGAAAGAAAAGACATGTTATTACATGACTTTTGACGTTTTTGCCCACAACATTTACATATGACTGCAAAATAATTTTTTGTTAACAGTATTCCTTTATTTATAAAAAAAAATATATTTAAAATATATGTTATACACTAAATTATCAAAAAAGCTAAGTATATTTTTTTTCTTGTTATATGTAAGTATAACATATAATAACATATATACTTTTTTTTTATTAATTTGAAACTTTAGTTATATGTAAAGTATTGAAGAGTAATATATAATTTTTTTGGGTTAAATATGTTTCTGGTCCCTCAAGTTTCAGCAAAATTTGGAATTAGTCCCTTATCGAAACTTTTGACCAATTTTGTCCTTCATCTTTCAAAATGCGTGAATTTAGTCCTTTTAACCAAATTTTGTTAAGTTTATATGACGTTTCAAGCGCATTTCATTATAGTATTTTAATTATTTACACTGTTTGACACATTTTTGCTTCAATGTTAACTTAAATACTATCATGAAATGTGCTTGAAACGTCAGATGAACTTAACAAAATTTGGTTAAAAGGACTAAATTCACGCATTTTGAAAGATGAATGACTAAATTGGTATAAAATTTTGATGAGGGACTAATTCCAAAATTCACTTAAACTTGAGGGACCAAAAACATATTTAACCCATTTTTTTTTCTAATAATAAAAGATATAATAATTATTATGATAAAAAATCAAGTTGAAAAATTAAAAAAAAAATGTAATAATATGTCAAACACCAACTAACAAAATAATATTGAAATAAAGATAGAAAATAAATAAATACTTGTTGTAGAATTTAAACTAAAATTTTACAATTTATTAAATACACAAATTGAAAAAATTAAAATAAGTTGAATGTCTTAGAACAAGTATTGTTATTTCAATTATGAACTTTCAATTAGTGTACCTTTTATTAATGTTGTTTGATTTTTTTTCCGGATCTTATGTTATGCACTTATGAAAAAAAAATGTATAAAAATGTTGTTACTTAAATATAATATGCACAAATTAATAATTAAAATTATTTTAAAAATTAATAATAATTATTGTTATTAAACCTTGTGAATAATTAATAATAATAGTAATATTAATTATCATAATAATAACATTGCAAATATAATAATAATATTAAAACTAATAATATTAATAATAATAAAACTAATAATAATATTAATAATATTAAAAATAATAATTATTATTATATTTTATTTTATACTAATTTTAATTATAGGGATAAAACTATAATCTAACAATTTTATCTATTAAAATATTATTTCATATTTATTACATCTATCCAATCATTCACACACTTCACAAACTTTATCTTCAAATCTATTCATTTTCACTTCTTTATTATTTTAAACAAACAACCACACTTTCCTCTTTTTATCCCCTTAAATTCATCTTTAAAAGAAAACATAGGGGTGGCAATGCGGGCCGGCCCGCCCCGTTTAGGCCCGCCCCGCATAAGGCCCGCCCCGCCCCGCACATTTTATGCGGGCCGCATACTCTGGCCCGCCCCGCATACACGTTGGCCCGCGGGCCCGCGGGCCGGCCCGCTTTTTTTTATTTTTAATTTTTTAATTTATTTATTTTTTTTATGATAAAACTTTCAATGTTTATAAATTGGGAAACTTTAAGAAGTTCACAAAATTAAGTAAAGACTTTGGGGAATTATATGATAAATTGATAATTCAACATTTTCATCATATTCATACTATGACATACACAATGTATTCTTTAAATTTTAGCACATTAAAAATTACATAATACTTGTCTTTTCCAATTATACAAGAATTTGAAATATTAATGCAAGAGTCCATAAAAGAAGTAATTAATATACACAAGTACAAGTTTTTTTTTTTTTAAATTTTATGCGGGCTTGCGGGCCGCGGACCTATGCGGGCCGAGCCCGCGCGGGCCTGCGGGCTCAATATCCTGGCCCGCCCCGCGTTTTTTTTGCGGGCCTGCGGGCCGGGCCCGCGGGCCAAGCCCTAATTGCCATCCCTAAGAAAACACATCCTAGGACTTAAAATGTATAATTTATAAATTAATATTGTGAATTATATATTTTAGAATATAAATTTATATTATTTTACAATTCATAATATAATAATCTTTAATGAAAATCTGTACTCTGAAATATAAATATATATTTCAAATTATGTAATTCAAAATATATTATTTATTTTCTATTTTAGGATATATAATTTAAAATATAATTTATACAAATTTGCAATTATTATAATTCTAAAAATATAAAAACATTAATATTTAATATCCTAAATTATAGGATTTGAAACATTTTTTAAACATTTATGAATTACACGGACCAGACAATGTCTTGGATAGGGATGGCAACGGGGCGGGGCGGGTACGGGTATCATGATCCCATCCCCATCCCCATAATAAAAATTCATCCTCATCCCCATCCCCAAACCCAACGGGTATACAACTTTTGACCCATCCCCATCCCCACCGGGTAACGGGTATTTTCTTATACCCATACCCATACCCATTTTTTTATTGTTCCATATATCAATTAAATATTTTTTATAAAAAAAATTTAAAAATCACACCAACGGAATCATGATACTATCAAAATATTCAATATTAAAATAACATACTCTTTTTGATTTTCATGATGTCAAATATTAAGAAAAATATTATAATAGTATAAATCTCAAATTAAAGTATCAAATAACAACTAAATAAAATTCAAATAATTATATAAAAGCTAAAAAATTACACATTACTAAAATTTTATAATAACCAAAATATTTATTAATTTTACAAATGATCAGTGGTTTCATTTGCATTCGATCCACCTACACATAGAAAAAAAATGAAAAATTAGATATGATATAATAATTGAAATTGAAAATTTTAATTACTAGAATATAATGTACCTTCTTCATCAGATTCATTTTCACTCATGAGAACATCTTTTCCTTTTAATTTTTTAACACCTACAAACACCAAATGTAGAATATTAGATGAGAATTCACAAAAAATACTAACAAAAAATATTAATAAATTTGAGTAACTTACCTAGATGGTTTGAGTTCCATATCCAACTTCTTGTACACATCAAAGCCTCTATAGTAATATGATGAAGTCTACTACGGTGAGAAGTTAATATCTGACCACCAGTACTAAAAGCAGATTCAGAAGCTACAGTTGTTATTGGAATAGCTAAAACATCCCTTGCAATTGCTTGAAGGGTTGGAAACTTTAACCCATTTGTTTTCCACCATGATAGGATATCAAATTCTTGTGTAACCGGCAAATTATCTTCTTCCAAGTAATAATCCAACTCTGTTTTCATAACTGTAGTTCTAGATTTTTTCTTTTTTGCCATAAACTCTAAAAATTCATTCGCATCATTATCAACATCCTTTCCCAACTCCAATGATGTAGCTCTATAAGAAGAAGTTTCATTCTTTTTTGATTGATATTCCAAAACCAAATCATAGCACATTTGACGAATCCTACTAAGTTTCAGATCAAAATCATTACCATACAATTTATAAAAATAATATTCTAACATGTCCATCTTGTACCTTGGATCTAAAACTGAAGCAATTGCCAATATATCATGAATAACACTCCAGTAACTTTCAAATTTCTTTAACATTTGTATTGCCATATTTTGAATGGTTATCTCAGGAGATTTAACCCAATCATTTATTGCAATCTTGATCTCACAAATCTTTGGGAAAAAGATGTTGGCAGTTGGGTATTTGGAGCCAGAAATGATTTTTGTGATGTCATTAAATAATTTTAGCCTTCGACAAACATCCTTTGCAAATTTCCACTGCAAGACTCTTGGATTACATATATTTTTTTTGTTAATAAAAGTTAAATTACTCTTTTATTCTTACTTTTGGCAAGTAGTGTCAAATTGGTCTTTTAGTTTTTTTTTTTCTTTTTTGTTTTAATTTGGTTCTAATTTTCTTAAAGATGATTCAATTTGATCATTGCTATTAGTTTAACCAAATAAGGTTAAAGTTAATGTTACGTGTCAATTTACAGTTTTTTGGATATTTTAAATTTTTTTAAATAAATTTTGTTTTTTATTTTTTTTACACATGTTACTTCACACTTGTGTTACGTGTCAAAATGATTTAGATTTATTAAAATTGAGTCTCAATTTAAGAGAGACAATAGTGCTTCATTTTTACAAAAAAAAAAAATGAGACTAAATTAGAACTAAAGAAGTTGAATCATTTTGACACTTGACACTTTACTAGAGTCAAATCAGGAGAGGACTTCACACCGGGACTTTCGTAATAAAGAAAGAACCCATAACCTTAAACTGGGGAAAGACAATAATAACTCGGGAAATGGTGAAATACGTGAATCGACTCCCTCTTCGAGTCAAGACCATTTGTGAAGTGTCATGTATACAAAAATAAAAATAAAATACAAAAATATCTATCAAATAAAAAATATCACAAATTTACACGTAAAATTGACTTTAACATCGTTTGGTCAAAATTGATAACAATGATCAAGTTGAATTATTTTTTAAAAAATCAAATACCAAATTAAGACAAATAAAAAATTAAAAGACCAATTTGACACTACTTGACAGAAAGAGTGACCAAAAGAATAATTTAAAAAAAAAAACTCAAATTTTAAATTTATAAAGTTACACGTTAAAGTCCTAAAGATACTCGATCATACTTCCACCGACCTAAAAATAATCTAAAAGATTCATAATAGATTTTGCTTATCCATATAAATCAAACATATTATCCATATAATTATATTTGTTTTATTTTTCTTTTATCGTGTTTAGACTAACCATGATTTTTGTCTTCGATTCTTCCATTTATATCTGAAATCAAATTATGAATTCTGACATGATATTGAACATTTATGATTAAAACACTAACAAACCTATTGTTGACATCAATCATACTAATTGCCTTAAGGAGTAGATATGAAAGTAGGTAAAGAAAAACATCTTCTTAATCACATTTACACAAAAAAGTGAGATAAGAAATACATAAAAAGATGAGATAAAAATAGAGTATAACACGAAATATGAGATATGAGAAATAATAACATATCTTATAGGTGTTCATGTGTAAAAATATTTGATAATTTTGAAGATGATTTAAATGAGAGGGAGCGTGAGTCCATGGATTGAAAGAATTTGATGATTAAATTTGTGTTTTTTTAAGAATTTTGGAGGTGAAATTGAAAGAATTTGAGATAAAAGTAAGTAGATTTTAAAATTTTTAAGAATTTTGAAGGTGAAATCGAGAGAATTTAAGATAAAAATAAGTGAATTTAGGAAAAAAAGTTATTGAGATTATGATTCAATAAGAAATATGATTTGTTTTTAAAAAGATTCAGTGCATATTGTTTCCATGCCTCTGCCAAAATGTTAATTATAATTGTTATTCTTTGTACAATCCGTGCATTATTAATGCAACACAAAAAACAAGGTTAAAAATAATTTCATACACCAAAATCGGTTCCAGCAAGAACCTATTCTCATACATGTGAAATCGATTACTTTTTCTTTGTTTTGTTATATAATCGATTCAACCACAACATAATCGATTCTCACCGTAATAACCCGAACCATGCATTATCCAACCACATTGTTCGATTACCATGGAAGTTTACAACACCTCCTATAATAGTGCATTCATGTGAAAATACCGTGATTTAAACAAAAGTATTATTATCAAAACTCGTGTATCACACTTTCAAATAACTCATCTCAAATGAGATTGAAAAAATTTACCATGTGACTAAAGTATTATTTCTCTCACCTTCAAATATGCATATATGATACCAAATATCACCTACAAATTTGTTGCTCATAATCATTTTTAACCGCAAATGACCGGAAGTGAAACGTAGTGTTAGTGATTTAAATGATTCAATGATTCTTCCCGTGATTTAATAAAAATACACACCTAATACAGTTTTCTTTTTACTATTTTAAATATTATTGAGAAAAAATAAATTTCCTTGACTTCCAATCGTAGATATTTACAAATTTTAACGAATTTATATATTTTGGTGAAATAAAATACAATAACATGATGATACAAATGCAAAAATAGTTAAATTTTATATGAGTAGAAATATAATATCTCATTTCAAAATAATATAATAAAGCAATGTAATTTCTCAATTCCAGCCACATTTTGTATTCACAAAGTTAAAATAAATATGGAAAACTAAAAACTCATACATTATAAATACACATACTCAATAGTTAATATAATATAGTCATACATTAATAATAATTAATCAACCAGTTAAAGAAGTAATGTATACTTTTAATTTTTTATTAATCTTAACTGTTTAAATACGATTTTATTGTCCGTATTATATTTTATATGTAATAAAATATTGAGAAGTTAGAAGGCTTTATAATAATAATAATAATAATAATAATAATAATTCGAAATTGTTTCTTTACCTCTAAGTTACCTACAATACAGTCGAAGGAGTCAGACACGCAATCTGTAAATCTGTAACACTGCCCACAAATCGACGAATCGCATGAAAATGGCCACCACCATCAGGTCCGTTTTCTAATATTGGATTTCTTTTTTCTTTCTTTCTCTCTTATCGTTGAAAGATGATTATTGGCTCCACAGTCATGGATAGCTCTTTAATCCAAATATCAAGTAGAAAAGAGGAGCGTTTCTTTGAATCGATCTTCGAGTATGAGAATGTTTCGTTTGAATCGATCTTTGACATATGAGAACATGACAACTAATATGGACAAGATTGAGGAAATACTTTATGTAATTTAATGTGTTTGCGTGCATCTTATAAACCTAGGTTTTTATAACGTTTTGTTTTGTTGTTTAACGGCTTTCTTGACTATACAATCTATTGATGGACGGTTGAAAACCATTTATTTATATGGGTTATCTTGGATTATATTCATAATATTTCATACATTTATATTCATCTTTTGCACTTTCTTTCCTTTAGGAATTCAATTTGACAAGAATAGTCCGTTTTTCGTTTTTCAGTTTATCAAGATTAGATGGATAACAATAATTGGAGACCTAATCAAGGTACTGAAGCCAATATGGATACCATTGATTGGAGAGGTGGACTGCAGCAAGAGTCACGCCAAAGAATTGTCAACAGAATGTAAGATTTAGTCGTAATATTGTCGCACTGATTTTTACTTTTGTTCATAATTTCATAGATTTTTCCGTGCGGACTCTGGTCGATAAATGAATGTATATGAAAGAGCATCAATAACAGCGTCATATTGTGTAATTGTAATCCTCTGATGCAAAAAGATATGAAATATATGCTCGAATGTCTGGCGATTAGGTTAACAAAATAATTAAATGGGTTCATTTTTCCTTCAAACGAATATTTAATAAAATATTTCTTTTATTATTGATTTTAATGTCATGATTAAAGTGTAGGGATGAGGTTTAGCATGTCAGCGTTGCACATGCTCATTGATGTGTTAGTGGGACAATTTTGTTAAAATCATTTGTGCCTTGTAAGATCGTATCATTTTACATGTCAAAGGTCCTGCGCAAGCTGAACTTATTGAGGGTAGGATCACTCTGGTGATGTGATTTACCAGGTTGAAATTATTAACTTTTATGAATTGTTTTGAATTATTTCTATCATGTTAAAAATTTTATTTCTCTCTCTAGTTGTCTATACATTTATGATTATGAATTTTCAATTTAAGTTTTTCTAATGATGTGAGTTTTTTTTCTTTATCTATGTTCTTTTTATGCATATGTATTATTTATAATTATTATTAGGTTGAAATTTAAGATCTTATGATTCGAGTTTCTAGCTTTCCATTCCCTCTTGATTCTAGGTAGTAACTAGAGTTTAACAACTTTGGAGTAGTCATACTTTGGTGTTGACCATGATATCACCGAAAAATAGAAAGTTTTTCAATTTTTGGTGTTATTGCAGAATGTGTTAGAATGAACTTTTGCTATTGTGGGTGCATATTTAGATATCTTAAGGGAGGAGAGCTGAGTTTATTTTTTCTATTTGCTGTTATTATTTTTCACGCACTATCATTACTCTCATTTGGTGTGTTTGGTTGGAGGTTACTGCCATTATTTTCACAGAGGAGCATGTTTTTCTTTGCATACTAGATTTAGGATTGTGTATTTTGCTCTTAAATAGCTTATACATATTTTCTCTTCATAGAGAATGTGTCGCTGATGGATATTTAGTGGAAAACTATAGTACTATTAGTAGATTTTTTTTTCTCTTATAGTTTTTGATAGAGTTCATATATGCAAAGGAAACTTAAATGCATACGAAACAAGACAACAATTGGAGTTGAATCTTATCCTTGCATTAAAACTGGAAATCATTTCTTGAGAGGCTTGAATCAATGACTCTAATCACAAGATCAATATAGAACAAGAACAAGTGTAGGATCTAGAATTCTATACTAGAACAATGTAGAATTCAAGCTAGCCAAATAAAATCATTAACAAGAACATAACTATGGATAGAAATGGATTAGGATAGAGTTGAACTAAAAATTATAGAGCACAAGGACATGAACACAAATTAATGGAGAAAAGGTGGACGAGGAGAATACTTAAATGGTAGAAGAAACTGGTATGCTACTTGAATTTGAAGTTGCATCTTCATCTTCATGATAAGCAACAAGGAAGAGTAATCACTTGGACTACTAAAAATCAAGATAAAACTCATGGTTGAGAACTACTCTCACAGCTGCTTCAAACTCTCAATTTTTCATATATTTCAGAAGTTATTTTCGAAAGAAAGGCATTGCTATACTTAACCACTCATGCTAGCCTTGGCTGAGAATATTACAGGAAAAAGAGAGGGAGATTCGAAAATTTAAATTTAAATTTGTTGCTTGCACTCCATTTCTGATATCCATTCTACTGTATTTGTTTTGTTTTGAATATGTGTATGATTTCAGTAAGGTATTTCTTACATTTTAACGAGCTTATAACATTATGGGATTGTCTATTGACCATAAGTTTTCTATAATTTGTATTATTTAGTTATTGAATCGCTTTTCTTCATCTTCTATAGAATGGACCGTTAAAAAGACATCTTTCTGTTTCTGGTTAATAGGGATTGCATGAACTTCAGAAGATTGCTCAAAGGTTTGAAGAGAAGATTTTTAGTGCTGCAACAAGCCAAGTACATATTTGATTATAGATTTATCAATTTGTGATTATGTTTACAATTACATTCAATATGAAAGATTGATGGTTTAATGGGATATTTCCTTATTTCAGTCTGATTATCTACGGAAAATATCATTGAAGATGCTTACAATGGAGACTAAATCCCAGGGCGGCATGGCCAACGCTCCAAATCAAGGTGGTCCAAGTAATAAACCTCCCGATCCAGGTTAGCTTTTTATGACTTTGGCATAGTGGCTATATTCACATTCTAACGTGATTTGACTTGGAGTTGTCTCAAGTTCAACATAAGTTGTTGGGACTGTCTTGTGTCCTATTGGTGCGAAGTATTGTTAACATTTGATTTTTGTCTGCTAGTGTTACATATGATCCTGGTAGTTGTTTTTGAAAAAATGTTCCTTTTAAACTTTTCCATTGATATCAACCTTTTAAATTTATCTGTTAAGAACATTGCAATGTCTCTATCTAAATCCGTTGTGGACTTGTAATTTTGGTTTCCTTTGCCATTCCTGCTTTTTGCCATGCCGACTTTCGTATCTAAAGTGAAATTTATTTTTAAATGTTTGGTTTGAATTTGAACACCAAATACATGTATGTTTTTTTTTTTTTATTGGATTAGATTGTATGTGGATTTGAACTAAGTGATTGATTGCCAAAAGGTAAAGGATACAAGTGTTGTATCCTACATCATGAATCTTTTGTTAATCTTGAGTTTAAGCTTCGACCAAAAAGGGCACATTGAAATTACAAATCTAGGTGTTGGTTGGGTAACCGTTTGACCAAAATTGTTAGGGCAAGGAAGGTGGGCCTAGACACTCACAGTAAGCACAAGGTTTATAGAGTGCATGAAAGGAGAAAAAAGGGTGTGAAGAGTAGTGTTGTGGTGGCAAAAGATGTAACCGAATCAATTAAGGAATGAGAGGAGGGATAGGGAGAATATAAGGAAGTAAAATAAGAGGTAGTGGGGAGAGAAAAAAATCTGGTTAGGAGTGGGAATGTTGTTTCCTTGAAGGAGCTTGCTCTGTGTCAGTAGGATTGTTAACCCTACTGTATTTCTGATACATTTTTGAATAATAATATTGGCTTTATTTCATCCATTTTTGTTGGATCCCTAACAAAAATCAATCTAATTGTGAATGGACAATACAAATTACACAAAAAGGAAAAATGTGATGAAATGCTTAATTTTTGAAAGTTCAAAAAGCTTGAACCACATTGTTAACTTTTTATTCCCTCTGAAGGCCAGCTTGTATCCTTTATTACAGGTAGTTTTGCTTGTTCATACAATTGCTTTCTTTTATTTGGACCTTTCTTGCTTGCTTAATAGCTTTTTGGTAACTTCAACTTCTTGTTAGGTTGCAAAATTCCAATTGTGTGTTGTTAACATTCATTTGGATCTTGATGTTATATCTTAAGCTTTTTGTGGGTTTGTTTGTCTTAGCCAATCAATGTTTATTTAATAGGGCTTGTAATTCCATCTCAAGTTCACAATCCTGGGCAACAACATTCTATTCCTATGCCCAATCAATCCCAGGCATGCCAACAACTTATGCAAAATAATATTGTCGCACTGATTTTTAATTTTGTTCATAATTCCATACCATAGATTGTTCCATAGATCTCCCATTCAACCGGCCAAGACACTGAAAACACAACAAATCAATGAATCATAGTAAAATTGAAACTGAAATGATTGAACAAAATTGAATTATAGTCATCTAATTAAAACTAAATTTTCTCTGAATTGTTTTTGAATAACTATATGAATTGTTTGAACTATTACCAATGGACATAAGATTATGAAATTGAAGTAGTTTTACTTCAAGAAATAAAGAGTTTTTCTTTTATGTACCTTGTTACCAACCAAAAAAGGTCAGATCTCATTGGCTTTGTTTTAGATAAATATTCTCCTCCATATATTTTTTTCTAGCTCCTATTTTTCTTACATTTCTGTAGATTTAATTCTAGGATGTCTAACTAATTATGTTCTCTATAAAATAAATCAATTCATGCATTTGTATTCAATGTAAAAGATAGAACTTTGGCACAATGCACACTTTAAACATAAAACAAAATAGATAAATTCTGATGTGATTTTATATGAAAAAAGAACTAATCTTAAGTAGTTATTTATGGCACAAAAGTTCACGATAAGTAAAGCAACACATGTTCTTATTTAGTAGTATCTAAGCTAAACACCAAGAGAGACCTTACAGCTATAGTTGTCGCTAGATCAGATAAAACAGTTTGTGGTCTGATCTAATAAAACTAAAACAATAGTTATCGCTAGATCGCTATAGTTATTGTTTTAGTTTTATTAGACCACAAAGTGTTTTATCTGATCTAGCGATAACTATAGCTGTAAGGTCTCCCTTGGTGTTTAGCTTAGATACTACTAAATAAGAACCTGTGTTGCTTTACTTATCGTGAACTTTTGTGCCATAAATAACTACTTAAGATTAGTTCTTTTTTCATATAAAAGCACATCATAATTTATCTATTCCGTTTTATGTTTAAAGTGTGCATTGTGCCAAAGTTCTATAACATAAGTAGTTAGACATCCTAGAATTAAATCTACAAAAATGTAAGAAAAATAGGTGCCAGAAAAAAAAATATGGAGGAGAATATTTATCTAAAACAAAGCCAATGAGATCTAACCTTTTTTGGTTGGTAACAAGGTACATAAAAGAAAAACTCTTTATTTCTTGAAGTAAAACTACTTCAATTTCATAATCTTATGTCCATTGGTAATAGTTCAAACAATTCATATAGTTATTCAAAAACATCAGAGAAAATTTAGTTTTAACTAGATGACTATAATTCAATTTTGTTCAATCATTTCAGTTTCAATTTTACTATGATTCATTGGTTTGTTGTGTACCAATCTTACCTGAGAAACATCTACTACTAAAAGAGCACCCTACACCAACCTAATACTTTAGGTACCAATCTTTTCCTAACCTTACATTTCTACTCAACACGTTCCTAACCTAACAACTATTATGCCCGCAAAGAATCTCAATTAAAAGTAACCAGTATCATGTTAGTCAATGTGTAAAACAAAATCCTTGAGTGTAAGCTCATTGACACTAGCATTTCATATAATCAAGCTTCAACTCAAATTGCTTCCGTCAATTTTTGAAAATTAGTTGCCACACTCCAACATATTTTTCTTCAAAAATTAAACCAAAAACTCAAATGACCTAAAATCAAATAAAATCAAAGCAAAAGTGAAAACATAAACCAAATGAAATCAAAACAAAAACGAAAAAAAGATCCCATTGATTTTGTTACTTTGTTCTCCTTTCCCACCCTTTTCATTTTGATATCATCTCTGTTTTTATCTTTTTCAGGCTCTTGTATCTGGATGTTCTGCAGGAGGTTTAGATACTATTATACATTGTGATGAATTTCGGGAATTGTTTGCTAGAACCACGAGTAAAATAGTAGATTCTGCTGAACTATAAGGAGAAAAATGTTGTAAACAAACTCTGCAGTGAGGCATTGTGCTTTCTCTTTTACGATATCCTCCCTTTATTGACACAAACTGCAATCTTTTATTTGCAGTTCATTGGAGGATGTGCAAGAGATGTGGCAACATGAGGCGATTGGCTTGCTCCACCTGCAAAGGAACCAAGTCTATTAGAGAAGAGGGATTACTTGGTACGAAGCCTGTTAAGGATTTATTTGAAACACTTGATCACACTGAATCACAGGTCAAGCAGATAACATGTGTAAAATGTGAAGACAAAGGTTATTTTTCATATCCTGATTGTTCTAATCTATAATCACTGTGGTTTATCTTCTCTGCCTCCAATTATAACAATGTGAATTATGCTTATAACTCCTCATACGTGCATTTGTTTGGTGTGTAGAAGACAATAACAAATAGTGAAATGATAATGTGGGAGCAATAATTCTTTATTAATAAAACTTGAATAACAGGGTTAGAAATTTTCGACAGTATTTTTAATAGTATGAATTTTGAGCTCTTCTCCATTTGTCAATTTAGAGCTCTGATTTTGTGGAAAAATCTGTGGACCTAGCAGCCAGAGAATTAATAGCATTCAAATTCATTGATTTTAGTTTTATTATATTAATTATATCTATAACACTTTTTCTTTTTATATAATTTCTTTGTCATGTGAAACTGGTCCATAATAGAACAAAATCTGTTAATAGTTAATTGAATGTTTTTCATATTGATGTTTGAATCTAAATGATGAGAAACATTCATAAACTATTGGACTTCTTTGAGTTATTTAGACCACTCTAACTGCATTCCTATTCAATGACAATTATTTGTTGCGGCTGAATTATTTCTTCCTATACTTTTCTGAGAATATTTTTTACTTGTGTGTGCAGCCATTGGCAAGTGCATTGGACTTGCTAAACATAGAGATGGTCATTGGGAGTTGGCAATTGCCCCAGGTGTCTCACCATCATTAAGAAATCAGCATGCAGCGGTTTGATTCAATCTATATTATTTTATTCTCATTTTTCTTCAGTGGCTGCATCACAGAGTTGTGCGCAATATATTTTCATTAACAGTGAAAAGTATTCTGCATACAAGTTTACTTCAAATATATAGGCACATTTTTTGTTTTGTTCAATTTTCTCCAGGTGGTTGTTGCTGCAGAGACTAGTGGTGCATTAGGTGAATTTGGTCGATTCACAATTATATAATGTCATTTTCTAGATTTTATTTAATTTTATTTATGTATTTAAATCACTCCAGATTACTAGATTGTTTGTTTTAATGGAAATAAACAAGGAAATTGTTGTCAATGTGAGTTTACTGTGACAAATGGAACATAAAAGGAGGGGAAAGAATATAAAACTATTTTTAATACTGAAAGATTTCTTGCAATGATTGATTGATTAATTTTAAATGGGGCTGCACTAGAATCAAATCAATTGCACAATTAGTGTGATTTGGATCTAGGAAAATTTTCTTGGCTAGTACACGAGCACTAATTGTAGTTCGCCAAGAGTTTGTAATTGTATTTTCGTGGACACAAGTTTATAAATACAGGAGTTAGATTATTTATAGAACAATATTTAATCTCATTTTCAGCACAAGTAAATGTGCCTCCTCAGCACTGCTAAAATGGTACTTATAACCATTGTTTTTATTGATTATCTTATTGCTTGTTATGGTTGACACGGTGTTTTGAACTATGTGGTTTGGTTTCTTTGTTACAATCTTGTTGCAGAATTTTGATGAGGTCTAGGCTACTTACGGTCTTTTTCTTGTTGCAGAATTTTGATGATGTCTTGATTCCTGAAGACCATGTAAGTAGGAGCTATAATGACACTTACTATGTAGACCCTCAGACTGTTTTAAGATGCCACACAAGTGCTCATGAGGCAGAATTATTGAGAAGTGGTCACACTCATTTCCTTGTTACAGGAGATGTTTATCGTAGGGATTCAATTATTTGCAGCAACAGACTTAAAGAAACGCCTTGAGGGTCTAGCAAGTCATTTATTTGGTATTTTGAAATGGCTGGTAGACATACTTCATTATTAGTTGCTGCATTTTAATATTAATGAGGCTTTGTAAGATGAATTAGTTGAAGCGAAGAAACTAATCAATTTAAATCTTGTAGATACTTCATCTTTACTGCACATGTCAATGCATGCATTTTGTATTGTTCAAAAACACTCTTCAAAATATTATTTAGTGTAGATATTTGCTTTATGACTTTTAACTTAGGGGTGATGGAAGTTCTGGAAATATCCACTTCGAGGGTAAGGTTGTATACGTTTGACCTCTCTAGACCTGACACTGATAGGAGTTCTGAGCTTCCCTTTATGTTTTAACCTGTTCCAAAATTTATTAAAAATTGTAGGATAATATAAAATAAATACATGTGCATAATTTATAGTCTTCCTTAGTGCAGTATTTGGATACAAAGGACAGGGGAAGAGGGATTCTAATGGAAAGCATGAGTGTGTTAATGAAGAAATTTACCAGTA
The DNA here is from genome assembly GCF_037176805.1 of Vigna unguiculata. Classification (NCBI taxonomy): domain Eukaryota; kingdom Viridiplantae; phylum Streptophyta; class Magnoliopsida; order Fabales; family Fabaceae; genus Vigna; species Vigna unguiculata. The sequence goes on along the minus strand of NC_140794.1, from coordinate 45,378,502 downwards.
TATACTTAGAAGAGTCAAATCAAGCTATTAGTTTAAGAGTAATTTGTTCTAATTAGTCAAAGCAAGAAACCATCTGTTGTGACCACACAAATTCATGATGTAGTCATCTTGAGATTCATAGTGTTATTTGTTTAGTTCTTTTTGTAATATCGTCTCTAATGTATTGCTTGCTTTTTTATTTTTTTATACAGTTTTCCAAGGGTCAATTGCGAGTCAAATTTAAGCCATTTTCAAAGGTAACGGCTACATGTCTAAATGGCTGCCTATACTTGGCTCATTTGTAATAACTTTTTTCCGAGTATGTTCACGTCTAGGAATATCTCTTATTCTTATTCCTTAATGTGTCCTGCAATTGAAACTAGAAAGTTAGATGAGAAATATTCATGTGATTGAAAGTTAAGATGGTCTACAGTTAGCTGTAGACTACATTTTTCATGGCTCTACTGCTTTACTATGTTAAAAGCCTTGTAATGAATTAAATTTGGATAGTTAGTTATTTTATACTAATAACAAATTTATTGTCGAGAAATGATATCCATCTTCTATGTATTCTGCTAAGAAGGCATTTAACTAAGTAATCTTTCAAGATCTTGTCATTTATGTTCTCAGCATGTCTGACTGTCTTTATTTTTATCTTTAGTGTTGAAGAATTTATATTTTTATTTCAATGGACACCTTGCTAAAATCTTGTTAGAACATTCTAATTCTTTTATGTTTATCTTTGAAGTATCCTCCTTGTTACAAGGACATGAGTTTCTGGATCAGTGAATCATTTACTAAACAATCTGTGTGAAGTGGTCAGAGGGATAGCAGGGGATCTCGTAGAGGAGGTACATCTTTGAATAATTTGGCAGAACTTCTTTGCGATATTAAAACATTTGTTTGCATTTGTATTTAGCGGTTTCTTTATGTTCAATGGCAACAAAGTGCGTATGAAATTAGCTGATTTAGTGTCGTTGACCCCGTTGACAATAATTTTGGACGCTGCATCTTTGGCTTTGCAATAAATCATCAAATTACCATACCCATATTATAAACCTACTAAAATCATTCAACCAGAAGCTTAAAGCTTCACTTGCCACAATATTTTATAGGTTGAAATTGATATGAAAAGGAAAAATGGAGTTCTGCTTTAGGGAATAAGTTGCCAAACCAAAACACTAGAAATGGCCTGTGCAATCAACATCTTGACTTGACAAACAAAGGCCATAACATGTATCTTAATTCGATGAAAGACTACATAGCGGCAGCGGCTATACTGCTGGATCAGATGGAGATTCCTTAGTAGGCCTTAAGCAAGGCTGGTGCATTATGAGGAGTTTATGAGAGAAAAAAGAGAAAGAAGAAGGAAGATAATTAAGGAGGTGTTGATGTGTGATACAGACCCAAATACAATTAAGTGAACTTGACAGCTTCAATTAAATGTTGGACCTAGTTGAGGGCATCCTGTTCATCATTTTACGAAATATACACAGTTGTTAAGATAGGGAAAGCAACTAAAATAGTCACAACTCCACCTTTATTAAAAGCTAAGTAGTAAAATGTGGCCGGTTAAGATCTAAAAATTCAGGTGTTCATTGAAAACTAAATGCTCTGGTTGAAAGTAGTAAAATGCCGAGTGATCATGGGAATTTGTGTATTCTTTCATTGTTCTGGTTGTGATATTGGTGTTTAAGTCTTTTTTATTTGAATATCAACGTTGATAACCCCTTTATAGATTGCTGATTTGTTAATCCATTGTTCTTCTTTGACCTAAGTAGTTTAACTAGGATTGCTAACCTTGGAGAAATTGTCTTTTTAGATTTGAGTGTATACTACATGACTTTTATGCTTGTTTGGTTTTAGCAAATAGGAAACTGGTGTTATTTTCGTCCTTTTTCAGTATTTTAGCATCTTCTATAGACTATTATTATTATTAGGGGCACAACAGAAAACTAATAGAACTTGATTTCATGGCAAGTGGTTAGAGTGTGGCTCTTGAAATTGCCAGGTGTTGCAGTTGAACTTAAAGTTAATGATAACAGTGAATTAGTTAAAGTTAATCTTACATAGATACCCTTTATAAGTTACAAACCTAAAGCATCCAAGTCTTGTGCTACATCTGGTATCAAAACAAACTAGTTTCCTTTGTTTAAGATTTTTATAGATCAGGGGATTTGAATCAATAGTGAAATTATATCCATTTCACGTGTTTTCTTATATTATAAGAATTAGATTTTTTTTTTCATTTATATCTCCTCGAAATTTATGGAAACCTTGGATTATTAAAACTAGATTTTGTCTAATAATGCAATATAAGAGAAAAAAGTTAATTATAGAGTTAGTCTAATAATTAATAAATACGTTTTGAAATTTTTAAAAATTTAAAAAATATTTTAAATAATTTTTGGTAGTTTTTAATTGTGAAAATATGATATATTTTGTAGTGATTTTTAATCGTCAAAATATGATATATTTTGTGATGACTTTTAATCATTAAAATATGCTATATTAAATGACGACGGTTAGAATATAATATATTTTGTGTCAGTTTTTAACCGTAAAAATATGATAAAATATAATCAAATTAGATTACATTTTTTAGCAGTTTTTAATTGTCAAAACATGATAAAATATAATCAAATTAGACTACATTTTGTAGTGGTTTTTAACCACTATAATTTTTTTTTCTTTTCTGATAATAATACCAACGGTTAAAATATTTTTGTCAAATTGTTTTTGACATGTGTAATTGTGACGGTTATTTTAAAGAAAAATAAATTCATTTGTGATGGTTTTTAACCGTTAAAACTGGTAATTTTAAGGTTCACAAATAACCATTTCTTTTGTAGTACATGGATGTAAAAATCTGCTTCGTAAATTAAATATATTACCCTCTAAACGACTACCATAATAATTAACATTCTCATAATTAAAATGAGACAGTATAATTTCTCATAAAAAGATGAAATTTAGGTATATTTTTTAAGGTTATGACTGAACCCTTGCCATTGAATGGACTGTGTAAATCACAGTATTCATTTATGGGTAAGGTCATTTTAAAGACTGAAGCATAACGACGTTCATCTTCAGTCTTCAGGCAAATTCGATAACATTATAGGATAGTGAGTCCTCTTGGATGTGTGTTTTTTCTTCACTGTAAGTAGCTGCCCTACTAACCTTAGGATAAAACAATTTTTCCCTAAAGAAAGGGTGTCAACATTGGGAGGTTTATTTTTTCTAAATAAAGGGTGTTAACTTTGGTTAGTGTATTTTCTCGCTCCCTTTCCTAATTTATTTATATTAATTTATGCATTTTCTTGCAAATATTGAATTTATTACTTTAGGTTCTTGCAATTTAGGCTTCTAATTCATTTTCCCGCACTTCTAATTCATTCCATTATGTGTCTAAACATCTTGCAATTTAGAAATTCTATTGGATTTGGCTGTAGGTGCGGTGAGAAGCAAGGAAACAAAAGTGGAACAAATAATTATGTTCTTCAGATAAGGTAATTCGTACTTCTGTATGAATAAAATTTTTATGAGATATTATGTTGGCTAACCGTGTAAGTGTAATTGTATGGTTAGAATTGTGTAAGAGTGTGATGATGAATTAGTTAGTGAATCTTGGAGTGAAATCATATCGCTTAAGAAAAAATTGGCTGTGTTGAGTGTGAATTTAGGGATAACATAACATTAATTGATTTTTTAATATATGTTAATTATTATAAGAGCATGTCTATTCAGCTAATGCAATATCTTTGGTTGTGCTAGAGAAATTAGACTTGGTGAGTTTATTTCCCTTAAAAGTTTTACATGGTAGGAGTAATTAGAAAATAGAGGTTCTCATAATTATTTTTTGCAGATTTAATGATGATTTTTTTTCATAGTGATGCCTGCAGAAAATTATTATGAAATAAATTTCATTTATGTATTATGTTTGTATTTAGTCTATTAGAAGATGATAGCTATCTTAATTATTGTTATAACTAGAATTTATGTAGAGTAATTGAGTGCTTGATTTCTAGTGAATGACTTTTGAAAAAATTAGGTATGAGATTTTAAACTTAGAATTGTGTTTTAGAAAGATATGTTATGTCTTGTAGCCTAATTGTGATGAATTATTATGCTAGTTAGAAATTTAAGTGTGATTGTATGATTAGAATTATGGAGTAGTACGATGATGTAGTTAGCAATTTAGTTAATCTTTGAGTGAAACATATCAATTTAGTCCTTCATCCTTCAAAATACATGAATTTAGTTCTTTTAATCAAATTAGTTTATTTGATGTTTCGTGCACATATCATGATTGTATTTGAGTTGTTTCTATTGTTTGACATATTTTTACTTTAATGTTAAGTCAAATACCATTATGAAACGCGTTTGAAATGTCAAATAAACTTGACAAAATTTGATTAAAAGGACTAAATTCACGTATTTCGAAAGATGAAAGACTAAATTGGTCTAAAGTTTTGAAATGGACTAATTCTAAAATTCACTTAAAGTTAAGGGGACCAAAAACATATTTAACCCTTTTATTAATATATCTACTATATATTGCTTGTAATTGTGATGGGTTTCTATGTTGGTTAGGAATGTTAGTGTTATTGTAAGATTAAAATTGTTTTGTGATATGATGATATAATTATTAGTCTGTGAATGTTCTAGTGAAGAAACACATGATTTCAGCAAAAAAGTTGGCCATGTTGAACATGAATTTAAGGATGAAATAACTTTGAATGTATTTTTTTTGTTGTATAGACAATTGTTAGTAGTATGTAAATTCTCTCAAAGCAATATCTATAATTGTGCGTTAGTAATTAGACTAGATCAATATTTTTCACTAAAGCTTTTACATGTCAGGTGTAATTAGAAAAACAAAGGTTCTTGTAAACTTTTTTAGTAGATTTGATGGTGCTTTATTTCTTAGTGACGCTTGTGGAAAATTATTATGAGCCAAACATGATTCATGTATGGTTTGGAATTTGTTTATATTTAGTGTAATAAAGGATGATAGCCTTGTTAATTGTCGTTGGGGGTTAGAATTTATTTAGAGTAATTGAGTGTTGAAATTCTAGTGAAATATTTTTTGTTGATTTAGCCATGAGTCTTGAACTTAATATTGTATTAATAAAAAAATTATGTCTTTTGCTTAATTGTGATGTAGTATTATGTAGGCTGAGTGTGTAAGTGTGATTGTATGATTAGAATTGTGTAAGATTGTGATGATACAATTAATGGATTAGTTAGTGAATCTCAAAACAAATTTATATCACTTGAGTGAAAAAGTGTTCGTGTTGAATGTGAATTTAGGGATAACATAGCTTTAACTTATCTTTTAATATATGTTAGTCGTTATTAGAGTATGTCAATTCTGTTAATGTAGTATCTATGATTGTGCTTGAGAAAATAGACTTGGTGAGTTTATTTCTCTAAAAGTTTGACAAGGTAAGAGTAATTCAAAAATAAGGTTCTCATCAATATTTTTTGCAGATTTAATGATGGTGTTTTTCTTAGTGATGTTTGTGGAAAATTATTACAAGACAAATTTCACCTATGTACTGTTCGACATATTTTATATTTAGTCTAATAGAGGATGATAATTGTTAGTTGTTGTAAGTAGAATTTATTTTATTTGAGTGCTTTTATTTTGCATCTTTGAGTTCGTACTTGTTATTAGTTCATTGGCAAGTTCATAGAATTATGTTTTCATTATATTTGCTTGAGTTTCGTATTCTATCTTTTGATTCTAATAGGTTTTTTTCCATTTTGATTTGCTTCTTGTTCAAGTGCAAAATATGTGTTGAAAATATGTTCTAGTAGTTTTGTTCTGGTGCTGGAAAATTATTGAGAAAAGTAGAAAAAAAGTTCACGAACAGTAGAGCAAAAGAAAAAAGTGATCAAAACAAGTGCACTAAAACCACTACTACCTTCTTTTTTATGTTTATTTTGCTTGCATTTGAAATTTGAAACTACTTTGAGGCTGTAAACTGGACTTTCTAGAACTATTGGTCTCAGCTTTGAGCTAAAAGAGTGACTATATGCACCATTAGCGATCAACCAAAGAGATAAATAAGCATCCTCTCTATTCTAGTTGTTTTTGTGTTGTTCATTCATTTTAGTACATTTCTTTAGTTGATTCTCTTGTTTTGCTTAACCTTGTTTCTTTTTGTTTCCTTCTTGTTACTCTTGGTTTTGTCATACAAACTATCCCTTTGAAGTTAACCTTTATTTTTAAGCATTTTCTTGATTTTTCTTCTTTGACATCCTCTTCGACTTTTGCTTGTTTTGTGTGTAGACTTTCTTTTGAGGTGAAATAACTGTTGAGGTAGCATCTTCGGAGTGGAAACCTAAAGGAGACTTGAAGCCTTAGCGAAACTGACAAGAAAAGGTAGGATGAGAGAAACACTTGGAAAGGAATAGATGTGCATTATTTATTTATTTGAGTTGTAACTTTTACTTGTTTTGCTTCTTGTAATCTTGGCCTAATTAGGTGTCTTGGGGGAGCCTTTGGTGTTCAATCCCATCTCCTAATTAGAACCTTAATTTCTTATAGTGAAGCGCATCTTAGTTGGTAAGTGCTTTGAAGGTTCTAAGTGCCTTCTAGCCTTTCCATTAGGCCGCATAATTTAGCTTATTTGCTTTCCTTTTTGCTTAAAGTTTAGGGCTTTCAAACGTAATTTCTTTGATACTTAGAGAATGATATTTAGGTTGATCAATGATAAAAAAATGGTATTGTCATAGAGAAACATGAAGATTTGAGGACAAATCTTTTTCTATGCTTGTAGAATTAGGCTTTTCCTTTTCCTTTTAGTAAGACACTTGTAGGGCTTCCTAGGCTACAAAGAGGGTATCTTCATGTAGATCACTTTTGAATTTGAGTACTGTTATGCATTGAATTATGTCATATTACTCATCTTAGGTCACTAAGGCCAGAGCACCTCTCCTAGGTTTCCTTTAGTCACCATTCATTAAGAGTTTGTCCAACCTCTCTTTAGGGCACTCAAACATTATCATAGCATCTCGTTGCTTAAGTCATACAGTTTGGCATCACATCACAACAGTCATATGCCAAACATATTTTAAACATCATCAAATTCTTCAAACCACGACCCATTTGAGCCTCACCTTGTGTGCGTTCTATAGATTGAAAAGGTTTATCACGCAATTATGACTGAGATCTTGCTTGCAAGATATAACTATCCAATTATCAAATGAAAAAATGATGATTTATGAGCCTCATTGTGTATAAAAAATTACTTAGATTTCAAATGAATTTGACAGCATACAATATACTGTTTTATTCATTCTTAAAATCCAAGTTGTAGGTGTGCAACTAATTTTGAAAGCCATATATAACATGAGCTGGGCATACACCCTGAACGGAACTGACGAATAGCACTTTGATTTTCTTTTTGGTCATAGTGCAAGTTCTAAAAGGGTATATTTTGGGTTGTCCCATGTGGAATTTTCGAATTACACTTTGATTTTCTTGGTTCACTGTGCAAATTCCATATGGGTATATTTTTAATTGTGTCACCATAAATAGAATTGTCAATGTGAACTTTGACGTTCACAATAGAAATTTTTGATTTGCCCCTTCTTATTCGATATGTTGATGAATTACTTGTTTGTCTTTTGATGGTTTGATGGGCCAAAGTAGAAGGATTTCAGATGATAAGTGGAGTTCATATTTATTTGTTTTGAAATATGAGATAAGTATGGGTCATGGTTTTTATTCTTTTTAAACATTTCATGCACCTGTCCAAATTGTCCCTTTAAAATGTTTCATGAAACTCTTTGTATTGGTAGCGGGTAACAATTGCGCCTCCAATTTTGAAATCCTATAAATTGGGTTGACATAGTGCCTCCAATTTTAAAATTCCTTCAACTTCGGTTGATAATGTGCCTCAAATTTTGAAAGCCCTATAAGGTTACATTTATTCCTAATGCAAATTTCAAATGGTTATATATGAGTTGTTGCTTATGATTCTTTTGCGAGATGAAAGCTTTTTTTTGTTTTTGGCTATTTCTTAAGTCCTAATGATGTTGGATAATACAATTCAAATATTGGTTGCGTAACATGGGTGTGCATCCACATTGAGACTAATGGAGTACAATTTAAATTACTTATTTTTTATTAATAAGGATAAGGGATCGTTTGTGAGAGCAATTGATATGTTTAAATTGAGCTATAAATTGAGTTTGTTAGTATAAAAAATTACTTTGACTTTATATGAATTTGACAGCATACAATATACTGTTTTATTCATTCTAAAAATCCAAGTTGTAGGTGTGCAGCTAATTTTGAAAGCCATATATAAATTGAGTTGGGTATACTCCCTGAATGGAACTCACGAATAACACTTTGATTTTCTTTTTGGTCATAGTGCAAGTTCCAAAAGGGTATATTTTGGGTTGTCCCACTTGGAATTCTCGAATTGTACTTTGATTTTCTTGGCAAATTTCATATGGGTATATTTTTAACTGTGGCGCCATAAATAGAAATGGCAATGTGAACTTTAACGTTTATAATAGAAATTTTTGATTTGCCCCTTCTTGTTCGATAAGTTGATGAATTACTTGTTTGTCTTTTGATGGTTTGATGGGCCAAAGTAGAAGGATTTCAGATGATAAGCTGAGTTTATATTTATTTGTTTTGAAAATGTGAAATAAGTATGAGTCATGCTTTTTATTCTTTTTAAACTTTTCATGCACCTGTGAAAATTGTCCCTTTAAAATGTTTCATGAACCTCTTTGTATTGATAGCGGGTAACAATTGCGCCTCCAATTTTGAAATCTTATAAATTGGGTTGATATAGTGCCTCCAATTTTAAAATTCCTTCAACTTCGGTTGATATTGTGCGTCCAATTTTAAAAGCCTTATAAGGTTACATTTATTCCTAATGCAAATTTCAGATGGTTATATATGAGTTGTTACTTATGATTCTTTTGCGAGATGAAAGCTTCTTTCTGTTTTTGGCAATTTCTTGAGTTCTAATGATGTCGGATATTACAATTTAAATATTGGTTGCGTAACTTGGGTGTGCATCCACATTGAGACTAATGGAGCACAATTTAAATTACTTATTTTTTCATAATAAGGATAAGAGATCGTTTGTGAGAGTAATTGATATGTTAAAATTGAGCTATATATTGAGTTTGTTAGTATAAAAAATTACTTTGACTTTATATGAATTTGACAGCATACAATATACTGTTTTATTCATTCTTAAAATCCAAGTTGTAGGTGTGCAGCTAATTTTGAAAGCCATATATAACTTGAGTTGGGTATACTCCCTGAATGGAACTCACGAATAACACTTTGATTTTCTTTTTGGTCATAGTGCAAGTTCCAAAAGGGTATATTTTGGGTTGTCCCACTTGAAATTCTCGAATTGTACTTTGATTTTCTTGGCAAATTTCATATGGGTATATTTTTAACTGTGGCGCCATAAATAGAAATGGCAATGTGAACTTTAACGTTTATAATAGAAATTTTTTATTTGCCCCTTCTTGTTCGATATGTTGATGAATTACTTGTTTGTCTTTTGATGGTTTGATGGGCCAAAGTAGAAGGATTTCAGATGATAAGCTGAGTTCATATTTATTTGTTTTGAAAATGTGAAATAAGTATGGGTCATGGTGTTTATTCCTTTTAAACTTTTCATGCACCTGTGAAAATTGTCCCTTTAAAATGTTTCATGAACCACTTTGTATTGATAGCGGGTAACAATTGCGCCTCCAATTTTGAAATCTTATAAATTGGGTTGATATAGTGCCTCCAATTTTAAAATTCCTTCAACTTCGGTTGATATTGTGCGTCCAATTTTAAAAGCCTTATAAGGTTACATTTATTCCTAATGCAAATTTCAGATGGTTATATATGAGTTGTTACTTATGATTCTTTTGCGAGATGAAAGCTTCTTTCTGTTTTTGGCAATTTCTTGAGTTCTAATGATGTCGGATATTACAATTCAAATATTGGTTGCGTAACTTGGGTGTGCATTCACATTGAGACTAATGGAGCACAATTTAAATTACTTATTTTTTCATAATAAGGATAAGAGATCGTTTGTGAGAGTAATTGATATGTTAAAATTGGGCTATATATTGAGTTTGTTAGTATAAAAAATTACTTTGACTTTATATGAATTTGACAGCATACAATATACTGTTTTATTCATTCTTAAAATCCAAGTTGTAGGTGTGCAACTAATTTTGAAAGCCATATATAACATGAGCTGGGCATACACCCTGAACGGAACTGACGAATAGCACTTTGATTTTCTTTTTGGTCATAGTGCAAGTTCTAAAAGGGTATATTTTGGGTTGTCCCATGTGGAATTTTCGAATTACACTTTGATTTTCTTGGTTCACTGTGCAAATTCCATATGGGTATATTTTTAATTGTGTCACCATAAATAGAATTGTCAATGTGAACTTTGACGTTCACAATAGAAATTTTTGATTTGCCCCTTCTTATTCGATATGTTGATGAATTACTTGTTTGTCTTTTGATGGTTTGATGGGCCAAAGTAGAAGGATTTCAGATGATAAGTGGAGTTCATATTTATTTGTTTTGAAATATGAGATAAGTATGGGTCATGGTTTTTATTCTTTTTAAACATTTCATGCACCTGTCCAAATTGTCCCTTTAAAATGTTTCATGAAACTCTTTGTATTGGTAGCGGGTAACAATTGCGCCTCCAATTTTGAAATCCTATAAATTGGGTTGACATAGTGCCTCCAATTTTAAAATTCCTTCAACTTCGGTTGATAATGTGCCTCAAATTTTGAAAGCCCTATAAGGTTACATTTATTCCTAATGCAAATTTCAAATGGTTATATATGAGTTGTTGCTTATGATTCTTTTGCGAGATGAAAGCTTTTTTTTGTTTTTGGCTATTTCTTAAGTCCTAATGATGTTGGATAATACAATTCAAATATTGGTTGCGTAACATGGGTGTGCATCCACATTGAGACTAATGGAGTACAATTTAAATTACTTATTTTTTATTAATAAGGATAAGGGATCGTTTGTGAGAGCAATTGATATGTTTAAATTGAGCTATAAATTGAGTTTGTTAGTATAAAAAATTACTTTGACTTTATATGAATTTGACAGCATACAATATACTGTTTTATTCATTCTAAAAATCCAAGTTGTAGGTGTGCAGCTAATTTTGAAAGCCATATATAAATTGAGTTGGGTATACTCCCTGAATGGAACTCACGAATAACACTTTGATTTTCTTTTTGGTCATAGTGCAAGTTCCAAAAGGGTATATTTTGGGTTGTCCCACTTGGAATTCTCGAATTGTACTTTGATTTTCTTGGCAAATTTCATATGGGTATATTTTTAACTGTGGCGCCATAAATAGAAATGGCAATGTGAACTTTAACGTTTATAATAGAAATTTTTGATTTGCCCCTTCTTGTTCGATAAGTTGATGAATTACTTGTTTGTCTTTTGATGGTTTGATGGGCCAAAGTAGAAGGATTTCAGATGATAAGCTGAGTTTATATTTATTTGTTTTGAAAATGTGAAATAAGTATGAGTCATGCTTTTTATTCTTTTTAAACTTTTCATGCACCTGTGAAAATTGTCCCTTTAAAATGTTTCATGAACCTCTTTGTATTGATAGCGGGTAACAATTGCGCCTCCAATTTTGAAATCTTATAAATTGGGTTGATATAGTGCCTCCAATTTTAAAATTCCTTCAACTTCGGTTGATATTGTGCGTCCAATTTTAAAAGCCTTATAAGGTTACATTTATTCCTAATGCAAATTTCAGATGGTTATATATGAGTTGTTACTTATGATTCTTTTGCGAGATGAAAGCTTCTTTCTGTTTTTGGCAATTTCTTGAGTTCTAATGATGTCGGATATTACAATTTAAATATTGGTTGCGTAACTTGGGTGTGCATCCACATTGAGACTAATGGAGCACAATTTAAATTACTTATTTTTTCATAATAAGGATAAGAGATCGTTTGTGAGAGTAATTGATATGTTAAAATTGAGCTATATATTGAGTTTGTTAGTATAAAAAATTACTTTGACTTTATATGAATTTGACAGCATACAATATACTGTTTTATTCATTCTTAAAATCCAAGTTGTAGGTGTGCAGCTAATTTTGAAAGCCATATATAACTTGAGTTGGGTATACTCCCTGAATGGAACTCACGAATAACACTTTGATTTTCTTTTTGGTCATAGTGCAAGTTCCAAAAGGGTATATTTTGGGTTGTCCCACTTGAAATTCTCGAATTGTACTTTGATTTTCTTGGCAAATTTCATATGGGTATATTTTTAACTGTGGCGCCATAAATAGAAATGGCAATGTGAACTTTAACGTTTATAATAGAAATTTTTGATTTGCCCCTTCTTGTTCGATATGTTGATGAATTACTTGTTTGTCTTTTGATGGTTTGATGGGCCAAAGTAGAAGGATTTCAGATGATAAGCTGAGTTCATATTTATTTGTTTTGAAAATGTGAAATAAGTATGGGTCATGGTGTTTATTCCTTTTAAACTTTTCATGCACCTGTGAAAATTGTCCCTTTAAAATGTTTCATGAACCACTTTGTATTGATAGCGGGTAACAATTGCGCCTCCAATTTTGAAATCTTATAAATTGGGTTGATATAGTGCCTCCAATTTTAAAATTCCTTCAACTTCGGTTGATATTGTGCGTCCAATTTTAAAAGCCTTATAAGGTTACATTTATTCCTAATGCAAATTTCAGATGGTTATATATGAGTTGTTACTTATGATTCTTTTGCGAGATGAAAGCTTCTTTCTGTTTTTGGCAATTTCTTGAGTTCTAATGATGTCGGATATTACAATTCAAATATTGGTTGCGTAACTTGGGTGTGCATTCACATTGAGACTAATGGAGCACAATTTAAATTACTTATTTTTTCATAATAAGGATAAGAGATCGTTTGTGAGAGTAATTGATATGTTAAAATTGGGCTATATATTGAGTTTGTTAGTATAAAAAATTACTTTGACTTTATATGAATTTGACAGCATACAATATACTGTTTTATTCATTCTTAAAATCCAAGTTGTAGGTGTGCAACTAATTTTGAAAGCCATATATAACATGAGCTGGGCATACACCCTGAACGGAACTGACGAATAGCACTTTGATTTTCTTTTTGGTCATAGTGCAAGTTCTAAAAGGGTATATTTTGGGTTGTCCCATGTGGAATTTTCGAATTACACTTTGATTTTCTTGGTTCACTGTGCAAATTCCATATGGGTATATTTTTAATTGTGTCACCATAAATAGAATTGTCAATGTGAACTTTGACGTTCACAATAGAAATTTTTGATTTGCCCCTTCTTATTCGATATGTTGATGAATTACTTGTTTGTCTTTTGATGGTTTGATGGGCCAAAGTAGAAGGATTTCAGATGATAAGTGGAGTTCATATTTATTTGTTTTGAAATATGAGATAAGTATGGGTCATGGTTTTTATTCTTTTTAAACATTTCATGCACCTGTCCAAATTGTCCCTTTAAAATGTTTCATGAAACTCTTTGTATTGGTAGCGGGTAACAATTGCGCCTCCAATTTTGAAATCCTATAAATTGGGTTGACATAGTGCCTCCAATTTTAAAATTCCTTCAACTTCGATTGATAATGTGCCTCAAATTTTGAAAGCCCTATAAGGTTACATTTATTCCTAATGCAAATTTCAAATGGTTATATATGAGTTGTTGCTTATGATTCTTTTGCGAGATGAAAGCTTTTTTTTGTTTTTGGCTATTTCTTAAGTCCTAATGATGTTGGATAATACAATTCAAATATTGGTTGCGTAACATGGGTGTGCATCCACATTGAGACTAATGGAGTACAATTTAAATTACTTATTTTTTATTAATAAGGATAAGGGATCGTTTGTGAGAGCAATTGATATGTTTAAATTGAGCTATAAATTGAGTTTGTTAGTATAAAAAATTACTTTGACTTTATATGAATTTGACAGCATACAATATACTGTTTTATTCATTCTAAAAATCCAAGTTGTAGGTGTGCAGCTAATTTTGAAAGCCATATATAAATTGAGTTGGGTATACTCCCTGAATGGAACTCACGAATAACACTTTGATTTTCTTTTTGGTCATAGTGCAAGTTCCAAAAGGGTATATTTTGGGTTGTCCCACTTGGAATTCTCGAATTGTACTTTGATTTTCTTGGCAAATTTCATATGGGTATATTTTTAACTGTGGCGCCATAAATAGAAATGGCAATGTGAACTTTAACGTTTATAATAGAAATTTTTGATTTGCCCCTTCTTGTTCGATAAGTTGATGAATTACTTGTTTGTCTTTTGATGGTTTGATGGGCCAAAGTAGAAGGATTTCAGATGATAAGCTGAGTTTATATTTATTTGTTTTGAAAATGTGAAATAAGTATGAGTCATGCTTTTTATTCTTTTTAAACTTTTCATGCACCTGTGAAAATTGTCCCTTTAAAATGTTTCATGAACCTCTTTGTATTGATAGCGGGTAACAATTGCGCCTCCAATTTTGAAATCTTATAAATTGGGTTGATATAGTGCCTCCAATTTTAAAATTCCTTCAACTTCGGTTGATATTGTGCGTCCAATTTTAAAAGCCTTATAAGGTTACATTTATTCCTAATGCAAATTTCAGATGGTTATATATGAGTTGTTACTTATGATTCTTTTGCGAGATGAAAGCTTCTTTCTGTTTTTGGCAATTTCTTGAGTTCTAATGATGTCGGATATTACAATTTAAATATTGGTTGCGTAACTTGGGTGTGCATCCACATTGAGACTAATGGAGCACAATTTAAATTACTTATTTTTTCATAATAAGGATAAGAGATCGTTTGTGAGAGTAATTGATATGTTAAAATTGAGCTATATATTGAGTTTGTTAGTATAAAAAATTACTTTGACTTTATATGAATTTGACAGCATACAATATACTGTTTTATTCATTCTTAAAATCCAAGTTGTAGGTGTGCAGCTAATTTTGAAAGCCATATATAACTTGAGTTGGGTATACTCCCTGAATGGAACTCACGAATAACACTTTGATTTTCTTTTTGGTCATAGTGCAAGTTCCAAAAGGGTATATTTTGGGTTGTCCCACTTGAAATTCTCGAATTGTACTTTGATTTTCTTGGCAAATTTCATATGGGTATATTTTTAACTGTGGCGCCATAAATAGAAATGGCAATGTGAACTTTAACGTTTATAATAGAAATTTTTTATTTGCCCCTTCTTGTTCGATATGTTGATGAATTACTTGTTTGTCTTTTGATGGTTTGATGGGCCAAAGTAGAAGGATTTCAGATGATAAGCTGAGTTCATATTTATTTGTTTTGAAAATGTGAAATAAGTATGGGTCATGGTGTTTATTCCTTTTAAACTTTTCATGCACCTGTGAAAATTGTCCCTTTAAAATGTTTCATGAACCACTTTGTATTGATAGCGGGTAACAATTGCGCCTCCAATTTTGAAATCTTATAAATTGGGTTGATATAGTGCCTCCAATTTTAAAATTCCTTCAACTTCGGTTGATATTGTGCGTCCAATTTTAAAAGCCTTATAAGGTTACATTTATTCCTAATGCAAATTTCAGATGGTTATATATGAGTTGTTACTTATGATTCTTTTGCGAGATGAAAGCTTCTTTCTGTTTTTGGCAATTTCTTGAGTTCTAATGATGTCGGATATTACAATTCAAATATTGGTTGCGTAACTTGGGTGTGCATTCACATTGAGACTAATGGAGCACAATTTAAATTACTTATTTTTTCATAATAAGGATAAGAGATCGTTTGTGAGAGTAATTGATATGTTAAAATTGGGCTATATATTGAGTTTGTTAGTATAAAAAATTACTTTGACTTTATATGAATTTGACAGCATACAATATACTGTTTTATTCATTCTTAAAATCCAAGTTGTAGGTGTGCAACTAATTTTGAAAGCCATATATAACATGAGCTGGGCATACACCCTGAACGGAACTGACGAATAGCACTTTGATTTTCTTTTTGGTCATAGTGCAAGTTCTAAAAGGGTATATTTTGGGTTGTCCCATGTGGAATTTTCGAATTACACTTTGATTTTCTTGGTTCACTGTGCAAATTCCATATGGGTATATTTTTAATTGTGTCACCATAAATAGAATTGTCAATGTGAACTTTGACGTTCACAATAGAAATTTTTGATTTGCCCCTTCTTATTCGATATGTTGATGAATTACTTGTTTGTCTTTTGATGGTTTGATGGGCCAAAGTAGAAGGATTTCAGATGATAAGTGGAGTTCATATTTATTTGTTTTGAAATATGAGATAAGTATGGGTCATGGTTTTTATTCTTTTTAAACATTTCATGCACCTGTCCAAATTGTCCCTTTAAAATGTTTCATGAAACTCTTTGTATTGGTAGCGGGTAACAATTGCGCCTCCAATTTTGAAATCCTATAAATTGGGTTGACATAGTGCCTCCAATTTTAAAATTCCTTCAACTTCGGTTGATAATGTGCCTCAAATTTTGAAAGCCCTATAAGGTTACATTTATTCCTAATGCAAATTTCAAATGGTTATATATGAGTTGTTGCTTATGATTCTTTTGCGAGATGAAAGCTTTTTTTTGTTTTTGGCTATTTCTTAAGTCCTAATGATGTTGGATAATACAATTCAAATATTGGTTGCGTAACATGGGTGTGCATCCACATTGAGACTAATGGAGTACAATTTAAATTACTTATTTTTTATTAATAAGGATAAGGGATCGTTTGTGAGAGCAATTGATATGTTTAAATTGAGCTATAAATTGAGTTTGTTAGTATAAAAAATTACTTTGACTTTATATGAATTTGACAGCATACAATATACTGTTTTATTCATTCTAAAAATCCAAGTTGTAGGTGTGCAGCTAATTTTGAAAGCCATATATAAATTGAGTTGGGTATACTCCCTGAATGGAACTCACGAATAACACTTTGATTTTCTTTTTGGTCATAGTGCAAGTTCCAAAAGGGTATATTTTGGGTTGTCCCACTTGGAATTCTCGAATTGTACTTTGATTTTCTTGGCAAATTTCATATGGGTATATTTTTAACTGTGGCGCCATAAATAGAAATGGCAATGTGAACTTTAACGTTTATAATAGAAATTTTTGATTTGCCCCTTCTTGTTCGATAAGTTGATGAATTACTTGTTTGTCTTTTGATGGTTTGATGGGCCAAAGTAGAAGGATTTCAGATGATAAGCTGAGTTTATATTTATTTGTTTTGAAAATGTGAAATAAGTATGAGTCATGCTTTTTATTCTTTTTAAACTTTTCATGCACCTGTGAAAATTGTCCCTTTAAAATGTTTCATGAACCTCTTTGTATTGATAGCGGGTAACAATTGCGCCTCCAATTTTGAAATCTTATAAATTGGGTTGATATAGTGCCTCCAATTTTAAAATTCCTTCAACTTCGGTTGATATTGTGCGTCCAATTTTAAAAGCCTTATAAGGTTACATTTATTCCTAATGCAAATTTCAGATGGTTATATATGAGTTGTTACTTATGATTCTTTTGCGAGATGAAAGCTTCTTTCTGTTTTTGGCAATTTCTTGAGTTCTAATGATGTCGGATATTACAATTTAAATATTGGTTGCGTAACTTGGGTGTGCATCCACATTGAGACTAATGGAGCACAATTTAAATTACTTATTTTTTCATAATAAGGATAAGAGATCGTTTGTGAGAGTAATTGATATGTTAAAATTGAGCTATATATTGAGTTTGTTAGTATAAAAAATTACTTTGACTTTATATGAATTTGACAGCATACAATATACTGTTTTATTCATTCTTAAAATCCAAGTTGTAGGTGTGCAGCTAATTTTGAAAGCCATATATAACTTGAGTTGGGTATACTCCCTGAATGGAACTCACGAATAACACTTTGATTTTCTTTTTGGTCATAGTGCAAGTTCCAAAAGGGTATATTTTGGGTTGTCCCACTTGAAATTCTCGAATTGTACTTTGATTTTCTTGGCAAATTTCATATGGGTATATTTTTAACTGTGGCGCCATAAATAGAAATGGCAATGTGAACTTTAACGTTTATAATAGAAATTTTTGATTTGCCCCTTCTTGTTCGATATGTTGATGAATTACTTGTTTGTCTTTTGATGGTTTGATGGGCCAAAGTAGAAGGATTTCAGATGATAAGCTGAGTTCATATTTATTTGTTTTGAAAATGTGAAATAAGTATGGGTCATGGTGTTTATTCCTTTTAAACTTTTCATGCACCTGTGAAAATTGTCCCTTTAAAATGTTTCATGAACCACTTTGTATTGATAGCGGGTAACAATTGCGCCTCCAATTTTGAAATCTTATAAATTGGGTTGATATAGTGCCTCCAATTTTAAAATTCCTTCAACTTCGGTTGATATTGTGCGTCCAATTTTAAAAGCCTTATAAGGTTACATTTATTCCTAATGCAAATTTCAGATGGTTATATATGAGTTGTTACTTATGATTCTTTTGCGAGATGAAAGCTTCTTTCTGTTTTTGGCAATTTCTTGAGTTCTAATGATGTCGGATATTACAATTCAAATATTGGTTGCGTAACTTGGGTGTGCATTCACATTGAGACTAATGGAGCACAATTTAAATTACTTATTTTTTCATAATAAGGATAAGAGATCGTTTGTGAGAGTAATTGATATGTTAAAATTGGGCTATATATTGAGTTTGTTAGTATAAAAAATTACTTTGACTTTATATGAATTTGACAGCATACAATATACTGTTTTATTCATTCTTAAAATCCAAGTTGTAGGTGTGCAACTAATTTTGAAAGCCATATATAACATGAGCTGGGCATACACCCTGAACGGAACTGACGAATAGCACTTTGATTTTCTTTTTGGTCATAGTGCAAGTTCTAAAAGGGTATATTTTGGGTTGTCCCATGTGGAATTTTCGAATTACACTTTGATTTTCTTGGTTCACTGTGCAAATTCCATATGGGTATATTTTTAATTGTGTCACCATAAATAGAATTGTCAATGTGAACTTTGACGTTCACAATAGAAATTTTTGATTTGCCCCTTCTTATTCGATATGTTGATGAATTACTTGTTTGTCTTTTGATGGTTTGATGGGCCAAAGTAGAAGGATTTCAGATGATAAGTGGAGTTCATATTTATTTGTTTTGAAATATGAGATAAGTATGGGTCATGGTTTTTATTCTTTTTAAACATTTCATGCACCTGTCCAAATTGTCCCTTTAAAATGTTTCATGAAACTCTTTGTATTGGTAGCGGGTAACAATTGCGCCTCCAATTTTGAAATCCTATAAATTGGGTTGACATAGTGCCTCCAATTTTAAAATTCCTTCAACTTCGGTTGATAATGTGCCTCAAATTTTGAAAGCCCTATAAGGTTACATTTATTCCTAATGCAAATTTCAAATGGTTATATATGAGTTGTTGCTTATGATTCTTTTGCGAGATGAAAGCTTTTTTTTGTTTTTGGCTATTTCTTAAGTCCTAATGATGTTGGATAATACAATTCAAATATTGGTTGCGTAACATGGGTGTGCATCCACATTGAGACTAATGGAGTACAATTTAAATTACTTATTTTTTATTAATAAGGATAAGGGATCGTTTGTGAGAGCAATTGATATGTTTAAATTGAGCTATAAATTGAGTTTGTTAGTATAAAAAATTACTTTGACTTTATATGAATTTGACAGCATACAATATACTGTTTTATTCATTCTAAAAATCCAAGTTGTAGGTGTGCAGCTAATTTTGAAAGCCATATATAAATTGAGTTGGGTATACTCCCTGAATGGAACTCACGAATAACACTTTGATTTTCTTTTTGGTCATAGTGCAAGTTCCAAAAGGGTATATTTTGGGTTGTCCCACTTGGAATTCTCGAATTGTACTTTGATTTTCTTGGCAAATTTCATATGGGTATATTTTTAACTGTGGCGCCATAAATAGAAATGGCAATGTGAACTTTAACGTTTATAATAGAAATTTTTGATTTGCCCCTTCTTGTTCGATAAGTTGATGAATTACTTGTTTGTCTTTTGATGGTTTGATGGGCCAAAGTAGAAGGATTTCAGATGATAAGCTGAGTTTATATTTATTTGTTTTGAAAATGTGAAATAAGTATGAGTCATGCTTTTTATTCTTTTTAAACTTTTCATGCACCTGTGAAAATTGTCCCTTTAAAATGTTTCATGAACCTCTTTGTATTGATAGCGGGTAACAATTGCGCCTCCAATTTTGAAATCTTATAAATTGGGTTGATATAGTGCCTCCAATTTTAAAATTCCTTCAACTTCGGTTGATATTGTGCGTCCAATTTTAAAAGCCTTATAAGGTTACATTTATTCCTAATGCAAATTTCAGATGGTTATATATGAGTTGTTACTTATGATTCTTTTGCGAGATGAAAGCTTCTTTCTGTTTTTGGCAATTTCTTGAGTTCTAATGATGTCGGATATTACAATTTAAATATTGGTTGCGTAACTTGGGTGTGCATCCACATTGAGACTAATGGAGCACAATTTAAATTACTTATTTTTTCATAATAAGGATAAGAGATCGTTTGTGAGAGTAATTGATATGTTAAAATTGAGCTATATATTGAGTTTGTTAGTATAAAAAATTACTTTGACTTTATATGAATTTGACAGCATACAATATACTGTTTTATTCATTCTTAAAATCCAAGTTGTAGGTGTGCAGCTAATTTTGAAAGCCATATATAACTTGAGTTGGGTATACTCCCTGAATGGAACTCACGAATAACACTTTGATTTTCTTTTTGGTCATAGTGCAAGTTCCAAAAGGGTATATTTTGGGTTGTCCCACTTGAAATTCTCGAATTGTACTTTGATTTTCTTGGCAAATTTCATATGGGTATATTTTTAACTGTGGCGCCATAAATAGAAATGGCAATGTGAACTTTAACGTTTATAATAGAAATTTTTGATTTGCCCCTTCTTGTTCGATATGTTGATGAATTACTTGTTTGTCTTTTGATGGTTTGATGGGCCAAAGTAGAAGGATTTCAGATGATAAGCTGAGTTCATATTTATTTGTTTTGAAAATGTGAAATAAGTATGGGTCATGGTGTTTATTCCTTTTAAACTTTTCATGCACCTGTGAAAATTGTCCCTTTAAAATGTTTCATGAACCACTTTGTATTGATAGCGGGTAACAATTGCGCCTCCAATTTTGAAATCTTATAAATTGGGTTGATATAGTGCCTCCAATTTTAAAATTCCTTCAACTTCGGTTGATATTGTGCGTCCAATTTTAAAAGCCTTATAAGGTTACATTTATTCCTAATGCAAATTTCAGATGGTTATATATGAGTTGTTACTTATGATTCTTTTGCGAGATGAAAGCTTCTTTCTGTTTTTGGCAATTTCTTGAGTTCTAATGATGTCGGATATTACAATTCAAATATTGGTTGCGTAACTTGGGTGTGCATTCACATTGAGACTAATGGAGCACAATTTAAATTACTTATTTTTTCATAATAAGGATAAGAGATCGTTTGTGAGAGTAATTGATATGTTAAAATTGGGCTATATATTGAGTTTGTTAGTATAAAAAATTACTTTGACTTTATATGAATTTGACAGCATACAATATACTGTTTTATTCATTCTTAAAATCCAAGTTGTAGGTGTGCAACTAATTTTGAAAGCCATATATAACATGAGCTGGGCATACACCCTGAACGGAACTGACGAATAGCACTTTGATTTTCTTTTTGGTCATAGTGCAAGTTCTAAAAGGGTATATTTTGGGTTGTCCCATGTGGAATTTTCGAATTACACTTTGATTTTCTTGGTTCACTGTGCAAATTCCATATGGGTATATTTTTAATTGTGTCACCATAAATAGAATTGTCAATGTGAACTTTGACGTTCACAATAGAAATTTTTGATTTGCCCCTTCTTATTCGATATGTTGATGAATTACTTGTTTGTCTTTTGATGGTTTGATGGGCCAAAGTAGAAGGATTTCAGATGATAAGTGGAGTTCATATTTATTTGTTTTGAAATATGAGATAAGTATGGGTCATGGTTTTTATTCTTTTTAAACATTTCATGCACCTGTCCAAATTGTCCCTTTAAAATGTTTCATGAAACTCTTTGTATTGGTAGCGGGTAACAATTGCGCCTCCAATTTTGAAATCCTATAAATTGGGTTGACATAGTGCCTCCAATTTTAAAATTCCTTCAACTTCGGTTGATAATGTGCCTCAAATTTTGAAAGCCCTATAAGGTTACATTTATTCCTAATGCAAATTTCAAATGGTTATATATGAGTTGTTGCTTATGATTCTTTTGCGAGATGAAAGCTTTTTTTTGTTTTTGGCTATTTCTTAAGTCCTAATGATGTTGGATAATACAATTCAAATATTGGTTGCGTAACATGGGTGTGCATCCACATTGAGACTAATGGAGTACAATTTAAATTACTTATTTTTTATTAATAAGGATAAGGGATCGTTTGTGAGAGCAATTGATATGTTTAAATTGAGCTATAAATTGAGTTTGTTAGTATAAAAAATTACTTTGACTTTATATGAATTTGACAGCATACAATATACTGTTTTATTCATTCTAAAAATCCAAGTTGTAGGTGTGCAGCTAATTTTGAAAGCCATATATAAATTGAGTTGGGTATACTCCCTGAATGGAACTCACGAATAACACTTTGATTTTCTTTTTGGTCATAGTGCAAGTTCCAAAAGGGTATATTTTGGGTTGTCCCACTTGGAATTCTCGAATTGTACTTTGATTTTCTTGGCAAATTTCATATGGGTATATTTTTAACTGTGGCGCCATAAATAGAAATGGCAATGTGAACTTTAACGTTTATAATAGAAATTTTTGATTTGCCCCTTCTTGTTCGATAAGTTGATGAATTACTTGTTTGTCTTTTGATGGTTTGATGGGCCAAAGTAGAAGGATTTCAGATGATAAGCTGAGTTTATATTTATTTGTTTTGAAAATGTGAAATAAGTATGAGTCATGCTTTTTATTCTTTTTAAACTTTTCATGCACCTGTGAAAATTGTCCCTTTAAAATGTTTCATGAACCTCTTTGTATTGATAGCGGGTAACAATTGCGCCTCCAATTTTGAAATCTTATAAATTGGGTTGATATAGTGCCTCCAATTTTAAAATTCCTTCAACTTCGGTTGATATTGTGCGTCCAATTTTAAAAGCCTTATAAGGTTACATTTATTCCTAATGCAAATTTCAGATGGTTATATATGAGTTGTTACTTATGATTCTTTTGCGAGATGAAAGCTTCTTTCTGTTTTTGGCAATTTCTTGAGTTCTAATGATGTCGGATATTACAATTTAAATATTGGTTGCGTAACTTGGGTGTGCATCCACATTGAGACTAATGGAGCACAATTTAAATTACTTATTTTTTCATAATAAGGATAAGAGATCGTTTGTGAGAGTAATTGATATGTTAAAATTGAGCTATATATTGAGTTTGTTAGTATAAAAAATTACTTTGACTTTATATGAATTTGACAGCATACAATATACTGTTTTATTCATTCTTAAAATCCAAGTTGTAGGTGTGCAGCTAATTTTGAAAGCCATATATAACTTGAGTTGGGTATACTCCCTGAATGGAACTCACGAATAACACTTTGATTTTCTTTTTGGTCATAGTGCAAGTTCCAAAAGGGTATATTTTGGGTTGTCCCACTTGAAATTCTCGAATTGTACTTTGATTTTCTTGGCAAATTTCATATGGGTATATTTTTAACTGTGGCGCCATAAATAGAAATGGCAATGTGAACTTTAACGTTTATAATAGAAATTTTTGATTTGCCCCTTCTTGTTCGATATGTTGATGAATTACTTGTTTGTCTTTTGATGGTTTGATGGGCCAAAGTAGAAGGATTTCAGATGATAAGCTGAGTTCATATTTATTTGTTTTGAAAATGTGAAATAAGTATGGGTCATGGTGTTTATTCCTTTTAAACTTTTCATGCACCTGTGAAAATTGTCCCTTTAAAATGTTTCATGAACCACTTTGTATTGATAGCGGGTAACAATTGCGCCTCCAATTTTGAAATCTTATAAATTGGGTTGATATAGTGCCTCCAATTTTAAAATTCCTTCAACTTCGGTTGATATTGTGCGTCCAATTTTAAAAGCCTTATAAGGTTACATTTATTCCTAATGCAAATTTCAGATGGTTATATATGAGTTGTTACTTATGATTCTTTTGCGAGATGAAAGCTTCTTTCTGTTTTTGGCAATTTCTTGAGTTCTAATGATGTCGGATATTACAATTCAAATATTGGTTGCGTAACTTGGGTGTGCATTCACATTGAGACTAATGGAGCACAATTTAAATTACTTATTTTTTCATAATAAGGATAAGAGATCGTTTGTGAGAGTAATTGATATGTTAAAATTGGGCTATATATTGAGTTTGTTAGTATAAAAAATTACTTTGACTTTATATGAATTTGACAGCATACAATATACTGTTTTATTCATTCTTAAAATCCAAGTTGTAGGTGTGCAACTAATTTTGAAAGCCATATATAACATGAGCTGGGCATACACCCTGAACGGAACTGACGAATAGCACTTTGATTTTCTTTTTGGTCATAGTGCAAGTTCTAAAAGGGTATATTTTGGGTTGTCCCATGTGGAATTTTCGAATTACACTTTGATTTTCTTGGTTCACTGTGCAAATTCCATATGGGTATATTTTTAATTGTGTCACCATAAATAGAATTGTCAATGTGAACTTTGACGTTCACAATAGAAATTTTTGATTTGCCCCTTCTTATTCGATATGTTGATGAATTACTTGTTTGTCTTTTGATGGTTTGATGGGCCAAAGTAGAAGGATTTCAGATGATAAGTGGAGTTCATATTTATTTGTTTTGAAATATGAGATAAGTATGGGTCATGGTTTTTATTCTTTTTAAACATTTCATGCACCTGTCCAAATTGTCCCTTTAAAATGTTTCATGAAACTCTTTGTATTGGTAGCGGGTAACAATTGCGCCTCCAATTTTGAAATCCTATAAATTGGGTTGACATAGTGCCTCCAATTTTAAAATTCCTTCAACTTCGGTTGATAATGTGCCTCAAATTTTGAAAGCCCTATAAGGTTACATTTATTCCTAATGCAAATTTCAAATGGTTATATATGAGTTGTTGCTTATGATTCTTTTGCGAGATGAAAGCTTTTTTTTGTTTTTGGCTATTTCTTAAGTCCTAATGATGTTGGATAATACAATTCAAATATTGGTTGCGTAACATGGGTGTGCATCCACATTGAGACTAATGGAGTACAATTTAAATTACTTATTTTTTATTAATAAGGATAAGGGATCGTTTGTGAGAGCAATTGATATGTTTAAATTGAGCTATAAATTGAGTTTGTTAGTATAAAAAATTACTTTGACTTTATATGAATTTGACAGCATACAATATACTGTTTTATTCATTCTAAAAATCCAAGTTGTAGGTGTGCAGCTAATTTTGAAAGCCATATATAAATTGAGTTGGGTATACTCCCTGAATGGAACTCACGAATAACACTTTGATTTTCTTTTTGGTCATAGTGCAAGTTCCAAAAGGGTATATTTTGGGTTGTCCCACTTGGAATTCTTGAATTGCACTTTGATTTTCTTGGTTCACTGTGCAAAATTCATATGGGTATATTTTTAATTGTGGCGCCATAAATAGAAATGCCAATGTGAACTTTGACGTTCACAATAGAAATTTTTCATTTGCCCCTTCTTATTCGATCTGTTGATGAATTACTTGTTTGTCTTTTGATGGTTTGATGGGCCAAAGTAGAAGGATTTCAGATGATAAGCTGAGTTCATATTTATTTGTTTTGAAAATGTGAAATAAGTATGGGTCATGGTGTTTATTCCTTTTAAACTTTTCATGCACCTGTGAAAATTGTCCCTTTAAAATGTTTCATGAACCTCTTTGTATTGATAGCGGGTAACAATTGCGCCTCCAATTTTGAAATCTTATAAATTGGGTTGATATAGTGCCTCCAATTTTAAAATTCCTTCAACTTCGGTTGATATTGTGCGTCCAATTTTAAAAGCCTTATAAGGTTACATTTATTCCTAATGCAAATTTCAGATGGTTATATATGAGTTGTTACTTATGATTCTTTTGCGAGATGAAAGCTTCTTTCTGTTTTTGGCAATTTCTTGAGTTCTAATGATGTCGGATATTACAATTTAAATATTGGTTGCGTAACTTGGGTGTGCATCCACATTGAGACTAATGGAGCACAATTTAAATTACTTATTTTTTCATAATAAGGATAAGAGATCGTTTGTGAGAGTAATTGATATGTTAAAATTGAGCTATATATTGAGTTTGTTAGTATAAAAAATTACTTTGACTTTATATGAATTTGACAGCATACAATATACTGTTTTATTCATTCTTAAAATCCAAGTTGTAGGTGTGCAACTAATTTTGAAAGCCATATATAAGTTGAGCTGGGTATACTCCCTGAACGGAACTAACGAATAGCACTTTGATTTTTTTTTTGTCATAGTGCAAGTTCCAAAAGGGTATATTTTGGGTTGTCCCACGTGGAATTCTCGAATTGCACTTTGATTTTCTTGGTTCACTGTGCAAAATTCATATGGGTATATTTTTAACTGTGGCGCCATAAATAGAAATGGCAATGTGAACTTTAACGTTTATAATAGAAATTTTTGATTTGCCCCTTCTTATTCGATATGTTGATGAATTACTTGTTTGTCTTTTGATGGTTTGATGGGCCAAAGTAGAAGGATTTCAGATGATAAGCTGAGTTCATATTTATTTGTTTTGAAAATGTGAAATAAGTATAGGTCATGGTTTTTATTCTTTTTAAACTTTTCATGCACCTGTGAAAATTGTCCCTTTAAAATGTTTCATGAACCTCTTTGTATTCATAGCGGGTAACAATTGCGCCTCCAATTGTAAAAGTCCTTCAACTTCGTAATGCAAATTTCAGATGGTTATATATGAGTTGTTGCTTATAATTTTGTTGCGAGATGAAAGCTTATTTCTGTTTGTGGCTATTTTTTGAGTCCTAATGATGTCGGATATTACAATTCAACTATTGGTTGCGTAACTTGGGTGTGCATCCACATTGAGACTAATGGAGAACAATTTAAATTACTTATTCGTCATAGTAAGGATAGGGGATTGTTTGTGAGAGCAATTGATATGTTAAAATTGAGCTATATATTGAGTTTATTAGTATAAAAAATTACTTTGACTTCAAATGAATTTGACAGCATACAATATACTGTTTTATTAATTCTTAAAATCCAAGTTGTTGGTGTGCCGCTAATTTTGAAAGCCATATATAACTTGAGCTGGGTATAATCACTAAACGGAACTGACGAATAGCACTTTGATTTTCTTTTTAGTCATAGTGCAAGTTCTAAAAGGGTATATTTTGGGTTGTCCCACGTGAAATTCTCGAATTGCACTTTGATTTTCTTGGTTCACTGTGCAAAATTCATATGGGTATATTTTTAATTGTGGCGCCATAAATAGAAATGCCAATGTGAACTTTGACGTTCACAATAGAAATTTTTGATTTGCCCCTTCTTATTCGATTTGTTGATGAATTACTTGTTTGTCTTTTGATGGTTTGATGGGCCAAAGTAGAAGGATTTCAGATGATAAGTATGAACCTTTGTGTATGAACCTCAAAAATCAATAGTATTATTTTACCTCATTCCATTAAGTATGAACCTGTCACCCCACTCCATCTTTAAAACTCCCAAATACAGGCTACCCTACGAGACAAGTGTAATTATCAAACAATTCTCAACTCAAGGTCTGGAAATCCAGCTCGACCTTTGTGTCGTTCAAATAGACCTTGAAGTGCTTCAACAAACTGGCTATGTACTTTGGCAACCTAAAACAAAGTGAAAGCAATATCAGAGACAAAAAGTTCAGAACCTTTTTAAAAATAGTTTATCCATATCATGAAAATCTTGGATTGCAACCTTAGGACAAGGCAAGATATGCCTTTCAAAGTTAAAACCATATGAACGCTTATTAACAAGATCAAAACGCAGACTTTTATAACAAGAAGACGATAGAAGCTACTGGATTCCAGAATATATCCTCAGGAGTTGGCTCAGGATTTTTCTCGAGTTCAATTGGTCTACCCACCACCACATGCAGTGGATGTTTAAAGGGTATCGGAGATCTGAAAAGAGAAAGTATAACCCGTGTAAAACAATATTGACAGATATCCAACTTCTACGATGTAATTTAAGCTTCATACTGGTAGATCAGTCAAATGACTGCTGTACAAAAAACAATGATGTCCTTCTACATAAAAAGTTCTAAAAGCTGATTGTAAAATGCATGCATCCTGCAAAACTCCATTGCTATCCGGAAAAATCCTCTCCTTGCTTTAAGAAAGGCAATCTAGAAAGCAAATGATTCTTAATATTGTTAACTTGCTTGAATACAAATTATATAAAGGAGTTTCATATTGCAAACCCATTTTATTTGGAACCCCTTTTCGGACTATCTTTACAAATAGTAGAAACATCCTTTATTTAAAAAACAATCAGGCAATACATAGCCACCAAATTATCAAACATATATGATGTACTGAATATATTCTTTGCATATTTTTTTAGGAATTTTGTGATTTACAATGATTCAATTGCAAAAGCAACCATACAAAATGACAAGGTGTTTAGATTGTAATCATTGGGCCCATTGCTATAGTGAAATTGAAATGACTGCACAGCCAATGTCAGATTTCAAATAAACAGGACTATGATCGCACCAGTTTCATGAGGCATATTAAACAAAAGATTTCTTTACTTTACATTCTTTATTACAACCATCACAGTGTGCAAACGGGTATGACTTCACTGCTACTGATAACACCCAGCAGATCTTGGCTCATTATTGTACATTTATAAAATAGCCTAATGGCATTGCTGCTCAATAATTCTAACTATTTTTTTGTTGGTCATTGTATTTCTAACTTACAAGTGTTGGTAGGGGGAGTTACTTCACCTATGAATGAAGAATGATTTTGATGATGTCTACTGGTTTAGAATAAAACATAGCTTGGTCTAGTTAGAATATGCATTAGGCAAATAGCTTCTCTTTATCAAATGTATTTTAGGCCTGCTGTGTAATCTTGTATATGATTAGTTTTTTAACTAATGGATTAGCTGTGAGTATGACACAAAGGAAGTGAAAATATACTCACGATAATCAATTAGGTAAATTGCTAATCAATTAGTGACAGCAAAAATCTTTGTATAAAAGATGTTTTTAGAATCTGTTCTGGTTCTGGAATTGGATAGATCACGCAGTTTTCCATCTGAAAGAGAGCCCTCTGAAGTCACAGAGTTTCTGAACATTCTGGAAGATCACTCAAGTGCAGATCCAAGAAGATTGATAGTTGATTCTACTCTGATGGGTCTTGCTTGAATCAAGGAGCATCTTGTCAAATCTGCACAGCATAGGTGTATTCGTTTCTTGATTTTGTTTACTGTATTTCTGATTACAGTTGCTTCAGTGCTTGAAGTGTAGGCCTAGGTGCAATTGTGTGGATGCATTGCTCCTAGTAGGAGTTCTTGATTGATGAATCAAGTTCTTGGGTTTTTGGGGTTAGAATTACATAGGTGTGCTTGTAATTCTTGGATCCTTTCTGTTTAGTGGAATCCTCCTAAGTGTGTCACTTAGGAGAAGACTGGATGTAGATTCACCTTGAATCGAACCAGTATAAATTGTGTGTCTTGATTCCTTCTCTCCCTTAATCTTTCTTGATTGATTTAAACAGTCCATTAACCCATAACCCAGAATTGTGAAATTGATTAATTAAGCTTTAAAACCTAAAGATTTATTCAAGATTCATCTTAAACCAGACAAAAGCTTGGTAATCAATTCAGATCCCTTTGTGGTTAAGATAATTAGACAGATTTGTTTTTAACAACTGGCACTAGAGCTGGTTAATCGCACGCTAATCGATTAGAAAGATCCTGATATGTCTAATACATCTCAAACCTTTGCTGAAGGGGCATCCATCAACAGGCCACCTCTGTTTGCTGGTGAAAACTACCCTTTTTGGAAAATTAGAATGAAAATTTTTCTTGAATCAGTGGACAAAGGGGTCTGGGATGCTGTAGTTAATGGACCTTTTCAACCCATTAAAGTTGTGGAAGGCAAAACGGTTCTTTGGATGAAAATAAAAGGGCACACTATGATGTTAGAGCCAAAAAATATTATATCCTCTGCACTAACTTTGGATGAATTTTACAGGGTATCTGTGTGTAAATCCGCCAAAGAGATGTGGGATGTTTTGGAGGTCACCCATGAGGGCACGGATGAGGTAAAAAGAGCAAGGAAGAATACTCTCATTCAAGAGTATGAAATGTTCAGAATGAAGGCTGGAGAAAGCATATGTGATGTACATAAGAGATTTACACACATAGTAAATCACCTCTTAGCTCTTGGCAAGATCTTTGACAAAGAAGAACTGAATATCAAAATCTTGAAGAGCTTAAACAGGACATGGCAGCCCAAAGTCACTGCAATTTCAGAATCCAAAGACCTCACTAGCATGAACATAGCTACACTCTTTGGGAAGCTAAGAGAACACGAACTAGAGCTTGGAAGACTCAAGGAAGAAGAGGATGGAGAAAAGAGGCACACAATAGCCTTGAAGAATGCTGTAAAATCTGCAGCAAAACTGAAGAAAGCAGAAACTGTAGATGACTCTAATGATGATTACAACTCTGACAGTGAAGCCTTGAGACTAATGGTGAAAAAGTTCTCAAAATTTCTGAAGAATAAGAATAAAACTAATAACAGTCATGCAGGAAACAAGAAGCAGTCCAAATCTGGAACTCAAACCTGCTATGAGTGTGGCAAGACAGGACACATCAAGGCAGATTGCCCTGTGCTGAAGATGAAGCAGAAACTGGAAGAGAAAAATGAGGCAGAGAAGCACCTGAAGAAAAAGAAAGCCTACATTGCCTGGGAAGAAAATGATTCCAGCACATCCAGTGAATCTGATGACAGCACTTAAGAGGAAAATAATTTGTGTTTGATGGCTAAAACAGAATCATCCAAAGCAGTGTGAGTAGTTTCACATCTGAACATGAGGAAAATAATTACTACGAACTGCTTGATGCATTTAATGAACTGCATAAGGAAGTTACAAAACTGCAAAAGTCAAATAGCAAGCGTAAAGGAGAGATTAAATGGCTTGAGAGTAGGATAAAACAGTTAGAAGAGGAAAATGAGAATCTAATAACTTGCTTGGAGAAATTAGAAAAATCTGAAAAACATCCTAGGTCCAGATGTGAGCACTGCCCAGGACAGCTAGAAAAGATAGAGTATTTGATGAAAACTCTCTCAAAATTTACCCTAGGAAGATCCAACCTAGATGCTGTACTAGGATCTCAAAGGAGTGTGCTGAATAAAGAGAAAATTGGTTACAATGGCAACTCTAATCGATTATCGTGTAGAAATTTCCTCAACATCAGTAAACCATCCTCTATTATCTGCACTTACTGTTCTGAACCTGGCTATTTTTCTAATTCCTGCTACTTTAAAAATTGTGGGGTTCCTAAAGGAGAGTACAAATGGGTACCTAAAGGAACACCTCAAACCACTAACATGAAAGGACCCAAGTTCAATTAGGTACCTGCATCTTCTCTTTAATCTTTGTTTTAGGTGTGTCTTGATGCAAGGAAAACAATGTAGCTTTTATATAATGGATGCTCAAGACACATGAAAGGAGATGTGAAGAACTTCTGCAGGATATCTTACAAAGCCAATTATTGGTCATGTTACAAGAGGTGTTAATAACAAAGGTCAAATTTTAGGCGTTGCCAAGGTGAAAAGTTCCTCTTCTATTGTGATCAAGTATAATTGTTGGTTGAAGTACCCTCATATTTTGAATTTACTGCATGTTTGTTCACTAAAAAGGAAGTAAAATGTGCATTTTTTTCATATTTCTGCATAAATTAATCCATTAGGTAATTCTCTAATGGATTATCGTTTTCCTACTATGGCTAATTTGCTTCTGAACACTACATAATTCATTAGATTAGTCATCTGCTAGTACTGTAATCCTTAACTGCCTGTATGCACTATGATATTCTTGCTGTTGGATTTGTTTATCCATCACATTGGTCTTGGTTTCTATTTGCTCTATACTTCCATAAATTTCTGCACTACTGATTTAAACTGATATTGCAATACTTAATTGCTGATTTGATTTATGGTTGTCTGCACTCTGATGTTAACCTGTGCTACTGATTTCACCTGCTGCGTTGTTAGTATTGTCATACTTTGTATGCCTACTGTGTTCAAACTGTGAAGCTGCTTGCCTAACCTTGGCCTTAATCCATTATCGTGTTCTGTCTGAAGCTTAGTCTGTGTTAAGTTCTGCATCACATAGTTGCTACTTAATTTCTCAAAAGGAGCCCGCTAATCCATTATGCGAAATTGTTATGCATTCTGGTTGTTATGCATTATCTCTTGCTGCATCTCTTACATTGTTGCGCTATTTAGATACAATTTTCCTGTTGTCCTGTATTGCATCCTAAATATGTCTGATTTTTTTGCTAATGTCCAAAAAGGGGGAGAATTTGATATATTGATGGTTTATTGGTAGGGGGAGTATGTAATGAAAATGATATATGTTATATGCCTATGCTGTTGTTTGCTTTGTGTGCTTGTACTGCTGTTGTTGTTTGCTTAATGTGCTGCAGGCAGGCCTATCACAGTCCATGTTTTGGACATCATCAAAAATGGGGAGGATTGTTGGTAGGGGGAGTTACTTCACCTATGAATGAAGAATGATTTTGATGATGTCTACTGGTTTAGAATAAAACATAGCTTGGTCTAGTTGGAATATGCATTAGGCAAATAGCTTCTCTTTATCAAATGTATTTTAGGCCTGCTGTGTAATCTTGTATATGATTAGTTTTTTAACTAATGGATTAGATGTGAGTATGGCACAAAGGAAGTGAAAATATACTCACGATAATCAATTAGGTAAATTGCTAATCAATTAGTGACAACAGAAATCTTTGTATAAAAGTTATTTTTAGAATCTGTTCTGGTTCTGGAATTGGATAGATCACGCAGTTTTCCATCTGAAAGAGAGTCCTCTGAGAGTCACAGAGTTTCTGAACATTCTGGAAGATCACTCAAGTGCAGATCCAAGAAGATTGATAGTTGATTCTACTATGATGGGTCTTGCTTGAATCAAGGAGCATCTTGTCAAATCCGCACAGCATAGGTGTATTCGTTTCTTGATTTTGTTTACTGTATTTCTGATTACAGTTGTTTCAGTGCTTGAAGTGTAGGCCTAGGTGCAATTGTGTGGATGCATTGCTCCTAGGGGGAGTTCTTGATTAATGAATCAAGTTCTTGGGTTTTGGGGGTTAGAATTACATAGGTGTGCTTGTAATTCTTGGATCTTTCTGTTTAGTGGAATCCTCCTAAGTGTGTCACTTAGGAGAAGACTGGATGTAGATTCGCCTTGAATCGAACCAGTATAAATTGTGTCTTGATTCCTTCTACTCTCCCTTAATCTTTCTTGATTGATTTAAACAGTCCATTAACCCAGAGCTGTGAAATTGATTAATTGAGCTTTAAAACCTAAAGATTTATTCAAGATTCATCTTAAACCAAATAAAAGCTTGGTAATCAATTCAGATCCTTTTGTGGTTAAGATAATTAGGCCGATCTCTTTTAACAACAAGTCTAGTGCTTCACATGCAAGCTTGATCACCCTTGTTCCTTAGCGTAGGGAGAATACGCATAATCACCAATTATATAATCTCTCTTATTTTACATTACTCAAATCTCAAGAATCAAGTACACCTTTAGAGTTATTGGCAAGTCATATTTCCATAGCTGAAACTTTCAGGTTACTGATCCTAATATTAGATCTATAACATATATAAAATGAATCAAGAGAATGTAATTTTCCCACCTTTCCATCAAAATTAGACATGAAATATCAAACGGGGAAGAAATTAAAGTGCTAGTTAAGACTATCAAACAAGCACCATTCAAATGGCAATGTAGCCCAAGTGCTTGCATAGCAAGAGAAAATGCTTGTACCAAACATATTACTACAATTTCACATCAGTTATAATATTATATCTAAAAGAATAAACACTCAGTTACCAAAAAAGGATACAAATAAAAAAATATACTAAAAAGGAACAGAGAAAAACATTGTACCTCAAAACCATGCTCCATGAGAAATGTTTCTTGAACTCCACCAGGTATTATGATACAACTGCAGACAGAATCCAACAGAGAGGTAAACCTTTTCTTTGTCACTGGAGTCAGACCCATCCAAGTCCATATGTCTCAAAAATGGCGTGTAGGAAACCTATTTGTCAAGTGTGATAAGAAAAATTTTAAATTATATCCTCAATAAGCTTCTTACAAAAAAGGGTCTACATAAATCTCACCGCACTACTAGCAAGAACTTTTATTTTGGGAAGAGGCATAAAACCCATGTTGTCCTCTAATGCAACAACTCCAATTGGCAAAACTGAACGTGGTTCATAGCCAAAAACTGCATCAAGAAGCATACTGTAGTAAATATTGATGAACTACAAACAATAAAACACGCATAAATTAGAAATCATCACCATAGAGAGATATGCTAGCTTAAAACTTGCAAACATGTTTCAGATCTAGCTTTGCCAAAGGATAACAAATAAATCGGTTCATTCAGGACACTTTGTCTTCTTTGAGCAAGGTTCAATCTCTAAATGAATAATTATTTCATTTCAAAATGAATACTTGCATAAATTTGTTTAGAACAAACTAGCTATTTCACTCCTCAAACTAACTACTTCTTTTTCTTGGTACAAAGGGAAATAAAAAAGACAAAGAACAGAAAGCAACAAAGCTAGCTAGAAGAAGCTTGATGCCCCAAGCAAAATCCAAAGCTTTCAAGTGGTGGAATAAAAAACTCAGCCATCCTCTGATGAGCTCTCATACCAGCAAGGGCATCAGCGACACCAAAAGTAGCTACTTCTAATTGCAATTTCTAAGTTAAAACACATTAGTAATATCAAAAATTGATTAATCATATTCATATTTGTCTACAGACTTAATTGATTTTACAAATTAGGATACTCAAACACTAACACTATAACTAGTTGTGAAGATAACATTGATTGAGAATATGCAACTATAAAGTTTTAATTCAAAATATATATATATATATATATATATATTTACTGTCCCAAAAGTAAAAAAATACAAAAACACTTCGATACATGTTGTTTTGAGCAATTAAAAACACTTAGTAAGGTGTATTTATTAAACACTTCAATAACAAGTTTTTATTTAATTTAACACTGCTTAACAGCTTGTTGCCAGAAACCTTCAAGAAATTAAAACGCAAAAACAGTTAGCCAGCAATTAAGACTTCCAGTACTACCACTCTATCTAAACTGGTCTCCTTCAACCATTTTAGGTTATAAGTTACACTTTTCCAGCAATCATCGCCTACCATTATGAATGAAGCAACCAAGCGAAGGGTAAGGCAATCCCCTCTCTCAACGTTCCTAAATCAATCCCTCACTTTTACAATCACCCTTTTTCATTGTATAAAAACCACAGAACAAACTTACACAAAAAAGAATCTGTATCAAATATCTAGCCAATTTTAGACAAAAAAAAATATACGTAAATATATGTGTGTGTATAAGTCAAAAGGTTGTTCCCCACTTATAATAGAACACTATGAGTGATCTGATCAACATACTAGGATGTAACTCAATCTCAAAAGTTAGCTCGTGAGGTGAAGTTTGTCTATTACATAAACTATTTTGGTCGTCTCAGTATAACATTAGTAAACAATCTCCATTAGAAGGCAACAAATTGCAAGTGAGAACAAAAATGCACTGTCATCCAAGAAAAAGCCAGATGGAGGTTGTCACCACATACAAAAGTGACTATTGCCAAATTGCTCATATAAATACCAAGAATTTGACAATAACTGAGTTTGACAATAAGCAGCAACAGGATGAAAGATGTGAAATTTACCACGTAACTCTTCACAGATTCAAAACAGACCCAGAATTTGAAGAATAGGTGTTGGTCTGTAAAAGTTAGTGGATATTTCAAATGTTGAACCACAATTCATGAGGAATTGAGTACCCTTAAGATGACTCTCTCCTCGTTCAGTTTCCATGAGCAACATCTACAAGATTTGGAACGTATCCATTCAATCTTAACAGAGTTGTCAATCCCTTCAATGTCCAATATATACTCTCTGTCTCAAGATGTCTCTCATCCAAGGAATAAAATTCCACCACACTATCATTGCACCTAATAACACTACATCCCGGTAATTTCTTGAACCCGGTATCTCTCATTGCAATCTTCAACCGAGCAACATCCTCCAATCTTCCAAGATCCTTGTATATGTTTGAAAGCATGACAAAGTTTGCAGGGTTGTTGGGTTCAAGTTCAATGAGATGCTCAAGTGCCACTTCTGCTATCTCCACATTCTTGTACATCCTACAAGCCCCAAGCAGTGCCGCCCATATAACCGCATCTGGTTTCATTGGCATCTTCCTCACGAAATCCACAGCCTGATCTATAAGACCAGCTCTTCCCAACAAATCCACCATGCATCCATAATGTTCAATCTGAGGCACAATTGAGTAATTATCAACCATTGATTGGAAATGCAGAAACCCATCTCTCACTAACCCTATATGCGTACAAGCAGACAAAATCCCAACAAATGTAACACCATCTGGCTTCTCTCCCGCACTCTTCATCCGCTCAAACAAACTTAAAGCATAATCTGCATGACCGTGCATGGCAAGGCCATTAATTATGGTGTTCCAGGTTATTATATCCTTCACATCCAACCAATTAAACACATCAAGTGCTTTCTCTATAACACCACATTTTGCATACATGTCTATCAAAGCATTTCCAACAAACAAGTTGCCCTTATACCCAATACTCTCTGCATAAACATGCACCCACTTACCCATCTCAAGGTCCCCCAATCTGGAACACGCAGACAACACTGCCACAATTGTGTAATCATTGGGGACGACCACAACATCACCACCTTCCCCTTCTTGTTTTGGTAACATCAACATCCGTTTAAAAGACTCTAAAGCTTCATTAAAGAGACCATTCCGAACGTACCCTCCAATTAACCCGTTCCAAGAATAAACATTTCTCTCAGGCATTTCATCAAACAGCTTCTCGAACAATTCCACCTCACTGTTACAGGCATAACCGTTCAAGACGGTGTTCCACGACATCACATCGCGGTTCGGCATTTTATCAAACAGCGCTCTTGCAGCTACCATGTCCCCCAATTCGATGTACCCTGAAACGACAACGTTCCACAACACCACATCACGCAACGGCGCCAGGTCAAAAAGACGCCTGGCAGAAGCCATGTCACGACACGCGACATGAGCAGTGATGATCGCAGTCCAAGCGAAGACATTCTTTTCACACATTTCACCAAACACCTTGTTAGCATCCCCAACGAACACCTCCCCTCTCGCGGAGTACATGTGAATCAATGCGGTTCCCACAAACGCGTTCGACTTAAAACCGCGTTTGGCCACCACACAATGAACCTGCTCTCCTTCTCTAACTGCGTTCGTCTGAGCACACGACTTCACCACCATTGGGAAAGTGAAGCAATTCGGCGAAGCACCGGCACGGTGCATTTGTGCAAACAAAACAACGACTTCAAAGGGACACTCCAATCGAGCAAAGCCTCGAAACATGGCATTCCAAGTGGCGCCGTTTGGTTGCACCGTTGTGTCAAACACTCTTCGTGCGTCATCAATTCTACCGAGACGCATGCACGCTGTGATGAAACTAGGGGTGACGTAATCATTGCCCTGGAGTCCATAGGTGACTATTTGAGCTTGAATCTTGTGCAGCCGCTCGCACGTTTCGCATGAGCTTAATAGGGATATCAGCTTCTCTTCCGCAACTCTATGTAGTCTCTTTGGAGAATAGTTCACCACTAACTTCCCTATTTTGCCTTGCATTTATAGTCGTGGATTAAAAACACATATCAACAAGGGCTTGTGTATGATGTTGGTATGTGTTCCACTTGGATCCACGCGACCCCAAAGTCCGACATCCGGAGGTCGTGTCCATGTTATCAAATTCGCGAGTTAACTCGTTAACTCGTTAACTCGGATGAATTTACGTGTCCATTCATGACTTCCAAGTCAAATCGCAAATAAGCTCGTTTTTCGTGTAGAATCGGTAAAATCAGACGTAGAATCGGTAAACTCGTTCGAACTCGCCAGTTTGCAAGCGATTTTACGAGTTCGTACGGAGGGCGTTTTTGAAGAATACTCACCTGATTAAGGCTCCAGTGGTCTAAGTCGCACTCTCTCGCACTGCATCACCCTCTATCGCACTCGCATCACTGTGCTCGCCATCGTCGTCACTCGCGGTTGCCGTCGCGCTTGCTCGCTGTTACCGTAGCACCCTCTCACCGTCGCGCTCGCTCGCCGTTATAGGGCTGCTAAGGGTAAGAGGAAAGTTTGGTTAAAGATGAAGTGGAGGGTTTCTTTGTTCAATTATTCACGTTGTTATTTTTCTAATTGAAAATTAAAATAAAAATATTTTAAAATTAAATTTTATTGCATTTCAATAATATGTAATTATAGCAAAACTTAAATAATTAATACTTATAAATTAAATTTTAATAAAGTAATTTAATATAATAATATTTTCGATTTATATAATTAGAGTATCAATGAACCAATTAAAGATTTAAAAAATAGTTATAGAATTTAGTTAGAAAAAATATACATAAGTTTTTTATTACTTAAATGCTAGGATTATTTTAGTATTTCTCTTAATTATTACACTATTTTAATTATTTGTTTGCTAACTTTTTAAAATTTTTGTGTAGTTCAAATTAAGAAGTTAACATTATCAATTTGAAGTAAATAATAGTTAATTACATGATATTACTTAAACATAGCAACTAATAAAAATAGTAAATGTAGCCATTCAATTAAAAAGTCTATATATTTGCTGTACTTCGTAACCAAATAAAAGTAAGAAAAAAAAAAGTAACATTTAAAAGGTAATTTCCTAAAAACGATCACTTTTCTTTATTTTATTTTTTCAAATTAAATACATTTTTTCATTCATTTCTTATTTTGTATCATCTTTCACTTCAATAAATCGACCTAAATCTACACTCATTTATTATCTACTTCTTTTATTTTCTTCCAATAAACAAGAAAAAAAACAATTAAAATTACAAATCAAAATGCATACAAGTTTAATATTAATATAATATTTCATCGTGTCATACGATATTGCCTGTGTATATATAAAATATATGTGGGTTAAGACCTTCTGTAATTACAGATCTCTAAGCTTATGAAAAAAATAACTGCACTTTATTTAAGTAAGTACAAGTAATGTGTTTGTTTTGTGAATTAATATAAAGTCTTATTTAATTTTTACTCTAATTGTAGATCTCACTTTAATATAATAAGTAACTTCTTAGGTCTCAAAAATTATATTTAGCGAAAGAGAACTTAAATATGACTCTCTTTTTTTATCATTTTGAAAATCTTGAGAGTTCTTTCTAGCAGAATAGTCCATTTTTCATGGTGGAAAACTTATTTCTCCACTTAATGTATTTTAGGGGAAATTTTGTTGCTTTCATCAGTTCTATTCTCAATATTTTTTTTATTCAATCCTATTTTGTATTAAATTAATTTAATTTAGTTATTTTTGTTAGATGTCTATAAACAATATTGAATTAACATTAATGTTGTATTTATAAATATTACATGTTAGTTTATAGTATTGTTCTTTTTTTTACATATTAGGGTCAATATTGTATAAGTAACATTCATTTCTTTTAATAGTCTAAACTATTAAATAAAATATTAAAGAAAAGTAATTTTTTAACAATTAGATTTTGATAAATTCCCTTACAACATGAGAGGTGATATTTTTAGGTGGTTTCTCATCTTTTCATTATCTCATCTCTCTATATTCTAAAATCATTCAGAAGATATCACCTCATGTTGTAAGATAAAGTTGTTAAAATATAGTTATTAAAATATCATTGTCCAATATTAAATATTCTTGATAGTACAAAACTGATAGTTAAAAGAGTGTAAAATATTTATACAGTTATCAAAAAAACATAATCATAAACTATAATATAGATGACTAAGCCAGAAAGTACAGATTTTTCTTTCAAAAAGAAACTAACGATACATGACTTCAACATGAAAACAAGGTTTTATATGTTTTTCTTTATGCATTTTAAACTTACAAATGTGAGTAAATTAGTTGTTTTAAGAATTTTATTTTATTTTGAAAGATTTTGCACGTGTAGTCACACATGTCTATTACGTTCTTGAACTCAAGAACAATTTATTAAGTCTCAAGCAACTTCAAGAGAAGGATTTAAGGTTAACAATCCAGAACAAATGCAATGTTGTTCATCCTGAGAAAGGGTTGATTATGGAGATACAAATGAGTGCAAACAGAATGTTTATGCTAACAACAACTATGAGAGCAGAAACTACATGTTTACGAGCAGGTGTGGAAGATAATTCTCAATTGAGGGATAACAAGGTCGGACATTTAAGCTATGATGACTTAGAAACTCTTGTCTCTATGCAAATGGTGACAAGGTGTCTACATATCACAACTCCTCAAAATCTATGTGCACATTGTCTAGCTGGAAAACAACATCGCAACTCAATGCCTAAGAAAAGTCAGTGGAAAGCATCGAAGAAACAGTTGCAGTTGATTCGTGCAAATTTATGCAGGCCTATTCAGCCAACATCAAGTAGAAACAAAAGACATTTCTTATGTTTTATTGATGATCTTTCAGTAAAAACTTGGGTGTATTTTTTAAGTGAGAAACTGAAAGTTTCTCTCTCTTAAAAAGTTTACATGAAAGAAATTTGAAACTTTTACACCAACTTATCTACATTAAAGAAATGAAGCAAGGAGATAATTCACTTGAATAGTTCATTTTAATATTGAAATTTGTAAAAGTACTTGTGAAACTTTTAAACCAAAGAGGCTCCAACGAATGAGAGCAGTTTTCAAGATGATCTCCGAAATTAAATGTTGAACATAATTTGTTCTTAGCTAAAGGGCTAAAGAGAAGTAGAAATAGAAGAAATTGTGAATTCAAGTTAAGTGGAGTAGTTGAGGAGTGTTTACAGGGTATTCGAAGTTTCAACTAAAAAAGGTGGCTACAATGAAATGAATGGAAAATAATAGGAGGAATGCTAGTGAGTGTTGTC
This sequence comes from Vigna unguiculata, assembly GCF_037176805.1. Classification (NCBI taxonomy): domain Eukaryota; kingdom Viridiplantae; phylum Streptophyta; class Magnoliopsida; order Fabales; family Fabaceae; genus Vigna; species Vigna unguiculata. Next base: position 45,337,118 of record NC_140794.1, on the reverse strand, counting down.
AGTGTTTGCAGGCTGATTGTTAGATAACTGAAGATAATGAGAGTGAGAAAACTTAGGAGGGAGGGCTACAAGTGCCTCATTTCCACTCAGCTTTCTACAAGCAAGTCCTAAGGTGTAACCTAAAGCTCGTGAAACAGGGATCGCAACTGCATTTCCAATTTGACGGTACCTGCAAATTAAATAATACACACAATTAACTCAAACCTTTTGTATATTTTAAGGCATTATAACATTTAAGTTTAGTTTAATTTTTCATTAAACAATGGTTTTGTACCTCCCTTTCACAGTCCCATGGAATCTATAATAATCAGGAAATCCTTGCAGTCTGGCATATTCTCGTACAGTGAGCACTCGATCCTGCTCCGGATGAAGTACAACCTACAAGATTTCAGATATATAAGAAATCGATTTGTGTGATTTCTTTAGCAAATCAAAGACCGGATTAAGACCTGGTTATGACAACTTGGGAAGGTTAGCGCAGTAGGAAGATTCTCATCCCACCATAACCGTGCAAATGGTCTGCATATATGTGAAAATACAGATTAGAAGTCATGCAAATGTAGCAAAGCAAGTTTACTACTTTATTCAAAAAATCACCTCTTAGACTTCCCTTGCTCAAAAGTGAAGCAATAATCTGGGATCTGCAACCACAAAAATAGTCAGGTAGGATTAATTTTACTTCACGCTATTCTAGGTATGTATTAAGAAAGCTAAACAGATAATGTGCCGTTCAAAACCCCGTTTAACTTCAACTGCTTGAAGAAACCAGAACCATCCAACAACATTCTTTTTCTTAACAAATGCTCATAAAGATTGGAATGATATCATGAAATCTTGGATGCTATAAATCTCTTCTTACATTCTTTCAAACTTCCTTACAAAAGCCTTAAATTTAAAACGGGTATATCGAATATTGAATTTCAAATACAGTTATGTACTCTCTCTGGTCCTTTTCACAAGTACCACAATAGAGATTTTGCCTGATCCTTTACATAAGAATCAATCTTGAATATCTCACGTTCTTATTATTGTTACTTTTTACAAAATGCCCTTAATCATGAGTTGCTCGCTCTCGAAGTTCGATGATCAAATAGCAACAGATACATGCATATAAAATAAATGAAAATGGATATAAACCTCTTTCCGGTGACAAACATAAATACTCACCAATGGCTTTCCAGATGGCAGCATCGGATTCTCTGTCGGATGTCGTCTTACCACATTGTCAGCGCCTACAATTACACCAGGCAGATCACGGAAATTTGCACCCTACAGTCGTATTAAATGTAAGGGTCAACAAGGAATGGATCAAAGGTGTAACACATTAACTTAATCTAGACAACAACCTTGCGTTTTGGAATTTGACAAACACGTTCGTAGTCATCTTCAGACAAAGTGTGGGGACGGTGATCATACAGCAGGGGCCTTTTCTCTGTTGTTTCATTTGATTTTGACCCAGTCATCTCTACTCAATGAACAAGAAGGAAACAAAAGATAAGCTGGTGTTTGGTCCAAAGATCTATTGCCAAAATACGTAAGAGAAGAATTAAAAAGGAAAAAAATATACAGTGACAACAAATAAATCATAGTAATTCTAGTGCTTGTGATGAACTCAAATCAACTAAACTCAATAACTTGAATCTGGAAGAAATAAAATTCAAACTACTTTTTATATTTTAATATTACAGATGAATGAAGAGTCAAAAATAAAAAATAAAAAAAAACGTAGTGGTTAAAAAATATACCATATAAAACACGATTTTATGACTCGTCACAAGTTATGGACTCAAAGGAAAGCGCTATTACCATATTTAGTTGACCGTATATATCTTTGAAATTCAGTTTCTGGAGAACTCTTATATGGCATTTGTTCACGAGTTTCCGTGTTCATGACCTATCACATTGAACTATTTTAGTCATGCGGAACACTAGTAAACATAAAGAAAAGCCGATCTAAAGTGATAAAGTGAGAAAAGGGTGTATCCTCCTTGCAATCTTAGTGAGTTAACATCACCAAGCACTTAAAATAAATGAAGGGTACTCTTACTTTTACAGTTAAGAAACAAAAACAAAACAAAAAGAGAAGCAAATAAATGAAGAACAGTACAGCTGGAAGATCAGAGATGGCATCTTGGATAACGATAGCTTTCTCTAATTCACGAGGTTGGTCTTCATCATAAGCAACAACATTGCGCTGCATGTAAATCCAAAACTAGTGAAAAAGATACAAGACAATATAGAATTATACAATTACACATGAGGATCAATACCTCAAACTCTGGCGGAGGCCAGTATCTAACGATGACATCGTGCGTTGGCAGTGGAAACTGGGGTAAAACCTGCAAAAGATTAACAATTAACAAATGATAAAATATAATGACATATTCTCCATTTTGTTGTAAGCTATAAAATTCCTTCAAACCTCTGAAACATGAGAACTATACTTTTCGTACAAAATTTGAATAGTTTTTCCAGCACCTAGTCGTGTGGGTCTATAGTGGACCAATTACTTTAACTGGTTAGTTACACAAGATGACTACCGATTCATTTTATTTGGAATTACAGTTTCATCCTTCCATCCCACCTCCGATCTTTCTGCACCTTTCTTTCTTCCCTGTCACCGCTCTACATTGTTTTCCGTTGTTAATTTCCTACGGCATTACCATCCTTCTTTATTTTTGTCTTTTCCACTTTTCTCCACAACCAATGATCTACCAGGTATACTACCATTTCCATCCTCTAAGAATGATTCACCAATCCCACCGTTATAAACAACGCCACACTCAACTCTCCAACAAACTTGACCTTCTCCACAACGACTTCAACGAAGCCCTTGTACAAACCAATGCCAGTGGAATCATCGAAATGTAAAATTCCCCCTTTCTTCGTTCCCAAGGAGAAAGAAAAGGTGGTTCTATTTATAAATTTGTGCATTTTTATTTTTCAGGCATGGATTGAATGTTTCGATTGTTCATTAAGATAAAGACGCAGTGTAATATCTAAACTGATAGTACTCTCACGTAACTCCTAGATCACTCTAGTAGTACTCACTCACAACTCCAAAGGAAGATTGTAGAGATTTACACAAAACTAGAAAACTCTCATTATTCTTTAAAAGCATATACAAGGTCTATTTATAATTCTGATTTAACAAAAACCAGAATTAACTAAACAACAGAATTACTGAATTCTGTTTTTCAAGGTAGTTATTATAACAACTATTACAATTATTCCCCCTCAAACCAGGACTTGTCCTCAAGTCCTTTACAATGCTTTCGGAGAAAAAAATCTAGTATCATGTAATTCCTTGTAAAGTATTACAAGAATCAGCCTCCCGAACTATCTCTAAACTATTTACAATTAACTCAACGTTTTGTTCATCTTCTGTATCCCTTGAAGGATTCACCAAGATCTGATCTTGTGCTCCAAATATAGCATTCAGCTTACCCCATACTTTACATGTACGCTTGTGATCTTTATCCCACTTTTCCTCAAAAAACCGACAGACCTTTGGCAATCTTTCACTCGCTTGTTTACGATTTAAAGATTGAACACTTGAGCACGTGGAATCCGATTTAGGTGCAGAATGTGTCCCACTTGAAGGATTTAAAGTAGTAATAGGATAATTTTTGGTACTAGAAACTGGTGCAGACAGTTTTGTCGACGTACTCAGTAGTACATGTATTTACTGTTGAAAATTTTTGTGCCATAACTTGAACGACTTCATCTTGTAAGCGAGCAAGACGGATTGCTTCATGAAACGTTTTAGGAGTATGTACCCGGACAGATTTTTTTAATTCCACAGTCAAGCCAGAAAGGAAGAAACTAAAAGCCAAGTCTTCAAAAATATCTACCGGAGCGAGTAATGTGTCAAATCTTTCAAGATAATCCAACAAGGTTCCTTCTTGCTTTAATCTTGCCAAATCTGCAACAGGATCATCCATAGTCCCAAAATCAAATCTGTTTCCTGTATCTTTAATGATCTGCTGCCAAGATTTCCCCGTGTTCTTAATATTCTGCATGTAATGCCTTTGCCAAGCAAAAGCTTTTCCATCCATTGATAATAACAGCAAACGACTTCGTTGATTTTCAGGGGTTCCCCCTAATTCAAAAAATTGCTCTGCCTTAGCTTTCCACTCACGAAAATTTGAACCATCAAATGAAGGAAATGGAATGTGGGCCCGTTCCAGCGGTGAAATAACTGTGGTTACCGATTCATCTTGTATCTCCTCATCTATCATAGATGTCTTGATTATCTTGGAAGCTGCAAATGCTGCTGTAAGGTCTGCTAAGGATTTCTGAATCATCTCCAAAGATTGCTGCACCGATTCTTGATTATCAGAAAGAATCTTTTCATATGAAACCATCCTAATTTCCAATTCTCTATTAGTCACCATTGTCTTCCCAGCAACTGATACCAATTGTAATATCTAAACTGATATTACTCTCACGTAACTCCTAGATCACTCTAGTAATACTCACTCACAACTCCAAAGGAAGATTGTAGAGGTTTACACAAAACTAGAAAACTCTCATTATTCTTTAAAAGCAAATACAAGGTCTATTTATAATTCTGATTTAACAAAAACCAGAATTAACTAAACAACAGAATTACTGAATTCTGTTTTTCAAGGTAGTTATTATAACAACTATTACACGCAGCCACAGATCATGCAGCAGATTGATAAGGGGGTAAATAAAGAGGTGGAAAGAGAGGGCGCAAATGCGAGGCTGATGTTGCGGATGCGCCATGACAGCCACAACTGTCTTTTACCGGAAAGGAATGAAGTACGCCGGAAGGGGAAGGCTAGTTAGAGAGGCATAAAAGTGGACAGAAAAAGAAGGGTGGCCATGCTCAAGTAGGCGCTCAGACAAGAGACTAAACAAAGAGGCAGAGGGGCATAAGAGAGAGAACAATGTGATAAGGGGAAAAACAAGCAATAGGTAAACCCATCTTAATTGTTGAAAATTAATAAAGAAAGGTTGTAAGTAATTCATATACATTCGATACTTTATTAATAATTCTACAGCACAAAGTTATTTCTCCATTATAAACCATATGACTTACTAGACCACATTAGTCCTCATCCAGGATACGATGATGAATTTAAGGGACCATATTAAATCTTATAGGAAATAGTAATTTTATTATTGGAAAGTTTCCTTAATTGTATTCATTCCTGGCTTTATTGGTAGCCTCTTTGGGAACTGCCTTAGGTAGCTTCAAGAGAGTGATTTTGTCTCACATCAATTAAAGATATGGCTTAAAGAAAAGTTTTAAAATTAAAGTAGTCCTCATATAACAAGTCAATTTTTCAGGATGAAGTATGAAAGGGAATGTTGGAAAGTTGATTTTGTTGTTGACGTCCCTAACCTGCCATAGTGACACAGTCATTGGGAGTTGCCTTAATTGTAGCTTCAATGGAAGTGGTTTAGTCTCAATTCAACTGGAAATATGACGAGCTTATAAAGGTTAGGCAATCCTCTCCTCAATGTAGTTTTATGTAGTTGTGTTTAGTCGTATGTCCAAATTCAAAGGAGAGCCCATCCAAATTTCATGTTTGGGCTTGAGTTTACTCACAGGGTTGGTTTATTGTGTACATGCCTTTATTTGCAATCCAGTCACTCTGAGATTGGCTTACTCTTGGGGTGGTATATTTTCTTTGCACTCCTACTCCCTAATGAATATTTTATGTATTATGTTGCACAATAGTCGAGTTCATTTTCATGGTCTTTTTTCCTATATGTAGCTTTCCATCTCAAATGTTTCTATTTAAGCTGAGTTTGTCTTCACAGATTTCTCCATTCCCATACAATAGTTATGTTACAAGATGTTTCTATATAAAAAAAAAAAAAATGTAGTTAGAGCTCTGATCAAATATATATTTTTGCATGGCCAGTCCTGAGCCTAGATTAAAGTGTAGAGTTTGTGCTAGGTAATCGACAACCAACATATAACATTGTTGAATCTGTATGAAAAGGTAAATAATGTGGATGTTTAACTAAGAGGTTGCGGCTGATCAAAAAATAAAATAAAACTGAGAGGTTGCTAAGCATAAGTGTGCACTAATGCATGTCTTGAATGTTGTTAGATATTTATATCTTGGCCTTTTTCTCATAGGTTTATTCTAGGATCCAAAAATTACAATAATCAAGTAATTCATTAGCTAAAAAATAATGCTAGAGTTCTCCCACGACATGAGAGCAGTCCTCCTACTTTGAACAAGCTTTTAGGAGCCAATCAACCCCAATGCGTTTCTATTATCATATCAAAGTCTATACAGCTTGTTGTTGGGCAAAAATATCTAGTTTGACACTTTGAGTATTAGGATTAAATTTGATCCTAGGGCTTAACTCAACCCCTCAATACCAACTTATGAGATTAGGATTATCCCACTTGCATACAACTTTATTTTAGCTATATATCTAGTTGATGAGACTTAGGTTTTCCCAATACACTCCATCATGCTGAATATTATGGGATTGTATACGTGGATAATACGGTAGGTGGTCCAAAAATGGATGTAGGATAAGTTTTGATATCATTTTATAACTAAATCAAACAAAACAATATGTAAGATGAAGATTGTCCAAACTTTATAAACTCTATTTATGTCACATCTCTATAGTCAATGTGTGACTAAACCTACACCCTTAAAATTATATTTAAGGAAACTCCCAAAGAAGGCGCAACTAAAGTATGCTAAGGATAACAACAATTATCAGCTACTAGACATTCTTACTCAACCTTCAAATGCGTATAATGTAAAGTTTGTTTTTTATTGGGTCTATTACGTTTTTCGGACTGCTATCAGACCATCCACCAACGTTTAGTCTCACTTCGAGATGTATATATCTTGATGTGAGGATGTGTGTTGGAAGCCTCACATTGACTACAAATAAGACCAATTCACAGTACATAAGTGGGTGCAAACCTATAAGCGAGAAAGATCAAGCTAATTGTGCAATTAAATTAAACTTAAAGTTCACTTCTTCACATGATATCAGAGTCATGATTTAGGGTCTATCCTAGCGAAGTTTGTTGTTTGTTGAGTCTATTGTTTCGTTTGCTATTGAACCACTATCAGACCACCCACTAATGTCTAGTCTTATGTTCGATATGCATATGCTTCGGTGTAAGGGAGTGTATTGGAAGTCTCACATCAACTACAGATAAGGCCAATTTGCAGTGTATAAGTGGGTGCAAACTTCACCTTCCAATATGATATTGTGGGGTTGTATTAGGCTTAAAGTCTAGTATAACTAAGAAAGATCAAGTCGATTTTGTGGGGTTAAGTTAGACTTAAAGCCCACCTCTTAACATGGAATCAGAGTCATGGTTTAGGATCTATCCTAGCAAAGTTTGTTGTTTGCTGGATCTATTGTTTCGTCCGCTATTAGACCATCCACTAATGTCTAGTCCCACGTTCGATACGTATATGTCTTAGTTTGAGAAGGTGTGTTAGAAGTCTCATAGTATATAAGCGGGTGCAAACTTCACCTTACAATCCGATTTTGTGTAGTTGAATTAAGCTTAAAGTCCAGTATAATCGAGAAAGATCAAGCATGCATGTACTAGAGACAACATGGGAATATCACCTAAATTGCACCTAAGGTGTGAAACAAGTAGCAATATAAGCTTCAATTAGAAGAGTTGGTCAGATGAAGGAAAGACCAAAACAACCCAAAATGGAACGATCATAATGGAATTAGACCTTTATAAATAGTTAGATTCTTACAGAACATTGTCATTATGGTTTAATAATGAATATTACATATATATGACAATAATTATTGCAAGTTGTTGAAGACATTGATGGAGAAAGACACACTCTTAGGTAAATTTGGGTGGATTAACATAAGCATGCTTTTCAAAATAGACATTAAGATAGAAGGAGAGATGTTGTATTCAGTTGTACATTTGTCAACTTTTTCTATCACCAAACTTAAAACTGACCTCACTAGGATGAGAACCCCACAAGAAAATGCGCAACCGAAATTGTGGAAGACCATAACACCCAGCAGCAATGATTCCCAGTCTTGCTTGGTATTTCATATTCACCAAACGACTTAATGCATATCTTCCAAGTGAACCCTTGTCAAATCTTAATATGTCAACCACATTCTCCATTAAAACATGCCTAGGCTTCAAAAATTTCACCATGTCCATGAAAATCACAATCTGACGATTCCTTTCATCATCCAATGGTGACTCAAAGTTTCTAAAGCGATTATATCCACTGATTCCTTGACAAGGAGGACCCCCACAAATAACATCAACTTCTCCCTGAAATAATTTTAAGGAACAACTCAATTTGAAATGCATAATCCATCGAGATTTTACCCTATCTACAGTATAAATAATACAACTTACAGGAAGAGGCAAGAGTTTTGATTTCATCCCTTTTCTCACAAAATCCTGTATGCTTTCCTTACACTTACTGCAAGTAGAAATAAATAAGTATTGATGGTCCCAGATTGTTTAATATCATCAACCACATTGAAAAGAATAGAGAAATACATACCTTAAGCTTTTAATTGGTTCCCAAGTGTCTTCACTTGTACTGCAACCCTTCCAATGCACCTATGAAACAACATGAGAATGCAAACATCATCAGTTTATGAACCAAAACATTTTTAGCCTATATTTGAATAACCGCAGGAATCCTCCCAAAATTACTTTTAACTCAAAACGGTTTAACTCTCCAGAACAGTTACCCAAATATGCTATTAGAGATTCAATAGGGTAAAAATAAGGTAAAAGACATCATAAAAAGTATACATACATATGCATTCAAGTTAAGACATCACCTTATGCAAAAGATCTTACAATCATATTCGGCTTAACACTTAGAAGTTTCAAGCTTGAACTATGTTAGGATCCAATTACAAGTTAGGATACTTGACTCCCACATCATAAATATGGAATTCTAGAGGGGGTTTATAAGGTCTTGGTCTCTGCTACTGCTGCTGCAGGAGTTTTAGTGGTATGGTTCATTCGTGTAAGGTTTCTTATTAAACTACGTGTAGAGGCTATGTGCGATCTGAGTGCTTGCGTGCCCTTCTAGAATCCACAATAATCATCTCTTTCTATTAGAGAATTATCTAATGAGCTCATAATTGAATTTGACAAAATTGCAAGTACTAGTTGACATCACATGACTATCACTGTCTAGCAACAAGTAAACAAATATATATAGACATGATTTCATGAAAAATAAGGTTTAATGAGAAAAAAAACTGAATACCGGAAGGTTGAAATTGGATTTATTACCTTGAAATATAGACCACGATTACCAGTTTCTTTGGGATCACCAAAGCAAATATCAACTAACTTAGAAACTTCAAATTCATCATCAGAATTATCATGAACTTCTTGTTTCTTTTCTCCTGAATATTTGGATCGACATGGAAGTTTTCTTTCTTCAACAGTTGAGTTATACCGTTTGCATAGTTTTTCCCACTCCTTTAATAATTCCAGAAAGTCCTCAGCAGATTCATTTCGCACCTATACAATGAAGGAATATAGCTGTGAACCGTTATCAAATATCTTTGTGGTAGCAGATGATTGTCAGCACTCACATGTGTGTCTGGATGGTTTAGTTTCAAGCTTTCACTGGCTGACTTGTCACTATCGACAGCCCATCTCTGAGAAAAATAGCAACAAAAGCAAGATAAGTTTATCATAGATGATATTTGGTGAAATCCATAAATAGGAAGAATTTCATCACAGAGAAACATTTCATTTATAATACCGTGACAAGGTTAACTGATGCAGTTTTGGCACCTAAGCACAATCCAGTTGACATGCCACCACACCCAGAATAGAGATCCAGTAATGATAATTCGTTCTTGCACAGCTCAGAAGACGGTAGACTCTCTGTCACTGCAGAGGCGTCTGTTGAGAGGCTCTCAAAAACAGAAGGTGATGATAACTCATTAGTCATAACGGATGATCAGAGGCAAATATATAAACTCTTAATATCAGAAAACAACAGAACATATATTTGAAGACTCAAGATAGCAATGAATGTTAACGTTGATCACATACGAACAAATGAAACTTAGAAGCAAAGTATTAATATGACATAGGGTGTTGAAATGTCTCTACATGTTAGCACTGTCAACATTAATTGACATCTCTAGACTTTATTGCAGGCCTCATTCATTTGCTGTCCAGCCTCTGTTGTGGACACATATTCGTAAAATGTGAGAGACCCAATTCACTGAACTAATACCCACCAATGCAGAACTATCAATCACCTCATACACATTCAGTACAACCCAAGTTATATTTTGAAAGGGTTTGTGTATATATAGGAAGCTTTAGTTACTTTAAAGGCAAGTGTTTGAATTGAAAGATCCCATGATATCATTATTATATCTCAAATAATTTAGATATAGAAGAAATTATCTTTTAGGATTTAAAGAGAGAATGGTATAATTTTTTATCTAGTAATATTAATTTTATGCCCATTGACTAGTAAAATTAATTTTGTGCCAATTAATATGAAGGTAAAAATTACTTTTTTATCCCTTAAGATCTTATTTTCCTTATCTTCTGTTTTGTAATTCTAGTAAACGATAGTTTATGCATGAAATTGTCAAAATAGATGTCTGCAAACAAAAGTTGTCACCTACAGCCAAAAGATAAAAAGGGTTCCCCTTCCCCGGAAAAACTAAACATGTAGAAGCTGATAATCGAATGCATCTAGTGCTCCTTAATGACACACCTGATGGTATGTTGCGGAATGTAGAGTAATCCACGCAATACTCCATGTCATAATACAAGTCAGATGGTGAAATTGAAGCCAACTTCAGACCAACCTGCAAGTCAAACACATAAATATTGGTTAGGATATATATATATATACACACACACAGATGTAGAAATTGATTAAGAAGGAGTGTGACCAAGATTTGGCATACCCTGGGTGTTATTTGTGTTACATTAGCTTTTCCTATTATGCAATCTATTAAGTTATCATTCATTATTGATGAATAAAATACACGCCTCTTGTCATGGAAACCACCTTCATCTTGAACAACCTGAAAATCATTGGAAGTTACAATGACATATCCTCTGATATTATTAGATAAACATCGCATGTTCAGTACTCACTGTATCTTGAATTCTGTAGAACCATTGGACTCGGAAATAGTTTTGTCCCTCAGTTGTTTGGAAAAATTCAATAATCTTGCCAACGTGTTTTTCCTCTCCTTCACCCTGAAAGATTACGCCAGGTGTTAGCATAAATTAGTTTATTATGTTGACATGAGATTATAAAGTTCATAGACGTCACTAACATCCACCTATTATGTTACTCACATACTCTTCAATGGACATTAGAAAGGTTGATGAATTTGAACATATAGCAGTAGTTACTGATGGTGATGGTCTCAATAGCAAATTTTAAATCCTCCATTTAATACTTTATAGAGAGGAAGGAGAATTTTTCATGGCAAATATCTTATGCGAAGAGAAATAGGAACAGAATGGGAATAATGATGTGGCAAGGAGTAAAACAGAAATGCCAATAGTATAAGGGGAAATTGGGTACATAGGGAATGAGTAGTCTATAAGGGTAGAGAATAATCTTAGTTTATTATGGACAGTGAGCATTAGCTCTCAGAAGGAACATTCCTGTGACACTGACAACTTTCGCTGCCAAATTTTCCTTTAATCATCAATAGTACAAGTCTTTCTATTGGTTTTTCTAATCTATTACTCTATTAGGGTTCCTAACAAACGATATGCTAAAAAGTGTGACTTTTTTCCATGAAGGAGAGTACAAGAATATATGTGTGTACGCTTACATTCTACACTCCTATTCCTATAATATATAACTGTATGTATACAAAAACATAAACAGACATTTATACATTTTCCTCTATGAAGTTCATAAATAGAGAGAACTGAGAACCTAGGCAAGAACAAAAATAAAATATGGAAACTTACAGATATATATATATATATGTATCCTTATATTGATACCAAAGCTTCTAACCAGAATTATCTCCCAACTAAACCTAAGCCGCTTAGGTAGCCCTTTAGTTTCTGCTCGAATTACTAACTTAAATATTTGTGATTAAATCTAAGAAATCAAATTTCAGGATTGGGAAATATTATCTCCAATAAAAGAATAAAAAAAGAAAAGTAGTAAATACATAGCAATACTAATGTGGATAAGATATATCAAGAAAAATTGCGGAAGAAATAAAGGACAAGAATTAGGCCACATATATAACCTTGATTAAATTGTCAGTGAAATGGTGGACATGGAATGTAGTGGAAAATATGAAAAGGCAATAGGAGTATTGATAACAATGTTTCCGAACTTCTGAATAGGGGAAAGATGAACAGAAGAAAAATATGTTTTATTTAAAAAAAAAAAAAACTAAACTTACTTTTATAAATGCACAATCACCAAGACTAAAAATGCAATTCCCAACTTCAGCTTGTGCATAATGGCATTTGACATTTGCAATAATCTCATCTTCTTCACCCTCACTATGAAATCAACAGAATAAAAAATATAAGGATAAGAAATTGGAAATCGCATCAACTGAGAACGAGCGATACAATAGACTATATAAGATTATGAATTGATCAATACTTACTTTATTTTTAGCTGTTGGCCTTTACATTTTTTGTCCTGCAAGCTTCAGCAGAAAAATCAGATAAACAATATAGAGGAATACCATCTGTTTGGATTAGATGGAAACTAACAAAACTGGTTCCATTTCTTCGAAAGTAAAAAAAATAATTCAAACGAGACCGTCATTATAAGCGACACAAAAATGGTTAATATTTTATCTCCTATCTGAGCACAACATACATACAGAAGTTCTTTATAACATGAACTTATGCCGAAAAAATCAGGCCAACAACCTTTAATTCATAGCGCCATCCCCATCTTTTCAGAGCTTCATCCTCAGGTATTGGATCACCAATGAAGGCAGCAATGCTTTCTGAATCCAGACCTTCCTTAGTTGAAGAAGTTGATGTTCTATATTTCTTTCTTGGTGGATCGTCATCTAACTCAGACAAGGGAAAGGAATTAGAAGTTGTTCTGCCATTCTGATATGGGGAAGTGATTGCCTCTGAAGACCTAGTCAAGTATTTGGTATCGTCAATGCCGCAAGTAGAGCTTCTAGACATAATTTTAACTTCAGAATGCTGATAAACTGTTGAACTAGACAATTCAATGGAAGTAGAAACTGCTTTTGTATTTTTCTTCTTTTGGTGAACTGCTTTTGATGTTGTTTTTCTTTGTAAAACATTAATTTCCATGTTTTCATTTCCATTTGAAGAGGAAAATCTTGGGGATCTCCTAAGCTCCAATGTGTATGCCTCACTCGATGGACTTAATCCTTGGCATTGCCTCAAGTGCTTCCCATCGTAGAACTTTCCATGAAAATTTTGGACACTGTAAAATCAAAAAAGCATTATGTGGCCTTCAATTGAAACAATGAAAATTGAAGCAATGCAGGAAAGTGAAGATATGTCAACTTCCATGTTCACTCACTTCAGCGGTAATTCCGGACCCCTAGACCCATGCCACTGCACAACTCAAGAATCAACACACAGGATTTTAAGCCATGAAATTCGAATAAAGTCAAAGATACACATCACCAACACTGCAGATTGTTTCAAGTGTTGCCAATATTATACTAGAAAAGAAAAAGATACATGGACAAAAAATGAGACTGAATAAGAGTAGAAACAATTATGTTTGAGAGGATGGGAATGAAAGAAACAAAGCTTAGAGAATCAAGTACAGTTTGAAAATACTTAATATTATGTCGTAGTCCAAAAATAATTATAAAAAAATCCTGAGGTAATTGATGCATTACTCTACATCCCATGGATAGCATAACTTTTCACACAAAATAAAAATCATGGTTGGAATTTACCATGTTTTTTTCTGATGTAAATATCTATAGAAATAAAAATAAATGTCAATTATTAGAATGTACATGCATGAACTATATATATATATATATATATATATATATATATATATATATATATATATATATCTCGCAAGCAGTATTTATTATTATCAGACAAAAAAAAAAACAAAAAGAAAAAGATCAATTATTCCGTTTTCTTTTTTGTTACATTGATCTCTTCAAACAGTTATTAATCACGTGAATTAAATAATTATTGTTTAAAAATTATATTTTCAATCTCCTACAGTCTAATTATTTAACTTTCATCTACTAGTTTTTAAATAGTTTCTATGGTTTTGATATGATAATATAATAGATTATATGGTTTTAAATAGTTTACTACAATCGCATTTATTAAATAGTTTCGATGGTTTTGATATGATAATATTTTCTTTCTAAGTAAGAAGAGTATATTTTTTCTTTCTGGCCTAACTTTTGCCAAAACGAACAAAAAAGTGAAAAATTAGCCCCGCCAGCAATTAGGAGAACTTTCATTTCAGATAAAATAAAAGAGCATCGTTAAATAAAAAAAAAAAAAAAATATATATATATATATATATATATATATATATATATATATATATATATATCCCTGGCCCTAAGAATAGTTTTAAATAATAAATAAACCGATACAGGATAAAATAACTTTTAATCTCTCTAATATTTCAATAGTTTTAATTTCTTTAAAAACAATATTCATCCATCTAATTATGAAATATATCCTATTTTTAAATATGTTATCAACACTTTTAATGTCTTAATAATCACTTCGAGTATCAAAACTTACACATTTCAAACCGACGAGAAAGGGACATTAAAAAAAATCAAATACAAAATTTGAAAATTTTAGAAAGAATAAATTTATTTTATCCAAAAGTCTATACTTCTCATACTACTCATAGGTAATCCTAGTAAACTAATATTTTCAATGTGTTTTAAATATCTCTTTTCTATCAGTTACTTTATTTTAAATAAAACCCTTTCAGTTTTAGTATTCTGTAAAATTAATGAATTTTGTTAAAAACATTAAAGATTTACTAAAATAACATGCAGTAAAATTCTAATTAATAAAACATATATGTTTAATATTAAATATATATATATATATGTATATATGTATATATATATGTATATATATGTATATATATATACATATATATATATACATATATACACATATATATATACATATATACATATATATATATATATATATTAGTTTACCGTGTACTAAAATTAAGTTTGCTAACTGAATTCTTAAAAGCAGTCCGGATCTCTTTTCTTAGGTTTAATTATTCATTTAAAAGTACAAACTTTACCTTCTAATATTTATACGAAAAAAGAATTATTAGTTTCAATCTTGTGTCTATATTATAAATTACTTTTTAGTATATTCTGCCTAACTCGTTTTCTATAAGGTTTATATAATTATTGGAATAAAAGAAAGGAGTTTTTTTTACACACATGAGGTTCCAAATATAATCATAATGTGCAAATGTAGATTTGAGCACAACCAAAAATATCATGAAACTGAGCTTATTCCTTAAAAACATTTAATTCGATGACCAAAAATATAGCGAAAGCGATTAAAACTAATTTTAACAATCCTGACCTAAAATATAGGATTTTACCCAAAAAAGTAAAAGCCGTAAAAAAAAGAATAGCATGCAAAAGCAAAAAGTACAGTGAGACACCTTAACGAGATGACGCGACCCTGATCCAGAACTCGCTGAGAATCTCGGCGAGCGTCTCAGAGGACCCCCCTCCTTCTCCACCGGTAGCTTCCGCTTTCTGAACCCTGCATTTGCATCTTCTACGACTGTCGGCTCGGAGTGTTGTCTGGTAGAGCGGCGGAGACTCTCTGCATGCGGCGGCAGAGGCATTTTAACGGCGTCGCTCGAGGGCGGAGAAGGGAGGCACTCAATTGGGGGAAGAAATGGATCGCAATCGGGTGCGTTTGGTGACAGTGTGGGGCTGAGGGAATTGGATTGGGGATCCGATTGAGAGTCGACGGTTGATGTCATGACTTTGATGCTTTGAAGATGCAGATTTGACTCACTCTGAAGTAAATGAATGGGAGCAGAGACTATTTATACTGAGATTTTATAATTTTTACTAAATTTAAATAATAGAAAGAGTTGTTAGTATTGATTTTTTTTTTTCTTACATTTAGCCGGAATGATTAATTTTTTATGTAATTAAATTTGAAGTTTTTATAATTTTAATATCTTAATTCTGAATTTAATCAGGTATTTATTTAACTTGTTATTTTTATTTTCTCCTTTTCAT
This sequence comes from Vigna unguiculata, assembly GCF_037176805.1. Lineage (NCBI taxonomy): Eukaryota > Viridiplantae > Streptophyta > Magnoliopsida > Fabales > Fabaceae > Vigna > Vigna unguiculata. Next base: position 45,320,873 of record NC_140794.1, on the reverse strand, counting down.
AAAATTTACTAAAAGAAATTAATTCAATAAACCCTGTAAATATATTCTAATTTTCCATAAACTCTTGTAAACGTCATTTTAATTGTGTTTTCAGTTACTTAACTCTCTCATTTGAGTAATTTTATTTGAGTAATTTTAATTATTCAATCTTAGAGATAACAATGAGGGAGTATGTTTTATATTGACTGTATTGATATTTTAAATATTTTTTAAAAATATTTTAAAACGTCAAAATTAATATTAATCAATATATTAATAAAACACAATGGAAAAATAGCACAACAAAATGCAGTAAAAAATCAAAATTCGTTTCTCTCGTCTGAATGAATTTAGATTCTCTAAAGTAAACAAACATGAAGAAAGTAAGATGAAAAAAATATACAATTAACATTCTGATACATTTTGTAATTTATTATACGTGTATTCTACCTTTATTATCTTTCTTATTAAACACTAAAATGTGTTACTTTCCTGATATAAATACCTATCGTTAATATTTTTAATGATAGAAGTCATATACAAAATAATAATTTAATCACCAAACACATTTAAAACTAAAATATAGGTTAAATATATTTTTAACTTCTTAAAAATTAATGCAAAATTGAAATTCATTCATGTATGAAATTTTGATATTTTTTGTTTTAAACTTAAAAAATGTACATAGTCTTTTTAATTCAATTACCTTAAATCTTTTACATGTTAAACGTGTGGAATAGTGAATCTTGATCTTTAGATGAGTGTGAGAAGTTTAGGCTATTCGCCTTGCGAGCTTGAACATATGGACTATAGTCCGTTTGGGATAGTGAATCTCGGTCTTTAAACGAATATGAGAAGTTGATAATATTTAGGTTTAGATATTGGGTTTGAAGTTCATTTAGAAGAAGAAACCTGATGATAGTAGTATTACCCCACTTCTTGTTAGAAAATTATTGATCAAATAATACTATTAATAATAAAAACATAAAATAATATAATAATTATTAGAGCAATAATAATACTAAGATATATATATATATATATATATATATATATATATATATATATATATATATATATATATATATATATATATATATATATATCAACAAATATTAATAAGAGATCTAATAATGTTTATAACAATAAGAGATAAAAATTAGATGAGGGAAGAAATTGAAATAGTTTGGGTTGAGACACGCATAACGGTATTCTTAGAGAGAAAACATCCCTAGTGCACATGACACAACAAAATCATATGCGCTTCTCTCACAAAATACAACAACCCGTCAGATCAATCGAGTGCAGCGAAGGATCTTTGAACCTTATGAACATCGATGTCTTAAAGATAATATAAAGAAGAATACAAAACACTTATATGAGTTATAGTGGTTGTTGGTGTGTTTATTCTCATACAAATAAAGGGTATTTATAGGTACCAAAGAGATACTTTAGTAGTCAAGTGTAATAAGTCTGATTAAATAAAATATTAATTCATAGTAAAAAAATATAGTTGTTAACTATAAGCAACATTTACACATAAAATTAAAAGTCCATGAAAACATGAGTAAGAGTAAGATGTTTATTTTAATTATTTATTTTTTAAATTATATTAAAATACTTCTAACTCTTCTATCTCTATGAATAAAACATTTACATTAAAGGTCTTAAATGCTAGCATGAAACACATTTGATTCATTTTTAAAGTTTTAAGATCAAAATATATCAAAATTTTGAATAGGAACAAATTCTAATTTTGTATCAAAATTCAAGAACTAAAAATATATTTAATCATTCCTCTATTCAATAGTGTAGAAATTGAAATTAAATCCATAAGATAGGCTTTACTTTACATTTCTTTAAAATTATTATTTTTGTTATTTGTACAAGATATTTGAACATTTTGTTGCTGACTAATCTCCAACTAAAAATTGACCAAAAATTAGCTAACTATCTGGTGTTTGTTACCATTCAATTTTCTAATTCTTTTTTTTTAAAGAGAGTAAGTTTTAGTTTCACTATTTTATGTTCTTTAGTTTTAAAAAGTTATTATGAATTTGGACAACTTTGCTAGGCTTTGTTAGAGTGAAAGATGGAAGGGTTGAAGTTCTTTGTAAACAACAATGTTCCTCACATGCAAGCCAACGATGTTTTCTTATAAGATTATTAGGTAAAAAAAAAAGAATAGCATGTTAGAAATAAGAAGGATCTTCTTGTTGATAAAAATGGAAAGTATTAAGTGTGAAAATGGAAAAGATGCCATACAGATAAAATTACCATGACAAAAGGATTAGGTATCAAACTTCATATCATATATAAGTCACTTGAACAAAAATTGTTCAACTTTGACTTGTAAGGATTTAGTAGAAGTTATAGGTAGGAGAATGAATATTCTAGCCATAGTGGCAATGTAAAACTATTAAGAATCTTTAAGATTTAAGATTTTCATACGATAAAACATAATAAAGCATTAATCATTGATCCATAAGAGATTTTGTGAATATGCATTCTTTAATTTGTAATTTTGTATGTTCTTCAACCATTGTTTCCCGATCTATCTCTTTGTCTTTCTTTTTTTCTTCTCACATGTTCTTGATGAGTTGTTGTGCTTATAGTCAGAGACAAATCCTCAATCCCTTTTTTATACCAACGTCCATAAAGCTGGTTTTTATTTTATATTTATTTTATTATCACTTCCCATAATAATAATCAATATATTTTTAAATTTTATTAAATCATAATTGGACCCATAATAATATTTTAATAAGTCATTAATAGAATTAATTCTAACAACAATACCATTAAGCAACCAAGAACACAAAATCAAGAAGGTCAAGTGGTTATATTCTCCAATAGATGAAGTATGGGAGCAACATTAATATTTTGAAGGAAATCAAGGTCAAGTGGTTCACATTTCCAACACATAAATTATGAAATCAACCGTATACCACTATTGCACCATAAAGAACGCATTGACTAAAAAAAAAAAACTTGTAATTAATCATGGTTTGAGGAAAAAAAAAGCAATAATTCAATGCAAAATCAAGAAGGTCAAAGGGTGCACTTTCAACAACTACATTTACACCAAGTTTATAACAACGAGTTTTAAATAAAATTTTCTTTCTATTTTTTGCAAATTAAAAAAAAATGAAAAGGAATCTCTCAACTGAAATATTTCTTAATCACATGTACTCGATAATAATGCTTAATTATAAATAACATATACAAAGAATTGTTATATCCAATCTAAAACCTTAAAATATTTAATTTGTGAGTTTTTTTATTATTTGTTACTAAATTTCCTACTTTTTACCTAATAAAAATTCAAACTAACACTTTAATTTCTAACATATTAATGCAATAGCAAAATCATAAAAGAAAAGGTTTCGAATTAGAATTAACAGAATGTGATAGGCACGGGGGAGACTATATATAGCATGAACACACACTTGGAGTTTGAGAATTAAATAAAATAGTCTATTAAGCATATAACATGAGGAAATTTTAAGATAAAAAAGAGTTGGAGGAATCTTTGTGTTAAGAGGGAAAATAATAAGAAAATTAAAGGTAAAAGAAGAATAAATGACAAAATTTTCCAACATTTTCAATAAACCTCAATTGGTAATCAACATGATTAATAATTTTTTTTGTTAATTTAATACATTCCTAGAAAGTAAGTATGCAACTAAGAATTTTTGCATGAATGTGTTTGAGGATGAAAATATTTGATCCATCTAAGTAGAAGCTATAGTGAACATGTGTAATAAAATAGGTTAATCCATGAAGGAAATAGAAATAGATGTAAAAAGTGAATATAGACTCAAGAAAACTTGCATTAGGGGAAGTTTGGAGGAAATAATTAAAGACAACTTAGGGTAACAAAATAAAATAAAACAGGTTAATCCATGAAGGAGGATGTAGTGTAATTAAATTATCTTTTAAGAGAAATTGTATTATTATCAAAAGTTCAAAAAGCAAATGGTGAAGCTTGGTAATAAGAATATCACTTATTTTTCCTGCTTAGATAATCATTAGACAAAAAGAGGAATACCATCCTCGGTCTTACCTTCCAAGTATAAAAAAATTAATGCATTTTTATTAAATGATAGGGTTTCTAAATTTTAATTGATTTTGTGTTAAAAAAAATGCAAGAAGGTTTTCATGTGATTCTTTGATTTAAATAGAGCTTTCATTTGAATTGAAATTTTAACCACCAAATTAGAACATCATTAAGTTTCATCTTAATTCTTGAATTAGAACTATCTGGTTAATTTTATAAGTTCTAGATTTTATTTTATTAATTTTTATTTTCCAAACTCTTCTAATGAATGGCTGAGGTAAATCTTGATTAGTTTTACTTGTTGTAAAATATAATTTTTCTTTAATTATGATTTACTTTGAATTATAATTTTGTTCAAATGTAAATTAGGTGCAAATAACAATTGTTATATTTGGGTTTGTTAACCCGATAAGACCAGTGGTGTAAATAATAGATGACAAGGGAGACAAGGAGAATTTCGGGCCACTATTTCAAACCTTTTTCAGACAGGGTTTTTATTCCTGCATCCTACCTTTTTCTTCCTGTACCCCCATAAAATTAATAAAATTATGAATTTCCAAACTACCCTTCTTTAAATTTATTTGAAGGATTTGACTTTGTTTGGAGTAAAATGATTTCTTTGAATGATAAAATTAAGGGCTAAATATGTTTTTGGTCCCTTAACTTGTAGTGAAAATTGAAATTAGTCCAACTTTGAAACTTTAGACTAATTTAGTCTTCTTCTTTAAAAAATCGGTGAATTTAATCCTTTCAACTAAAAATGTCAAATTGATTCTTCAGTTATTTTAATCTCAATTTAATCTTGATTTTTGAAAAATTGGTGCATTTTTGTCCTTTTCAATAAATTTCTTAAAACATATTAAATATTTTTTTATCAAAGTTGAAGTTGTTAATAAGGAATGTTTGCTTTGTTAGTGCAATTAAGATATATCTTAATGTCAATTTTGATGAAAAATCCTTGATCCGCTTTAGAAAATTTAACAAATTATAAGGACCTTTGACCCATACTCACGTAGCTTGACCTTTGATCTGGGCCGACTCATCTTAACTTTTGGCCTAGATCAACTTGTCTTGACCCTCAGACAGGACTGTCTTCTTAACTATCGGTCAGGCCGGATTAACTTGACCTTTGGCATAAGCGGACTCAGTTTGACCTTTAGTGCGAACTCACTCAGCTCAACCTTCGACCCATGCTGCATCTCGACCTTTGGCTGGACCAACTTGTCTCGACTCCTAACCCAAGCTAACTCAACTCAACTTTCATCTAAGCCGAATTGGCTCGACCTTTGACCTAAGCTGACTCAATTCAACCTTTAGCCTGGACTCAATTAGCTCGACTTCGGCCCGAACTAACTCACCTAAACCTTCGACATGAGTTTCATCTAGGCTTGGGCCGTCTAGTCTTGACCTTCAACTTAGATTGACTCGGCTCCACCTTTGACTGAATCATTAACATGAGGAGAATCAACTAAGCCTTTAACTTGAATCGACTTGACTAAGCCTTTAACCCAAGTCGACTTGACTAAGCCCTCAACTTGAGGCGACTTGACTGAACCCTAATCCAAACCGACTTGACTGAGCCTTAATCTTGAAGAGATTCGACATGACCTTCACATGAGAAGTGAAAGGAAGTAAAATTTTAAATTTCTTATATTTTGAAGATATATTTAAAATCCTTCTATTTTATTTATTTAGAATACCTTTAAAAAAATTCAATTTCAATTTCATCTTAATTACTTTATCCAAACAATCATTATAAAAAGTTTAAAATTCTTAGAATAAAAGAAATACCGTTCAAAATTAATGCATTCAAACACAACATGAATGTTTGATTCTTTTAAAAGCGACAATGGTTAGGCTACATGGCTAAATGTAGAAACTGAGGAAAAAAATTGGTTGGAGATGTTTGACTCAATTGAATGATATACTTTCTCACATCACACCTTATATACTCATGGACTACGTTTGCCTTATATAAAAAAGTTGTGATGGTGACATGTTTATACAACACATGTCTCTTGTTATCGTTAAGCTGTAAAATTTCTGATAAAATATGGTTAAGCAAATAACCAAGAACAAAATCAGAGGAGGGGCAACTTGAATGGTCCAAGAACGTTTTGAAGACTTTATGAAGTGGTCCAATATCTCTGACACATTTTGAGAACCCAAAACCAATCCTATTACACGACATTTGCATGCAATTGTAGGAGAGAACAAAAGTGAAGGCAGACAAAATATACAATGTAACAACAACATCGGTTTATTACACGACACACTCTCAAACGCTGATAGATTCCTTGGAATCCAATGCCCTCTCACCACCCTCTTTAGCAGCACCAAAGTCACTCACATTTCCAAAAAGCAGAACCACAATGCCGACAAGGGCACTGCAAAACGCAGCCCCAAAAGCAGTTCTCACACTCCCTGGCACCACTGAACCCACTACGAACCCCCCAAACAACCCAACTCCTCTCACCCAACCATACCAAACACAAAACCCACGTTCTTCACCACATGGAGCAGTCTCCAACATCAACACCCTTCCAAAAGCATGCAACAGTGCACTTGATGTGCCCTGAATGGCCCCAAACACCAGCAAGTGCCCCCATTTCCAGTGACTCTCCCAGAAGTAGAACCCAAAACCAGAACTTACAAGCGACAACAGTAACCCCATGATCTTCATTTTCACAGAATTGGCCTTGATTAGGTGCTGCAGTGGTTGGAATAGTAGTGGCAGGGAAACCAGAGGGAAGAGGAAATAGGTTAACCAGAAATAAAGCAAGTGCACTGGCACAATGCAGAGTTGGCCCACTATGAACAGCACCCCACCAGTGAAAACCCCCATTGTGGTAAACGAGGAGAGAAAAACAGAAACCAAACCTCCAATTGCATTTGGGTATTTGAATATTGTAAAAAGTTGAAACCTTGTGGACAAAATGTTTGGCACAGAAGTGGTTCTGTTTTCTGCTGTGAACACATGCAACAGCCCCACTAGCCATAACAAGCCACAAAATATTGTCACAATCCAGAGACTGATAAACTCACGCTCAATGGGTTCCCTGAGCATGTGGTAAGTGAAGGATGAGACAATGGAGGCACCCAAACAGCCAACAACAGTGGCAAAGAGAGAGATCCAAGTAGAGAGTCCTTGTTTTTTGGAAAATATGGATAGTTTGCTTAATGGTGATGGTGTTGAAAGTTTAGGAGCCATGAGGGCTAAGTGGTGAGTGTGTGTTGCAGTTGAGAGTGTGATTGCAACAACAATGATTGCAATGTAGAGAATGAAGATCTTAGTGGTTTTGAAGAGACCTACAGGGAGACAAAAGAGGACTCCAATGCCTGTTGCTGCAGCTGTGATGAATGTTTGGAAGGAAGCATTGATGTAGAGAGAAATAAAGGCCAGAATTGGAGCAGCTAGGGCAAGACCTCCACCCCATGCCATTGCTGTCCACTCCAAAGAAGAGAAGGTTGAACCGTTCACTGTTATGGTGCGCTCTGTTAGTGTGCTGTACCTGCACCAATTCATGCAAACATTATTACTTCTATAACTAGAATTAATTAGAAGTTATTCCATTATAAATAAGTAAAATAATTATGCTATTATATAAGTGCAAAGTTCTTCTATTATAATATAACTTGAAGACATTTGAATGTTTCAATTGAATAACTCTGTATACAAAATATACCCCTCGCACTTAATTGGGTATTTTTTATAATTGAGTTATCCTATTTTTAAATAAAATAAATGAAATATAACAATCTAAGGAATAAAATATACTAATTATTACATAGACGTTTAAATATTCAAATTATGACACTATAGATTAGTCATTCTTCTTTTCTATGAATTTTACTATCACAAAGAAATAAAAGGATGGATTTGTGCTTTAAATGTTGTTTTTTTTTTTTGTAATCTTTTAAGTGAGACAAGGAGCTAAACATAGAGATTTTTACTTTTTTTTCATCTCACATGTGCCAAAGAGATTTGGAGTGATTTATTTACATTTACAATAATACTCTTGTCTTTACATGAGTGTAAATTTCAGTTGACCATGCTTATGCTTTTGGTTTCGGTGTTTGGTTTTCTTTTGTTCACCTAAAACTACAAAGTGTGGTCATCATTTGTATGCAAAAAGGCTTGTAAGGTTCCAATTTGACTAAAAAGAATTTAATTTTTATGAAAATAAAATAACTAATTATTAATTATTATTATTATTATTATATTAATAATAATAAATAATATTAATAGTAAAAATAATCATAATTAATATTAAATGATAATATTATATTTTTCTTGTATTTCATTCCATTATAATCATAATAGACTTTTCATGTTTAACTAGTTTCATTTTGGGTGTACCTGATTCTACCAATTTCTCCACAACTTTGTTTCATTTTTTTTTCAAATCAAATATATTATAATATTTATTTTTTTCAATTAATAAATATCATTAACATTTTTTAATTATTGCAAAAAAATAAAAATTAATTACAAATTTTCTAATTATCATTTTATAATTCTTTTAACACCAAGGACAATTTGGTAATTTAACTTTTTCATAAATTAAATTTTATTTTTTATTAGTCACATCCATCTAATCTTTCACAAACTTTCACAAAATTTGCTCTCAAATTTACTCCACTATCATCTCCAAATCCCTTAAAAAGAACAACATAATTTTCATCTTCAAATTCATTCAAATCAATCTTCTCCCTCTCCCTCGAACCCTTTCACTCAAAAGAACACGCCCTTAAACTTTTTTAGATATGCTAAACTTCTTTACTATTCTTATTATTTTGTTATGTTAAATAAGCTCACTAACTTAATTGATTTTTAAAAAATTATATAGCATCACATTTTTATTTTTAAAAATATTATTAACACTTTCATTATTACATAATTTTAAAAATAAATGAGTAATGTACTATAATCAATAAAACCATAAATAAATATTAACAATAGAATTTTGATTAATAAAAATAATAACATAACATTATTTAAGTATGTCCTTGAACTTTGATTCAAAATTAGAATTCGTTCATGTCCGAAACTTCGAAACATTTTAGTCCCTAAACTTTAGAAATAAATGAATATAGTCTTTTTAACTCAATTATGTTAACTTTTGACCTGTCGAACACATTTTGTCAGCAGATATTGAATCGAAAATGTGTCAAACAATTTAAATAACTTTAATACTAACATGAAAAGTGTTCAACACGTCAACAAAATTTAACATAATTAGGTTAAAAGAACTATATTTATTAATTTTTAAAGTTTAAGGACCAAAATATATAAAAATTTTAAACAGACGAATTTCAATTTTGGATCAAAATTCAGGAACTAAAAACGTACTTAACCCCTTTATATTAATATCAAATCAAATTATAATTGATAAAGATACGGTAAATTGTGTATTTTTATATATTTAAGAGCTAGCTAACCGGTAATAAGTATTTTTAAAGCCATGAAAAAGAAATTGGGTAGTAAAAATATTTTAAAAAAGTTAGAAGAAGATTGTTTTTATTTAAAAAAGAGAGAGATAGAGAGAAAAAAACTTGCTTTATCTCCCCCACGTTCCCTTTTCCCGTATTCTCTTTTAAACTTCAACAAATGAAAAATGTGAACATTTTAACTTTATTTTTAATTTTTGTTTTGAAATAAATTTTAAATGATAAAATTAGATTATATATAATGACAAAATTATTTGTACTCTAAATATATATTGTTTTACTAATATCCCTTACTCGTGGCACTATTAGTAATAATATTAGGAAGGAAAATTATGTTTTTGTTGCTCAACGTAGGTAGAAAATTTAAGGAGCATGCACAGTTAGTTAATAGTATACGAAGAGTGTAACCTAAGTGAAGTGGAATCCTAACTATTGTTGAGTAGAAAAAACGATGAAGTGTGAAAGCAGACACCATTATTCATCACCATGCACCAACAATCAAAGAGCACTATGATGAGAACCTGTGCTTCCTTCATCACCATGTCCATTTTCAATGAAACAAAACCCTTTTTACCAAATTTCAAACTCATGGCTGCTTCCACCACTTCATCATCAATCATTTATCTACTTTCCTATTATGCCAACATGTAATAAAGAGGACTCTTAACAAAAACTTCATCAAACAAGTGAGATTCATTAAAGCATGAGTGTACTTACAGGTTAATTTCCTTTTCTGCACAGACCACACCCTGGTGGTTCTTGAACCACTCCTGAACAGGGTCCATTGGAAGGTGCTGTAACTGACTAATAATGAGAGGAAAAACCACAGGGATGAGAACAGTTTGAACAAAGTAAGAGCAGAACTCATACAGATACCATCCCCAAACCTCAAACCTTGATGCCTCATCTCCAATAACTTCTTCATTGGCGTAACTATAATTGGAACTTCTCATAGACCTAGTTTCTATGCTGTTCCCATTTGGAGGTGCAAGAACTGATGATGCTTGCCCTAGGGCACCTCCACCTTCAGTGTCCGATTCCATCGTTGTTGAGAACAAAGAGAGAACAACGGAAGAGGGTGTTTTAAGAATGGTCACAGTAACATAGGAAGTGTAAGTGTTTGATGCAAACACAGCTGGTTAACGAAAGTTTCGAGGGTGCAGAAAATTACCTTGTAAAGTGCACCCATATATATGTATATGAATAGTATTGTGCCTGTTTTTCTCTTCATTTTGTTTGTTGTGGTAAGTGCTAATGAGATTTGCCGACTCTTGGTGTTCAATGATTTGGAAGATGAGTTGCGTGGAATTTCCGTTACTTTATTAATGCTTAAACAAATAGTTGCATTCTGAAATTTTTCTTGTTCCTCACATAGATTCCACTGTTAGTTTAGCTCATGGTTTTCTTTTTATCATTTCACAAGAAACAAAATGTAACCACATAACAAGAGGAATATATATATATATATATATATATATATATATATATATATATATATATATATATATATATATATATATATATATGAAATGTGCTTAGTTGGAAACAACTGTTCCTTATTATTAGGCTTTAAAACATTCTTCTACAAGTGAATGATTGGTTTGTCCAACTTGTTATTATATACTTCACTGATTTCGAGCACATTTGTTCTTTTCCCTTTTAATCTTTACCAATTGATTATAACTTGTAATAATTTATTCAACATGCATAAAACTAAACTTCACAAAATATTCCTACGAGTGAAATTGAGTTCGGATAACTTAATCAAATCATGAAATCTTGTGTGCGAAAAAAGTAAACATGATTGAGAATGGTAAATAAATAAAATTTAATTATAGTAAATAGTGGGGATACTTTCTTCTCTAATATATAATGGTAAAATTAGCTTCAAACCACTATAATATAAATGAGAAATGTTGATGACATGTCATATCATATTAGTTGTAGTGGAGTGGAATAGTTGATAAAAAGATGTTGTTGAAACATTTTGGTAATTACATATAACATACATATTATTATTAGTTGTAATAGAAATTAACATTTTTTGGAAGTCTACATCAATTAGAGATAAAACGACTTTATCATATATAAATAGGTACAAACTTCACTTTTTAAGTTAATTTTGTGAGTTGAATTAAACTTAAAGTTTATTTATTAATATGGTATTAAAGTTGTAGATTAGATTATTCCAATGAGAACGTGTTATTTTGTTGGGTCTATTAAACCATTTATCATTATGGAACCATTTATTGTATGATCTCATGCTCAATATGTATATGTCTCGATATGAGTGGGTGGTTGAACATCCCACGTCCACTAGAGATAAGTTAAACTTAGAATTAAAGTACATTTTTTTAACAAATTGTATTATTACACTTGGTTCCTATAATTGATGCGATATTTATCTCAGAATATCAATGAAAAAACGCATCTTTCTTCACTTTTAACAACATTATTCTTTTTGGTTTTTCACTGTCATTGTACCCACCAATGGCGGATCTTGACTAAAAGTGTCGGAGGGGCCAAAGTAATATAATTTTGAAATTATTAAATTCGATCATTAGTATAATACTTCAAAAAATGACTTCTCTAACTGAACATTTTTTATCATTAGTATAATGCTTTAAAATATGTGAAGATGTAGAATCTATCTTGTTTTAGTTAATAATTTTCTTTTCATCACTCTTAAAGGATTAATTTATTCTTTCATTCTTTATCAACATACTTTTTTTAAAATAATACTAAAAAATAATTGATCATAATCTAATAAAAAATTGAGATATGTAATTATTAAAAGAAAAACATATTCATTATTCTTAATACATAATACACTATTATTTTTTCTACATTCATAAAAAAAATACAAAAAGCTCATTAGATAAAAAATAATAATGTTTTCATTATCAAATAAGACAAAAAGACATGAAAGGAAGAGGATAAATGAGAAATATAATGAGTTTATGTCTAACTTTTTTCTTCTTTAAAAACAAAAAGAAGACATATGAGAGTGGGAAATTATTACAATTTGTGAAAAACTAAAAAGACAATGAAAAGGAAAATAAAAATTAAGTTAATAAATATTTGGTTTAATTATTCTTTTGATTCATGCTTTCGTTTAAAAATGTTAAGTTGGTCCTTCAATTTTTTTTTAGTCTCAATTTGGTCCCAATTTTTGAAAAACTGATCGTATGTTAATATAAATGATTTGCTTTGTTGGTAAAATTAACTTAATCCTACTATTAATTTTTAGATAAAATCAGGGGTCAAAAGAATAATTAAACCTAAATATTTTTATTTTTTATTATATTTAATTTTATATTTTTTTATGTATTTACATTAAATGTTATGTTTAAATAAAAGAAATAAAAAATAAATTTTTATTTTTGTTAATTTCTAATATATATTATCTATAATTTAAAAAAATTAATATATTTTAAATATATTTTTAAATTATATATATATATATGTAAAAAAAATAAAAAATAAAAATCTTGGGGGCCGGGGCTCCTCCCTGCCCCAAATAGCTCCGCCACTGGTACCCACCATGATTCAACCATCACGAGACCTTCTACCAATCCTAGCATACCCTTTCACCATCACTGTAAAATAGTTTTTTATATTAGTTACTTGGATATTCCATGTAGATATAAGTAATGAAAAAAAATGATTTAATTTACATTAGTTATATTGCATGATGTAAAAAGACTATTATGTTAGTTGTGATCATGGACAGGTTTATAAATAAATAAAAAAGTTAGATATGATTTTGGTTCCTTAACTTTCAGTGAATTTTGAAATTAGTTCATTTTAAAATTTTAGACTAATTTAGGCTTTTATCTCTCGAAATACGTGAATTTAGTTCTTTTAATCAAATTTTGTTAAATTTATTTAATATTTTAAGTGTGTTTTATAATAGTATTTGACTTAACATTAAAGCAAAAATGTGTCAAACACTATAAACAACTCAAATACAATCCTGAAATGCGTATGAAACATCAAATAAATCTAATAAAATTTGACTAAAAGGACTAAATCATATATTTCGAGAGGTGGATGACTAAATTGGTCCAAAATTTTAAAATAAATTAATTTTAAAATTCACTAAAAGTTAAGAGACAAAAAACATATATATAACCTATAAAAAAATTACACATCACCCAAAATTCAACTAACATACAAAATAAATTAAAAAAAGTTAAATTTTTTACGACGATTTAGGTAACAAATAGCGTAAAATATCTGGATTTTTTAAAAAAAAATTTTTGTGTACCATAAACCCAAAATCTATCCTGCAATACATAATTTCGGAATATACAATTTTTAACAACTATAATAACTAAATTGTTTATTTCTACCTAAACTACCAAATAATCTTAAGAAGATAAATTGTTCATTTTTATCCTATCTACAACATTCAGCATTGGACAATCCAATTGGATCTTGAAACTGAAAACATATAAAATATATAAACGATCCATTGTCATAAAAAACACTAAACTTAATATGAATATATTTATTATCTAATGACTCATATACAATACGTAATGTAAATTATCTTATTTATTATATTAAAATGTTAAAGAAATCATAAAATTATTTAAAATACATCAATTTAACATAAATGTATTTTGAACTTATCAAGTCTTACTACAAAATGCTTATGTGCTTGATTATTAGAGATGCAAAACTAATTGAACTGAAACATGTTTTAAAACTTTTAACCATAATCCCTACAATTGTAACAATAAAAATTAATTTTAAGATTAGAATTTCCATAATCGTGTATTTATTTTTTAGGGTAATTTTTTTTATCATGTAAAATATATTACAAACAAATAGCAACAAACTGTCTAATCAAAAGTAATATATATTATAACAGTATATATAAAATAGGATAATATAAACTTTGACCTATTTTTTTTCTAATATATCATTTAATCATTCTTAAATTATCATATCATACTACTATAAAAATAAAAATAAATAATAAAATAGTAATTAAAATGATAGATTAAAATTGATAAAAATATTATTATTCTATAAAACAGACACAGAAAGAAAAGTTATGATTATCCTATAAAACAGACGTAAAAAAAAGTAGATATCCTTTTGGTGTATAACTAACGAGGCAAGGCCGCTTTGGCATGACTCAAGAAGCAACGTCAGTGATGGTGTAGGCAACGGGGAGTGAGGGTGATTGCGACTGGCCATTGTGGTTGAAAAGCGATTGTGTGACGTACTTTACTAATATACTCTGAATTTTAATTTAATTATAATCTGAAAGTAAATTATTTTTATTGAATGTTGATAAATGTAAAATATGAAATATATATATATATATAATCCATACTCACATATTAAAATTTTTATATTTTATTTTCTTATATCTTTTAGAGAGGAAAGATGAATTTTTTACTATTTCTTACTTATATATTTATTTTATCTTACATAATTGGTGGTAATATATTAATTAAGGGATAAATATGTATTTGGAAAGATAGGTATAAAGTGATAACTATAAGTCTTTTAAAAATAATTAGGACTTTTGTACTGACTTGAAAGATAGGTTGATAGGTCTTAAGTAACTGAAATGTCAAGAACGTTTTTATTATAACTTGTATTTGGAAAGATTGTGATAATCATAATAAGTAAATAGATTTGGATAATATTTAAGTAGTTCACTTTTGTATTTTTTTTTTTTATATTAGACTTGTTGAAAGCATTAATGAGTAAATTGAATCAAGGAGACAGATAAGCAAATTGGTATACAAAGGTGAATAAGAGAGGTGTCAAGAAAAAATAAGATTAATAAGAGAAATCAAGCAGAGAACATTGTTGAGACATATGGGAGAAGAGTCATCAAGACAAAGAATGAAGCTAAGTCAAGATAGAATTTATATGCAATAATTGGTATAAAATGTGGAATCAAGGAGAGCATTTGGCATTACATAGGTAGTTTATTAGAGTTACTTCAAATTATGTAATATTTGTCCTTTTATTTTCTTGTGTCAAGTAACTAATAGAAAAAAGAGGGAAATCATAAATAGATAATTAAAATGTATATAATGGGTGACAAAGTTGTTGTGAAGATCTCAAAATTAACAAATAAACAAACGGAAACAAAACTCATCAAATCTTTACTAAATAAATAATATATAAAATAATAAAATGTATAAAAGAGAGGAAGGAAGAACCAACAAACACCAAAACTTTTTTAAGGTATGAAAACTTCACTATGGAAGAAAAGTCCACGAGACCTAGTATAGTAAAATCTTTTACTACTAATAATTAATGGGTAGACCACAAGTTCTCTTGGAGATTTCAAGGACACTTATTTCTTCTTCTTCACTCTCTCTAATGGCTTCTTTTCTTTTCTCACTAGAGGCCCTCACAATTTTTTCCTTTTTCTGTACTTACTCTGTTAACAAAACTGATGATGCAAGAGTTATATATCTTAAATTGCATAATGAAATGAGAGTTCATAAAAAATATCTCCTTTTTATTTTTCTTAATTAAACGAGTGTGGGTCCAATAAATTAGTGATCCACCTGACAAATATGAATGTAATTTCAAATAGTTTGACAACTTAAAAAAAAATGTTATTCATTGTTGATTGTACAAATTTGAGTCACCACTTTCATTGATCTACTTTACAAGTTCATGTTCTACCATGATTAATATATTTTACAAGTTCATGTTCTACCTTGGTAATTTACTTTTTTTGTAATTTATAATGTTTCAAAAGCTTCACCTCCGCTTTCTTCTTCATATATCATTTCTCATTTTGCCTTTTCATTCATCCGTCATCCCACCTTTTAAAAAACAAAAACACTCAGAGATAATTGTTGGAAAAAAAATGCATGAACTATTGATTAAAATCTATATTAAAAGATAAGATATTTATAAATCATAATATGAATGGATTATTCGTTAATTTCATTTTAACAATGGATACATATACATTCAAGCACCCTAAATGAAAAACACATAAATTTGCTAACCCATTGTAAACGAATCATTGTCATGTGGATTTGGTTCATTGAGTAATATTGTTAAAAACGTCCAACCAAAAAATCTTCAACAAACAAAGCTTAATTAATAATTTAGTTCATATATTTAGATTTATATATATATATATATATATATATATATATATATATATATATATATATATATATATATTTAATTCATTAAATATATTCTCTTAGGTTAAATTCTCATTAACGCCATTTAAAATGTGTTATGTGTCAAAAATATGGATACTTTTTTTCTCCGGCCACCTTCCTCCACCCAGCCTGGCAAGCACTTTTGTTTCCTCTCGTTCTCCGCAACAATAAATTCTAACGGGGACTGTGTTGAGAGGGGATTTGGAATTGGAATGCGAACCATGTTAAGTGAAGCGTGGACTGTGTTCAGAAGGGGTTTAAGAAGGAAAAAACATTCAATTCAATTACAGTTAGTAAAATGAAGATATTGAATTTAATTCATTTATGAATTTTTTGGTTTTACATTTTCTTTAAGAATCATCTCTTAATAAAGAAATATAATTAAAAATAAGAATTTATTTATTTATCCATCTATTTCTTTTATAGGCATGTAACAATTTATTTTCACTTTCAGCATCAATTACATTTATAGCATACGACTAATTATCCAAAAGTATCTTTTCTTTTAATTAGTTTTTTAGCAGGAAACAAAAGAAGAAAGACATTATGATTGTTCAAATTAAAAATAAAAAGTACATATTTTGGTTAATAAATTTGTAGATAGCTTTTTATGCATAGTTGAGTAGTATAAAATAAGCAATTTTATCATGAGAAAGAAAATTGTGCACAATAATATTAGATTGATACTAATTACAGAGGAATTCTCTCAACACCAAAAAAAAAAAAGAAAAAGGTTTTATATTTTATTTTTGACAAACAAAATACGTGTAATGTAAGCCCCTTTTTCAGTACTATAGAGTTTTGGTCCTGGTCTTTTCGGAGGCTCAAGGCCAGCCCTTCCGTAGGATCCTATACCCCCTTTTCAGCTCATTCTGTGCCTTGTCTCCTTTACAGAAGCAGGTTCCCCTCCCTCAAATAGTCTGTCCTTCAGCAAGGTTCTGTTAGGGCACGTATCATCTCCCATCTCCAAGCTAGCCTAACCCATCTGGTACTCCTGGTAAGTCAAACTCTGGAGCTTCAATTTAGTTCTTCCCCTTTTCTTCGCTGTTGAGCGCTTTGGGTATATTAGGGTTCGATCTTCTAACCCTGTTTTGGCCTGGATCTTCATGTTTCAGCTCTACTCTTGTCCTTGTAGCTGCGATACCCCATAGCTAGAGTTGGTTGCTTTTGGTACTCCAAAACAGAGGTAAGGGGATCTAGGTTTTCCGTCTCTTTTTGTTGCATGTGCTTGTTTCCACTATTGTTATGCATGAAATGACTGGAGGATGCGTGTATTTGTGTAAGATGGAGTTAAAATACTTGACGTGGTTTGTTTCTGGGGTTACAGGCGTGGAATAGTGGGGGAGATCTGGTATTCTCGCCCAAGCGAGCTCGTCTCGCCTAGGCGAGAATATCAGAGGCTCGCCTAAGGTTCTGCCTCGAACGCTTGCCTAGGCGACCAATTCGCGTTATGAGCGACGCCCTGTCTCGCTCAGGCGAGAAGGCCTCGCCTGAGCGAGAGTTCGTGAAACCCTTATGTTGCATGTCTCGCCTGGGCGAGAGCCCGCTGTTTGAGTGAGGCCAGTCCCTCGCCTGAGCGAGTTCGTGAGTGTGTGCACTGTTTTACTGACTATTTGGATAATTTTTTGCATGTATTGTCTGGATTATTCTTCCTAAATATGATGTATGTGAATATGCTTGGGTGTTTGGATTTTATGGACGAGATTGGTATGTTTGGTGTGAGTGATGGCATGGAATTGCACATGATTATTGGGTGAAATGAGAATTTGATGTATGAAATGAAAGTGGTGGTTGTGGTATGAGAGACATGAAATGTGTATGTGCTAGGCATAATTCCATGAGGCTCATGGGGAGACCTCATGGTGGTGTGTAGTGTATATATTAAGATATGGATTCAAGTAAGGATCGCATCCCGAAACTCTGAAGGGTCAGTGAGTCTCAGGTAGAGCAAACTGACCCAAGTGGTGAGAGTAGCGGGAGACCTTAGTCTTTGGCAGGATAATGGCTTTAGATGCTTGAAGGTTAACCTTGTGCGTGGTAGGGTGAAACCCATTGGCAATGGCTCTGCAGAGCATTAGAGGCCACCACAAGTGCAAGCGTCCAGTGAATCCGATCTTAGTATATGTATCCGGATAATTGAGTCATAGTGTCCTGCTTGTTTGCTATAACATGATGTTCTGTGCCTGTTGTGTTGTATGTTAAGGAATGTTTAAGTACTTGTCCGTTGTATCATGATAAGATTAAATTACACTAGCTTACCCTTGCATTTCTGTTTATGTTCCTGTTGTGTTTTCTCTTTTGCGATGATCACCTTTGGTGGGAGCAGATGGAGGAAATTCTGGGAGTAGGCCCGGTGGTAGCAGTGGTGCAGCTTAGGGGATCTGTCTGTGTGACTCTCAGGATCAGTTTATGGCCCTAAGTGCCTTTTTGAAATCTCATGCTCTAGAGGAGCATCGCCTATTGTGAAACTGTTAACTTTCTCTTAGGTTGTTTATGGCATAGTGGTATGCCTAAATTTGTTTTCACAGTATACTTCTGGATGACTGTAACAGTTATCCTTTTATACGTTTATGTCCATCTGAGTGTTTCTAGTTACTGTAATTTTGTGATGCTTTATTTAATAGTTTAATCTATTGAGAATGGGACGTCACATGTGATATTTCACTTTTATTTTTGTTGTGATTGTAATGTACATAACGTGAAGTATTGTTTTAAACTGTCACAATCTAATGTGGAACCTTTTTTCTTAATTATTTATACTTAATTCATTCACACAAAACTAAACACTCTCACTAAGATAACTCATAGCACGAAAAACACAAAAATGTTATGAATACATCAGAAGCGAAAATATTTCCATTTAATTGATCAACTAAGTAGTTTTTTTATATGCTTGATATTTAAAGATAACAATAAATTTTGATTAATTTGAAACAAAATAAATAAACTCAATCAAAGAAATACAAATCTCATTGAAAGTATTTTCTTTAGTAATTCAAAATATTTTCTTTGTAGTTTATGAAAAAGTAAACCTCTCATATAATATAACCAACATGTTTTGACAATGAATGTTGTGGATTAAACGTGCACTATTGAGAAACACTAAATTAAAGCATGTTATACACTACAGTTTCATAATTTGAAAATTGACTCTGTTCTAATTCTGAATTTTAAAAAAGTAATTTAAAATTTTAAAAACACCTTTTTCTTGAACTTTTTTTCATGGAATAAGTGATCTATAAAATAATTTGGATGATAACAATTAACAGTTGAAACAAAATTGATAAAAAGCATTTTGATTATAATCAGTTATGCATACAATCAATGGTTAAAATAATCTGAGTTTCAGGTTTATTTTAAAATAAACGTATTTTAAAATAATATTTTGTTTTATAGTATAAAAAATAAAAAATAAAAAGAAGAATGGTAGGAGTGCCAGGTAACCCTGTGCGTGGCAAGAAGGGAAGGGCACAGAGCTCGGTTTTTGAGCTCTAAATTTCTAACCTTTCACATTCTCTCTTCTTCTATTTTCTTCCTTTCTTTCCAACTCCACAACACTCAAACCCCAAACCCTAGCACACCTCAAGGTCTGTCAAATTCTCTCTTTTCCATTTCCAACTCTCACTTCTCTGCTTTCATATTTCGCTTCTTATTCAAAATTACATGCATCCCATCATCGGTTTCTATTTTAATTTTTCATTCTCATCTGATTTTTTTCCTCCTAATGTATTTTCTAATTGTGATAAATAGTAGTGAAGATATTTCCAAGTGCATGAATATTTGGATATATGGGTGCATGTATATGTGTGTGTGCTTATGTATAAATAAATGCAATTTTGAATGTGACAGCGTTGATCAGATGGCCACCAAACGAATCAACAAGGAATTGAAGGACCTGCAGAAAGATCCTCCTGCATCCTGCAGTGCTGGTATGTTTCTCTGCTCTTTTGCGCTACGTAGTTTCGTTTAAAAAAAAATGTTTTTGGCCAAGTTTATAGACTAAGGTTTTCCAAGTTATGGCTTTAGTTGTGGTTTCAGTGTTGATCAGCAATTTTCGGTGGTTTCAAAAGTTTTGAAATTGGGATAGAAATTACACTTTTTGCGGACTGCTATTTAGAAAAGGTCTATAGCACCATTTTTAAGGTTTTTGGTCGCAAAGTTAAGGTTTTTGGTGTCTGCCTCAGTAATTGGGGCCGCATTTCCGACAGTAATGTTTATAATAATCCACAATTTGTCTATACTAATTTTCAATGCGATGGTTGATTATTCGTGTTAGATATTTTTGGTGTCAGCCCACAATGGTGACCAAATTGGCCATATATGTCTGCTACTTCCGTGAATATCCAAGAGCATGAAAAAACAATCCTTGTGACATCAATTTAAAACCTTGAACAAATGTTGGTTGATATTGCTCTGTAATGAACTTTGTTATGTTCTTTATTTATTTTAGTATTGCTTGACGGCTTTTTTTATGATTACTCTGTTTTGTGCACGCCAGAGACTGTATGCACTTTTAGGGTTTTTTTTTTTTTTTTTTTTTGTTGCTAGTTATCACTATCATTCATCAAAGTCTGTAGAATATAAAACCTTGAACTAATGTTGGATGATATTGCTCTGTGATGAATTTTGTTATGTTCTTTATTTATTTTTTTAGTACTGCTTGACGGCTTTTTTTATGATTACTCTGTTTTGTGCATGCCAGAGACTGTATGCACTTTTAGGTTTTTTTTTTTGTGTGTGTTGCTAGTTATCACAATCATTCATCAAAGTCTGTAGAATATAGCCGTATCCACTTTTAGGGTTTTTTATTTTTTTTGTTGCTAGTTATCACAATTATTCATCAAAGTCTTTAGAATGTAGCCGACAGTGTGACTCTTCTGCTAATTCTGCTAGTAAAATAGAAAATTTTGAAGACTTCATCCCAGGTTATGCATCAATTGTTTTTGTGGGTAAATAAATAAAATAATGCCATGGTATGGTAGTAGTGAGGAACCAAGGTAGGACCCCAATTATTCTCGTTTGCTTAAAACCTGTCAGAACTTTTGGACTGTTCTAGCTCTGTCAGTGTCTGAATAATTGAACTTTTATATGCAGGTCCAGTGGCTGATGACATGTTCCATTGGCAAGCTACAATTATGGGCCCTGCTGATAGCCCATTTGCTGGAGGTGTATTTCTTGTGTCAATTCACTTCCCTCCTGATTATCCTTTCAAACCACCCAAGGTAAATCAAACCTCTACTATACTCTATTCACAATTCTGTTATGTATATGGCTATATGTATGCATGCACTGGGACTGGTTTTTCTTGTGCTAACTATGACTTCTTCTTTTTTGTATGAAGAGTTTCAATTTCATTAGACTTTTGCATTGATGTGCTGTAAATGACTGAATTTAATTTAAGTTTATATAAAGGACCAAGCAAGGCAATAATGTATCTGATTGTAGTGGATTTAACTATTTGTTGTGGACTTGCAGAGTAATGTATCTGATTTATTCATTAGATGATTGGTTGATGACTCTTGTTTAATTTTGTTATATTTTTTAATCGTTATCAGTTAAAGAAATGGCTAGTTGTGAGTAGAGAAATTCAAGGATTTTAGACATAATCAGTTCCAAATGCAAGTTTTTTCATTAATACGTATTCATTATCTGTTGGTTAAGGTTTCATTCCGGACAAAGGTTTTCCATCCTAATATCAACAGTAATGGTAGTATCTGCCTAGACATTCTCAAAGAGCAGTGGAGCCCTGCCCTCACAATATCCAAGGTAATCTATCTGATAATTTCTTTTTTTAATTTTCTTGGTAGTGATATACTAAAAATGTTAAAAAAATTGTAGGTCCTTTTGTCTATATGTTCTCTGCTGACAGATCCCAACCCAGATGATCCTCTGGTGCCTGAGATTGCTCATATGTACAAAACTGATAGACCCAAGTATGAGGCCACTGCCCGGTCATGGACTCAAAAATATGCCATGGGCTAAGTCATTGCTTCATCTGCTACTTCATATTTTTATTGTTCTCTTCCGTAGTTAATTTCCTTACTTTCTACACTCTAGTAAATAAATAGTGTTGAATTGATTTTAAACAAGTATGATATGTATGTACTCTGTTCTATGCAAGTCCTTTGAACTTTAAAATTTAAAAAAGGAAGTTTCAGATGCAGCATAATTTTCATTTAAATTTTATTTCTTAAAAAAATAATTTAATATCCTTGTGAATCTTATTAGTTTTCTTCAATTGTTGGAGAAAATCTAATATGATAATCCAACCCCCATGTCTCTCTTTTTGTTTCAAACTTGTGATGTGAATGAATGCAGAAATGTAGGTATTATGAAGAAGTACATAGGAGAAAATCTAATATGATAATCCAACCCCCATCTCTTCCTTTACCTGTCTTTATAATGACAATTTTTTTGTACTTGAAAATAATTTGCGTAAACAGTTTTCCCATAATAAATTTTTTTCTTATAATAGTTTCTTAAAATCATTTTTGTGTGTTTTTTTTTTCATCGTCGGGAAGATTGAAGTTTTTTCATGAGTTTGTTTAAATTATATTTTTAATTTATAAATGTTTTTTTATGACATTATTCATTTCATACACAAATAACTAAAATTTGATATAATTGTTCTAGTCATTTTGAAGCAATTTTGAAAAGTACCTTTCAGAACCATGGAATAAAATGCTATCCAGGACAATAGGCGAAAACAGTCATTTTCAAAATTTTCATGTGCTTCCAAAATGATAACTATTTTCCATAAATAAGACAAGAAATAAAATTGTTGATTGTAATGATTCATTCAACAATACTAAGTAGCTAACAATATATGACCGTGAAAATAAAACAATAACTATTATTACTACGCCACTTGTAAATATAATATTTATTATAATATAATTGTTATGTGTTATTTAATAAGATAGAGTTGTGAGGTTCTTGAAGTAGAAGAGGTACACAATAGGATAGGGAGAGGGAAGGAGTAGAATAGGGTAAAAGAGGGAGAAAAGTATTTGAAGTAGATAATGAAAAGGGTATTTATGTAAGTTTAGGAGTGTATATAGCAAAACCCCGTAATTTTTTCAGGAGACAAGTTTTGTGGAGGGGTCCAAAAAGATGGACCCTAGGTGATTTGAATTTATTTAAACTGCATGTCTCCAAAAACCCCTTACCGACATTGGTTGAGACACAAACTTCAGAACAACCTACAAAATACAAAATCAATTCACACGTCAAAACAAAATAAATACCAAATCTGTTCACATGACTATCTAAGGTTGCCTTTTCTATACCTTATGTTTAAAATATCTAAACACTGATGATGATAAAAAATATAATAGTTATAAAAAAAAGAGTCATTATCAAAGGTAATACTAATACTTTTTAAATAAAAAATAAATTTACAATATTTTAGGCAAAATATATGTAGATAAAAATAAATTTACAATATTTTAGGCAAAATATAATTATAAAAGTGTTTAAAAAAAAAACATAACCTCAGAAGTCTCGTGACTCTGTATCTCTCTTCTTGAGTGTCAGACTTACCTTAGCATTATATCTGTAACACGCGGCGCTGTTCAGAGCTACATATTAACTTTTTACACCTACACTTATTTTAATGTATTAACGTGAATAATTAAAATAAGTTTAATATATTTTTAATTTTCATGAAATATGTGAGTTTTTATCTTAATTTTTTTTTTAATTTGGAACGATGATTCTCATTCTCTAATATTTATTTTAAGATAAAAAATTTAAAACATTAATCAAACTTAGGAGACATCACTTGTTAACATTTCGTCATCTCTAATTTGTTTAATACATAAAGTGTATTTGGAATGATGTTGAAAAATTGATTTTGGAGCAATGGATTGTTGAACGCATAACCTGATAATATTAACTTTTCTTTTCTGATAATATTAACTTTTTCTTTAATGTGAATTTTTTAGTTTAAAATTAATTTTAAAACCAAATATATCATGAATTTAGGTTGAAAAACCAATTACACGTCAATTCGACATGAAACCAAACACACTGATGAATAATCAATAAATGATTATCAGCGATCACATAAGTTGTATCTAAAAAATCATTATTTTCAAATTAAGAACAAAAAGTATAAGCATTTATTGTTATTTAATATAAGTTAAAAGTATATTTTAGTTTAATAAATTGTATGGACTTTTTTTGAGTTCTGATTCACAATCTGATCAATTATATTTTTGTGAAAAACATGTTTATACTAAATACTGAATAATGTTCTAACTAGAAGTATTTACAAGGAGGAAACACTTTATTATTCTTTCATTTTATGGTAATTAATGTTTAAAAAAATATTTTAAATATTATCTTTTAAGTTAACAATACAAATGCTTTTATATTAATAATTAATAATGCATTGAAATTAAATTCAAACATTTATGCTATTATTTTCTTAATTTGATTTAAAAAGCATTAGCAGTATAAGAAAAATATTTCTATATAATCATAATTTAATTCTTTTAAAATGATATAATCATAAAATATTATGATTTTAAATCGTGAACTTTTCTTATATTGATGATGGCTATGAAAAATATAGAAAATATAAGAATATAGCAATTAAAATCAGAATTTACTTTTTCAGGAATTAAATAATTAGTCCTTCCATATTTAACTGAAATACATTTATATTGTAAAAACAAAATTACATTCTCATGCAACAATAAAGAGTATCATGATTCAAAACTTCACTTTTTGAATAACTGGCATGAGACCCGTAAGCATAATTTTTTTTATTAAATTGAATAATATAATAATAATTATTACTATATTTAAATAATTAAGTTTATATATATATATATATAATAAATGTAATAATTGTTTTGAAAGGTTTAATAATTTAAAGAAATAAGTAAAATTTTATATTATTATATGGTAATATATATTAAAATATTGTTGATGTGAAAATTTTGAATATAAAATGTATAATTATATGAGGTCAATGTAAGTTATTTTGTCGGTAACTGTACTTTTAAAAATAGTAAATATGTAATGAATTTTTCACTAAATTAATAGTGTATCTCGTTTTTTTTTATTTTATTTCTATTCAGTACATCTCTAACTGCATTCCTCAGTTTTTTATTTTGGATCTGAACTTGCATCCCTTATTAGATATTTAGTTATATATAATTTTTATATAAATTAACAGAAGTACAGGCACATGTCTGTCAGTTTGTGTTTTCATTTATATCTTCTAAATAATACATCAATGAATTATGTATATATAAAAATAATTAAAAAAAGTAACATATAATGACAGAGGGAAAATAATTCGAGAGATTGAGGAGAAAAAAATAAAATAAAAAAGCTTATATATATATATATATATTTCTCTATTTATTCTTCTACAACATGATATATATATATATATATATATATATATATATATATATATATATATATATATATATATATATATATATATATATATATATATATATATATATATATATATATATATATATATATATATATATATATATATATATATATATATATATATATATATATATATATATATATATATATATATATATATATATATATATATATATATCATGTTGTAGAAGAATAAATAGAGAAAAAAATTTAAAACTATAAAATTCATATTTTATTTTTCATAGATTGTCCTTTTTACATATATTTTATGTTTCTTTTGTATTTTAATTGAATTAAGCATTTTTATTCAAAATTTTATTTTCATTTTTTCCTTCAAAAGATATCTCATTTATTTAACAATGTAAAACTATATAATTTATTTTTGAAAGATACATAAATTTATACAATTTTTTTTTTATATTCTAAAATTAATTTATTCATGAATTCTTTTTTAAAATACATTTAATTTATCTGTGAGTTAATTCACTTACGAAACAATTTTTCTATTTTTTTTAAAATAAATTTAGTTTGTGTGTATTATGAAAAAATAATTAAAATTCCTTTTATATGCTACAGGAATTTATAAAAGGTTTGTCCATATATAATAATTGTTTACTTTCATTTACGCAACAGATAGTTTGCACTAATCCTTTAAAAAATGTAAACCAGTAAAACATTTCGCTGCATTGCATTTTTCATATATTTAAAAAAATTATAAATCTGCATCATTATTCTTTAACTTTATTACTTGTAATCCTAACTTTAAAATTTTTAATTACTTAGAAAGTTAGAAACTAAAAAGTAATGTATTGCCAACACATCTATAATATTTTCTTTAGGTTTAATTATGTCTTTAGTTCTCGTTTTGGAGTCAAAATCTCAACTTGGTACCGAATTTTTAAAAATTTCAAATTGGTATTTTTATTTTTTTTCGTTAAAATGCCTTAAGTTTGCCCTTTCTGTTAAGTCCGGATTGACGTCATTAGAGGAAGTGTCACCAGTTCCTGATTTTTTTTACTTTTTTTTTTATTTTAATTTATTTTTTAATTTTTTTAAAAAAATCAAAAAAATTGTCACGTGTCAAGATGTTATCGTGTCGCGTGGCAGTGACAATGACACGTGTCACTTATGTCATTTCCAAAATCTCAATTTGGTCCCTTTATTTTAATTTTTGTTTCAAATTAGTCTATTTTTTATAAAAATTAGCAATTTTGTCCCTTCCCAAATTGAAATGAAATTTAATTTCTATACAAAAGTACAAAAATATTTCTATCAAAATTGATATTTCAAGTAAATATTTTTAACCAAATTAAGTTCATTTAATTAATATTTTACATTGAACTTTATTTAAAATTATTTTAAAGTTGTTAATAGCAAATAATGTTAATAGAAAAAAAAATTCATAAATTAACTAGTTCATGTAACAATAAAAAACATATAAATTTGAAATTTAAAAACAATTTTAAGTAAAGTTGGATGTGAAACGCAATTTTAAATAAACTTAGCTATTTTAAAAATATATAATAAAAACATCAAATTTAATAAAAATATTTGTATAAAATTTATATAAAAATTAATTTTTTGTTTTAATTTGGAGAGGGACGAAATTGGATTATTTTTACAAAAATAGGGACTAAATTGAGACAAATTAAAATACAGATACCAAATTGAGACTAAGGAAATAACACATGGCATAATGCTGACACCTGGTATTATCACTGCCACATCACTCTGTCACTGCCACGTGACACGACGACAGCTTTACACGTGGCATTTAAAAGAAAAAAAATCAAAAAACAAATAATCAAAAAAATCAAAAAATAGAGGAACTGACACGAGACACCCCAGCGTCAACTCAGACTTAACATAAAGGTCAAACTTGAGACGTTTTACCAAAAAAAGAACCAATTTGAGACTTTTAATAATTCGGGTACCAAATTGAGATTTTGATTCCAAAATGAAAACCAAAGCCATAATTAAACATTTTCTTTATTTGTTTTCAATAGCTAGCTCTCGTTGTACAAAAACAATTTTATATTCTTTATATTTTAATATTTATATTTAGAATTTATATATTTTAGTTCGCTTACCTAGACTTCTTTATTTTCATTCATTTTAAAATAACATATCATTAGTTAATGAAAGGAATTTGGTACCAAACATTTATTTTGGATATTGTGCTTAATTTAACAATGAAAATATATCCAAATAAGATAAAAAAGAGTGGATTTTGTGGCTTTGGTTATAAATCGAAATTTAAATTTATTTGGTTTTTATCAGAATCGAAGCATAATATTTTTTTCTTTTATTATTTTGAGTCTCCTCTTTCATTCAATGATTTATTTTTATTCATCTTCATTAACCTTTGTTTTCTTCATGATTTTTCTACCTTCATACACACAGAAAATAAAAACACGAGATATATCATCCTCATCTCTACATTGAGAACTAATAATCTCAATATGCAAAAAATAGAATAACCAAAAATCTCAATCAAGACCCACGTGGGTCACCTTTGGTGTTGTGTAGTCTTAACGAAAAACACAAACTCAACAAAAATGCAAGAAAACAAATCGAATAGGAAGTAAAAAAACTCACTCATTGTTCACTCGAAATTGAGTAGCGGCAACACCGTGGGTTCAACGACATTAGGTGGAGGTGTTCAAGAACAAAGAAGGAAGAATGAAGGAGGTGGGAGTGGCGAAGGAGGGAAGAAAGCAACTTCTGCATAAATGAAATGCTTAGAACAAATGTACAAAATAAGAAAAAATAACCTTAAACTGATGTTAAACACATTTATGCTTCGGTTTTAAAAATAACCAAAGCCTAAACCTCTCTCCACAAATTAAATAAAAAAATACCAATGACATGTTTGATATTAGTGAAAATTTTTAGACACCGATTCTTAGATAATTAAAGTCGAAATGTGTATATAATTCAATTTTTGTTAAAATCGAAACCTAAACATTCTCAATAATCTAAAAAATGTCACAACGTTTTCATAAGCTTCAATTTTTCTAAAACTAGACATAACAGACAAAGTGAAATAAGTTTTTTGCACTAGTGTATTTTAGTTCCTATAGTCTAAATTAACTAAAACTAAATTGAGTTTTAAAAAAACTAAAGCAATTGTATTCTTTTTTTTCGATTCACAATTTTAGTAGCCTCAATTGAAAACAAAGATAGTTGTTCTTTTATTTTTGAAAATTTCTATACTTTTATCTGATATTCTATTAATCTGTGTGTTTTGTTTTAATTCAATTGGCTTCTTAGTATATTTATCTAAGGCAGTATAAAAAATATTTAGTAAATTAAATTATAAATTTTATGAAAAAAATATATTCTAACATGCGCAAAATGAAAAGTTGAACGAAAATTGCGAATTTTTCCGGAGCAGGAAGATAGAATATCTCTAGATAATAAGATTAAACAAGTAAACTAAAATCGTATTTAAAAGTTAAAGAATAAAGGTGTAACTGTCTTTTTCTCTGATAGAATAAAACAAAACATAACCATGTAGATGAAGTTTAAGTTAAATTCATCTTGACTTAAAAAAAATAAAGTATATTTTTGAATTTTGATATGTAACAAATAAAATAGATTAGAAAGATAAATCCAAAAACAGGGATTTAAATTAATGGCTGTAAAATTTTGTTCACAAAAAGTGTATGTGTGATTTGTTGTGTGCAATAAATGATGTCAGTTGAGCCAAATTGAGAGTGACTACTA
The DNA here is from genome assembly GCF_037176805.1 of Vigna unguiculata. Lineage (NCBI taxonomy): Eukaryota > Viridiplantae > Streptophyta > Magnoliopsida > Fabales > Fabaceae > Vigna > Vigna unguiculata. The sequence goes on along the minus strand of NC_140794.1, from coordinate 45,291,071 downwards.
ACTGCCACTTTCTCGGGTTTCGGGGGCAGACATTGCCATCCACAATGCAACCCACTCGACTTGTCCCTCTCTTTCACCATTTCACTTCCACCAAACAAACAACATCTTATCATATCCATCATCATCGTTCAAATAACCACTAATTAACCATAAAACAGTTTTCAGTTTAATGATGTTCAAACAGACAGATTCCATGTTCAAAACCAAACATCATGCATGTCAGTCTCATATTTCTGGGATGAAACCTGATGCAGCAGCATGCACATGCAGCAATCTTATCTCACATTACCAAAAGCCATGGAAAGGGAAAAGACAGAGTTGTGTTGGAGAGAATTGTTTGATTTAAAATTGCAATGTTGTGGTTGGCATTTTATGCATCTAGAATGTATGCAGTAAATTTGCGCCAGTTTGATGTCTACATTATTCTTGCGGCATTAAAGATGGTAATTGATATTGCGCTATCATGCGTGGGGACTCCCAACTTTCACTTTCTGCGATTCACCTTTTATACTGTAGCCCCAGAATCATATCAGGAATGCCACACCCAGACAAATCATCGTTTTTTTTCTCTTCTTCCTACTTATTCTATTCTAACCACCTCACAAAAACACACCTGTCTTTGTTGTTTAGTTCAATGGAATATGTTCTGGTTTTTCGAGAACCAAACAGCCAGAAAATATACTTTATATAAAACTTTTCGATTCTCCTCTTAAATTGAAAAAAAAAAAGGTTGTGTGGAAGAACTTGTCGTTCCCGTTTGGAGAGAGGGTGTCACGTTCTGTGGGGAAAAGTGATAGCGATACCTTGTATTACCTGACTAGCATTAATGGTGCTTTTCGCAGCATGCAAGTGAAGAGGTCAAATTCCGTTTTCATAAATGTCTCATCAATGCTTCAGAAACCATGCAGTATTCAAGTGTTACTGTGATAGAACAAGACTGAATTTCAACAACATGTGATCTAGTTATGTGTGATTATCACCACTCGTGAAAAAAAAAAAAACCTTGTGTTGGCTTGGGAACAGTGAAACCAATTTATAAAGTGAAATTTGAACTTGTCTTAGAAAAGTGATAAACCTTGGTTTCATGGTGGATGAATTTAGGTGGAACGAGAACACGAATAGAGATAAAAGCTAATTGATGATGTAATGATGATTTAGTAAAAATATGTTAAAGTACTGGTTTATAATTTTTTTAACCAACAAAGACGTAAATTTGTCATTTTTTTCATCCCTTCTCACGAAGAAAAGTCAAAAAGACAGAAACCTTTTTTTTTTCTTACAGGTCTTGTTTGCTTCGTAACTTGCATAGGGCATTGTGTGTTCAACTTGTTTTGCTTCACGATGATGTTCAAAGATCATTTTCCCTACTAGTAATATAATTGATATTTTGAAAAAAAATGTTTTAATCAAGTTAAACATTATTTATTTTTAAGAAATTCAAATCCTGATACTCAAGAACTAAATTTTGAAATTTGTTTAAAAAAATTAACCTCTTATACAATAAATATTTTTCATACACATATGAAATTCAAATATTATGACTACGATCATTTGGTTTAATCTTCGTTTCCAGTGAACATAGAAGTTAGAATATTCTGCTCCACAATTAATGTTTTTAGTGTCTCTAAAAATGTGTTAAAAGTGCAAAATTGAAAATCCATCTTGTTTCCAGAACTAGATATTCAAAAACGAAGTAATTTTTTTTGAAAAATAGCAGAATTTAGGTACTCTAAATAGAAAAAAAAAAAGGTGAAAGAAAAGAAAAATGATAAGATAGGAAAAGACATTGGAGGTGGGGGAAAGTGGTGACATATAAGGGCAAAGGAAGATAAGACATGACACGAGGCTTGAAAGTTGTAATATCACATAATCATTATTTCAGTAACAATTACCCATCTAACTTTTCTTCTGCTGTAACTTAGTAGTCTAAGCTTCTTCCCCAACCTTCCATCTACCAAAGATCTATTTCTTAATTATAATAGATTGTTTATGACGCGTGTGCATGATTGAAAAGTTGTTTTAATTAGAATTGAGCATAAAACAATTAATCCAAGTTCTAACATCTAGGGTTTTTTTTTTTTGGGAAGAAGTCATATATGTGTTGAGGTTTGTTCATATAGGTGGTGGGTGATTTTCTCTTAATTGATGTTTTGTTGTCGTGTCACTGAAAGAAACAACCAAGGTTCTATTTGAATTGAATAATGAAAAGGAAGAGAGTAAAACAAATAGAAATAAGATAGTTTCGATTAGATGAAGATATAATGAGTAAAAAAGTGAGATAAATTTATTTATTATTAATAAATATATTTTATTTAATATGAATATTTTATAATTAATTCATAATGTAATTTAGTCACTTGTATTGAAAAAAAATTGATTATGTTAATTTACACATATTTCTTTTTTATTTTGTAAACCTTGCATTTCCCGTAAATTCTATTTAAAGTAAACTCAATTTTACACTTTATTTTGTTTTAATTACTCTTTCATTCTTCTAGAAAAGAGATCTTGAAAATGGGATTATAAAGACGCATTTGTTCTTCTAGAACTGCAAAATTGAGAAAAAGGTGTGGATTAATGAGTATCTTTTCTTTGAAAACTGTTTTAATAAATAACTATTTAAATAATTATGTGATGTTAATTTAAATAAATATTAAAAATAAATAATGACTATTAGCTTTACGGGTATTGACAAAAATAAATTAGTATCGATTATTAAATAAACACTAATTAAAATAAATTAGTATTGATTTAACATTTATAGAAATTAAATTAAATATTAAAAATAAATAAAATTGATGTGAGTTAAATAAACACTAACTAAAATAAATATTAAAAATAGATAAGTTTGACTTTTTATTTATATTTATTTTAGTTAATATCGATCAAATCAATACTTTATAATATATATTATAAATTTATGTGTGGGTGAAAATGAATATAAATTACATATTACTTTTAATTTAATTTAAATTTAAAAATGATTCTCACTTATAATTTCCTTTTATCATTATATAAATTTCATCACACTCATCGTTTTTATTCATATTCATAAATCTAATTACACTCACTTTTTTAATCCACACTTATCTCATTCACACTCATCTCTTTCTTCCACACACATCTTCATTGGCATTTTTTTTTCTCATCTTTTTTATCCACATTCTTTTCCTTATCTTCTTCATCCATAATCTTGTCTTCATCTCATTCATTCATACCCATCTCTTTCACTTACATTCACATCATTCATACACATTCATCTACAATTATCTCCTTCATTTATTATAATTTTTTTTTCATTTATATTTGTTGAATATGGAGACTTTCCACTAGATTTTTTTTAAGTTACTATTATTAGCATTCTCCAATCAAAATTAAACTAACATTAAAATTATATTTATTAAGTGTCGGAAAAATCAACTTTAAATTAAATAAATTTATAAATACAAACATATTAATGTCGGTCAGACTAATGCTAAATTGCTTTTATTTAAAAATTAATGATAAATTAGAGTTGACTAAGTCAATCCTACTTAGAGTTGACCCTTCAAAGTTGACGCTAATCAATTAGTATCCGTTATTTTAGAGTCACATACGTGCACGATGTAAATCTGACACTAATAATTATTTAGCAAGGTTTGTACTTGTTAACATAAACTTTTGGCTCACGCTACATCCATCTTTTTTATAGCACATTTACAAGCACATAGTAACTTTGAAAATTGTATACATTGTCTTTGCGTAGTTTATTCCATGTATATAAATATATTTTATGATTGCAATGTTGTAATGAGTGCAACTACATTTTCTTATTTAGGGATGACAAAATGGACACAACCCGATATGCCAACCCGTCAGTCTATTTAAAAAAATTGGAATAGGATAGAGTTTTCAACCTGCGAACCCGATTTAGTCCAACCCATCCATCCCATGAACTTGACGGACTAACCCACGGTCCGACTGTTTTGTTAAAAAAAAGTTGAGCATGGAGGTCTAATGTAATGCATTTTAGATTGAATTGAAATTAAATAATTTATACTATTTGGTTTAAATAATTTTTTTTGAATTTATAGAAAAAAAGAAGTCTTGATGTTACTAAAATGAAGGAGAGAAAAAAGGAAACCACAATAACTCATATAATCAATTGTGAGTATTTTTTATTTATTTTAGTTCTCTTTTGTTATTATTAGTGTTATTATAATAATAATAATAATAACAATTAAAAATAACATTTATATTTGAAAATATTAATAAATACAGTAAATAATATTTATTTCCAACAATTTTTACCTCTTTCGTTTGTTTCTTTCTTTTGTTTCTTCAAGTCCATTTTTTTAACACGGATCATTAATGATACTTTTCTACGTTGAAATGATTGATCTTTTCGTAAACATTTTAATCTAAAAATAATTAATTCCAAGAGGCATTATTAATTGTCACTCATAAAAACGAATAAATAAAATATTTACTGTAAAACTTCCAAACATGAAAAAAAGCAATTGTAAAATTAATGTCTCTAAAAATATTATGACCGTATTTATTTATATTAGATGAAAACCGTGTTCGTTATGAAAATGTATATAATTTTTATACGTTATTACAATAAAATCATTAAATATCAATTAATATTAAAAACAAAAAATTAATTAGCCAATTAATATAAATATTAATTTACAAACTAAGAATTATAGGTATATAAATAATCTCTAGCAAGAATTTACATTAATTTCTAATATTATCTTCTAAGATTTTAATTAACAATAAATTAATATTTAAATTGACATTTAAATCCATTACTATAATTACTAACTGCTTTTTATCTTTAAAGTTAATTGTTATTTAATAATTTTGTTTACATGTTCAATTAAAAAAATATGAATAAATTATTTGAATAAGTAAGACATTTATTGTTATTTATAATACACATAAAATACTAATTTTTATTTATTTATATTAGATATAAGTTTATTTTATCAAAAATTAATTTCTTTTACTTTTGTAGGAGGATTGTGAACTAGAAATTAATTTTTAAAGTGTTGAAACTTGAAAGATTGGATCTCTACCATTGCATGCTTGTTTTCCACACGTGTCAACTTATAGATGTGCAGTGTCTATACTGTGCTATGCGCAGCAGCGTGCTGGTCTACACATCCATCCATCACATTATTTTTTTTCTCTCTTTCTCTTTCTCTTTCTTTCTCCCCACAACAACAAAAAAAAAACCTCATATATTCTTCCGGTGAGATCCACAACCTCAACACACACATTGTCGTTTGTCATTAAATGTTGTCCTTTTAATTGCTCCTATGTATGCATGAACCTGCCAACATTTATACAAACACCACTCTCATTATTAACTTTCTCTTCTCTTTTCTCATAACTCTATATCCTTCCTTTTCCATCTTCAACACTAGCAGATGTCAGGTATGCAAATGCAACTCAACTCAACTCCAATTTTGTTCCTTTTTCGTTTTGTATTTCGTTAAGTTACAATTTTTTTTTATGTGGGTTGTTGTTGTTGAAAGGGGTGGAAGAAGGAGGTGGTGTTGAAGCTGAGAATTGGGAAGAGGAGAGAAGAAGGTCCAGAATTGGAAGCTTGAAGAAGAAGGCCATAAACGCGTCTTCCAGATTCACGCACTCGCTTAAGAAACGAGGGAAGAGGAAGATAGACTTCAGGGTTCCCATTGAGGATGTGAGAGACGCGAAAGAGGAATCTGCGGTGCAGGAATTGCGTCAGAGACTGCTGCAGAAGGGATTCATGCCTCCCACCCATGATGATTATCATGCATTGTTAAGGTCTTTTTCTTTTCTTTTCTTTTCTTTTTGATTACTTTCTCTCTCTTCTTCTGAATGGGCATTTTGGTCGGTGGTAGGTTTCTTAAAGCAAGAGACTTTAACATTGAGAAGACAATGCAGATGTGGGAAGAAATGCTAATTTGGAGAAAAGAATTTGGAACTGACGCCATCCTTCAGGTAATTTATTGAGGGTTTGACTATTCTACTAGATAAGGATTTTTAATACAGTACTGAAAATCAATAAATGATTTATAGTTCAACGTTCAGGGCTAGGTAGAAAGTTGTTTCAACCTTCAACATAGTTCATGGGTTAGACTTTTGTGCTGGTGTAAATATTTTATTTTGAAAAAAGTTTTGTGCTTTACAATAAATATTTAAAACAAATCTATTTGGGTGGACCAACCTCAGTTCGTTCTTTCTATTTTTAATCTTTCTTATAATTTCTTAATAAGGACTATGATTAGCGAAGTGGGATTCATGAATTCAGCGGCTTTGAGATGATTAAGGTGGCGTTTAATTGTGCGGCGGATTGGTTCGGTGGTTTTGTTTGTTTTTGCTTGTGGGTGTCGGTTAACTATTTATTGGCTACCAGTTATGTATTGGTCCACACTTCTATTGTCAGAATCAACAATTAATAGTTATTTCACTCTAAAATTGAAGAAATGATTAATTTTCTCTGCATTTTCTGAAGAAACTTCAATTAAAATTTTTTGACACAGGTAAATTGGTAGATGTTTATGATATTAATTTTGATTACTCAAACTATAGCCTGTTCACATTACAGACTGGCACCCTATCCGTGAGTTTGACTTCCCAGGTTTGGATAATGCAAGGGGATCTAAGTTGTATCTTTAAATAAAATTAGTTGTGTTAATTTTTCTTAAATCAGATTGGTACAATTGTGTGATGTTTGTATATTTCAGAACAAGCATGTGTTCTGAATCAGGATAATGCAGTATCGAAACATGACTTAGTTGGTTGAGCCTAATGGTGTTCTGATATTTGAAGGATTTTGAATTTGAAGAGCTGGAAGAAGTGTTGCAGCATTACCCTCAAGGGTATCATGGAGTTGATAAGGAAGGTAGACCAGTTTACATTGAAAGGCTTGGGAAAGCTCATCCAAGTAGGTTGATGCGTATCACCACAATAGATAGATATTTGAAATATCATGTCCAAGAGTTCGAGAGGGCTCTGCAAGAAAAATTTCCAGCATGTTCCATTGCAGCCAAAAGAAGGATTTCATCAACCACAACAATTTTGGACGTACAGGGCTTGGTAAGTTGCATTGTATCACTCAAGTTTTTTCTGAAATTATGTGCCTCAAGTTGTATAGTTTGTTGTCCATAATCAGCTATTTCTCAATTTCACTATCTTCCTCGTTTTCAGTACATTTTTCAGTTTTTAACTTGATAATGTTTGTAATACAGGGAATAAAAAATTTCTCTCCTACTGCTGCAAGTCTATTAGCTGCCATAGCAAAAATAGACAACAGTTACTATCCTGAGGTTTTCATCCTTCCCTTTTCCAAAGCAATTTGTTTTCCACTCATCTTCCTGTGTGCATAAAAATCATCAACATTCATTGCAGACATTACATCGAATGTATATCATCAATGCTGGTCTCGGCTTTAAGAAGATGCTTTGGCCTGCTGCACAGAAATTTCTTGATGCGAAAACCATTGCAAAGATACAGGTGAAGGGATAGCTTTTGGCTGGTGGCATTTCATATTCCTTTTCATAAAGTCATACTGATGATAATATGTACCAACCTAAATTTGCAGGTTCTGGAACCTAAGTCTACATGTAAATTACTGGATATCATTGACTCTAGGTATGCACTTCTCATACTACCTTATAATTTCTAATCAAATTGTTGTCTAATAATGTATGATTTATAAATATGTATACAGCCAGTTGCCAGAAATTTTAGGTGGGTCATGTACATGTCCTGGAGAAGGTGGATGTCTTAGATCTAGTAAAGGGCCATGGAATGATCCTGATATCATGAAGGTAATGTTGCTTTGCTATCTCTTGCTTTTGTGTATTTTTTGGGACACTAATTTAGGTGTTCTGATTTTAGGTGGTTCATAATGTGGAGGGAACATCTGTGAGAGAAAACACCCAAATGTCCAATGAACATCAGAATTCAGATTCTTTCTGGATACGCTCCCAGAAGGCAAGTCTCAATCTTCTTGACATGGATGGTTAGGATTTCATATATAGTTCCTGTATATATTATTTACTGCTAAAATTATATGTTTTTGACTTCCTTTTCTCATCTTCCAGGGACAGTGCAGCGATACATCAACTGCAGATTCTGGGTCAGATCTTGAGGATTCTTTTTCCTCCATCAGTCAAAGCAGATTCACTTTTCCTCGTTTAGCTCCAGTTCATGAAGAAGTTAGTTCCCTAACCTAACCTAGTCTAATACATGCTTCTAACCCTTGTTTTAGAGCCTTTAATCATTCAGAAGACTAACTCGTCTGTAGGTTAGAGTAGCAGATAACTTCTACAGTTGTTGTGATGATAGAGCTTCTGCAGCTGAGAAAGTGCTCGAAAGTGATGAGTTCCACATTACTCGGGGCCAATCACTGCAAAATGATGATACAGCGAACACTTCTTGTATGGAAAATGCAGAAGATGCAGGTATTTTAGTTGATATTATTGGAGCATTTGTGTGTTTTTATATATATTATGTGGAAACCAAGTTGTAAACATTTGTGCATGTCCATTTCACTAGTAAGTGCATCAGTATTTTCCTTAACAGCTTTACCAAAGTTCATACTTTTTACAGGTACTTCAGTCAGAAGTTGGTTCAGCTTTGTTAAGGAAAAAGTGGAGCAAACAAATATCTTAAATGTGTCGAGGGTGCTTATCTACTTTTTGGAAAGATTGGTGATGTTCTTCCGCAGTTTAAGATTAGAATTTTGGAGAACACAGAACAATATTTACCCTTCTGTTGCCATGGAGCATGAAAACAAAAACCTCACAGAAGCTGGTGAAACACTCTCTGAACGAAATCATATTCTTCAATGTACTCAACGTCTTGAGATATTGGAAAAAACATTTGGGGAACTTAGCCACAAACCTGCTGGCATACCTTTGGAGAAGGAGCAAATGCTTATGAGTTCCTTGGATAGAATTAAAAGTGTTGAGTTTGACCTTGAAAAGACTAAGAGGGTATTTCTTCATGCTTTCATCAGTTTTCTGTTAACTGTTCTAACTTCATAGTATTTATAATTTGTGCTATTACTGCAGGTGCTTCATGCTACAGTGATGAAGCAGTTTGAGATTGCAGAGCTGGTGGAGAATTTGAGGGCATCAAAGAGTCAAGTAAATTGCTTTTCGGTAATATTTTACATTCCAACATTTTATATGTTCCAATATTTTATAACAACTAACTACAAAATTTTCAGACAAATGATTTGATTATGTTATTTTAATGATAGGTCCATATATGAAAAACACAATGATGCTGTTAGTTGAATATTATGAAGCTTCTGGGAAAAAATTGTTCATCTTGAATCATCGAGCAATTGTATGAGGCATTGGCATGAATAAACTTTGTAATTAGCTTTAAGATTAATGGGTAGTGATGTCAAGACTTTTCTGTTGTAGTCTTTAACAAGACATCTACATGATTAGATAGAGAGTAAGCATGAACAGAATTTTGTTGGTGATTTGGTATTTCCTGCCAAAATTTTCCTTTCAAATCTGTTCTATTTATATATAAAAAATCATTAAAATTTATTTGATACCATTTATCATTTAGTCATCTTATATTTGCAATTTTTGTACCCAACTAATCCCATTCCCCAAAATATTATTATAAGTTGAAAAAAATTAGTAAATTTTGAATATTTGATTGGGTGTTAAATGCTAGGTTGATTGTGTTGGAAATAATTCAAGTGTGAATGTTCATAACACTATTTTTTTTTTCTTCTCATTTTCATATGATATATTTCCCTTCGGGTGTATGAATGACCCCTTTTTAGTTATAGTTATGCGGTCAGTCACTTCAAATCATTGGCTCTGATATCACTGTTAGGTCATATTCATAGACATTGAGAGATTGTGGTCGGCATATACATGGTTATATGACATTAGTCTTTTACACATATAAGACCTTTGACACCAGTTTTACACTAAAATCTTAAAGCAATAGTGTTATGAGTCTTTATTTTTATATAGTGTTTAACTTTGTCTATTATATTCAATGTGAGATTTTGACTCACACTTGAACTATTTTCAATAAATATATATATATATATATATATATATATATATATATATATATATATATATATATCCATATGCACAATATACACGAAGACATTCATACTTGAGGAGAGATTGTTGAAAATAGTCCATAACCACAACTATAATCATAATCCATAAAATATAAACCTATCAGATTGGATGTTAAATTGGATGTTAAAGATATATATTAGACATAACATTTACATGTGGGAGAAACATCAATATAGTCAATATTTTCATTATTCGTTTATAGATATTATTAATGAAATAAAAAAGTTCATTATTAATTACTATTGATAGTAATATTATTGTTAATAAAAATATGGATATTAAAATAATTAATCATTGTTTATGTTAATACATAAAATTTATATGAATATAAATTAATAAATTTTAACTTAGAACATTTAAAATGTTAATAATATTTTAATATAAATCAATACTAAAGGTTGTTCTTAAAATTTGATTTGATTAAAAATTATTTTTATTAACGATGATATGTATATATAAAAAATAAGTGATAATAATTATAATCAATTTCTGACTTCAAATATTATAGTAACGTTATTTGTTATATAAACTCTTTATAAATTCTCCTAAGAAAATAATTTTACGATTGTTAAAAGAAATAAATATAATAATTCATTATTCTAAGAATAAATAAAACTAAAAGAGCTTTCATTAATAATTAAAATATACATGTATCGTAAATAACGTTAAAAAACAATAATAACAAAAATAACACAATTTGAAACACACAAAGAAAGTGAAATGATATATAACCCATGAAATCAGAAATCTTGAATGACTTTCATATAAAGATCTTTTATCTCATTCATTGTAGTAGGAAGATTAGTTTGAGTCATAAATTTTCACTCCACCCATTCATTAGAATACAGTTTAACAATGTCTCATTATTTTTATACAATTTTTTTTTTTAAATTTTGTAATCACAAGGCAATAACCACATCATTATCACTAGGTTTTAGGTTAATTTATTCATGGATGAATTTGCAATTATAGAGTGAAATGGGACGTAATTACTATCTTTTGTGACACCTTTTGGAATAATTCCGATAAGGTTAAACGTATTTGATAAGAATTTCTTAAGGCTTAAAACATAAATATGATATTCTAACGGTTAAGAATAAGAAGAAGTAGAGTAAGGAAATTTCTTCCTCTTTTATTCATATGTCGGTCATTTATATATCCACAAAATAATATTCAATTAAATATTATTTATAATTATATTCATAAATAGACTAAGAAAATATCTTCTAATTAATAATAAATGATCATGATAATATCTCAATAATAACCATTAAAAACCTTGAATACGATTGCACCTTTGATACTTATTATGGTGGAAGAGTTATAGTTGATATAATATGATACTGCGAATGTATTGGTATAATAACAAATTCATAATTTGTATATAAATAAAATGGGACAAATTATTTTGTTTATCATTCGAATTATTGGTGTAATCTTATTTCTGTTAAATGTTTTAACAAAAAAAAAATTGAATTAAATATGGGAAAAAATCAAATTATCAATTTAATTCATAACTATTCAAATTCATATCACTTTAAATTTATTTTAAATTTAAATCTATATTTTTAGATTTTTAGTAAAATCAATTAAATATAACATTATATATATATATTTTACATTTTGAAAACTCAATTAAATTTTGTTTATGTCATCTCAAGTTATGAAATACTATGTTGAATCATACTCAAGTAAGATAGAAATTGGTCAAGTTCAAATTGATTCAAAGTCAAGTCAAGTCAACTTAAGTTCAAGCTAAATCAAGTTGTCACTGGCCTACTTGGAGTTAAATCAAATCAAGTCTGACTTGAGCTGAGTCGAGTCAAGTCGACCTAAACCCAAATTGAATCAAGTTAGGACAAGTCTATCTAAAGTTGAGACATGTCCAAGTTCATCCGATTTAAGGTTGACACACATTTAGTTTAGTTGGGTTAGAGCCAACTCAAGCCTCGCCCCATCAAGACCAAATCAAACCTCTCCTTATTAAGATTGGATTGAACTAGGTCCAAGTCAAATCGAGTAAGCCTAAACTCAAGGTGAGCAGAGTCAACCCGAGATTTAGGTCAAGGCAAGTTCGTCCTTGTCTCAACCAATTTGAATTAGCCTAGGTCTATGTTGAGTCGAGTCAATCTAGACCTAGATCAGGCCTAGTTACCTCACCCTTGGTTGAGCCATGTCGGCCCAGTCCTTAGTCTACTCGAGATTCAACCTAGGGGCCTAGTTGTGTCTGCCCAAGTCCTAATCAAATTAAGTAAGCTCAATCCTAAGTCGAGTTGAGTTAGCATGAAACCAATTTTATGCGAGATGACCCTAATCCAAGTCTAGGTGAGTTGACCCGAACCCTAGTTAAACCAAATAAGCTCAAGTCTAAGTTGTGTCGAGTCAGACTGAGCCCAAGTTAAGACAAGTCAACTTCAACCTAGTTTATGTATATCGACCTTATCCTAAGTCAAGGCAAGTCATCTCCTACTTAGATCGTATTGAGTTGTCTTAAACTCTAATTGAGCTTAGTCGGCTAGCGTTTAGATGAGTTGATCATGTCTAGATTAAAACAAATTGATCCAGACTCAAGTTAAGCTAAATCAATCCAAATATAAGTTGAAACAATTGGACACCATTCATTCAAGTTGGCAATAATCCATGTTTATTATAATTGAATCGACCCATATTTAGTTAACCGAGTTAAGTCAAATTCAAGTAGAATAAAAAAAATTTATGTCCAATCCATCCAAGGCAAGTTGAATCTATATTTAAACAATACACCGGACCTAAATTTATGTTTGATCGTTTCAGGACCATGTTAACTTATATCGGATTAATCTCAAATTAAATGAATTCCACGTCACATTTAATGTAATTGACAAAATAGATTGAAATTTTAATCTAAATTTTATTCCTTTAAAATTTAATTATAGAAATCTAATTAATATTAATGTAATACAGTTCAAATGAATCTAAGTTTTAGATCAAAACTATTTTATTAATTTTGGATTTAATCTAAACTAAATTTTATGAAATCCAATCTATAATCACCCGTAATTTAAATTGTTCTTTTTGTGATGTAAAGAAGGATTAGTACCAATAATTTATTACTGCATAATAGCCATCACATAAAATGGTGCTACTATTACTTTATATTGTCAGAAAGATTGTTAGCTCTCGTGTTATTAATATTGTCACGGATATCAGTACATTAGTAATTAATAATCGTGACATTAATTGAAGCAATGTGGACTATACATGACAGAATTTACGATGTGTAAACAGTAGATCAATTCATTTTTAATATTATAATTTAAATTGCATAATTGTGTTGATCCTCCAAAAGATTAGTTTGTGAAACTAATTTAAAATACAAAATTGCCCGTGAGGATGTTTCTAGAATTTGAAACTGCAGTTGCTAAGATACCGTTTAGATAAGTATTTTCATAAATGCTAAGTTTGATTAAAGAAAAACATTTTGTAAATTGAAACTTGTTATGAAATTTATGGATGTTCATTGAGTTGTAAGCAGTTACTTATTGAGTTTTAAGGAGTTACTTTTGATTGCTATTGATTATCATTATTAGTATTGTATTGTAACCATTGAGTTGTATCTTTTGAGTTGCTTTTTGTATTTATAAATAGGGACTTGTCCTATTGATAAATGACACATAGAAAATCTGTCTCTAATCTTTGTTCTCTCTCACACTTATTTTTATAACATGTTATCAGCATGAAGACTATACAACTGAGTTAGTAGAAACATTCTCTCTTTAAGGACAATGTTCTGCGTACCTCACTTCAAGCTATTTCTAATCCTTTCATTGTTGTCAATCTTTTCTTATATTCTTCTTTTTTGTGATAAAAAATTATTTGACTTTATCAATTTTCATATTGTCTTATATTATTATAATTGTCTATATTAATTTTATAGTTTTATAAATAAAATTTGATTATTATCAAATATTTTATGAGTCAATTTTAAACAAGTCAAACCTTACAAAATTTGAATTTGTGACTTTTGATATTACAAGGAAAATATTACTCATCAAATAGGGGAAAATTACTCAAATACAAGGACACAACATCATTATTTTTTATTATTTATTGTAAAAGATCATGTTAGGATTATCAGCATTTTAAATTTAACAACTTTATATATAGTATAAAGGTTTAAATACCTTTTTGGTCCTCATTTTCGTAGTGTTTGCGGATGGTCCTCATTTTGACAGAATGTTTAAAATGGTCCTCATTTTTATCAAATGTTTAAAATGGTCCTCATTTTCACAATTCATGTTTGATTTTGATCTTTTCTGTAACGCCGTTTAAATCATTAACGGAGCATTGTACATGTGGCACGATTTGTATTAGGGTGTGTTACGTGTACAAGTGTGGTGGTAATTAGATATTGGGGGATGAATAAGTGAGCTAGGGTTTTGGTAAGTAATGTTTGGACAGTTTGTGAGTTTTGACAATCTTGTTCCTTCATTCCCAATTGGTGTTGCTGCAATCTTCTTCTTCCTGCAATCCCATTATATATGTATGTTACGGTCCCAATCTTCTTCCTTTATCTTTGGTTGTAATCGTTGGAGGCAACCACATGTTGTATCACTTCATGCACTGTTGGTGGTTCAACGAGAAATGGATTAACCCCGATTTGTAGCTGCGGAGAGATGGCAACTTTGAGGATGGCAAGAACTCCAAAGGATATTGGTAGAAAATTTTGGGTACAATCTGTTTTTTTGTGTGTTAATAATAAATTGGTTTTAATTTTTGGTTTATTGATTTATAGAGTGGTGGTTTCAAATGGTGGTGTTGATGAAAAGGATGTCATCATCATGAAACAAATGAGGCAGATTAATGATTTGGAGAAGTCATTGAAGGTTGTTGAGAAGAGGCTGCAATTAGTAATAGGGTTCACTTGTGTTGTTATTGTATTATTCGTACTGCTATTGTGTGTAATCTTTTAAAATCCAATTTGTTTTGTACTATTGTTAAATGAAGAAATGAATTAGTTTGATTATGTTGATATTAGTCCCAACATGTTCAAAATGACATCTTGATCTAAGCATTGAAGTAAGTGATATTGATCTAAGTTTGGAAAAAATTAAATTGATCTAAGTCTGGAAGAAGTTAAATTCATAACATTAATTCATCCTTATCAAAATGCACTACATCAATGTTTGGCAAAAGTGAAATTGAACAAAGTTTAAGGAAAGTCAAAATGCAGTACATCAATAATGAATTTACATCAAAAATTCCAAAAAATAACTAAGACGTTTGTAGCTGCTATCATGTCATCCTCCTAATCTGTAATTTCATCGTAAACTACTGAGATGGTTCTTCTGGTGTTGGTAGTGGTGCTGATTGACTCTCCACTTCATTCCTTGATGGTTGAGTTGTTTGAGTTTCAACAATTGGTGCATTCTCAACAGTTTTAGCAGTTGGTGCATTCTCAGCAGTTTGGGCATCTAGTGCAGTCTCAGCAGGTGTTGCAGTTTGCTCATCCACAAGCTTATCTGGGCAATTGTTCCTGTTATGTCCAATTTGATGGCATATGCTACATCTTTTTTCTATAACCTCCTTTGTTGATTTGTGTGTTATCCTTTCTCAACTCCCCACTCTTCCAACCTTCTTTTTTTTCTTGGGTCTTCCTGGTAAGATCCTCTTATGTGGTGGATGGACGTCAGGGTAGGGAGTTCTTTCCCATAAGACTTCATCATTGACTGGAAAGATGATGGACTGCAATCCAATGATGAAATGACAAGTATTAGCTGCTTCCTCTGCAAATTCGAGCTCAAGAAAGACGAAGATGAATAAATTTTGCTAATTGGAAAATTTTCCCTAAATTAAAAGATTAACGTTAATTAGCCATATGTACAGTACACGTAACACACCCTAATACAAACCGTGCCACATGTACAATGCTCCGTTAATGATTTAAACGGCGTTATAGAAAATGACCAAATAAAACACGAATTACGAAAATGAGGACCATTTTAAACATTCGGTAAAAATGAGGACCATTTTAAACATTATGTCAAAATGAGGACCATCCGCAACAAATACTACGAAAATTAGGACCAAAAAGGTATTTAAACCTAGTATAAATAATCATATCTTGTATTATTATTAAAATTATATTTGAAAATCTAATGTTTGGAAATTGTGATCATTAAGCACGTTGTGTTATGTGAGTAGGGAAACATTTAATTATGGAAGTTAAAAAAAAGTGTTGACTACATTAATGTATAATTAATATGTGACATAAATCAACAAGAGATAAAATAATATAAGAATTCTCTAAATTCATAACTATAATTTTAAAAGTATTGATGTAAATGAACATTTATATTCTAAACCAATTTAAAACTTTTTTTAAAAATATTATAATATCTAATATTTATCTTTTTGGTCAAATTAGAAAAGTGTTATTCTAAAGTTAGGCAACATTTCAAAATTGTTGTCTATATAATAGTATCATTTAAAATGTGTTATCTATAAATAAAAAATAATATTTAAAATATGTTGCCTATAAATAATAAGCAACATGTAATTAGTGGTTCTTATATACAATAAGTAACATTTAAAATATGTTGCTTATTTTAACACTATAAGGCAACATTTTTACAAATTGTGTAGTCTTTAGTATAAGAACTGTTGCCTATAACCTAAGCTCACATGCATATCCTCCACACTTAGAAACGTGTTGTCTAAAGTTTAGGCCACACTTTTTTAACTTCAGACCACACTTTTTAGTTGTTGTCTAAAGTGAAAAATGGTGTAGTGATGATAAAAAAAGATTAAATGGTAAAGTTCAAAACTTTGTACGAAAAATAATATGTAGCTTCTCATGGTTTTTGTAACTTGTAAACAAATTCATGGTACATAAGAAATATATGTCATTGGGTAACAAACAAAAGATTGACTAGTATACTTAAAAAAAATTTACAAAAAGGAATATACAGTTCGCCACTCATTTGTTCGTTGTTTTCCAATTGGATTGAAATCTGATTTGGCCTAGTTTTTTCTTCAAGTCAGCCACCTAGTGTAAACAATTAGGGAAAATTTTTGTAACTTATAATCAAATTCTTCATACATAACAAGTACATTCCATAGGATGATAAAAAAAGGGTTAAATAGTAAAGTTTAAAACTTTGTACGAAAATAACACGCAGCTCCCCATGGTTTTTGTGACTTGTAAGCAAATTCGTGGTACATAAGAAATATATGTCGTTGGATAACAAACAAAAGATTAATTAGTATATTTAAAAAAATTGTACAAAAAGTAATATGTAGTTGCCCACTTATTTGTTCATTGTTCCACATTAAGATTGAGATCCTATTTGGCTTGTTTTTTTC
This sequence comes from Vigna unguiculata, assembly GCF_037176805.1. Classification (NCBI taxonomy): domain Eukaryota; kingdom Viridiplantae; phylum Streptophyta; class Magnoliopsida; order Fabales; family Fabaceae; genus Vigna; species Vigna unguiculata. The sequence continues at coordinate 45,273,621 of NC_140794.1, read as the reverse complement.
TTCAAGCCAGCCACCTAGTGTAAACAATAAGGGTAGATTTTTGTAACTTATAATCAAATTCGTGGTACATAACAGGTACATTCCATAGGATGATAAAAAAAATGGTTAAAATACTCCTTTAGTCCTCGTTTTTGTCGCAAAATCTCAATTTGGTCCTCGTATTTTTATTAGTCTCAATTAGGTCCTCATTTTTGTAAATTAGTATTAATTAGGTCCTTTGCGTTAGTAGAGAACTAATACCGTTAAGTAGGTGCCATGTGTCAGCTCCTCGTTTTTTGAATTTTTTTGAATTTTTTTTGAATTTTTTTTGAATTTTTGAATTTTTTTTAAATTTTTGAATTTTTTTTAAAAAAATATTTATGCAACGTGTCATGTTTATAGTGTGCCACGTGTCAATCTAATATGATGACACGTGTCAAATTAATGTATGAATCTCACTCCTCATATTTGTTAAATTGATTTGATTTGAGTCCCAATTTTTTTTAAAAATTTTCAATTTCAGGCACTCCAAATTTAGACCAAATTTTGCTTTTATGTAATGTTATGATTATTTTTATTAAAATTGATATTTTTATTAAATATTTTAATAATATTAATTATATTTAATATTAAAATTTTAAATATATTTATTTTAATTTGTTATAAAATTATTTTAAAATTTTACATTTGAATTTATAAAATTATTATTTTTAAGCCAACTCTAAAATATTGTTGATATTGAATATTATACAAATATATCGAATATAAATTTATTAATCTATATATTTACACCAATTTTAAAATAAAATTTAAATAAAGTTTAATGTAAAATATAAATTTAAATAAATTAAATTTTGTTAAAAATATATAATAGAAATATCACTTGTAATAAAAGTATCATCATTACATTTATAAAAAAGTTAAATTTGTTCTAAATTTGGAACACATGAAATTAAAATTTTTTTTAAAAAATTTGGGACTGAAATCAAATCAAATTAGCAAATATGAGAACCAAATTGAGATTTATACAATAATTTGACACGTGTCACCATAGTAGATTAACACATGGCACACTACAAACCTGACACGTGGCATAAATATTTTTTTTAAAAAAAATTAAAAAAAAATTAAAAAATTAAAAAAAACGAGAAGCTTACACGTGGCACCTACTTAACGGTGTTAGCTCTCTACTAACGGAAAGGACCTAATTGATACTAATTTACAAAAATGAGGACCTAATTGAGACTAATAAAAAATACGAGGACCAAATTGAGATTTTACTACAGAAATGAGGACCAACCGAGTATTTTAACCTAAAAAATATTAATTAGTAAATTTAAAAAATTTGTACGAAAAATAATACGCAACTCCCCATGATTTTTGTGACTTGTAAGCAAATTTGTGACACATAATAAATATATGTCATTAGATAACAAACAAAAGATTGATTAGTATACCTAAAAAAAATTTACAAAAAATAATATGCAGCTCGCTACTCATTTGTTCATTATTTACTAATTGAGATATGATTTGGCCTGTTTGTTTCTTCAAGCCAGCCACCGAGTGCAAACAATAAGGTAATAACATGTACATCCCACAAGATGATAAAAAAAGATTAAATAGTTAATTCTAAAAATTTGTACTAAAAATAATACGCAGCTCCCCATGATTTTTGTGACTTGTAAGTAAATTCGTGGTAACATAAGAAATATATGCCATTGAATAACAAACAAAAGATTGATTAGAATTGTTAAAAAAAATGTACAAAAAGTAGTATGCAATTCTTCACTCATTTGTTCTTTGTTCACCAATTAGATTGAGATCTTATTTGGCCTGTTTTTTTCTTCATGCCAGCCACCTAGTGCAATAATAAGGGTAAATTTTTGTAACTTATAATCAAATTCGTGTTATATAACGAGTACATCCCATATGATCAAAAAAAGATTAATTAGTAAATTTAAAAAATTTGTACGAAAAATAATACGCAGCTTCCCATGGTTTTTGTGACTTGTAAGCAAACTCGTGGCACATAATAAATATATGTCATTGGATAACAAACAAAAGATTGATTAGTATACTTACAAAAATTGTACAAAAAATAATATGCAGTTCCCCACTCATTTTTTCATTAGTCCCCAATTGATATATGATTTGGCCTGTTTTCTTCTTCAAGTCAGCCACATAGTGCAAACAATAAGAGTAAATTTTTGTAACTTATAATCAAATTCATGGTACGTAACAATAAGGGTAGATTTTTGGATAAGAAAAGATTGATTGGTATATGTAAAAAAATTCTACAAAAACTAATATGCAGTTTCCCACTCATTTGTTCATTGTTCAGTTCCCTACTTAGATTGAGATCTAATTTGGCTTATTTTTCTCTTCAAGCGAGCCACCTAGTGCAAACAATAAGGGTAGATTTTTGTAACTTATTATCAAATTCGTGGTACATACATGTACATCCCATAGGATGATAAAAAAAAGATTTAATAATAAAGTTTAAAACTTTGTAAGAAAAATAATAAGTAGGTCCCCATGGTTTTTGTACTTATAAGCAAATTCATGGTACATAAGAAATATATGTCATTGGATAACAAACAAAAGCTTGATTAATATACTTACAAAAAATTGTACAAAAAAGTTCCCCACTCATTTGTTCATTGTTCCCCAAATAGACTGAAATCTAATTTTGTCTGTTTAAGACAGCCACCTAGTGCAAACAATTAGGGTAAATTTTTGTAACTTATAATTAAATTCGTGGTACATAACATGTACATCCCATATGATGATAAAAAGAGATTAATTAGTAAACTTTAAAATTTTGTACGAAAAATAATATGCAACTCCCTATGGTTTTTGTGACTCGTAAGCAAATTCGTACTACATAAGAAATATATGCAATACATAAGAAATATATGCAATTGGATAACAAACAAAATATTGATTTGTATCCCTAAAAAAATTGTACAAAAAGTAATATGCAGTTCCGCACTCACTTGTTCCCCAATTAGATTGAGATATGATTTAGCCTGTTTTTTTTCTTCAAGCCCGCCAGCTAATACAAACAATAAGGATAAATTTTTGTAACTTTTTATCAAATTCATGGTACATAACAGGTACATCACATAGGATGATAAAAAGAAATTAAATAGTAAACTTTAAAACTTTGTACGAAAAATAATACGCAGCTACCCAGGGTTTTTGTGACTTGTAAACAAATTCGTGCTACATAAGAAAAATATTTCATTGGATAACAAACAAAATATTGATTTGTATCCCTAAAAAAATTGTACAAAAAGTGATATGCAGTTCCGCACTCACTTGTTCCCCAATTAGATTGAGATCTGATTTAGCCTGTTTTTTTTCTTCAAGCCCGCCAGCTAATACAAACAATAAGGATAAATTTTTGTAACTTTTTATCAAATTCATGGTACATAACAGGTACATCACATAGGATGATAAAAAGAAATTAAATAGTAAACTTTAAAACTTTGTACGAAAAATAATACGCAGCTCCCCAGGGTTTTTGTGACTTGTAAACAAATTCGTGCTACATAAGAAAAATATGTCATTGGATAACAAACAAAAGCTTGATTAATATACTTAATAAAATTGTACAAAAAGTAATCTACAGTTCTGAACTCATATGTTCATTGTTCCTCTAATAGATTGAGATCTAATTTGGCCTATTTTTTTTTTTAAGTCAGCCACCTAATGGAAACAATAAAGGTAGATTTTTGTAACTTTTAATCAAATTCATGGTACATAACAGGTACATCACATAGGATGATAAAAAAAATTAAATAGTAAAGTTTAAAACTTTGTACGAAGAATAATACGCAGCTCTCCATGGTTTTTGTGACTTGTAAGCAAATTCGTGGTACATAAGAAATATATGTCGTTGGATAACAAACACATGATTTATTATTATATTTAAAAAAATTATACAAAATGTAATATGTAATTCCCCACTCATTTGTTCAATGTACCCCACTAAGAATGAGATCTGATTTGGCCTATTTTTTTCTTCAAACCAATCACCTAGTGTAAACAATAAGGGTAAATTTTTGTAACTTATAATCAAATTCGTGGTACATAACAGGTACATCTGATAGGATCATAAAAAAGATTAACTAGTAAATTTAGAAAAATTGTATGAAAAATTTAGAAAAATTGTATGAAAAATAATACGCAGCTCCTCATGGTTTTTGTGACTTGTAAGCAAATTCGTGGTACGTAAGTAATATATATCATTGGATAACAAACAAAAGATTGATTAGTATACTTACAAAAATTGTACAAAAAGTAATATGCAGTTCTCCACTCATTTGTTCATTGTTCCCCAATTGGGATCTGATTTGACTTGTTTTTTTTTTCTTCAAGCCAGCCACTTGACTTAAATAATAAGGGTAGATTTTTGTAACTTATAATCAAATTCGTGGTACATAACAGGTACATCTCGTAGAATGATAAAAAAAAGATTAAATAGTAAAGTTTAAAACTTTGTACAAAAAATAATACGCAGCTCCCCATAGTTTTTGTGACTTGTAAGCAAATTTGTGATACATAAGAAATATATCCAATTCGATAACAAACAAAAGTTCCACTAGTATATTTAAAAAAATTGTACAAAAATTAATATACAGTTCCCCACTCATTTGTTCATTGTTACCCAGTTAGATTGAGATTTGATTTGACATGTTTTTTTTTCTTTAAGCCAACCACTTAGTGTAAATAATAAGCTTATATTTTTGTAACTTATAATCAAATATTTGTGGTACATAAGAGATACATCCCATAGGATGATAAAAAAAGATTGATTACTAAATTTAAAAAAAAATTACGAAAAATAATACGCAGTTCCCCATGGTTTTTCTGACTTGTAAGCAAATTTGTGGTACATAAGAAATATATGTCATTGGATAACAAACAAAAGATTGATTAGTATATTTAAACAAAAGATTTTTGTGACTTATAATCTTATAATCAAATTCGTGGTACATAATAGGTACATCCCATAAGATTATAAAAAAAGATTAAATAGTAAAGTTTAGAACTTTGTACGAAAATAATACATAGGTCTCCATGATTTTTGTACTTGTTAACAAATCAATGGTACATAAGAAATATATGTCATTGCATAACAAACAAAAGATTGATTAGTACACTTAAAAAAATGTACATATGCAGTTCCCCACTGATTTATTCATTGTTTCTCAATTAGATTGAGATCTGATTTGGTCTATTTTTTTTTCAAGTCAATCACCTAATACAAAAATAAGTGTAGATTTTTGTAACCTATAATCAAATTCGTTGTACATAACAGGTACATAGGATCATAAAAAAAAGATTAAATTTTAAATTTTAAAAATTTGTACGAAAAATAGTAAACAGCTCTCCATGATTTTTTTGACTTGTAAGTAAATTCATGGTATATAAGAAATATATGTCATTGGATAACAAACAAAATCTTGATTAATATACTTAATAAAATTGTACAATAAGTAATATGTTGTTCCGCACTCATTTGTTCATTGTTTCCCAAATAGATTGAGATCTAATTTGACCTGTTTTTTTCTTCAAGCCAGCCACCTAATGCAAACAATAAGGGTAGATTTTTGTAACTTATAATCAAATTCGTGGTACAGGTACATCCCATAGGATGATAAAAAAAGATTAATTAGTAAATTTAAAAAGTTTGTTCAAAAAATATTACGCAGCTCCCATGGTTTTTGTGACTTGTAAGTAAATTCGTGGTACCTAGGAAATATATGTCATTGGATAACAAACAAAAGATTGATTAGTATATTTAAAAAATTTGTACAAAAACTAATATGCAGTTCTCCACTCATTTTTTCATTGTTCCCCACTTAGATTGAGATCTGATTTGGCCTATTTTTTTCTTCATGCCAAGCTCCTAGTGTAAACAATAGGGGTAAATTTTTTTTACTTATAATCAAATTCGTAGTACATAATAAGTACATCTCATAGGAAGATAAAAAAAAAATTAGTAAATTTTAAAAATTTGTAGAAAAATAATACGCAACTTCCCATGATTTTTGTGACTTGTAAGCAAATTCGTGGTACATAAGAAATATATGTCATTGGATAACAAAGAAAAGATTTATTAGTATACTCGAAAAAAAATTGTACAAAAAGTAATATATAGTTCCCCACTCATTTGTTCATTGTTCCCCAATTAGATTGAGATATGATTTGGCCTGTTTTTTTCTTCAAGCTGGGTTCTGGAGCATTAGAAATTGAAATACATTTAGATGTAGTGGGTCTTGATGATACTATAAAAAAAAGGAAAAAAAAAGGAGGAAATAAAGCATCTGAATGTCTTCTTATGGCCAAACAAAACAATAAATTTTAATGAAAAAAATCATGAGTCTAAATTGATTATGCTTCATTCCCAAAAGTGAATGCAACAACATCCAGGAGACTAAATTAGTTATGCTTTGTTCCCATAAGTGAATATAGCAACATCTAATTCATATTTTCATGGTCATAAAGGAAATTTCAAAGAGACATTTTGTCATCAGAAATGAAACAATAGTGTGGAAAGGGACTATGATGAGTCTGTAGAGACGATTGAGAATATATGTTGGATAGGAGACATCTTTACACAATCAACTGTCATTTTTGATGAATAAGATTTTCCAACATTAGGGGGAGAAAGAAAATAATTGGATAAAGATATTAGTTGAAATAATTTATCATTATCTCTCTTGATCATCATACAAAAAATGTGAACTCAAAATTCAAATAACAATTCATTCACAAATTAGTCAATCAATTATCAAATATTTGTACTGACACAAATAGGATAATTAAATCACATATACCAACTACTAAATGCTCCAAATATAATTGATATTAATTCATAACACGATTGAAGCGTGATAAGCCTATTGATTCCAAATATACAAATTCTAAAATGAGAAAAGGAGTTGAAAAGACAAGATTCATTTGACATAATTAATAATTTGGTTCCAGAAGAACCTTGGTTCCATAAGAGCCACTGGTACCTAAAATTGTTGAAAATGATGAATGAATTATGTTATGAATAAGATAATATGGAACCATAGTCAACCTTAACGATGTTTTAGCATATAATATAATGATGAATGTTATGAGTGACAATGAGAATCAAGATTGTCGATAAAGAAATGATTGACCAAATGGAAAGATGAAATATAAGCAAAATTAGATTTTCTTAAACAAAAGGTTTTTGGAGTTGTAGTTTGCATACCTGAAAGTGTGAAACTTATTAAGTAAAAATGGATCTTTGCGCAGAAAAATATTATAAAGAATGATAATTATATGAAAATCCCTGAAGAATTTAATTTACCCAACCACGCAAATTCTAAAGTGGATTATTCAATAAAATTGAACAAGTCCCTTTTATGGATTAAAGCAATCAAGATGTATAGTTATCCTTGTAAGTACTTGTTAAAAGAAAGATACTTATCATTATATTTATGTGAAAATATCAAAAAATGAACTTGTCATAATTGTCGTTTATGCATATAACATAAACATCGTTGAAACTCTTGATGAGTTTATAAAAGCAATTGATTGCTTAAAGAAAGAATTTGAGATGAAAGATCTTGGAAGTACAAAATTTTCTTTAAGATTACAAATTGAGGATTTAAATACATGTGTTTTCGTACATCAAGAGATTTATATAATGAAGGTTCTTAAAAGGTTATATATGAACAAATTATATCATTTTTGCACTTCGATTGTAAAGTTTAAATGTTGATAAATATCCTTTTAGACCTCACAATAATGCAGAACTTCTTAGTTAAGAAATACCATATTTTTAATGTTATAAGAGCACTAATGTATTTTTCTTGTACTCGACTTGATATAATATTTACTGTAAATTTGTTAAGCAACATATAATTCTTCACCTACTAGAAAATATTGAATTAGTGTTAATATATATTTTGTTACCTTAAAGGTACTTGAATATAGGCTTATTTTTATCCAACTAATTTGAAATCAAATGAGTTATGTAAATTTCGAAATCAAATGAGTTATGTAAATGCAGGTTATTTATCTAATCCTCACAATAGTTGATCACAGACAAAATATTTCTTCACATGTGGTGGCACAATGATTTCATGGCGGTCAGTGAAACAAAACATAATAGCAACATCGTCAAATCATGCAACTTATAGCATTTCATGAGGAAAAAAAATCAACAACCATATATGAAAACAACCGTGCATGTATTGCTCAATTGAAATAAGGATATATTAAAAATTTATTTACAAAATCTTTGTCAAGGAGAATCTTTAAACAATTGGTTCACAAGATTACATGAGAAAGAAAAATAGAAGATGTGATAAATAATATTATATCAAAGAATAAAAAATGATGTACTCTTTTTCTTTGACTAGGTTTTTATCTCGAAGGATTTTTTCTAGCAAGGTTTTAACGAGACACGTTCTCTGATCAATGGACACCCAAGGAGAAATGTTATAAAATTTATAGATGTCCATTAAGTTGTTAACAGTTACCTAGCTATTGATGTTATCACTAATATTGTAACCATTGAATTTATCCCTTAGGTTGCTTTTTATATCTATAAATAAGGACTTCTATTGATAAATGACACACAGAAAATCAGTCTCTACTCTCTATTCTCTTTCTCTCAATTATTTTATAAATTGAAAAAATTAAGAAGTTTTTGATAAAGAATTTGATCGGAATTAGACTAAACGTGTCCCCTTCAACAGATGGCGTATTTTAAAACTTTCTCTATGTTGTCTTCTATAAAATAAAAGTAAATTAAAGTATCTATCAAACACTCTCACCTATTGAACATGAAGATGACTTGAGTTTGTCCTGTTTATTATATAATCTGATTTGCATAGAACATAGATAACAAGATTAAGATCTTCCAAAACTTGTACAACGCATGGGTAGTAGACAAAACTGTCAATTTAATTTAACCTTTCAGAACTAAACTGAACCCAAGTTTGTAGGTAAGGGCCCTTTAAAGAGACGCAACAATCATGAATCGACAAAGAGAAAAGATTAAATTCGAAAATTAAATGTTAATTAAAAGATGTCATATTTAAGCCCTGAGAAATCCTGCAAATAGGCCATAAAATCCCACTAGGGTGTTCTAGATGTGTTCGTCAAATATCTGATATTAGTCTATCATTTCTGTATTACAGACATAGAATATTAAGGATGGTTATCTGATAAAGATATTAGGGTTGGTTATAATTCATATGTATTTATTTATTAAAAAATAGTATGGACATCCGAGTTTATAATTGTTCTATATCTATCTTGTTTAATACAACAGCTAACGAATAGAGTTTATGATTCATAACTTTTTCATTTATAAGTTTAGAAGTATATATCTGTTTTAGTTTAATTTTATAAAAATACATGTCAGAGGATGTATATTTTAATATAGGTACATGAGAACTTTTCTCTAAGCTCTTCATCGAAAAATGTCCAAGACATCGGTACCCACCTTTTTAACTATACACTAATTTATTATATTGATCCAAATAATAGTTAATTTTTACGACTTAATCTTGAAAATCCAGGAAAACATAAGTACTGAAACACTGTCAACCGTGATCTCCAACGCAGGGCGTGTTGATATCAACAAACATCAAACATTATTTTAATGTTTTTGGTGTAAAACAACAGTATGGTTACCAGTCTGTTGCCTGCATCAACAAACCCTAGGTCATACCGTGATACGTAACATGCGGATGTTTAAAGGGATTTGGCTTTTGTAAAGCATATGTTAAGGGATTTTTCTTTTGAGCCAAAACCCGTAATGATTATTTTTTTTTTTGAAGTCTTCCATAGCTCTGCCAATGAAAGGCTTCTAAATATAAAAAATCAGAAAAAAAAAACAAAAAAATTCAGTGGGGCCACCACACACACAGGACAGCACCACTTGTATTGAACTAAAGGCAAAAGAAAATTGAATGGTATTGCAAAACACTCGTCAGATTCAACCAAAGCAAATATGAATGCTACAATTTGGGCAGAAGTTGACACAAGTAGACTAAATTTCAAAAAATGAAATTCGAAATTGTGCTGACAAACTAGTGTTTACAATAAGAATATTTAAAAAAGAGCTAAGTAATAATATATTATCGAAGCTAAATCCTAAATTATGTGCTCAAACCTTAATTGTCTGACATCTCCCGAAATCTGGCAAGGGCTTTTTTATGAATAAGCATCTTGTAACTGTCACCTGCCTGCACCTCAAGGCTAGGATCCAACTTCTTCTGTTGACTCCCAAGTCCGGCCCTATGTTCCGTGGCTTGTGCCAGGACAGGCTCTATCATTCCACTTCCATCCTTTCCAAGTCCCTGTGCATCAAATAATCCATAATACAGGAAACAGCCATAATATAAAAATGTTAGAATCCTTCACCAGATATGTTGAGATAACCAAATTTCCAGGGGTATCCCATCCAATTCTTCAGGTCAGTCCAAACATTCTAACAAAAGAAGATATCTAAACTAGACAAAATATTATGTCGGTCTAAGGATTAAAGTAACTATCATATGTCCCTGAAAACATAGAATTTGAATTCTGGAACTCATTCCAAATATAAACAAATGACTGCATCAAGCTCTACCAAAACAACCTGAATAACAAAGGATAATTATGAAATGCAGAGGGAACGAAACGGTACCAATCCTTCCTGCCAGCCCATGTTGCGAAGCATCCTATTACCGACATTGTTTTCATCAATTGCTTTGTCTGCCGTAATCACCTCGAAAGTATCAACGTTGACATCTCCAACTACACGTCCACCACCAACTCCAGGAGGGAACGGCATTGGATCACCCTTCCTTGATGCAAAATCTCGGTCTTCAAGAATACATATGGTAGAAACAAATATTTTCTCAAAAAGTCAATCCACATAGTAAGCTACCACTTTACCTATAATTGTCTTGCAAACCTACTACTTAGTTATTTAAAACTTCTAAATATTACCTAATAGTTGATAATAAAGATCAACACCTTGCTACAACAAAACTTTTTACAAGTACGTTTTGGCCAATAGGGTAATAAAATAAAATACATAATTTACTATATTTTAAAAATATATAACTATAACAGAATTTACATGCACACAATTTTAATCTCCTAACCAGGAAAGTTCCTTCAATTCCTTCTATTAAAAACCAAAATATTGCCCACGCCTACGATCACCCCAAACAGTAAATACAATTTCCCAAAACATGGGAAGCACACGTCAATGCCTTTCTTCACATCTAATGAAAAACTAAAGCTTCCTCAACTCCCAAAGCCTTTTTCATCAGAGATACCAGACAATGCTTTGAAATGATTAACTAACAACTGGCAAGCAAACACTCTCCCTTCAGCTCAGCAGTTTTTTCAATCAAAAGTATATCAACACAAAAGTAATGAAACTGAAACCCATTATAAATTAAGTAATCTTACTTGAATCCCCAATGTCAAGGTCAGCCAAATCATTTCCCACTGAAGAAGATGAGCCATACAAACTCCTCCTCTCAGCTGCACGATCCCGGTAAGTTGTCTGAGGTTGTTCTTTGTGAGCTGAAGCAGGAAGAGGCATTTCTGAAAACCTTCTTCGCCCACTTCCAACTGTAGCAGGTGGTGTATACGAACTCAGGGCAGATACATCTGTTCTAAAGGGAGTAGCAACTGTATGTGGATCAACATTTGCTGAAGATGAACTATGCATAGATGATGCAACAGATGTAGAACCTGAATAACTATCTGATTTAACAACCCCTCTTCCTGAGCCCCTTATGACCCCCATCACAGTGCCTCCTAGACTATTACTAACCGGCCGTGGCTGTGCCTGAGAATCAATAGCAGCAACCTGGGCAAGAGTTGTGTGAATTCCTGGATTAGAAGCATTAGTTTCCCTTACCATAATCTCATTTTTTGATTTATTCTTAGCAGAATGCCCGGCAGAATATGACCTATCATCAGCTGAAACAGAAGGCTGATTGTCTTCCAGAGCCACTCTAGTAGCCTGTCCCTCATGGCTCCTCTGCTTCCACATTGTTAATACATTGTTCATTTTTTTCTTGTTTGCCAGAATGCTGCTCTTTGATGCAAGCTTTATTTCCTTTGATTTTTCCTTTTCTTTCTTCTCTGCAGCCAAAGCAGCTGTTGCTGCAGCCTGGACAGCATCTGCCAGTGAAGCTGGCTTCTCAACCGATATAACAGTAGTAGCTGGTGCAGAAATGACCTTTTTACTTCCAGAACCATCAGATGTTTTAGAAGGTTCAGACTCATTATTAGGTGCTTTATTCTGATTTTGATCAGTGCAAGGTATGTACTGCTGAGTTTGGTTGTCATATGAATACCAAATCCCATTATTACCATCATAGTAAAGACCTACATATGACAAGAGTGTAGAAGATCAAAAATAAAATATAAGGGAATACTACAATTTTTTACAAGTATATTAGTGTTTCCAAGTCTTGATGCTGGTAAAAGAAATAGGCAAAGCGACACATGCAATCTCTATAAGCAACACTTCCCATAGCGCAGTGCTAGCATATAGTTAGTGAGTGTGTATGTGTGCAACAAAGATGGAAACAAACAAAGTAAATGGGAGATGACAAAATTTTGATGCCTAATCCTGTCCAACAGAGCTCAATTACATAAAAGGATATAAGGTAGATACAGGAAAAGCAACAGCCCAAAAATTAACTAGCACTACTGCACCAATAAATGTAGTCGTAGAATTCTCTTCAACATGCACGTTTTAGGTAATCTCCAAACCTACTTTTGGCTAAATAGAAAAGGGGGCCCCATGATGGAAAAAGTCTCGAGAATTACTTATGAAGCAAACAAAAAATGCTTTTGAGAAACTTTAAGATAATCATAGGCTTTTCTCTGACTAACTCAACCAAGATCCGTACCAGTATTTCCGTCATAGTAAAAACCAGAAGCAGCATCATAGTAATAACCCGATGCTTCATCCCAAACAAAGCCCGATTGTGGAGCACCAACTTCTGTGCCAGGTTGCTCTTGACCAGTAGATAGTTTGTCATCTGGGTTATATTCTTTTGGAGCCCATCCCACTGAATCATACTGAGGATTGTCGAAAAGCAAAAACACATAAATCAAATTTATAATAACTTCACAGCATATCAGAACTATAATTATGAACACAACTGCAGTAAGAAATACAAAATATTAATGTGGAATATTCAAGATCAGAAATATCACGTGCAGTAAATACCTCTCTACAGACAAAGAGAATCAGTGACAATAGACATACAGTAAACACGGAAAAATTAATTACCTAGGAGCTGTACTGTACACCAAAGCCTTAAGGAAATTATAACTCACTGTTCACGTTTTCCTAATTAGTGATGCAAACGCTTCAGACATTTTACAAAACCAATTTTTAGTCTGGCCTAACATTATTTAGAAACGAAAGATTTTTCACAACCTGTGCGATTCTCTTTTCTTATTAAGGCAGAATCCCTGTAATTTTCCACCAATTTCTTTATTAATTATTATTATTATAAATTATAGGTCTTCAAATATAAAATAAGGAAGTTTGAACTAATAAATCATCCTCAAACAATACAAGTGCTAACATGGCCTAAAATCACAAAATGATATGAAATTGTCAATATTCACCTTCCACAATACAGAATGTCTTCAACTGTTTATAAACCATTATACAAAATTTATACATAGAAGAAAAAAGCACCTGTTGGGCAAATGTTGCAGCTTCAATAGCAGCAGCCGCAAGACTGCTCGATTGGGACGTTCCTGATGTTCCTGACCCAGGGCCCAGGATACTTTTTGCATATGCAACTCTTAGAATCTGCCCATTCTTTTCAAGCATAGTTCCATTTGTTGCCTCAAGAGCTTTGGTAGCATCTTCAACCTAAATAAAAATATTTTGTCACAATAATCACTACCAAAACACCTATTAACGGTTAACTTTTCTTGTCAAGCTTCTTCCCTCTCCTTTTCATCTAGAAAACAACAAATGACTAAAACGCGAAGATGAATGGTATCATTCCCAAAGAACTCCAAGATGAAACACAGACAGATAGCTATTACTAAAATATAAACAAATATAATTGTACCAACTTCAGTGAGCAATTACTTAAGCACTTACTCAACGAGGTATTGTTACATCAGAGCTTATTTTGATAAACTTTGAGCTATAAGCTTATTCACAAACTTATTCCATAAGCACTTACTGATAAACTTTGAATGATAAATTTTGAACAAGTTTCTAAAAATAAGATAAACAGAACTTGTTCTGATACGCCTTTCCAAGAGCTTATATACACCTCCATAAGTCCAAACAAGATCTTCTATACACCCCTTTATCTATAACACTCAAAGTATTGGTTAGACAACAAAAATATTCAACGAACACTTCAAAAAAATGAGTCATTTCAATCAACGAAACCAACAAAGTCCAGCAAAAGATGTACACTCACTCTAGACTGTTTTACTTAAACACAACATGATATTTAGGAAGAAGATATCATCAAATGATGTAAAAAATGGCCATTTAACTAAGTAATGACACGAGCATTCCAAATCACTATCTTAAGATCTTATTAATCATTGTAATATTAACCTTTAAACACCAGGGAGACCGTATAAGAGAGACTACTACTACAAAAGTATGTAACAAGAATTGCTCAATTATTAATCATGAATGGTACCCACCGAATAAAAGTGTACAAATGCAAATCCCCTTGAGACATGAGTGAATTTATCTCTCACAAGACGCAGATCCTGCAATAGATAACAACACTCCTTAGCATATAAATGAAAAATTAAACAACAGCAAACCTGCCCCTCTGGTGCATAAAAACAGTCACAGGTTTGATTAGCTACCTCATGAATTTAGTAATCAAACCTTAATTGGAGCATGTTTGGAAAACTCATAGCGGAGCATTTCCTCGTCAGCATTTTCATCCAATCCTCGGACAACCAAAACATGAGTTGGACCTGATTGTAAATATACTTACCAATTACAGAGCATTAATAAAACAACAATCTCTAGAACATGAAGTATACAAATACTTACCAGCTTCCAAACCTTTCTTTCCGGTAGCTGCTGAATTTGATAATGAAATATCTGCTGCAGGAGCATCGTCAGTTCGAGGCTCATTACACTGCAGTAAGAAGAAAATAGCACTCATAATTCAATGTCCGCACATATGTACACATACTTATAGCAGAACAGAACTGAAAAATGAGTCGCTACTCTAAATTAATCATCCCAAGCATTAAGAACGCAGAAAGTCTACAATTCAAAAATAGTAACAAGATACAAAAATATTGCACAAAGGATTATGAACCTGATAGCAGGATGTTCGGCGTGCAAAATTTATGTAGCTACATACAGTGCACATCCAATCAGATGGAACCGTAATGCTCTTATAATTATGACCTGATTTCACAGCTCCATCAGGACCAGGACCTCCAGTTGGCTTGCTACTGCAACAAAATATAGCTCAAAATGGTAACATAGATTAGATTATTGTAATTAACAGTACCAAGATAAAACTGAAAAGTACAAACAATTGGCAAAGCCCTAAAGCTGACAAAATACCTATATTCAAAGAAAAGTTTTCTGCCATCGACAACAAGACCATCATCTCCTAGTTTGTCCATCATTCCTTGTGCAGCTCCCTAATCCATAACAATTTTACTCAATATAACATTCATGAAAACATGACATATATATAAATTAGAAAATAAACATGATAAATACCACAGAAGGAAAATCTATAAATGCAAATCCACGAGAGACTCCAGAATTTCTCTCCTTTATAACTCGAACGTGACGAAGGGGCCCCCATTCCGCCTAAAATCATATAAATGATGATACCAACATTAAAAAAAAAATAAATAAATAAAGATCATCAAAATCTACCAGAGTAACTGATGAAGCTCAACAAAACAAATTAAGTATGACATACAAGGATTTGGTATAGATCTTCATCGGTTGTCTTCTGCGAAAGACCTTTCACGACAACGGTTGCAGATGGGGCCTATGAAAACAGCTTTTACTTCCAATTGTTCAACAGTACTAAGATAATCACTGAAAATATAAAAGGAAAGCACTATACCACAGAATAATGTTCGCGCTGTCGTTTATCATCGCGATCCCTACGTCTTTCACTTTTATCATATCGACTCTCAGTATAGCTACCTTCCCTATAACTTCTACCATGGCTTCGACCTCGAGGGGACCTTGACCTTGGATGGTCATCATATCCACGAGACTGAGAGCGGGAATGAGAATGGGAGTGAGAATGGGATCGGGATCGAGAGCGCGAACGCGAACGAGAATGTGATCGTGAGCGTGAGCGCTCATGTCTCCTACGTGGACTCAGTTCTCCTTCCCGACTGTGACCTCTCTTATCACGTTCCCTATCACGTGATTCGCGTCGCCTCCAATTACTGTCTCTTCTACTACCTCTTTCATAATCAGAATCATAACTGTGCCGACCATGATCATAATCCCTGTCATGGCTATCCTCCCTACGATGATGAGAGGAAGCCCGGGACTTGTAGTCATAATCTTCATAGGCATAATCATCACGTTCATGACCTGAAAATCTGGCAGGCTTATCATATCCTCGGTCACCATAGTTTTCAATGCCAGTATAGCCATCACGAAACCTTTCATATTCTGGGTAGGTGTCAATCTCACGATCCCTGAAACCATCTATCTGATTATATGATTCATGATAGGGCCTCTGAAAACGTCTAGATTCCCTGTCAAGTGGATAATCTTCATCATAACCTCTTCGTTTGGATTGACTCCAGTGGCCAACAGGAGGTGGTCCTGGCGGCAGGTAGGCCTCCCTGTCCAAAATGTCAGGGTGAAAATTATTTCTCTGGTAAACTGGATCTCTTGGATATCTTTCATCAAGAAACCTTCTCTCATCATAGGAACCACCGACCCTGCCAAAAACATGGGGTAAAATGGGAGGAAAGAAAAGCTAAAGTTCGATACAGCACCAACAATATAACTAGATTAACATTTTGCATAACAAAACACGAGCATATCTCAACTATACAATCATGAGGTACATACCACAGCACCAACAAATTGGAAAAAAACAAAATCCTCAAAGACACATCTTTTACCCCACAGGTTTCATATTACCGTAGTGATGATGATGATAAGCATCAAGCAGTTGCACTCACCGGAAGTTGGGCTCGTGGACGGCGCCGTATCCCTCAAGAGCCTGTGGATTCAAGAGAATAAGCTATGTCAGGAACAAATAATCAATGGTGGGACGAGGGTTAGGCAAATGGAGTCCATATCTGACTGCCCCCACAGCTA
Organism: Vigna unguiculata; assembly: GCF_037176805.1. Taxonomy (NCBI): domain Eukaryota; kingdom Viridiplantae; phylum Streptophyta; class Magnoliopsida; order Fabales; family Fabaceae; genus Vigna; species Vigna unguiculata. Next base: position 45,256,292 of record NC_140794.1, on the reverse strand, counting down.
GCTTTCTTTCACAATTCTCCGATAAAAAATCAGATTGAAACCCTAATAGTAGTTTCTTTGAATAATGATCCCCATATTCCATATAGGTGAATTATTTAAGGAGGAAACCACAATTACGCTGTTATTATCCCAGCCTTGATGCAGAGCATAGCGACCAGGATCCATTTCTTGCCAAGCCCACCGTTCCTCTCTCTAGCAATATGTCTCAAAGTCAAAACCTTTCTCTCTCCCTGTAATATATGCACAAACAGATTCAGTTATCCACCATGAACCAACAACCTTTACCACCTCCTGGGCCCTCTCCTTCAATCCAACAATTACCGTCTTCCAAATCCTCGCTTTATCGACACATCAAGAAATCCATCACCTCTAAAACTATTTTCGCAATTAATTAAACATTCCAATATTCGAAAACATAAAGTGTAAAAATTGATGAACCCACAATCTGAAAAAATCCTACCGATCATCCAGACAGTCGTAAACAAATAACGCTACGGTTAGGGTTTTTACCGATGGTTGTGCCGGATCTGGGGTTTTGGCGGCGCGCAGATTGCAGAAGGAAAAGACGATAAATGTGAGCACTTGAATTGGATTTTGGGTGGAAAGAAGAGGGATGAATTGGAAGTATGAGTAGTGTGGCAGGTCGAGACTCTTTGTGAGTTACATCAATGAATGAATGAAGGTTTCATCTCAAACTCCACCGCGACCTATTTATAATTTGTAATTAATAATTAATAATTAATTCTTAAATCATTTTTTTATCTCACACATCTCAATATTGTAAAACCATCCATGGGATATTCTTAAACCACGTGTTTATATCTCACCTCAATCGCCACTACAGCGTGTCTCTCGCATCTCACTGTTGTAAAATCTAATTGGAATGTCACCCAATTTTGTTAATTAAGGAATTAGATTATTTAGATAAAAATAAAAGTTTAAATATTTTTCTAATCTGTGGGATCGGTTGTTTTTCATCTTTTAAATTCAAACTTATTTTCAATTTGACCATATTTCTATTTAAACTAAGTACTTCTTCTACTAAAAATCTCTCAAATCTTACTTTTGGTACTATTTGAGTTTAACATTGGATATGTTAATTGGCTCAACTAATTTGATTATTAAGTAAATTTTAGTATTATTCAATATATTGTTAGATTTATAATATTTTAAATATTTATTAACTCTTTCTAGTCATTAATAAGAAAAGATATCTCAAATTGTAGTTGATTATTGATTTTGATTTGTGTATTGAACTAACGATTTATGTATTAAATTAAATTTAGGCTTAATTACTGTTTTAGTCCTCGAATTTGGTCTGAAGTCTCAAAAAGGTCCTTTAAATATTCGGAGTCTCAATTTAGTCCTCTAATTGTCATAAGTGAATCAATTTGGTCCCCAAAATTAACGCCGTTAAAAATCGTAACAGAACAGTGACAAGGCTTAATGACTGTGTATGAGTTTTAGTGACGTGGCCCGTATCAATCAATTGTAGTGTGCAAGGAGAGAAGTGTTCGAAGATCATCGTGGAAACGCTAAGCTAGGGTTCGATTTTCGTTGTGATTGGCACTGCATCAGATGAAATTTGGACATTGTGATCGACGAGATTCAACAATCCAGGTGAGCTTCCAATTTTTTCGAAATCAATTTTAGGGTTTTTTGTTATTTGCGTTGAATATGATTTTGGGGGATTTGGGTTTGTTTTTGAGTTTGATTCTCGTATATCGTTTTTGAGTTTGGTTTACTGAGTAGAATGGTTTTCTGATTTTGATGGTTGTATTGTCCCACCATTGTGGTTCCTTTTTCTGTAATTTGTGGTCCCCTTCGAAACAGGGTTTAGTTTTTTGTAGTTTGTGGTCCCCCTTCGAAATGGGGTTTGATTTTCTGTCGGTTTGTCGGTGGTTTGTTTGGTAATAAAAATATGTGGTTTTGGGTATATGGACATTTCACAGCTTTGATGGATGACGACAAGTTTGAAGTGGTTATCCACCATGGAGGGCACTTCGTGAACGAGGGTGGAGTTAAATATGTTAATGGGCAACTTAGTGTTTTGTCGTGTGATGAAGATAGATGGTCCTACTTTGAGGTGTTATCAATACTGCGAGAGATGGGTTATATTAATGTCAAAGATTTGTGCTATTCTGTTGGAGGTTGTGCAGTGTTGGAGGAAAGGTTACAACATTTCATTGATGACGTTGGTGCACTCCATATGGTGAGCATCGCGAAGCGACATGGTTCAGTTCATATGTTTGTAATTCATTCAGTTTGTGAACCAGAGGTAGTACAGATGCTAGAATATTTTTCAGCTGGGGAAAATGCCACTGCGCCTGAAATTGTACCAGACCAAGTCGAACCTGAATTTGGTGAGGTTGAGGTTGATGTGCAGTGTGATGGTGCAGAACAAGTCCAACCTGAAAGTGGTGAGGTTGAGGGAGAGGTCCATGTTGACGGTGAGGCTGAAGTACATGTCCATGTTGAGGGTGAGGCTGAAGTACATGAAGTTGATAATGAGTTCCAAAATGAGACACATAATGAGGGGGTGCAAGAGCAAAATGCGGAAGAAGTTCAGGTGGAGGATGAAGATAGTGATGGTTTAATTGATGTGGATATAGATTGTGACCCAGGTGTTGGTGGATCACATTGGACTTCCACTAGGTCAAGGAAGAAAATTAATCACAATCAAAAAAGTAATGAAATGAAGAAACATGCTAGAGGGTTGTCTGATAATGAATGGGAATCAGATGAGTTGGTAAGTAATGAAGGCAGTGATTCCAGCAGTGATGATGAAGATACATGTGGAAGTTTTCCCACTTTTTGTATGCCGAAAAATATGGCTGAATATGAATGGCAAGTTGGGACATATTTCGTTAACAAGGAAGAATTTTTAGAAGCCATAAGAACTTATGGGTTGCAAAGCGGGAGAAATTTGAAATTTGAGAAGAATGACAAAAAAAGAGTAAGGGTGGTATGTTTGGGTGCAAGAGGTTGAAAATAAGGACACATGGTCTTGGTTCTTAGACCTTTTAATTGATGATCTTGGTGGAGTTGAATGTTGTGCCTCATGTACCTTTGTATCAGACCAGCAAAAGGTAATAAATTATTTTTCAGTCATTTAATTGGTTTTAATTGGTTCATTGCAGTTCTGATTTCATTTAATTGTTGTTATTTTGTTAGGGTCTGCTGCCAGCTCTAAATGAGCTCATTCCTGGAGTTGACCAAAGGTTCTGTATGCGCCACTTGTACGAGAACTTTAGGAAGAAATTTCCAGGGAAGATTTTGAAACGTTTAATGTGGAGGGCTGCTTACTGCACACATCCACAAGCATGGGAAAAGGTTATGTTGGAGATCAAAGAAGTTAATGAGGATGCCTTCAAACATTTAATAGCTATTCCTCCAAGGCAAGTATTTGGATTTCTGTTAACTTTCTGCACATTTTCATTTGGTGCACACTGATAAAGGTTATTAGGAAAAGTACATAGCATGGCAAAGTTGGAATTAATGCATTACTGCAGTGAAAACACTTTGTCCAGTACCACTTTTTCATTTTATGATTTGTTTCTGATTGTGCACATATTTTCATTTTATGATTTGTTTCTGATAATTGCTGCAAAGTAATAATAGGTGTGATTAATGTATATTTGGAATTAATGCATAACTGCAGTAAAAACTAGTTGCTATAGTATCTATTCATGATTTAAACACCAAACCTGTAGCAGTTTCATTTATGATTTCAAAATTCTGATAATTGCTGCAAACTAATAAAGGTATTGGTCAAGATCAAGGTTCAATACCACTGTGAAATGTGACACACTAGTGAACAACATGTCAGAGGCCTTCAACAACGTGCTAGTGGATGCTAGGAGTAAGCCAATAGTTACCATGCTTGAAGAAATACGGTTGTACATGATGAATAGATGGGCAAGTAATAGATTGAAAGTAAGTTCTTTTCAAAGTTCAATATGCCCTAAAATTCAAGATAGACTGAACAAGGAGATGCAGTTAACAAAATATTGGGTTCCAAGGTACTGATCTCTGTCTACTTTATTGTGAATTTTGTGATTGGACTGCTTCATGATGTACGTCACTTTTTTTTTTGCATGTAGTTGGTCAGCGGACAAGATTTTTGAGGTCAGACATGTTTCTACTTTGGGTGACAAGTATGTTGTTAACGTGGACAGCATGGAATGCAGTTGCAGAAAATGGAGTATTATTGGCATTCCGTGTTGCCACTCGCTAACTGCAATGACCTTCTTGAATCTGAATGCAGAACAATTTATAGCACATTGGTTTACCAAGTCATCATATGAAGAAATTTATAACTCAATAATATATCCTGTGAACGGCCAAAATGTGTGGGAGATTACTCCATTCCCCGATGTCTTGCCTCCTGTAAAGCGTACCTTACTTGGAAGACCAAAAAAGAAAAGGAGACTTCTAGCTTCTGAGCTGAATAAAGATGAAACCCAAGTTAGAAGAGCAGGGGAAAGGAAGAAGTGTGCCATCTGTAAACAAGTAGGACACAATAGAAGCACATGCCCACATGCTCCCCCATCTCCAGAACCATCACCTAATACAACCCAACCGTCAAGTTCTAATGTAGGTGATAATCTGCCACCAAGTGTCAATTTGACTCAAGCTTCAACTTCAAATCAACCAATTTCAGCACCTACAACAACCACTCCAGCACCTGCAACGCCCATTCCAGCACCTGCAACAGCCATTCCAGCACCTCCAACAGCCATTCCACCAGCTGCAACAGCCATTCCACCACTTTCAACACATCCCACTGCAACAGCAAATGCACCACAACGTCCCCCATCACGTGGCAGACCCAGCATGAGGCAGAAACTTCCACATAGGAGGGGGCAAGTTTGGAAACCGTGAAGTACTTGATGTATTTTGGATGTTGTATTTGCTGTATTTAATGTATTTTGTGGTATGTATCCACTTTGGATTTAGTTTTGGATGTAACACTTGATGTTATTTTGGAATTATTTTTGGATGTACCACTTCAAGTGGACCCATATGTGGGTTAACATTGCAGGCTTTGTTCAAAACCAGTTGAATTTAATTAGACAAAGGAATATATTTTGGACTTCATGTGGCCCCTTTCAGAATATATTTTGCACTTCATGTGGCCCATTTCATTGTTTTAGTGTTGCACGCATATTAACACACATATCTTGCATTTCATGTGGCCCCTTTCTTTCAATTGTATAAGCCTTTTAATATTAACAGATTTTCACAGATAACAAATTCACCAATACAGAACACACTGTGATTTGAAACTTTATATATCACACCAAAACAAGCCACATAATTGCACAACATACCAAATACAACCTTCACAACAATTTAGGGACTTTTCAACAGCACTGCAACTAAGATTATATTAAGGACAACAACAACACCAACAACTCCTATTAAACATTTCACCCATTTCTCATACAACTTAATACTCTTTTCTAAACTACAAATCTCCCTATTCTGGCTCAAGATAACACCATCTCTTTGGTCAATATCATCTTCTCCACTCCACTTGAAATAACTACACCCAACAGATTCTTGATTTCCTCTCTGTTCGTAAAGAGAAGACAAAAACCAATCAACAATAATTACAATCAATAATTTTAAAAAACAAATCTGCAACAACACTTAACCAACTAACCTTGAAATTTGGGCATCCCCAAAATTTCTTCCCAGCATTCCTAGTTGTTCTAGCAGTTCTAATCACAGCAACATCTCCACACCGACAAATTGGAGTTACACCTAACCCTTTCCATCCACCACCAGCAGAGGACAAACCACGATTTCCATTACCCGAACACGTGCAAGAACAACAAGAGTTCACTTGTGACATGCTTCAAACCACAACAAAATCGCCACATGCAGGATTTCACACCACCAACGAAAATCGCCACCTGCAGGATTTCACACCACCAACGAAAAAAAGGGGAAGGAGGAAGAAAACCTTCTCAATTTAGGGTTTCCTACTCAATTTAGGGTTTCATTAAAACTCATGCCACGTAAATTGCACCCCCGTTTTAAAAACTTTGACACGTAGCAGTTTAATTATGCCACATCAGTACTGTGTGAACGGCGTTTGTTCAATTTAAACGGAAAGGACCAAATCGAGTCACTTTTAAAAATTAAATGACTAAATTGATACTCCAGATCTTTAGAGGACCTTTTTGAGACTTCATAACAAATTCGAGGACTAAAACAGTAATTAAGCCTTAAATTTATGGACGTTAATTATTATTTTTAATTTGACTTTAATAATGATTTAAAAAGGTTAAAGTAAGTGTTATTGGTCATTTTGATATTTTTTTTAAATCTATAATCTAATTTTAAACTTACTATATGATTAGTTTTGGAAGAACTTTAAGTTATATGTATATATTATTGTTTTATGTTGTTGTTTGAATATTACAGAAACAATAGTTTCATCATTTGTACAGAGAAATATTACTTCGGCGATAAATTAAATATTTGAGTCTCACAAGTTAGAAGTAAAAGAGTTTATGAGGTCCTCACTCCAAATGACTGAGTCTTGAATATTCGAATGAGTTTCTTGTATTTTTTTTTTTATACTTTACAATCACATAAATTACTCGAGATTGAATGAGATAAAAATAAAAACAAATTTTCTTATAATTTAGTTTATGGCTTAAATGTTAACAATAGCGTAAGGACTTGTAAAGTTGTCGAGAGTTATTGATGGTTTTTAAAATATGACACTCAAATATTTTAATAATAAAATATTAAAGTTATTAATAGATTTTTTTTATTAATCGAGTTTTATTTATAAAATTTATCATCTTTTTATATATTTTTACAAAACTTATTCTCTTACTTCTCTTTATGTTTATACATGTGACTCAAATGTGTTAAAAGTAAATATTTGTTTGTCTATGATCATGAGGGTATGTTTAGATTTTGGTTTTATAGTTAGGTCAGCTTGTGAAAAACAGAGTTCTAAGGAGCAATTGTGAGATATGGAGTTATTTAACCAAGGTAAGGAAAGTTAATGTTAATTTTGCACAATTTGATTTATATTGTCTAAATTGAGTGTACAAAAAATTGTGATTTAATTATCAAAATGGTATATTTAAATATTGTTGATGGGTTGATGTGTGAAATCTAGTTGAATAATCATTTGTGTTTGAATTGTTGAACTAGTACCTAAGATCTGAATTTTAGGATGAATATGTGAGGTGGAATCTTTGGCCTCTAATGAGTCTTTTGGAATGAATTGGTATTGCTTTTGATTTGTATGGAGGATAAAAATGCTCATTAGAGCCAAGGGTACCCTCCATTTTGTATATTTATGTGATTGGTTTATGTAGACCGGCTCAGTGAGCCAAACTCCCACTAAGTGAGCTTTAAAAATAAAATCATGGAGCATCAAGGCAAGGGAAAGTCAAATCATAGAGCATCATAAAGCAAACTCGTCTGTTGGACTCACTTGATTAAATCAGCTTCTAAGCTCAGATTGTTAGGCAAGGGAAAGGAGTAACTAAGCGAAAGTTAAATTCAAATTTGGCATAAAGGCATGGAAGGCTTGGTCATTGGACAAGTCTGCTATCATTGGATGCACTTATTTGTATTTTGTTTCAGTGCTTAATTCATTAGGTGAATTGCTTAGTTGCTAAGTGGGTAAGTGAGCTTGCTGAGCCAATATGTTAATTTATTGTATTTGTCGTGTAGTTTGAAATGTGGAAAATCTTTTGACGAATTATTATATTATGGAATGGTTATGGTTTTAAGAGAATGAAAAATGGCTAATGTGACAAAATGATTTGTATAAAGGTGTTGTGGATATTATATGAATATGGTGTTCCTAATAAGGAATGCTATAACAATTACATAATATTATGCATTGATTAGGGATCCATGCTGTGAAGTTATTCTAACTATACTAAGCTCACAAACTCATATAGAGAATGAGGTTTATGTGGTGAGAATTTAGGGAGGTTCCTATACTAGGATTTGGGATAAGAGACCCTTTTTTTCTAGCATGAATTTACTCTTTCGTGAGAGATTGAGACCTAGTAAATTTAGGTCGATCGTGACATTTTATTTCATGATTACATGACAGGTGTCTGACTTCTTAAGTATCTGATTCAATGCATAAATAATCCAAATTTTTAAGATAAGAGAGGTGTATACGAGTATTTTACAATTTGTTGATTGTAGATAAGAATTTGTGATTAATATAAGTGCTAGTATATTTTATATATTATAGATTATAAATGTTCAAAATTATCATTAGCTAACCCTTTCTTTTTTCAATTGGTTGTTGTGTTTCTCTTTTGCTGTGATAGTTGTTATGACGTAGCATATGAGGTTGCAAATGGCAATGATGCTAGAGAGTAGAAGTTAGGTTGAAATGGGAGCCAATATGTAGTATATGTATGCATATATATATATATATATATATATATATATATATATATATATATATATATATATATATATAGAGAGAGAGAGAGAGAGAGAGAGAGAGAGATGTATGCCTTGTGCTGTTTGACCAAATTTGCTTAATATCAATAATGCATGGACTTTACAAATAGAACCATTTTACTTTTTTAGGTTCTTACATTTATAATATCAAAGCAAGTATGTTCATAAGGGGTCTGTGTCTTGAGTGTTGCCCTTGGCACTTAAGGATCAAAAAGCCTTAAGAAGTGTTTGAAGTTTATTGCTTTTTATGATGTCCGAGTATACAAAAGTACAAAGTTACGAGACTGATTGTTCAAAATGGATTGAATCAATCTAATCATAGCCTAATCAATTAAGCACTATAATGACCCAAAATGGGTGTCTTTTAAAATGTTAACCAACCAAACTAAAAATAATAATTAATTAGGTAAATAATCTAATTCATTAATATGGTAATAATTGAGAAAATAATTTTATTCTTCTGTGTTAATTGATTAATACAACAATAAAATCGGTTGATTTGACTCATCGACTACTAACAATCAAATATGAACATATTTAATGGATTATCTCACTAATGTAATCAATTAATATATTCATAAAAAGATATCCACTTTAGAAACTACTATCTGTTTCAAAAAGAAGATGAATTTTTCTAAAATAAAAAGCTAAGAGATTGTAATTGAAGTGTTTTTAGAGAGTTCTTTTCAAAGTTTATGGAAAACATCAAGAATTATTCAATATTGTTGTGATTCAAAGACATTTGGCTTGACATAGGTGATATTTTTAATATCTGCACATATCATGTGTATTCCTTATAGTTTTTCTTTATATAATCTCATTTATTTTGTGTTCATATCATTGAGTAGGTGATAAAATTAGATAATTGTGTGTAGCATTGTCTTGTCTTATCTTTAAAATCTTGAAGTGCACTATAGTGTTCTTGTGTATCTTGAATGTAGGTATTACATAGGAGAATCTTGTTACGTCTTAGTGAAATTCTAGCTAATTTTATTAGAAATTGAATGTAGATTTTTAAAGAATGGAACCGGTATAAACTGAATGTGAATGATTTAAATAAAAAAAATGGGATTTGATTTGATAAGTTTAAGAAATACCAAAAAAATATATATAAATTTTAGTAGAACATCTCTAAAAAAATCATAATCCCATATTTCCAAGAGATTAGGAATGATATATGATAATCATGACTCCAAGAGTTTTGATTCATGAAAAATATTACTGAAAACATTCTCAATTTTTTAAAATATATGATTTGTGCTAAGTATTTATTTCATTACTATATTAAATAATTTAATAAAAATATGTAAATATTTATGAAGATTTTTTTTATGAATGAGTTATCTGATAATAGTTTCTCTAGCCATTGGTCCATAATTACCAATTGAGAGTAAGAAAGGAAAAATAAAAAGAAAATTAATACTGAAAAATGCCAATTTGAACATGTAAATTAGACAAACTCATGCAAACAAACAACAAACATACCAAAAAACACGAGTATTTTATCATATTAGTCTGATTAATTGGGCATAAACAACTAAAGCAACATTAAATGTGTCTATTATTCTTTTTTTTTTCTTTCAATATAATCCCAATGAAACAAGAAATAAAACAAAAATATATATAATAGAGATTTTTATCATACTTTTCTTTTAAGTAGGCAAAAAATTTGAGAAATGTTTGAAAAATCATCTTGAATAGTTTTCATAAGATTAAGGATTCAACTATTCTAAAATTAAATTAAACTTTAAAAGTAATATAATATAAATACGCTAATTGCATAATTACTTAAATAGATTTAATTATATCCTTTTTTTTCCAGTGAATTCATCTGGTTTTTAAAATTAAAATGATATGTTATATATTCAATTCAGTTTTTCAAACTAAAAATCAGTTTTTAGTTTAACTTGGGAGCAATCTTAAGTCTTATTTTTATATATGTTTCTTAGGATTATTATGATTTGTTAAATGTAACCACAAATCAATATTTGCTTGATGTTAATTGAAACATGAAGATATGAAAAGAATATTGAAGTTTTTTTTTTTTTCAAAAAAAGATGTGTGAAAAGTTTAGAAAGTCTGTGGTTTATTAGGTGTTGTTTACTCAAAGTAGGAATGAGATTTGATTGTATAAGAATATATGTTTGAAAGACAAATTTTCATGTACCTTTCTTAATTTTTTTTACACCTTTCAAAACAAATTGCAAAATAATATATATATATATATATATATATATATATATATATATATTTGTTTTTTTTTTATAAATAATGTAAATCATCTTTAATATTAAATACAGGAATGTTGTGTTGCGCACGACTAAATAATAACGTCTCCAGAGTATCATTCAAAAAAATATTTCACATATTTAATTAAATATTTTTTAGGTATCTTAAATTAATATTTTCAACACAATTAATGTCTGATTGGTTTTATAACCAATCATTTAATTAAGAAGAGTCAAAAATAAGATATTTGTGGAAATAAATCTTATTAAAGAAATAGTGGTCGGATCCAATCTATTCTACTCTTACCATACTCTTACCATAGTGGTTTAAGCGTATTTCATGATAGTATTTAAATTACTTACATTGTTTGACACATTTTTGCCCCAATGTTAACTTAAATACTATCATGAAATGCGCTTAAAACATCAGATAAATTTAACAAAAATTGGTTAAAAGGACTAAATTCACACATTTTGAAAGATAAATGACTAAATTAGTATAAAGTTTTGATGAGGGACTAATTCCAAAATTCACTAACTTGAGAGACCAAAAACATATTTAACCCTAATATATATGTGTGATGTAAAATTTAAATAGTTTTCTCAATTTAAAAAGTTTTCCACATTTACGTAAAAAAAATGACTGGTAGTTTAAGATTTTATTTTTCGAACTATAAATACATAACTAATTATTTAAACAATTTCACTAAAGGTATTCCATTATCTAAATAAATAAATTATTTTTATCGGGATTTAGATGAAAAAAAGTTGAAATTTGATTTGATAAGTTTTTGAAGAAGAGAAAAGAAAAAATAAATTAAAATTTTAGTAGAACACCACTCAGGAATCAAAATTCCAAAAGATCAAGATATTAGATTGATGAAAAATATTAGTAAGAACATTTACAGTTTTTTAAAATATATAAAATATATTGTTTGTGTTAAGTATTTATTTCGTTATGTTAAGTAATTTAATAAAAATATATAAATATAATATTTTGAACATTTTTTTATGAATGGGTTAATTTAATCATAATTCTTCTAACCATTGGTCTATAGCAACCATTAAAAGAAATAGAGGGAAATTAATAAAATTAATACTGAAAAACGCCAATTTAAACATGTAAATTAGATAAACTTATACAAACAATCAACAAACATACCAACAACGTTAGTATCTCCAACTGAAGAAAAGTTACATATTTTATCATATTAGTGTCACTAGTTGGCCATAAACAACTAAAGCAACAACGAATATGTCTATTATTATTATTATTATTATTATTATTATTATTATTATTATTATTATTATTATTATTATTATTATTATTATTATTATTTCAATATAACTCCAACAAACAAATAAATAAAACAAGAAAAATATAATAGAGATTTAGGAGCTTCTTCATGCACTTTCAAACACTTTTTTTGTATCCCAAAAATTTTTTAGATTCCCATTTTGTCCCTCAATTAAAAGTAACAACATTCTCTCCCTCTCTAATCTCACTTCCAAATTTTTTTCTCTTCTGAATGTCGACATCTGGTACCTTATTTTGTTCTATGAATATCAACATCTAATATTTTATTGTTTTTTAATTTTTTCTGACATTTAATATATATTTTTTATCTATGGATGTCAACTTCCGGTGTTTAATTTTGTTTTACGGATATTGATATCCATTAATTTTTTTATTTTTCACGGAGGATGTCAGACATCCAATTTCTTACTAAAATCATTTAAAGAAAAACATTAACCAGATTTCCATTTCAGATTCACATACGTTAAATCATTTAAAATTTTAATTTATATTAATTTAAAAATTTTATAGTTTTTATTATATTAAAATGTTAACAAATAAAATTTTTAACAAATTTTAAAAAAATAAAAAATAAATATAAAAACACAAATAAAAAAATGAAAAAATTATATATGTTTTATTATTTTTCTTTTTTTTATTTCTTTTGTTAAAAGATTAAATTTTGTAATTTATTTTGTCTCAAAATATTATTTATTAAATATATTATATATATATATATGTATATAACATTTTTTAATATATATATATATATATATATATATATATATATACTAATGTCGACATTTGTAAATAAAAAAATATAATATTAGATATCGACATTGGTACATGAAAAAAATATAATATTAAATATTGAGATCCGTAACAGACAAAATCTTAAAAAAAGAAAATAAAGTACATAAAACAAAATTGAGGGTGGGTCAATTACAAACATGTGAGAATGTATTTATTTATAACTAAAAGGCGAAATGGGAATTTAATTTTCTTTTGAATACAAGAGAAGTGTTTAGAGGTGCACTGAGAAGCCCTTAAACTTTTCTTTAAATGGGCCAAAACTTTGAGAAATGTTTGAAAAATAATCTATGAATAGTTTTCATAAGATTATGGATTCAACTATTTTAAAATAAAATTAAACTTTAAAAGTAATAAAATATAAATACGTGAGTTGCATAATTACTTAAATAGATTTAATTACATCAATTATTTTTGTAGCGAATTCATCTAGTTTTTAAAACTAAACTGATATTTTATATATTCAAATCAGTTTTTTCAAAATAAAAATCAGTTTTTAGTTTAATTTTGGAGCAATCTTAACTCTTATTTGTATATATATTTCTTAGGATTTGTCATATTTAACCACAAATCAATCTTTGCGTGATGGTAATTGAAACTTGAAGTTAAGAAAAGAATATTGAAGATTTTTTTTTTAATTTTTGAAAAAAGTGCGTGAGTAGTTAAAAAAGTCTGTGGTTTATTAGCTGTTATTTAGTCAAAGGTAGGAATGAGATTTGATTGTACATGAATATATGTTTGAAAGAAAAAATTACATGTACCTTTCTTAATTTTTTACACCTTCCAAAACCAATTAAATTTTTTTTTTCTAGTTGAACCATAAATTGTAACATTTCATTTAAGAGTTTAAACTAGTAAATAAAACATAACATTTCATAGATGATGGAAATCAAAGTATGAAATACTAAGATGTACATCTTATATATCTTATATTACAGTCATTCATGAGATAATCTCAAATACAATTATTATACACAGAAATCTAAGAGTTTTCAAAAAAAAAAAAAAAACTATACAACCAAAACTATACAATGTCTAATTGTTTGTCTACATAATTTTGTATTTTTAAACTAGTCTTGACAACCAAAGAACTTTTATAGATGCCAAACACATAAAAAACTCAAGATTATCACAAAAATCAATATCAATTGACCTCAATTGCAATACTAAACATCAATATTTATAGACAAACAAAATTAAAAATCTTAGATTCCATAGCTTTCACCTATCATATATCATTTTACATCTCAGAAACCACAACCAATCACAATACAACCATACAATTTATAATTCTAACATGTTTATAACCTAAACACAATGAAATTAGTTTCTCTTACATGTGAGACAATGCATACAACCAAAAAGAGTATAAACTCTCCTTCAATTCTAATAGAGCTCACAATTTAACCTAGAAACCACAATAACATGATCAGGAAACATCCTCATACACCGCAGCTCAAGGCTAGGAGGCTTGTATTATCTTAGTAATCCGATGTGCGACTTGATTCTTGGAAATGGATAAAACATCCCAAAGCCGACCTGGAGTGTATGGGTCCAGAAATTAGACCCAAATTCATCGTTCTATGGCTAATATTTTATTGAAAGATATTATTGTAGAGAAGAGAAAAGATATTTTGTCAATTAATTATTTTTTTAACTACTTTGTCTATAAGTTAAATATTAACTCCCAAGGTTGGGGACTATTTTTGAACCTTAGTGCTTTTTATTTCACACTAGGTCAGTTTTTTAAATTTTGTCCTCGGTGGAAGACACTAATTTTTTTGCTAGAATAATAACCAATCAATTAACTAATTAAGAAGAGTAAGAAATAAGATATTTGTGGAAATACAATAGATAGAGTCTAACCCTTGTTTAAAAACATTGTTTGTATCTAATCTATCTTAATCCTACGATACTTCTTTTACAGTAAATACATGATTTAAATTTATTATAATAAATTTAATAGCAAAAAAAAAAGCAAATATTTATTAAGTATTTGATTACTGTATAGATAATTATTTAAATATATTATTACATTTAAATACTTTTCTTAATTTAAGAAACTTTCCACGCACACATAAAAAAAGTGACGGCAATTTAAGATTTTACTTTTTGAACTATAAACAAATATATAACTAATTATTTAAATAATTTCACCAAAATTATCTAAATAAATGAATTATTTTTATCGGGATTTAAAGATTGATTAATTTAAAAATTGTAACCCGTGTTAGGGTAAGAAAGTTAAAGAAGGAAAAGCTTTAATGTACGGAAAAGATTGATATCTTTAAAAGATAATTCGGGTAACAGTTTTTGTTTGTGGGAAAAGAAAAGATAAGAAAAGATATAAGTTAGTTAGGAATATATTAGAGAAATTAATGTGAATGAAAGGCACATAATTTTGGGGGTTTAAATGCATTAGTGTGAAGTGGGACACAAAGGGCATTTCCAAAGACCAGCTGAAAAGCTCTTCAAAACGTGACACTTCCATTCTTCCACAAACAGGTTAAAAAAGGGACTCTCCCTATTGCAAGACTCGTCAAAACCCACACCACAGCTACGTAGTACGTTGTTTTGTTCTCAATTTCTGAGGTAGCTCCTTCTTCCTTACTCTCTTTTTTTTTTCCTCATCTTCTTCTTCAGATCGTAAAACCCTGCAATGTATGCTGTTTTCTTTGCGTTTTAATAAAACCATGGAAGAAACTCGTATAGTGTGTGTATCCAGAGATGGAGAGATGATTTTCTTGGTTGCTAAGCTACCAAATCTTTAATCTGACCTGGTCGTTATCTCAATTTTTGGCTTCATCAGGTGTTGTAAATTGTACCCTTTGGTGTCATTTTCCTCAATCTCTCTATCTGGTGCAAGTGATACCACTCTCTCTCTGTCTCTGTTCGTTGATCACACGAAAAACCCGTTTTTTGGCTCCATGGAAGGAGAAGACCAAGAGAGGGAAAATCGAGGGTATGTTCGTGGGGAAGGAGAAGGGTTAGAGGGCAATGGAGGAGGTGTTAACTGCAATGAGATTCGTTCTTTCACGTGCGATATCTGCAACAAAGGTTTCAGTTCAGGTAAAGCTCTTGGTGGGCACATGAGAATCCACAACCTCTCGAGAAAACGTGTTCATGGGGAGAAGCAAAGCACCGGTGATGCTGCAAAATCCAAGGCAGCGAAATGGGGGATGGTGGATGGCAACCCCACATGTTCCGTTTGTGGAAAGGTCTTTTCTTCCAGGAAGTCCTTGTTTGGGCACATGAGGTCTCACACTGAGAAGGCGAAGAGGGGAATTCAGAGCAACGCTTTGATCGTTGGTGCGTCCTCCAATTCCACTTCTTCCTCAACGCTTTCTGATGATTTGGCTGCTGATCTCTCTGGGGTTCTCAGGAGTTGGTCTGTGACGGCCAAGAGGGGCCGCAAAAGCTCTTCTTGCAGCAAATCAGATTCTGGTTTGGAAGAAGGTGATGATGAGATTGATCCACGTATGGAAGAGGCTGCGTGTGAGCTCTTGTTGCTGGCCAGAGGGAGACCGAAGTGCGTGGAAGATCAGATTCAAGAACATCCATTCAACAAGAGGAAGGGGTGTGAAGAGGCGCTGTTACAACCAATTTTGGGGAATTCTGATGACGTGAAGATCAAGAAGAGAAATAGAAAGAAGCTGAAATTAACAGAATTAGCATCAACTGGGGAAGGGAAGAACAAGTTCTCTATATGCAGAAAATGCAATACAACTTTCCCATGTCACCAATCTTTGAAAGATCATCTATGCAGCCTTGAAAATTCCAAGAACATTCAGTCTCGGTCAGATGGTGTATCAGCCACAAAAGAGGACATACAAGGGGAGAAAACAGGAGCAGGAACTGTGGAAGGCACGAGAGGGTATGAGTGTGGAGTTTTGAACAAGACTTTCTCAACTGGTCAAGCCATTGGGGACCACAAAAGATCTGATTGGACCAGCATGGCTCAGGCAACAACTTATTCAAACATGGAAATTGCTGAGAATTGTTCCAAGGTTCTGAGTTTTGATCTCAATCAGATTCCTGCTGTGGATGGGGAAGAGGGTGTTCAATCAGATTTGTTTATTCCTGCCAACATTATGACATCATCCAGTTATGATTCCTGTTGCTAAAAATACCTCTGTCACTGATCAGTGAATAAGAATTTGATTTTTGACCATAATAGGGTATGCATTGTATTAGCAAAGATAGGTACTCTTCACAGCAAGTTATGCACTGTTAACAATTGGTTGTCTTTAGTATTAGC